>NC_139993.1:18822035-19422035 GCF_964263955.1 Coregonus lavaretus
ACTCTCCGCCATATTTGGTTGTTGTTTGTTTTGGTAATATTGGTCAATAAATTTTTCTAGCCTTATAATTTGTTTTATGTTGTTATCCAGATTGAAGGTTATTACCCACGAGTATGTGGAGTGAAGTGCTAATATATAGTCAAACTTACAGATATTGAATATTATGTTTTTATCTTGAGGTGATCTGCACCGCTGTGTTCATTCCGCCATCTTGCCCTGTTAATCAATTCTAAATAGTCAATAGTCTGAATGTTAACATGTAACACAAGAAGGAAAGCTATAACGTTACAAACAAACAAGATGAGTCACAGTAAAAAACTATCTGTAGTAGAGAAGGGTTTTTTCCTCCATCCAACAACAATGAAAATTAATGGATTGGCTTTCATGATAAAGTGGATGTGACAAGCCCACTAACCAATCCCAGTAGACCTTTTCCTTTCTGCACGGTAACATGGGTGTTTTTTTTTCTCAAGGACCAATGGAATCGCTCTCCATGATTCAAAATCCAGGCCAGCGAATTGAAGCTCCATCTATCTTTTGACTAAAAGTGTGCCACTAGTGTATATTCAGTATTTCAAAACGTTCGGTGGTGGTAAATACAAACAATTAAACTGTTCTTTAGTTCCAAAAGCCTACCGTCTCCATTTTTCTATAGCTACTACCACATTCAAAGGAGGATGGTTACTAACTTCCTGTTGATGACATTGCTCTTTTCGGCTTCATTTGTGAGGGTTTAAGAGGTGTCGCCACCTACTGTAAGTTGTGTGCATTTCTCTTTTGGCAAGGTTGTAGGAAAGTATGAATCATAGACTGCAGTTGAAGTCCCATTTCTGGAGGTGGAAATTATATTTCTAGATGGTGTCGGCATCATTTTATTGTCATTAATTTTGGAGTAGAATGTCCTTTTAAAAAGTCACTAGAACTGAGCTTCTCAGTCCTTCTACATATAAATTATCTCGGGGAGGACCCCGGACCACCTAAACAAGGAGATTGTTTGGAGATGCGCGACACTGGGGAATTATCCCGGGGGGAGGATAGTTTGTATGGTTTCATTTAATGTCCTTTTGACAAGGGTTCACACCGTTATTGAAATATGTACATTTATGGAAATTCATATGGTATTGTCTGAATGTCTTCATTGTGATTTGTTGCCTTGAAGCCATGTACTTGTTGATTGGTTGATCCATTTCCTGTGAGGTGGTTTCCTGCAAGGCTATTAGAAGCTGTCATTTGCCAATTGACATTGAGGAGAGAGGGTTAGGCCTTGAAAGAGAATACTATGAAAAATGTATGCACTCACTTTAGCGTCTGCTAAATGACTAAAATTTAAATGTAAGTCGGAAGTTTACATACACTTAGGTTGGAGTCATTAAAACTTGTTTTTCAACCACTCCACAAATGTATTGTTAACAAACTATAGTTTTGGCAAGTCAATTAGGACATCTACTTTGTGCATGACACAAGTAATTTTTCCAACAATTGTTTACAGACAGATTATTTCACTTATAATTCACTGTATCACAATTCCAGTGGGTCAGAAGTTTACATAAACTAAGTTGACTGTGCCTTTAAACAGCTTGGTAAATTACAGAAAATGATGTCATGGCTTTAGAAGATTCTGATAGGCTAATTGACATCATTTGACTCAATTGGAGGTGTACCTGTGGATGTATTTCAAGGCCTACCTTCACACTCAGTGCCTCTTTGCTTGACATCATGGGAAATCAAAAGAAATCAGCCAAGACCTCAGAAAAAAATTGTAGACCTACACAAGTCTGGTTCATCCTTGGGAGCAATTTCCAAATGCCTGTAACAACAATAGTACGCAAGTATAAACACCATGGGACCACGCAGCCGTCATACCGCTCAGGAAGGAGACACGGTGTCTCTCCTAGAGATGAACGTACTTTGGTGTGAAAAGTGCAAATCAATCCCAGAACAACAGCAAAGGACCTTGTGAAGATGCTGGAGGAAACAGGTACAAAAGTGCCTATATCCACAGTAAAACAAGTCCTATATCGACATAGCACTCAGCAAGGAAGAAGCCACTGCTCCAAAACCGCCATATAAAAGCCAGACTACGGTTTGCAACTGCACATGGGGACAAAGATAGTACTTTTTGGAGAAATGTCCTCTGGTCTAATGAAACAGAAATAGAACCGTTTGGCCATAATGACCATCGTTATGTTTGGAGGAAAAGGGGGGTGGCTTGCCAGCCGAAGAACACCATCCCAACCGTGAAGCACGGGGGTGGCAGCATCATGCTGTGGGGGTGCTTTGCTGCAGGAGGGACTGGTGCACTTCACAAAATAGATGGCATCATGAGGAAGGAAAATTATGTGGATATATTGAAGCAACATCTCAAGACATCAGTCAGGAAGTTAAAGCTTGGTCGCAAATGGGTCTTCCAAATGGACAATGACCCCAAGCATACTTCCAAAGTTGTGGCAAAATGGCTTAAGGACAACAAAGTCAAGGTATTGGAGTGGCCATCACAAAGCCCTGACCTCAATCCTATACAAAATGTGTGGTCAGAACTGAAAATGCATGTGCGAGCAAGGAGGCCTACAAACCTGACTCAGTTACAACAGCTCTGTCAGGAGGAATGGGCCAAAATTCACCAAACTTATTGTGGGACGCTTGTGGAAGGCTACCCGAAACGTTTGACTTAAGTTAAACAATTTAAAGGCAATGCTACCAAATACTAATTGAGTGTATGTAAACTTCTGACCCACTGGGAATGTGATGAAAGAAATAAAAGCTGAAATAAATCATTCTCTCTACTATTATTCTGACATTTCACATTCTTAGAATAAAGTGGTGATTGTAACTGACCTAAGACAGGGAATTTTTACTAGGATTAAATGTCAGGAATTGTGAAAAACTGAGTTTAAATGTATTTGGTTAAGGTATATGTAAACTTCCGACTTCAACTGTATATATATAAATCTTGCATATCTTAATTCATCCCCACAATTGACGAATAATATTCATAATAATGTAGGCACTTCCTACAAAGGATTGTTACTTATAACAAGGACTGGCAGTAAAAAATCTAAATTTTTTAACAAACAATTACAATTCATTTTACATTGCACTCACCCCACACGTCCCACAAAACACACACTCTCACACAATCACAAGCTCTTATGTTCAACAATTGTTCCATCCCCGAGCCCAACTCAAGAGAAGACGTGATGTGTGAATGTGTATACAGTTATAGCTGTTTGAGAAGGCAAGCCAGATTGAGCAAGAATTTGAAGTTTTGATTAACCAATTGTCACACCGTGATCTGTTTCACCTGTCTTTGTGCTTGTCTCCATCCCCCTCCAGGTGTCGCCCATCTTCACCATTATCCCCAGTGCATTTATACCTGTGTTCGTCTGTTGCCAGTTCGTCTTGTCTTGTCAGGTCTTACCAGCGTGCTTTCCCGTTTTCCTGTTTCTCAAGTGTTTATTTCATAGTTTTCCTGATTCTGACCATTCTGCCTGCCCTGACCCCAAGCCTGCCTGCCATCCTGTACCTGCTTGACTCTGACCTGATTATGAACCTCTGCCTGACCCTGACCTGCCCTTTGCCTGAGAACTGTACTATCCGCCTCCTGTGTCTGCATCATTAATTAATTAATTAATTAATAATTAATATGCCATTTAGCAGACGCTTTTATCCAAAGCGACTTACAGTCATGCGTGCATACATTTTTGTGTATGGGTGGTCCCGGGGATCAAACCCACTACCTTGGCATTACAAGCGCCGTGCTCTACCAGCTGAGCTACAGAGGACCACAGGTCATATCCTGAGTCGTGATAGTACAGTGCCTTGCAAAAGTATTCATCCCCCTTAGCGTTTTTCCTATTTTGCTGCATTACAACCTGTTATTTAAATTGATTTTTATTTGGATTTCATGTAATGGACATACACAAAATAGTCCAAACTGGTGAAGTGAAATGAAAAAAATTACTTGTTTCAAAAAGTTCTAAAAAATGTATAACGGAAAAGTGGTGAGTGCATATGTATTCACTCCCTTTGATATGAAGCCCCTAAATAAGATCTGGTACAACCAATTACCTTCAGAAGTCACATAATTAGTTAAATAAAGTCCACCTGTGTGCAATCTAAGTGTCACATGATCTGTCACATGATTTCAGTATATATACACCTGTTCTGAAAGGTCCCGGAGTCTGCAACACCACTAAGCAAGGGGCACCACCAAGCAAGCGGCATCATGAAGACCAAGGAGCTCTCCAAACAGGTCAGAGACATAGTTGTGGAGAAGTACAGATCAGGGTTGGGTTATAAAAAATATCAGAAACTTTGAAAATCCCACGGAACACCATTAAATCCATTATTAAAAAATGGAAAGAATATGGCACCACAACAAACCTGCCAAGAGAGGGCCACCCACCAAAACTCACGGACCAGGCAAGGAGGGCATTAATCAGAGAGGCAACAAAGAGACCAAAGATAACCCTGAAGGAGCTGCAAAGCTCCACAACGGAGATTGAAGTATCTGTCCATAGGACCACTTTAAGCCATACACTCCACAGAGCTGGGCTTTATGGAAGAGTGGCCAGAAAAATGCCATTGCTTAAAGAAACAAATAAGCAAACACGATTGGTGTTCGCAAAAAGACGTGGGAGACTCCAAACATATGGAAGAAGGTACTCTGGTCAGATGAGACTAAAATTGAGCATTTTGGCCATCAAGGAAAACGCTATGTCTTGGGCAAACCCAACACCTCTCATCACCCCGAGAACACCATCCCCACAGTGAAGCATGGTGGTGGCAGCATCATGCTGTGGGGATGTTTTTCATCAGCAGGGTCTGGGAAACTGGTCAGAATTGAAGGAATGATGGATGGTGCTAAATACAGGGAAATTCTTGAGGGAAACCTGTTTCAGTCTTCCAGATATTTGAGACTGGGACGGAGGTTCACCTTCCAGCAGGACAATGACCCTAAGCATGCTGATAAAGCAACACTCTAGTGGTTTAATGGGAAACATTTCAATATCTTGGAATGGCCTAGTCAAAGCCCAGACCTCAATCCAATTGAGAATCTGTGGTATGAGTTAAAGATTGCTGTACACCAGCGGAACCCATCCAACTTGAAGGAGCTGGAGCAGTTTTGCCTTGAGGAATGGGCAAAAATCCCCAAGGGGGGGGGGTTGAATAGTTATGCACGCTCAAGTTTTCAGTTTTTTTGTCTTATTTCTTGTTTGTTTTCAAAGTGGTAGGCATGTTGTGTAAATCAAATGATACAAACCGCCCAAAATCCATTTTAATTCCAGGTTTTAAGGCGACAAAATAGGAAAAATGCCAAGGGGGGTGAATAATTTCGCAAGCCACTGTACGAACTGGCCATGACTGACCCAGCAGACTCAGACCAGCTCCACAATTGGAAGACATGAGGAGTTACTGCAATGCCTTATGGAGGGACTCCATACCCTTGCAGAACGCCATGACCAGGCATTCAATACATTGCTAGAGCAATTCCGTGGATTCCCTACTAGGCAGTGGGCCGCACCAGTGATCCCCCAGACCTCCCTCGTCTTCGAGCTGCAGCCTTCTTCTTTCCCCTCGGATCGTTCGAAGATAGCGTACCTCATAACGCTGATGTCCGGGAGGGCACTCACCTGGGCTACGGCGGTGTGGGAGCAACATACTGCCATCTGCCTCAGCCTGGAGGAGTTTGTGGAAGGTGACCGATTCTCCGTTGTCCGGAGAGAGGCTGCTCGTAAGCTGCTCCAGCTACGTCAAGACTCCAGTAGTGTGGCAGACTACGCAGTGGATTTTCATACATTGGCGGCTGAGAGTGCATGGAACCCGGAATAATTGTTCGACATGTTCCTTCACGTATTATCGGAGGTAATCAAAGATGAGCTCGCAGCCCGGAGCTGCCCATGGACCTCGACTTCTTCATAGCCTTGACCATCCGGATTGATGGGCGGCTACGAGAACGCAGGAGGGAGAGGGAATCCATGCCCTGTTGCCCTCGCTCGCCCTCGGTTCCCACCTCACCCCCGAGGAATCCCCTAAGTCTGCATGTCCGAGTGAACCCGATGGCACCCGAGTTCTCTCGGGAATCACAGAGGGCTGCTGACTCGCCGCCTTCGGAGCCAATGCAACTAGGCAGGGCTACATTGTCTCCTGCTGAGCGCTTACGCAGACTTAACACCCAGAGCTGTCTATATTGTGGAGCTACGGGACATTTCTTAGCTACCTGCCCATTAAAAACCCTGGCTCATCAAGTAGGTACGAGGACGCTGGTGAGCCGTACGGGGAGTTTCCCACATTCCATTGCTCGTACCCCTCTCCATGCTACCCTGTTGTGGGGTGATCGGTCCAAATCTCTCTGGGTGCTCATTGACTCTGGGGCCAACGAGAACTTTATGGACGCTACCCTGGTGTCGGAGCTGGGTATCCCCACAAAACCCCTCTCCATTCCCATGGACGTCACAGTGTTGGATTGGCGCTCTATTGGCAGAGTCACCCACACTACGTTTGCCATTGACCTGAGAGTGTCGGGCAATCAGAGTGAGATTATGCAGTTCCTGCCCATTGAATCCCCTCATGTACACGTGGTTTTGGGGTTCTCCTGGCTCCAGAGGCACAATCCTCTAATCGACTGGGCTACTGGTTCTATCTTGGGTTGGAGTCCGTTTTGCCATGCGCATTGCTTGAAGTCGGCGCTGCCTGCCCCGGGATGTCTTCCTGCGTGCTTGGGAAAAGCCCTGGACCTCTCTGCCATTCTCGCGGATACCAGGACCTCCGGGAGGTTTTCAGCAAGGCCTGTACCACCTCACTTCCTCCGCATCAGCCCTATGACTGTGCCGTTGACCTTCTCCCGGGCACTACACCTCCTCGGGGGGCGACTTTATTCCCTGTCGGTCCGGAGGCCAAAGCGATGGAAGGGTATATTGAGGACTCTCTCACTGCTTGGTTTATGCGTCCCTCTTCCTCACCCGCCGGCGCAGGGTTTTTCTTTTTTGGAGATGAAGGACAAGACCCTGCGTCCGTGTATCGACTACCGTGGTCACAATGACATTATGGTTAAAAACTGGTACCCACTACCACTCATCTCCTCAGCTTTCAATCCTCTCCAGGGGGCGATCATCTTCTCCAAGTTGGACATTCGGAACGCCTACCATCTGGTTCGGATACGGGAAGGGGATGAGTGGAAGACTGCCTTTAACAGGCTAGCGGGCACTACGAGCACCTGGTGATGCCGTTCGGACTGACCAACGCTCCCGCAGTGTTCCAGGCCCTGGTCAATGATGTGCTCAGAGACATGTTGAACCGATTTGTGTTTGTCTACCTCAATGACATCCTCATCTATTCCCGGTCAGTCCGAACCCTCCATGTCCGACAGGTCCTCCAGCGTCTCCAGGAGAACCAGCTGTTCATGAAGGCGAAGTGTGAGTTCCATCGCACCACTATCTCCTTCCTAGGATACGTCATCGCTGCGGGGAGTGTTCGGATGGACCCTGACAAGGTGAGAGCGGTGGTGGATTGGCCTCAACCCACGTCCAGAGTGCAGCTACAACGTTTCCTGGGGTTTGCCAATTTCTACCGTAGTTTCATCCGGGGTTACAGCACCCTTGCTTCCACCCTCTCCCAAGGTGCAGTTCATATGGTCTCCAGCTGCTGACCGGGCGTTCTCTGACCTCAAGCAGCGATTCACTACAGCCCCCATCTTAATCCATCCGGACCCGTCCCATCAGTTCGTAGTGGACGTCGACGCCTCGGACGTCAGAGTGGGGGCTGTCCTGTCCCAGCGCTCCGCCCAGGACCAGATGCTGCATCCCTGTGCCTTCCTTTCCCATCGACTTAACCCCGCCGAGAGGAACTACGACGTGGGAAATCGAGAATTACTCGCGGTCAAGATGACGTTGGAGGAGTGGAGGCACTGGTTAGAAGGGGCGGACCTTAAGAACCTGGAATATCTCTGCACTGCCAAGCACCTCAACTTCAGGCAGGTGAGATGGTCCCTGTTATTCACATGCTTCCATTTCACTATCTCCTACCGCCAGGGGTCCAAGAATGTAAAGCCTGATGCACTCTCACGTCTGTATAGCCCCGCTACTACACCCTCGGACCCCGAGACCATCCTCCCTACGTCCTGTCTAGCGGATGCTATCTTCTGGGGAATCGAGAGGCTGGTCAGCAAGGCACAGTGTTCCCAGCCGGACCCCGGTGGGGGCCCAGCTAACCGGATGTTTGTCCCGGACTCTGCCCGTGCTCCTGTTCTGGAATGGGTTCATTCCTCGAGACTCACGTGTCATCCTGGCTCCCGTCAGACCTTGGATTTCGTCCGACAACGTTTTTGGTGGCCCACCATGGTTCCTGATGTCTCTGCATTCGTTCCTGCCTGTACGGTGTGTGCGCAGAACAAGACTCTACGGCAAGCTCCACCTGGCCTCATTCAACCACTTCCTGTCCCTCATCGCCCCTGGTCCCATTTATCCTTGGACTTCGTCACAGGCCTCCCACCGTCTGATGGCAACACCACCATCCTTACGGTGGTGGACCGGTTTTCCAAAGTTGCCCATTTTATTCCCCTTCCTAAGTTGCCCTCAGCTAAGGAGACGACCCAGCTCATGGTGCAGCACGTCTTCCAGATCCATGGACTGCAGGTCGACATGGTCTCCGATCGCGGTCCTCAGTTCTCATCCCGGTTCTGGAAGGCGTTCTGCACCATTATTAGGTCGCCGGCCAGCCTGTCCTCTGGTTTTCATCCCCAGTCCAACGGCCAGTCGGAGTGAGTCAATCAGGACCTGGAGACGACTCTTCACTGCCTTATCTAACTCCTGAGTGGCGCAGTGGTCTAAGGCACTGCATCGCAGTGCTAACTGTGCCACTAGAGATCCTGGTTCGAATCCAGGCTCTGTCGCAGCCGGCTGCGACCGGGAGACTCATGGGCGGTGCACAATTGGCCTAGCGTCGTCCAGGGTAGGGGAGGGAATGGCCTGCAGGGATGTAGCTCAGTTGATAGAGCATGGCGTTTGCAACGCCAGGGTTGTGGGTTCGATTCCCACGGGGGGCCAGTATAAAAAAAAAAAATATTTATTCACTAACTGTAAGTCGCTCTGGATAAGAGCGTCTGCTAAATGACTAAAATGTTATCTCCACCAATCCCACCACCTGGAGCCAGCAACTCGTGTGGGTGGAATATGCTTGCAACACCCTTCCCTGTTCTGCTATGGGTCTCTCGCCTTTTGAGTGTTCCCTGGGATATCAGCCCCCGCTCTTCCCGGAGCAAGTCCACCTCCAGGTATCGACGACAGGCGGACCCCTGCTTTTAAAGGTTTTCCAAAATGTCTAAGATGGAGGAAAATATATCCTGACGGACCTTATGGGTCCTTGAGGCAAATTTGTTTAGCATGAGGAAAGACACCTACATACAAAGTGTCCAATCTCTAGGTCAAACTGGGCGATGGATATGGGGGTTTAAGTGAGACTGCTTATAACAGTGCCCCCCTATAGGCCAATCGGTGCCATTATTTTTGACCAACTTACTCATGGCCTCTAGTTGAGGGCTTCCATCATTTTAATTTAGTAAACTGGGTGGGACTCCCAACTTAATTTGCTGATCCCTCCTGGTGACCCTGTTGGAATCATGTCCAACCAGGTCATTAGGAGGGATCAGCCAATCGTGAAAGAAGAAAATTGACAACTTCTAAATGGAGATCTTCTCAATGGCGCTGCCAAGGCTGTCACAGATGCTATAATAGCCCAGATACAAAGATGAGTACTCTATCTATCTTTATGGTGCGAAATTAGAATTTAAAAAATCCAATCTATGCTTGAGTTACTTGACCAAGTCAAAGAAAATGAAAATAATAGCTTTGCTGTGAATCCCTAATTATCATGGTAACAGCACCTTAAATACACTGAAACCATGGTGTAACTATAAAGAAAGTACCAGTAATTAACATGGTAACAGTTGAGCTGAGTTTGCTTTCAAACAGTGTCCAAGCAAGCACCGTAGATACACTGGAACTATATAATAAAATACCAGTAATTAACAAAATAATTACTTAAAGGTACAATATGTAAGCATTTTTCATTCAAATAGTTCTAAATGGACATAAAAAGTGGCAAGGATCAGAGAATGTCATGGTATGAAACTGATGGACTGTAATGCACTCAGCTGGTAAGCTAAACTCAAAACTCAGCTAAGGTTAGCTCAGCTAGAAATCATATTTTATATAAAATATAATGGTATCTATCTCGCTTGTCATCTAACGTTAATCATAGAAAGCTGGCTGAGGTGCAGGTAACTTCCAAAATAAAGGAAACACTAACATAATGGTTGCCTTCTCCTTCTCAGATGTTGTGTGCATCAACCAATGGTTGCATGCCACGCCATCGACTGTGTCAATGACTGACATATTGCTATAACATGTGATGTGGTTGGCTGATAAGTAAAATACCCATCCAGGCAGTGTAAGATCTGACAGGCGTCAGCAACGCCTGGGCAAAGGAACACACACAATGTGTCTTAAAGGGATATAAAAAAAAAAATTCTACTTCATATTCATCATCTCCCGCACCGCTCCAGAATCTCCCATAAGTGTTCAATTGGGTCCGGATCTGGTGACTGAGACAGCCATGGCATATGGTTTACATTGTTTTCATGCTCATCAATCCATTCAGTGACCACTCGTGCCCTGTAGATGGGGGCTTTGTCATCCTATTGAGTCATAGCCATGGTTGCCAAAATAATTGGCAAAATAATGGCATGCCCAGCATTTTTATACATGACCCTAAGCATGATGATATTTTATTTGCTTAATTAACTCAGGAACCACACCATTGTGGAAGCACCTGATTACAATATACAGCACTTTCTATCCTTTAGTGTTTACATTATTTTGGCTAACTAGCTAACTGAGCTAGCCTAGGTAGTTAGCAAGCTAGCTACTTTGCTAAGCATGAATTCGCTATTCAGAATCTGTCAATATGGCTGCGTTTCAAACATAAAAAGTAGACAGCCCTCGGCCCTAAACCCTCAGTCCTTGAATGACGTTTTACATCGTCATATCCGATTGTACCTTAAATGTCCCTTGCCCAAGCGAGGGAGAGTGATGATCGAAGAGGCAACATCCTTGGTGGAAATCTGGAAGTTGAGCTTAAAAACAACCATCCTAAAGCTATTAATGTACCTAGTAAGCTAACGTATCTAGCTAGCACTCTTGTCAGGTAGCTCGCTACAGTTACCCATAGCTGGCTAGCTAGTTTTATAGTTTGGTAATTTATTCCTATAAATTTCAGAACTCCCCAAAATATGTTTATGAATCTAGCTATGTTTTACAGGCTCCTCACTACGAGACTAAGCCAATTTGCCAACGTTAAAATCAATGTCTACATACTTTTTTCCGACATGCCGAAAATGCAGCCTTGTTGATTAAATTTGACACTTCGCGGCCACCAGAGTTTGACATGTGACTATAGTTTGCATTGAATTGTGGGTCATATCAACCCCATCAAGTGACCAAAGTTGTTCACTCGCTCTCTCGAGCTAAATCGAGGGCCGAGGGGGCAACGTAAGCGAATTGGACCTCGACTTAAGATGGCAATCAAACTGCATCCGGTTTCGACAGGGATTCCCCAGAGGGAAAGTGGCTAGCGCAAGGGCTGAGGGGGTAAAAATAATGTGTTTGGACTGCAGCCTATGTTTACAAATCACATCTTCATAGTTCCATTTTGGCCAGCATGTAGCTAGCTAATTAGCTAGCTAGTTAGCTGGCTATGTAGGCGTTCATTAGTAAGTATATCACTTGTGACCATCACATTTCATATAATTTTTTTATTTTGTCTGGACATGGCCTACTCTGAAATGACTTGTCACAGTCAAGGGATAAGATGTGTTTTGTAACATTAATTACAAGGAAGATATTGACTTTTCCCAGGATTCAATGAATATTTCACCAAATATGTGTTGTTTCATTCCAGAAGACGAAGGGTCTAGGCATTGAAGAATAAATAACTACATCAATCAATCAAATTGATTTATAAAGCCCTTTTTACATCAGCAGATGTCACAAAGTGCTATACAGAATCCCAGCCTAAAACCCCAAACAGCAAGCAATGCAGATGTACATGTACACTCCAGACCTCCAAAGATCTATTTTTGGGGAGCGAGGAACATCTGAACAGGGGATGAGAAGAAGAAGCCTAGGCCTAATAACCTAACCTATGCCAAAGACAGGAGAACAAGCTACTGACACATTGTACAACATAAATGTCACTCAGATGGTAGGATGGGAAAATGTAATGTTACTGCTACCACAGGAAATGTCTAAATGGTTGGAAATACTAGGATGTTGAGTTGTGAGTGGTGGGGTTTGATAATCCATTGTTGTTGTGTATCTGTATAAATTTGATTAAAAACTAAACCATTGATTTGCTCGTCTTCTTTATACAATGGTTTTTATGCGATACAGGCCCATATGGCTAGTAATTAAGTGAACACTTGTCATTTGCAAAATAGTTTTCATTACTAAATATGAACATTTATGGTATCAGCTTGGGTTCACATGTAATATAATATAATATATTTATTTAATGTTTGAAATGCAGGATGACGTTTGTGCTTTAGTTTAGCCAACATCTGTCATGTCAAAATGTACACTAATGTTTACATGACTATACATCTCCACAGTGAAAAATATTCAAGTTATTGGGAAAGTGTGAACACAGATATAGCATGTCGAAATGTCATTCTATAGAAATATATGTTTTTTGTTGCTGCTATTAATTCTGCTCCACGAGAGTCCAAATATTTTCCTCTGTGACCGTCAATGGTGAGTCCATAGAATTCTGAGCAGGCACTCCGTCAGACAGGCCAGTCAATCTAGCACGCTCAAAGAGTATGGTGCATGAGATAAAGTGCAGGCATGCAATTACAAATCCAAGGTTACAAATTGTAACTTAAAGTATAGTCAATAACAACATGGTACCTGTTTGCACATCACCTGTAAGGACTGGATGAAATGGACTACAAGCATAAGACCCAAAAGGTAAGTTTTGTGGTTGAGACACATACAGTAGCCTGTAAGTATGATGTATTTTTTCTGTTAAATAAACAAAGTTCCAAGTACATTCTATATAAGTATATAGATGATGCTGTTAATAACAAGTGAAATAGCCTGGAATACTTACTACAGAACTTGTTCTTAAGTAACAAATAATTATGTCTACATAACCAGGAAAATAGATCACATTTACTATCATTTTGGCACACTATGTTGTTATTTAGCTTCTACATCAGGGTTCTTCAATTCTGGTCTTGGAGGGCCGAGACACCTCTGTTTTTCATCCTCTCCTTCTAATCAGGGGCTAATTCAGACCTGGGACACCAGGTGAGTGCAATTAACTACCAGGTAGAAATAAAAAACAGAAGTGTTTCGGCCCTCCTGGACCGGAATTGAAGAACCCTGTTCTACATACTAACTATGAAAGGGTTATTATCACGTTGTTACCATCTGATTTCCCTGTCGTTACCCAGTTCAGCACTGCAAACTAAACTGCCACCCCCATGCTCCACCCTTTTATATTTCTTGGTATTATTATTAATATTTATCCGAGGACCTCACCTTGTTAATCAAGTGCTACATAGTGCCCAAAGCTACATATAATATGTGTTATATTAGGGTATATTGTTTCCCTGTTATACATTTATAAATCTACTGTATTTCTGTGCAACTTCATGGCCACGCATGCACCATTTAATATCATTCATTACATTTCACTTTGTTTTCCACAAACTGTAATTTTGAGACTTAAACCATGAAATGGACGACATATGTTCTCATGTGTGCAGTGGTGTGTGTGTATGAGTGTGCTTGTATACATTTTTGTTTGTGTGAGAAGTTAAATACTTTTGTGTCAACTTGCAAATAGTCCACATAGGAATAGTCCACACATGGCTGCATGTGTAAAATAATACAACAAACAGACAATAGTGATTTGGGGAAATTAGTGGCTCACTGATCAATTTGATAATAGTCAGAGTACCTGGAAAAATGTTTATTTCTTATTTGTTGTTAGACTTGACAATATAGATAATATATGCCATTTAGCAGACTCCTTTTATCCAAAGTGACTTACAGTCATGCATGCATTCTGCAGGGCTGCTAAAATCCTAACCAGACGGCTTTGCTTCTCTCTGTTCCTCAAGCATGACAAAAAAAATTGCCATTCGGCTGCAGAAAAGCACAAGATTATTGTAATTACATAGAAGAGCTCTTCCCTCCAAATTACATTCATTACATTTGTGACTCTCAAAATGAGAGTTCGCCCATCTCGTAGCAATTGATACTAACAGTCTAACTCTCTTAGTTCAATGAGATCATGCCTGCATATTAGCATGAAGTTTGCTTTTAATTTCAATTGAAGGCACAGACAGATGTTTCTAATCGATTCTTCTAGTCATATAAATTGACATTTAATAGCTTAATCCTGAAATGCAGCCGGAGTGCCAAGACTTGTCTCTGTCTGGCAGAGCTACATGTGTTGTTATGAGGGCGAAAATAAGTGATGCGGTCACTGTGTAATCTTAGCCTTGATTGGAATATAAAGCACAAAAGTGCATCATTAGCATACCTCCATTTTGGAGGCATGTGAACGTATACATGGTGTAAACTCTCTGCTTATGACCCTCACCTACCCAAGTTTCAGTCTACCTAGGGGATTGTCCTTTTAGCCCAGCAATCTGAGACCTCAAAAGCCAGGGCCACAAAGTTTAAAAAGTCAAGGTCCTGGGAAGTGGAGACACGTATCAAAGTCCTGGCGGCGACCAGAACCAGGTGTTCCCCATGGAACTTGGTCCCCCAGTGGACAGAGGGAGGGGTCAGGGGTGAGGCGTCTGGGATTAGTTTGGCACAACTGCTTTGGTTGTCCGTGTTTACACGCCTAACAGGCTGGGAGAATATGGGGGCCTCCTACCACGCCACGGGGGCCAACCAAGACAGATCTAAGATACGTACAAATCTAACTGTTGAGTTGAACTGATGGGGAGGTGTTTTTAAACTGCCTATTGACTGGGTAGATGGCTTATTCAACTACTGTAGGTACATGTGTAATGTTAAACCTGTCGTTTTTTCAGTACTGGCAAGTCCATGGAAAACAGCAACAAAGGATCATGTAATAGTCAGAATTAATTCACTTGTAAGTCTATATTACTAAACTTCGCAGATACATGTCTAAACCACTCTTAAAAGGGTTCAGATTAAAATCTACTGTATATTGGAGCTGTATTTTTCAGTCATTTGTCTGGTAAGATGAAGAATACTTAAGGAGCTTCTCATGCATGCTTACTCAGTTCCAAACTTCAACATGCTTGCCTCATTTGTACCTCTAAGTTTGAATAACATTATTTCCAAACTCTAAGTAACTATGCCATCTTGAGTCCCATACTTTTCTCCTCAGATAAAGACTTTGTCAATGGAAAGAGAGAGGGATGATAGAGAGAATGAGAAAATGTAAGTAAATACAGGCATAATGATAAGAGCATTGCTTTATCCACCACCCTGGGTGAATTAGGAGTAAAGGAACAGGTTTACTCCTCACTGGCTGAGCTATCGGCACTGATTAGTGACAGAGGATGGATATTCTTATCTACTCACCTATCATCCTCTCTCCCTTCTTCTTTTTTTATCTGCCCCTCTTTCTCCCTCCCTTACATAGTCAGCTTGTCTTTAACTTTATTGCAGCCTACCTCTGTTGTTATTGATTCTGTCCCTTTTCTCTCCCATCTCTCCACACGTGCACAAGCAACCTCTCTATCTCTCTCTTAACCCCTCACCACACTCTCTCTCTCTCTCTCTCTCTCTCTCTCTCTCTCTCTCTCTCTCTCTCTCTCTCTCTCTGTGCCTACAGAGCGTTGGGGCTTGGGTTACAGGGTAACTGGAGCTGTGTTAGTGTGCGGCGTTCTTGAACCCACCAGAGGACTCCAGCTTCTTGTTATGGTTTCCATCAGGTCTGTGCAGAGCTGGCAAGAGGTGTGTGTGGTTGTGTGTGTGAGAAAGAGAGAGGGAGTGTGTGTGTGTGCGCACTCTAGTGTGCTAAGGGGACTGGGGGTGCAGGCCCACTCCGGATGGAAGTGATGCCCTTACACTCTTTATAATGCACTCTCCTCCCCTTACCGTAGTTCTCAGCCTCCTCACTACTGTTCCACCTAAGGTTGTCCTCTCAATTGTTACTTACTATTTGCTAATCATACTAAGTTATGTTTTATACAGATAGATCTTTATTGTATTGATTTCACATTTATTTTGTATATTTACTTTTATTAATATATGAGATGTAATGGTCTCTGTAATATACTTCAGCATTACATGTAATAACGGATATAGTTTTCCTGGACTGGTATGTAAAGTGCTGAAGGTCTGTGTTCAGGTATACCATTCTATGCAATCAATGTTAATGCTATTGTAAAACAAATCTCATTCCAGACTGCCCTCAAGCTTTTACTGTTTATATAATTCGATGGATGTTGATGCTTGTAAGTCACCTCCAATAAAAGTTGAGTCTGTTAAAAAACAATAACCAAATTGTCTTGCACTCCATCCATTCCATAAGGAGCAGGGAACTGTATGGTCTAAGGTGTGAGGCATTCTTCATGTGGGAAAGGAGCTACTTTCTCAGCCATTGTTTACTGAAGGATTTACCAGAGAGAAAGGGACGGAGGGGGTTTACCAGCTAATCTGCAGGCTGTGGCCTCTGGGGAGTGCACCTGGCCCAAGCGCCAAGCTTTAGCCCCATAAGTATGCCTCTACTACTCCCTTTCAAAATTGACTGGGATACCAGGAGCACAACACCAAGCCACCTTAAAACAACACACACCCCTCCCACCACCATCCTCCACTCTGAGTCACAAGACGTTGCTGAGGGCAGTGGCCAAGCGATTATCAATCGAGAGACCTCCACTTTGTTGAAAGCATTCCATAGGAATGCCTGCCCATGTTGACTCCAATGCTTCCCACTGTTGTGTCAAGTTGGCTGGATGTCCTTTGGGTGGTGGACCGTTCTTGATACACATGGGAACTGTTGAGTGTGAAAAACCCAGCAGCGTTGTCACAGTCGCTTACGGACGAGAAGGACCAAGGCGCAGCGTGATATGTATTCATATTTATTTACGTACTGAACACACGACAAAACAACAAACGAACCGTGAAGTCCAAGGTAGACAAAATAACATACCTCACACGGAACAAGATCCCACCAATCCTGGATCAAGCAGCGTGATGAGGAGAGAGGATGGACTTGGGAGGAGATGAGCGAGAGTCTGGCAAGAGGGATGGAGGCCATGATCACGGGGGAGAGACAAGCCCAAAACATTTTTAGGGGGGGACTCACGCCGTGGACGACGAGGCAGCAGGAGGCCGCGATAGAGCGGTTCAGCCGTTCAGAGGAGGCCGCCAGATTAAGGGGGTCATTGGTGCAGAGGGAGCAGAAGGAAAGTGTAGAGGCACGGCGAGAGGAGCTGGTTAGGCAGCAGAAGGAGCGGGGGTTAATGAAGGAACCCAGTCTTGCTCCTCGCACCAATCGAGTGGTGCGTGTCGCCAGTCCGGTCCGGCCCGTTCCTGATTCCCGCACTAAGCCAGTGGTGGGTGTTCCCAGTATGGTTCGGCCCGTTCCTGCTCCTCGCATCAAGCCAGTGGTGCGCATCGCCAGCCCGGTCCGGCCTGTTCCTGTCCCTCGCACCCAGCCAGTGGTGCGCGTCGCCAGCCCGGCCCGGCCTGTTCCTGCTCCCCGCACCAGGCCAGTGGTGCGCGTCGCCAGCCCGGCCTGTACCTGCTCCCCGCACCAGGCCAGTGGTGCGCGTCGTCAGCCCAGTCCGGCCCGTTCCTGCTCCCCGCACCAGGCCAGTGGTGCGCGTCGCCAGTCCGGTACGGCCCGTTCCTGCTCCCCGCACCAAGCCAGTGGTGCGCGTCGTCAGCCCAGTCCGGCCCGTTCCTGCTCCCCGCACCAAGCCAGGGGTGCGCGTCGTCAGCCCAGTCCAGCCCATTCCTACTCCCCGCACCAAGCCAGTGGTGCGTGTGTCCAGTCCGGCACGGCTCGTGCCTGTTTCACCGGTGCCTGGTCCGGCACCGGTCAGCTGCTCCACTCCGGAGCCAGAGCAATCCGCTCCACCGGTGCCTGATCCAGTTCCGGTCAGCGGCTCCACCCCGGAGCCAGAGCAGTTCGATCCACCGTCGTCGGGTCCAGCTCCAGTCAGCGGTTCCAGTCCAGACCCAGACGTCAGCCCCTCTCCAGGTTCGGGGTCTCCCACACCAGGGTCCAGACAGGACGTGGTACTTCGTGGGAGGAAGGAGAGAGGAAGCAGCGCGCCAAGGTCCAGACCAGACCAGGGGCGCAACGGGGAGGTGGAGAGTAAGTGGTGGTTACACCCGGAGCCGGATCCGCCTCCGAGGCGGAATGCCCACCCGGCCCCTACCCTGTTAGGTTTATGTGGCGCTGTCGGAGTCCGCACCTTTGGGGGGGGGTACTGTCACGCCCTGGCTCTGGGGACTCTTAAATGTTGAGCCAGGGTGTGTATATTTCGTGTTGTGTTTATTTCTATGTTTAGTTTCTAGATCGTTTAGATCTATGTTGGCCAGGGTGGTTCCCAATCAGAGGCAGCTGTAGCTCATTGTCTCTGATTGGGGACCATACTTAGGCAGCCTTTTGGCACCAGTCAGTTGTGGGATCTTGTTCCGTGTGAGGTATGTTATTTTGTCTACCTTGGACTTCACGTTTCGTTTGTTGTTTTGTCGTGTGTTCAGTATGTAAATAAATATGAATACATATCACGCTGCGCCTTGGTCCTTCTCGTTAATGAACGATCGTGACAAGCGTGGCAGTTTTTGACACACACCGGTGCCTACTACCATACCCTGTTCAAAGGCACTTAAATATTTTGTCTTACCCACTCAACCTCTGAATGGCACATATACACAATCCATGTCTCAATTGTCTCAAGGCTTAAAAATCCTTCTTTAACCTGTCTCCTCCCCTTCATCTAAACTAATTGAAGTGGATTTAACAAGTGACATCAATAAGGGATCATAGCTTACACCAGGATTCACCTGGTCAGTCTATGTCATGGAAAGAGCAGGTGTTCTTCATGTTTTGTACACTCAGTGTATGGACACGGGAGGAGTGACCTTCCATTGTGTTGAGAAAACCTGCCCCTTAATAGGACAGCAGGGGAAAATCCTCCAAGCACCAATATTTCATTGAGCAGCTTTGATGTCTGTTACTTTATGTTACATTGGAAATCTGGGAAGACAGGAGATCAAAACAACAATAACTGGTGATCTCCTTACAGTTCTCTATAGACCAGTGAAAAGTTGACAATTCAGTGTCAGCTGAATACCCTGATGCATCGTACACTAACATACTCTCATATTTCACGTATGACAGTTGAGTTATGATCAAGTGATGTCATTGACAAGGTCCAGACTTAGAGATGGGGTTGATTGTAGCAGGTTTTTTAGTGTCCTTCGTAGGGTAGCAAAATGCCTGTAACTTTCCCAAATTCCCAGGTTTTCCAGAAATCCTGGTTGAATGATGCCGGATTTCTTGAGTATTCCCTCCAGATGCCAGGAATCCTCCAACCGGGATTTCAGAAGAACCTGAAAATTTTAGGAAAACTACTGGAATTTTGCAAACCTAGAGCCTTCAGAAAGTATTCACACCCCTTTACTTTTCCCACATTTTATTGTGATCAAGGAGGTTTGTCAATGCCTCACAAAAAAAGGGAACCGATTAGTAGATGTGTAAAAATAAAAAAAGCAGACACTGAATATCTCTTTGAGCATGGTGAAGTTATTAATTACACTTTGGATGGTGTATCAATACAGTGCCTTGATAAAGTATTCATCCCCCTTGGCATTTTTCCTATTTTGTTGCATTACAACCTGTTATTTAAATTGATTTTTATTTGGATTTCATGTAATGGACATACACAAAATGGTCAAAATTGGTGAAGTGAAATGAAAAAAATAACTTGTTTCAAAAACGTACAAAAAATAAATAACGGAAAAGTGGTGCGTGCATATGTATTCACCCTCTTTGCTATGAAACCCCTGAATAAGATCTGGTGCAACCAATTATCTTCAGAAGTCACATAATTAGTTAAATAAAGTCCACCTGTTTGCAATCTAAGTGTCACATGATCTGTCACATGATCTCAGTATATATACACCTGTTCTGAAAGGCCCCAGAGTCTGCAACACCACTAAGCAAGCGGCACCACCAAGCAAGCGGCACCATGAAGACCAAGGAGCTCTCTAAACAAGTCAGGGACAAAGTTGTGGAGAAGTACAGATCAGGGTTGGGTTATAAAAAAATATAAAAAACTTTGAACATCCCACGGAGCACCATTAAATCCATTATTAAAAAATGGAAAGAATATGGCACCACAACAAACCTGCCAAGAGAGGGCCGCCCACCAAAACTCCCGGACCAGGCAAGGAGAGCATTAATCAGAGAGGCAACAAAGAGACCAAAGATAACACTGAAGGAATGATGGATGGCGCTAAATACTGGGAAATTCCTGAGGGAAACCTGTTTCAGTCTTCTAGAGATTTGAAACTTGGACAGGGTCACCTTCCAGCAGGACAATGACCCTAAGCATACTGCTCAAGCAACACTCAAGTGGTTTAAGGGGAAACATTTAAATGTCTTGGAATGGCCTAGTCAAAGCCCAGACCTCAATCCAATTGTGGTATGATTAAAGATTGCTGTACACCAGCGGAACCCATCCAACTTGAAGGATTTTGAGAAGTTTTTCCTTGAAGAAGAGACATACCCCAAGAGACTTGCAGCTGTAATTGCTGCAAAAGGTGGCTCTACAAACCCCCCCAAAAATCTATTTTAATTCCAGGTTGTAAGGCAATAAAATAGAAAAAATGCCAAGGCGGTGAATACTTTCGCAAGCCACTGTACACCCAGTCACTACAAAGATACAGGTGTCCTTCTAACTCCGTTGCCGGAGAGGAAGGAACTGCTCAGGGGTTTCACTATGAGGCCAACTGTGATTTTAAAACAGTTACAGAGTTTAATGGTTGTGTTATGAGAAATCTGAGGATGGATCAACAACATGGTAGTTACTCCACAATACTAACCTAAATGACAGAGTGAAAAGAAGGAAGCCTGCACAACAACAACAACAAAAATATCCAAAACATGCATCCTGTTTGCAATAAGGCTCTTAAGTAATACTGCAAAAAAATGTGGCTTAGAAATATAATTTTTGTCCTGAATACATGTTTGGGGCATATCAAACACAACACATCACTGAGTACCACTCTTCATATTCTCAAGCATGGTGGTGGCTGTACCTGTTATGGGAATGCTTGTCATCGACAACAACTAGGGAGTTTTTAGGATAAAAAGAAACAGAATACAGCTATAAGCACTTTCAAAATCCTAGAGGAAAACCTGGTTCAGTCTGCTTTCCAACAGACACAGTGAGATTAATTCACCTTTCAGCTGGACAATAACCTAAAAACAAGGCCAAATATACACTGATGACATTGAAGTTACAGTTTTGACATAAATCGTCTTGAAAGTCTATGGCAAGACTTGAAAATGGCTGTCTAGAGATGATCAACAATCAACTTGACAGAGCTAGCTTGAAGAATTTAAAAAAGAATAATGGGCAACTATTGTACAATCAAGGTGTGCAAAGCATGTGTGTCTGTGTTCACAGTCTGTTTGTTATGCTATCTCTTGTATGCAGTGTGTGGGTGTCCGTATGTGAAAGCCTGTCTGTGTGTTTTTTAAGGGACTGTTGCATGTGTGTGTTCGCACACAGTATGTACATTACATGACGCCTCTGCCTGACCCTGTGCGTGTAGTCCACATATGTACACAGCGTTTTCTCCCTTCATGCATGTGGAAGAGGAGGGCAAGAGGTTAGGCTAATTCCCTCTCCCTCCCCGGCCTTGATTTGTACCCTGCAAGTGTGACTGCAATTTGCGCTCTGTCTTCAGGTTCAAATTTACAACCTCTCGCAGCTTCAGAGCAGAAAAAAAGAGAGGATTTAACGCATAGGAAGCCATTTGGCCTATCTAGGTTTGTTCTTGTGAGACGACACACATAATTGGTGCCAGATCTTTTTAGGAACCCGGTTTGGACTTCTTGCAGGGAATCAATGGTGAAGTAACAGACTCCATACGTCAGGGTTATGGTATTAACCAGCAGCCTGCAAATCCAGATCATCCATCCTTTCTGCTCAGTACTGAGACTCCAGATATACAGTATAATGTCCTAGATGTAAAAGGTGTATGTGTGAGTGTGTATGAATTCAAGTATGTGTTTGTATGTGTGCATGTTAAAGCGTTCTCACCAGTGTCAGTACTCCAGTGAGGTAGGAGTAAGTAGGGTGTTGACCCATGGTATACCGTGAGAGCATATGGATGCAATCAGAGCAGAAAGAGAGGGATCGGAGGCATGGGTTATGTAATGGGAAGAAGGGAAGAAGACAGAGACTCTCATAACCAAATTATTCTTCGTCCCTCTTTTTCCCTTTATGGACTTGCCAATGGAGGGTAATGGGTGAATCAGCTTGTGATGTTTTTTTCACTAAGGACCACACTATGGATATACCGCAGATGATTCAAGTCATTGTGATGTAACTCGTTGGACGAGGAGGACTGTAAGGGTTGGTGTGAGGTGTGACCCAGGTGCGTTGCAGGTTAGACAGTAGGCAGTAGGCAGAGATGGTGAAATAAGCAGGGAGAACACTTCTCACGTACCTGTCCATATGTCCTGAGATCAGACACTGATTAGTACTGCTTGGCATAGTAAAACTAGCAGAGAAAACTGAGCAAGGGAACACAGGGAAGTGAGGGCATAAATACAAAGGTGAATAAGATAGACACAGGTGACACCAATAGGAAGATGATTAGTCCCGACTGTGAGTGAGGAGGTGCCTAAGGTTGTCGGAGGATGACACCTAGTGGGTTGCTCCGGAACTGCGACCCACTCCTGTAACAGTTCCCCCCCGACAAACTGCGGGTGAAGGCTATGGAATGTTGTTATCAGCCCTTGGTCCAGAATGCCCCTCCTGGGCACCCAGGACCGCTCTTCCTGCCATAACCCTCCCAGTCCACCAGAAATTGGAGACCCCTCCCCACCCACTGGCAGTCCAGGATCAGGTCCACAGTAAAAGCCAGCTGCCCTCCGACGAGGCGCAGCGGGGGAACAGGACGAGGAGGGGGAGCCAGGCGACAGGTGGCGACGGGCTTGAGGAGGGACAAATGGAATGTGGGATGCACCTGCATGGTGGGGGAAGTTGCAGGCGGTAGGCCACTGTGTTGACTTGCTGGACCACTCTGAATGGCCCGACGAACCGAGGGGACAGCTTCCTGGACTCCACGCGGAGGTGAAGATCCCGGGCAAAAGACCGGTGGCGGGCGACACCTGCGGTTGGCCTGATGTTGAGACCTGACTGAGGCCACCCGTACCAGACTCCAGGTGTGGCGACAGCGACTGATGTGGGCCTGCACCAACAGGACCGCCGCCTCCTCCTCTTGCTTGGGGAATAGGGGGGGTTGGTACCCGTATTGGCACTGGAAGGGGGACAGGCTGGTGGATGAGCAGAGAAGGGTGTTGTGGGTGTACTCCACTCACGCCAGTTGCTGACTCCACATAGTTGGGTTTGCTGGAGGCATAGCACCTCAGCACCCCCTCCAGATCTTGGTTGACGTGCTCCATTTGCCGTTCGACTGGGGATGGAAGCCGGAAGACAAGCAGATGGAGGCGCAGAGGCAGGTGGCGAACACCTTCCAGAACCTGGAGGCGAACAGAGGGCCCTCGATCCGACAGCACATCTTGGGGAAGGCCATGGACCCGGAAAATGTACTGCACCACCGGGCCGACGGGAGTTTGGGAAGGGGAATGAAGTGGGCAGCCTTCGAGAACCAGTCCACAACAACCAGGATGACTATGTATCCATCAGAGGGGTTAGGGTGGAAATGAAATCCAGTGAGATGTGGGACCAGGGGCGCTTGGGGATAGGCAGGGTTCGGAGCAGAATGACGTGAGCTTTTCGTGCGCGCGCACACCGGACAAGCAGCCACGAAGGCGCGCGTATCCCCCTCTGCAAATGGCCACCAGCACCTCCGACGCAGGAACTCCAACGTCCTGGCGCCCCTCGGATGGCTGGTGAGGTCGGACGCGTGTGTCCACTGAAGCAGTCACAAGTGCGCAGCCTTGGGTACGTACGTCCTCCCCGATGGACCTCCGCCAGGATCGGGCTTCCGCTGTAGCGCTGCTCTGACCAGCTTATCGATTCCCCACGAAACTGGGGCAGCAATCAGGGTGTTGGGGACAATGGGGTCATCCCTCTCCACCAGGTCCACGGGGTCGAACTGCCGGGAGAGCGCGTCAGGCTTGGTGTTCTTGAAGAACCTTTCAATGTTCTTGAAATGTTCTGTATTGACTGACCTTCATGTCTTAAAGTAATGATGGACTATCGTTTCTCTTTGCCTATTTGAGCTGTTCTTGCCATAATATGGACTTGGTCTTTTACCAAATAGGACTATCTTCTGTATACCTCCCTACCTTGTAACAACACAACTGATTGGTTCAAACACATTAAGAAGGAAATAAATTCCACAAATTAACTTTTAAGAAGGCATACCTGTTAATTGAAATGCATTCCAGGTGACTATCTCATGAAGCTGGCTGAGAGAATGCCAAGAGTGTGCAAAGCTGTCATCAAGGCAAAGGGTGGCTATTTGAAGAATCTCAAAAGTAAAATATATTTTGATTTGTTGAACACTTTTTTGGCTACTACATGATTCCATATGTGTTATTTTATAGTTTTGATGTCTTCACTATTATTCTACAATGTAGAAAATAGTAAAAATAAAGAAAAACCCTTGACTGCGTAGGTGTTCTAAAACTTTTGACTGGTAGTGTATGCATCAATGATTAGTTCCCGAAAGTGTCACGTTCGTTCATAGACGGGTCAGACCAAGGCGCAGCGTGATATGCATACATGTTTATTTAAACTTAATAAACAACGACAAAACAATAAACCAACGAAACAAGACGTCCAAAGGTAACACACAACCAACCTCACACGGAACAAGATCCCACCACTAACTAGTGCCAAAAGGCTGCCTAAGTTTGGTCCCCAATCAGAGACAACGAGCGACAGCTGCCTCTGATTGGGAACCACACCGGCCAACATAGATCTAGAAATACTAGAACTAAACATAGAAAATGCAACATAGAAAATCACACAGATAATACACACCCTGACTCAACAAATACGAGTCCCCAGAGTCAGGGCGTGACAGTACCCCACCCCCCAGAGATGCGGACTCCGACCGCACAACATAAACATAACAGGGTAGGGGCCGGGTGGGCATTCCGCCTCGGAGGCGGATCCGGCTCAGGGCGTGACGACCACTTACTCTCCGCCTCCCTGTTGCGCCCCTGGTCTGGTCTGGACCTCGGCGCGCTGCTTCCCCTCTCCTTCCTCCCACGAAGTACCAAGCCCTGTCTGGACCCTGGTGTGGGAGACCCCGAACCTGGAGAGGGGCTGACGTCTGGGTCTGGACTGGAGCCGCTGACCGGAGCTGGACCGGGCACCGATGGAGCGGACTGCACAGGCTCCGGACTGTAGCCGCTGACCGGAGCTGGACTGGGCACCGGTGGAGCGGACTGCTCTGGCTCCGGAGTGGAGCCGCTGACCGGATCTGGAATGGACCCCGGTGGAGCGGACTGCTCTGGCTCCGGAGTGGAGTAGCTGACCGGAGCTGGATCAGGCACCGGTGGAGCGGACTGCTCTGGCTCCGGAGTGGAGCCGCTGACCAGAGCTGGACTGGACCCCGGTGAAGCGGATTGCTCTGGCTCCGGAATGGAGCAGCTGACCGGAACTGAACTGGTCACCGGTGGAACGGACTGCTCTGGCTCCGGACTGGCCGTGCCGGACTGGACACATGCACCACTGGCTTGGTGCGGGGAGCAGGAACGGGCCGGACCGGGCTGGCGACGCGCACCACTGTCTTGGTGCGGGAAGCAGGAACGGGCCATACCGGACTGGCGACGCGCACCACTGGCCTGGTGCGGGGAGCAGAAACAGGCCGGGCCGGGCTGGCGACGCGCACCACTGGCTTGGTGCGAGGGTCAGGAACAGGCCGGACCGGGCTAGCGACGTGCACTACTAGCTTGGTGTGAGGGACAGGAACAGACCGGGCCGGGCTGGCGACGCGCACCACTGGCTTGGTGCGAGGGGCAGGAACAGGCCAGACCGGGCTGGCAACGCGCACCACTAGCTTGGTGCGAGGGACAGGAACAGGCTGGGCCAGGCTGGCGACGCGCACCACTGGCTTGGTGCGAGGGACAGGAACAGGCCGGACCGGGCTGGCGACGCGCACCACTAGCTTGGTGCGAGGGACAGGAACAGGCCGGGCCGGGCTGGCGACGCGCTCCACTGGCTTGGTGCGAGGAGCAGGAACAGGACGGGCCGGGCTGGCGACGCGCACCACTGTCTTAGTGCGGCGAGCAGGAACGGGCCATACCGGACTGGCGACGCGCACCACTGGCCTGGTGCGGGGAGCAGAAACAGGCCGGGCCGGGCTGGCGACGCGCACCACTGGCTTGGTGCGAGGGTCAGGAACAGGCCGGACCGGGCTAGCGTCGTGCACTACTAGCTTGGTGTGAGGGACAGGAACAGACCGGGCCGGGCTGGCGACGCGCACCACTGGCTTGGTGCGAGGGGCAGGAACAGGCCAGACCGGGCTGGCAACGCGCACCACTAGCTTGGTGCGAGGGACAGGAACAGGCTGGGCCAGGCTGGCGACGCGCACCACTGGCTTGGTGCGAGGGACAGGAACAGGCCGGACCGGGCTGGCGACGCGCACCACTAGCTTGGTGCGAGGGACAGGAACAGGCCGGGCCGGGCTGGCGACGCGCTCCACTGGCTTGGTGCGAGGAGCAGGAACAGGACGGGCCGGGCTGGCGACGCGCACCACTTGCTTGGTGCGAGGGGCAGGAACAGGCCGGGCCGGGCTGGTGACGCGCACCACTGTCTTAGTGCGGCGAGCAGGAACGGGCCGGACCGGACTGGCGACACGCACCACTTGCTTGGTGCGAGGAGCGGGACTGGGTTCCTTTATAAACCCCCGCTCCTTCTGCTGCCTAACCAGCTCCTCTCGCCGTGCCTCTACACCTTCCTTCTCCCTTTTTGCCTCCTGTAGCACCTCCCTCTGACCGAATAACTCCAGCTCCCTCTGAACCAATAGCCCCCGTAACCTGGTGGCCTCCTCTCCTAACCTGCAGATTCGCCCTGTCGCGGCCTCCTGCTGCCTCGTCGTCCACACCGTGTGCCCCCCCCCCAAAAAAAAAATTTCTTGGGGTTGCCTCTCGGGTCTCCGTCGTCGGCACGGTTGGCGCCGTTTCTCCTCTCCTGCCTGGGCATTTACCTTCGCCCATGGCCCTTTCCCCGCGAATATCTCCTCCCATGACCACAATTTGCCCACCTGTGACATCGCTACTCGCTCTTCCTGGGCACGCTGCTTGGTCCTCGTTTGGTGGGATCTTCTATCACGCTGCGCCTTGATCCGTTCCGTCTGTAAACGATCGTGACAGAAAGAAATTGCAGAACGGCGCAAAGTTCTGTACCCACTCTTCAAGGTGAATAGATTAAAAGGGAAACATGTAGCTCTCGTTGTCGATAAACAGTATATTGATAACCATTTGTTCCGAGACACCAAGACTACTCCATGTCTATTCTAAACATTACAAAGTTCCCATAGAGGAGTCGAATAATGGAACACCCAATACTATCTATGGTAGGGATTGTAAACATTTAAAAAAGGAAAACCAAATACAACAATTGATAAATGAATAATCTACAAATACACTATACCATTCAAGATCGGGAATGTTGTAAAATAATTTGTATTCGACTTTCTATTTATGGTATTTATAAATAGATACAATACATCATTAAAAGAAAGGATAATTAATGAAATAATACATATTCAAATATAAGGCACTGGAACACAAAAGTACTCAAAAGCCTGAAATTAGGTAGGAATCAACATGGTAGGGATAAAAACACAGCAAACAGAGGACATGCTCTGCATTCTTAACAGCACCATCAACAAGGCAGGTCCTACAGGCCCAAGTGTTGTCACACCTGGACTACTGTTCAGTCGTGTGGACAGGTGCCACAAAGAAGGACTTAGGAAAATTGCAATTGGCTCAGAACAGGGCAGCACGTCGGGCACTTGGATGTACACAGAGAGCTAACATTAATAATATGCCTGTCAATCTCTCCTGGCTCAAAGTGGAGGAGAGATTGACTTCATCCCTACTAGTATTTGTGAGAGTTATTGACTCCTGGCTCCTGGTCTGGTCGGGTGAGGTTGTGTTTTTTCTAGCTTCTTATATGGTGTTGAGTAAAGCTTAAACCATGTATTTAGATTGTAGGAAGGTATTGTAGTTAGGTATTGTAAGTAGTTTATCTAGGTAGTTATTGTAGGTTATTGTAGGTAATTATTGTAGGTAAGTATTGTATTCGGCTGAGCCCGGTGAAGCACTAGGTTAGCTAACCCACTACCTGGACCAATAAAGCTAGCTAGCTGGCGGGTAGCTACTGGTAACTATTAGCAACTGTGGATAGTTGTTTCCAATGTTATTTCACGCTTAAGAGTACCTGTAATTACGCCAGCTAGCTACCTACCATTCAGCTGTTATTCTAACCTCATTATCTGAAGCGTTAACGTTAGGTAGTTAGTAGCTACTGTACTCGAAATGTAGCTAGCTTGTTGCTACCTGGATAGCTAACTAAACAATAGCTGGAACGACCTAGCTGTAATATTTGGAGACGCTTTCTCTCCGTTGGGACAGACACGAACTGGCTGAGTCGATTCAGTGGCTAGCTTTGCACTTAACTGGCTAACAGTAGCTACTAAGTGTAAGTTATAACCAACATTTATTTTGTTTTGTTTTTACATACTGGTAACGAGTCGTTCAAGGGAATTCGGGACAAGGGTGACTAGTTAACGTTAACTTGGCTCTCTCTGTGTGTTTCGTGCCGTCGGAGGAGGGGTGGTTCATTGGCAGAGAGCAATGGCTAGCTAGTATGCTAACTATTCTAGCTAACTAACTGGCTGAATAAGTTGATGACATACTCACTCAAACTGTCAAAACTAACCCAAAACTTTACACAACGTTAGACACGGACATGAATGATCTGTTTGGCGTGTTAACACACTGGTTTGTTGTAACCGAGTATTGGTGCTAAACCACGTTATTGGAGGCTGGCATGCTAGTTGGCTATGGCGTCATAGAATTCGGTGCCCTGGACGGTTTTCACTGAAGAATACT
Source organism: Coregonus lavaretus (assembly GCF_964263955.1). Classification (NCBI taxonomy): domain Eukaryota; kingdom Metazoa; phylum Chordata; class Actinopteri; order Salmoniformes; family Salmonidae; genus Coregonus; species Coregonus lavaretus. The sequence goes on from NC_139993.1 coordinate 18,851,382, forward strand.
GTACCAAGTTAGCTAGCTGAATAAACTAAGTTAGTCTATTCCTAGAAAATATTGAACCGCTGTAGTTTACAACAATTATAATTTCTAAAGTGGAAGTTGGAAGAGTTATATTTGAGTGTTTCAGTGAAACGTAAGTGAGGGAGGCCCCGCTCTCTCGCTTTCTCCTTTGCATTATTGTAGCCTTTTTCTGTAGCCTGTCAACTATGTGTCTGTCTATCCCTGTTTACATTTACATTTACGTCATTTAGCAGACGCTCTTATCCAGAGCGACTTACAAATAGGTCCATTCACCTTATAGCCAGTGGGATAACGACTTTTTTTATTTTATTTCATTTTTTTATTATACATTTTAGTATTTAATATTGTTATTTTTTATTATATTTTTTAGTTTTTTTTAAATATATATATATATATATATATATATATATATATATATATATATATATATATATATATATATATATATTTTTTTTTTTTTTGGGGGGGGTGGGTTGGGGTAAGGGGGGGGTAGAAGGATTACTTTATCCTATCCCAAGTATTCCTTAAAGAGGTGATGTTTTAAATGTCTCCAGAAGGTGGTGAGTGACTCCGCTGTCCTCGCGTCGTGAGGGAGCTTGTTCCACCATTGGGGTGCCAGAGCAGCGAACAGTTTTGACTGGGCTGAGCGGGAACTATGCTTCCGCAGAGGTAGGGGAGCCAGCAGGCCAGAGGTGGATGAACGCAATGCCCTCGTTTGGGTGTAGGGACTGATCAGAGCCTGAAGGTACGGAGGTGCCGTTCCCCTCACAGCTCCGTAGGCAAGCACCATGGTCTTGTAGCAGATGCGAGCTTCAACTGGAAGCCAGTGGAGTGTGTGGAGGAGCGGGGTGACGTGGGAGAACTTGGGAAGGTTGAACACCAGACGGGCTGTGGCATTCTGGATGAGTTGTAGGGGTTTAATGGCACAGGCAGGGAGCCCAGCCAACAGCGAGTTGCAGTAATCCAGACGGGAGATGACAAGTGCCTTGATTAGGACCTGTGCCGCTTCCTGTGTAACGCAGGGTCGTACTCTCCGAATGTTGTAGAGCATGAACCTACAGGATCGGGTCACCGCCTAGATGTTAGCGGAGAACGACAGGGTGTTATCCAGGGTCATGCCAAGGCTCTTCGCACTCTGGGAGGAGGACACAACAGAGTTGTCAACCGTGATGGCGAGATCATGGAACAGGCAGTCCTTCCCCAGGAGGAAGAGCAGCTCCGTCTTGCCAAGGTTCAGCTTGAGGTGGTGCTACGCTGACGATACACAACTAATCTTCTCCTTTCCCCCTTCTGATAACCAGGTGGCGAATCGCATCTCTGCATGTCTGGCAGACATATCAGTATGGATGACGGATCACCACCTCAAGCTGAACCCTGGCAAGACGGAGCTGCTCTTCCTCCCGGGGAAGGACTGCCCGTTCCATGATCTCGCCATCACGGTTGACAACTCCGCTGTGTCCTCCTCCCAGAGTGCGAAGAGCCTAGGCATGACCCTGGACAACACCCTGTCGTTCTCCGCCAACATCAAGGCGGTGACCCGCTCCTGCAGGTTCATGCTCTACAACATTCGGAGAGTACGACCCTGCCCTACACAGGAAGCGGCACAGGTCCTAATCCAGGCACTTGTCATCTCCCGTCTGGACTACTGCAACTCGCTGTTGGCTGGCCTCCCTGCCTGTGCCATTAAACCCCTACAACTCATCCAGAATGCCGCAGCCCGTCTGGTGTTCAACCTTCCCAAGTTCTCTCACGTCACCCCCCTCCTCCGCACACTCCACTGGCTTCCAGTTGAAGCTCGCATCCGCTACAAGACCATGGTGCTTGCCTATGGAGCAGTGAGGGGAACGGCACCTCTGTACCTTCAGGCTCTGATCAGTCCCTACACCCAAACGAGGGCATTGCGTTCATCCACCTCTGGCCTGCTGGCTCCCCTTCCTCTGCGGAAGCATAGCTCCCGCTCAGCCCAGTCAAAACTGTTCGCTGCTCTGGCACCCCAATGGTGGAACAAGCTCCCTCACGACGCCAGGACAGCGGAGTCACTCACCACCTTCCGGAGACATTTGAAACCCCACCTCTTTAAGGAATACCTGGGATAGGATAAAGTATTCCTTCTAACCCCCCCCCCCCCCCCCCCCCCAAATTGTAAAGTGGTTATCCCACTGGCTATAGGGTGAACGCACCAATTTGTGAGTCGCTCTGGCTAAGAGCGTCTGCTAAATGACGTTAATGTGCCCTTGAGCAAGGCACTTAACCCTAATTGCTCCTGTAAGTCGCTCTGGATAAGAGCGTCTGCTAAATGACTAAAATGTAATGTAAAATGTGGTGATCCGTCATCCATACTGATATGTCTGCCAGACATGCAGAGATGCGATTCGCCACCTGGTTATCAGAAGGGGGAAAGGAGAAGATTAGTTGTGTGTCGTCAGCGTAGCAATGATAGGAGAGGCCATGTGAGGATATGACAGAGCCAAGTGACTTGGTGTATAGCGAGAATAGGAGAGGGCCTAGAACTGAGCCCAGGGGGACACCAGTGGTGAGAGCAAATGGTGCGGAGACAGCTTCTCGCCACACCACTTGGTAGGAGCGACCGGTCAGGTAGGACGCAATCCAAGAGTGAGCCGCGCCGGAGATGCCCAACTCGGAGAGGGTGGAGAGGAGGATCTGATGGTTCACAGTATCAAAGGCAGCAGACAGGTCTAGAAGGACAAGAGCAGAGGAGAGAGAGATAGCTTTAGCAGTGCGGAGAGCCTCCGTGACACAGAGAAGAGCAGTCTCAGTTGAATGACCAGTCTTGAAACCTGACTGGTTTGGATCAAGAAGGTCATTCTGAGAGAGATAGCAAGAGAGTTGGCTAAAGATGGCACGCTCAATAGTTTTGGAGAGAAAAGAAAGAAGGGATACTGGTCTGTAGTTGTTGACATCAGAGGGATCGAGTGTTGGTTTTTTGAGAAGGGGTGCAACTCTCGCTCTCTTGAAGACGGAAGGGACATAGCCAGCGGTCAAGGATGAGTTGATCAGCGAGGTGAGGTAAGGGAGAAGGTCACCGGAGATGGTCTGGAGAAGAGAAGAGGGGATAGGGTCAAGCGGGCAGGTTGTTGGGTGGCCTGCCGTCACAAGTCGCAAGATTTTATCTGGAGAGAGAGGGGAGAAAGAAGTCAAAGCATAGGGTAGGGCAGTGTGAGCAGGACCAGCAGTGTCATTTGACTTAACAAACGAGGATCGGATGTCGTCAACCTTCTTTTCAAAATGGTTGACGAAGTCATCCACAGAGAGGGAGGGGGGGAGGAGGATTCAGCAGGGAGGAGAATGTGGCAAAGAGCTTCCTAGGGTTAGAGGCAGATGCTTGGAATTTAGAGTGGTAGAAAGTGGCTTTAGCAGCAGAAACAGATGAAGAAAATGTAGAGAGGAGGGAGTGAAAAGATGCCAGGTCCGCAGGGAGTCTAGTTTTCTTCCATTTCCGCTCAGCTGCCCGGAGCTCTGTTCTGTGAGCTCGCAATGAGTCATCAAGCCACAGAGCTGGAGGGGAGGACCGAGCCGGCCGGGAGGATAGGGGACATAGAGAGTCAAAGGATGCAGAAAGGGAGGAGAGGAGGGTTGAGGAGGCAGAATCAGGAGATTGGAGGGAGAAGGTTTGAGCAGAGGGAAGAGTTGATAGGATGGAAGAGGAGAGAGTAGCGGGAGAGAGCGAGCGAAGTATTTGATACACTGCCAATTTTGCAGGTTTTCCTACTTACTAAGCATGTAGAGGTCTGTAATTTTTATCATAGGTACCCTTCAACCATGAGAGATGGAATCTAAAACAAAAATCCAGAAAATCACATTGTATGATTTTTAAGTAATTCATTTGCATTTTATTGCATGACATAAGTATTTGATCACCTACCAACCAGTAAGAATTCCGGACCTGTTAGTTTCTCCACTCATTACCTGTATTAACTGCACCTGTTTGAACTCGTTACCTGTATAAAAGACACCTGTCCACACACTCAATCAAACAGACTCCAACCTCTCCACAATGGCCAAGACCAGAGAGCTGTGTAAGGACATCAGGGATAAAATTGTAGACCTGCACAAGGCTGGGATGGGCTACAGGACAATAGGCAAGCAGCTTGGTGAGAAGGCAACAACTGTTGGCGCAATTATTAGAAAATGGAAGAAGTTCAAGATGACGGTCAATCACCCTCAGTCTGGGGCTCCATGCAAGATCTCACCTCGTGGGGCATCAATGATCATGAGGAAGGTGAGGGATCAGCCCAGAACTACACGGCAGGACCTGGTCAATGACCTGAAGAGATCTGGGACCACAGTCTCAAAGAAAACCATTAGTAACACACTACGCCGTCATGGATTAAAATCCTGCAGCGCACGCAAGGTCCCCCTGCTCAAGCCAGCGCATGTCCAGGCCCATCTGAAGTTCGCCAATGACCATCTGGATGATCCAGAGGAGGAATGGGAGAAGGTCATGTGGTCTGATGAGACAAAAATAGAGCTTTTTGGTCTAAACTCAACTCGCCGTGTTTGGACGAAGAAGAAGGATGAGTACAACCCCAAGAACACCATCCCAACCGTGAATCATGGAGGTGGAAACATCATTCTTTGGGGATGCTTTTCTGCAAAGGGGACAGGACGACTGCACCGTATTGAGGGGAGGATGGATGGGGCCATGTATCGCGAGATCTTGACCAACAACCACCTTCCCTCAGTAAGAGCATTGAAGATGGGTCGTGGCTGGGTCTTCCAGCATGACAACGACCCGAAACACACAGCCAGGGCAACTAAGGAGTGGCTCCGTAAGAAGCATCTCAAGGTCCTGGAGTGGCCTAGCCAGTCTCCAGACCTTGAACCCAATAGAAAATCTTTGGAGGGAGCTGAAAGTCGGTATTGCCCAGCGACTGCCCTGAAACCTGAAGGATCTGGAGAAGGTCTGTATGGAGGAGTGGGCCAAAATCCCTGCTGCAGTGTGTGCAAACCTGGTCAAGACCTACAGGAAACATATGATCTCTGTAATTGCAAACAAAGGTTTCTGTACCAAATATTAAGTTCTGCTTTTCTGATGTATCAAATACTTCATGCAATAAAATGCAAATTAATTACTTAAAAATCATACAATGTGATTTTCTGGATTTTTGTACCTATGATAAAAATTACAGACCTCTACATGCTTTGTAAGTAGGAAAACCTGCAAAATCGGCAGTGTATCAAATACTTGTTCTCCCCAATGTATTTAGCAACCCGTGCGCCAAATCTATCCATTACGCATGGTTCACCCTTATCAAATATATTTGTCATCGGTGCTATTGAAAATCAGATAGCTTCCTTATGTTTCAGTAAACCATTAGCCAACACTTCAACAATTAAACAAAGTGTCATCATGAAAGTCTACTATCATAGTTTTTCCTGTTATTGCGAACTGTAGGCTATAAGAAATTACAACTTTTAATAGATTCCGTCTCTCACAGTTGAAGTGTACCTATGATAAAAATTACAGACCTCTACATGCTTTGTAAGTAGGAAAACCTGCAAAATCGGCAGTGTATCAAATACTTGTTCTCCCCACTGTAAATCCTCCCATTGCAGGGATCAACTTGCTGTGACATGCAGTTTTATAGCCTCATGCAGCAGTAGCAGTTATTATTATTATTATTATTATTATTTTAAATACTATTACTTCCTTACTATTCTGCACAGGCTGACGCGGACCAATTAGGCTATTTCAAATATTTCAAGCTATAGTCGAAAGCCACCTACTGGGCAAAAAACAAATCTGAGGTGCGCAGAAAAGTGTGGAGTCGTTTTTATTAGCTGGAAGAAGTTTAACTAATGTCTAATTGTGTCTTTGGTAAACAAAAGTGTCACAATACATAAGGGCATATGTATCAATCAGAGCAATTGAAGCTGAGCAGAGATCTTCATGCCTTTTGCCAAACCTGGTCCGACGAACCAACAAACAGACAAAGCGTCAATACAGGACTAAGATTGAATCGTACTACACCAGCTCTGACACTCGTCGGATGTGGCAGGGCTTGCAAACTATTACAGACAACAAAGGGAAGCACAACTGCGAAGTTCCCAGTGACACGAGCCTACCAGACGAGCTAAATCACTTCTATGCTCTCTTCAAGGCAAACAACACTGAGGCATGCATGAGAGCATCAGCTGTTCCGGACGACTGTGTGATCACGCTCTCCGTAGCCTATGTGAGTTAAACCTTTAAACAGGTCAACATTCACAAGGCCGCAGTGCCAGACGGATTACCAGGACGTGTGCTCCGAGAATGCGCTGACCAACTGGCAAGTGTCTTCACTGACATTTTCCACCTGTCCCTGACTGAGTCTGTAATACCAACATGTTTCAAGCAGACCACCATAGTCCCTGTGCCGAAGAACACTAAGGTAACCTGCCTAAATGACTACAGACCTGTAGCACTCACGTCTGTAGCCATGAAGTGTTTGAAAGGCTGGTTATGGCTCCCATCAACACCATTATCCCAGAAACCCTAGACCCACTGCAATTTGCATACTGCCCCAACAGATCCACAGATGATGCAATCTCTATTACACTCCACACTGCCCTTTCCAACCTGGACAAAAGGACCACCTACGTGAGAATGCTATTCATTGACTACAGCTCAGCGTTCAACACCATAGTGCCCTCAAAGCTCATCACTAAGCTAATGTAACAGGGTTGGTTATGTTTCCACTTGCCTCTAAAGAAATGTGTATTTAATGTTCAAGCATTCTTATTGGTTGGTTCAACTCTGATGACAATAAGGCGTGTTGTGATTGGCCACGCTTGCAGCTAGGGGGAGATCGCGAACTTCAGGTCTTCCCAGTATGAAAATGTGATGCAAGGGGTAGGTCATGTTCTGAATACTGTTATATATTTTACAATGTGTACAAGGTTGCTGTACGTTACTGATTTATACATGTGTGGGTATATGGTACCTGTTAGGGATTGAGGGGTTTTCTGGGATGTGCTTTGGCATATGATTGCTGTAGATAAGTGTGTTAGCTAGCATACACCGACGTAATGGTCACATAAGCCCACTGCTAACACAGTTGCCTTCATGCTACAGATTTTGCCATCGACAGACATCCATATCGTTAAGCTCTGCACAACTAACATGCTGTTTCCCATTTAACAACATAAATAAATTATGGTCAACTGGGACCACTGGCTGATGTGATTTATTAAGAGAAAACACAACGCAAGGAGAGCATGATATACATCTGTTACACTAAGGACCCTGGGACTAATCACCTCCCTCTGCAACTGGATCCTGGACTTCCTGACGGGCTGCCCCCAGGTGGTAAGGGTAGGTGTGAGGGGAACGGCACCTCCTTACCTTCAGACTCTGATCAGACCCTAAACCCAAACGAGGGCACTACGTTCATCCACCTCTGGCCTGCTAGCTCCCCTACCTCTACAGAAGCACAGTTCCCGCTCAGCCCAGTCAAAGCTATTCGCTGCTCTGGCACCCCAATGGTGGAACAAGCTCCCCCACGACGCCAGGACAGCGGAGTCACTGACCACCTTCCGGAGACACTTGAAACCCTACCTCTTTAAGGAATACCTGGAATAGTATAAAGTAATCCTTCTTCCCCTACCCCCCATTACATTTTAAAAAAAAGTGGTTGTCCCACTGGCTATCATAAGTTGAATGCACCTATTTGTAAGTCGCTCTGGATAAGAGCGTCTGCTAAATGATGTAAATGTAAATGTAACAGCACATCTGCCACGCTGATCCTCAACATGGGGGCCCCTCAGTGGTGCATGCTCAGTCCCCTCCTGTACTCCCTGTTCACCCATGACTGCATGGCCAGGCACGACTCCAACACCATCATTAAGTTTGCAGACAACACTACAGTGGTAGGCCTGATCACCGACAACGATGAGACAGCCTATAGGGAGGAGGTCAGAGACCTGGCCATGTGGTGCCAGGATTACAACCTCTCCCTCAATGTGATCAAGACAAAGGAGATGATTGTGGACTACAGGAAAAAGAAGAGGACCGAGCACAAAGCCTATTCCCCCTCAGGAGACAGAAGAGATTTGGCATGGGTCCTCAGATCCTCAAAAAGTTTTACAGCTGCACCATCAAGAGCATCCTGACTGGTTGCATCACCACCTGGTATGGCAACTCCTCGACCTCCGACCGCAAGGCACTTGTCATGGATTCGGCCGAGGCTGCTCCTCCTCCTTGCTCGGGCAGGCTTCGGCGTTCGTCGTCCCCGGAGTACTAGCTGCCACCGTTGAATGTTATTGATGTTTGTTTGGTTTTGTCTTCCTTGTACACCTGTTTCCATTTAGTGTTCATTATGTCCCCTATAAGTTTCACGTTTTGTTTGTAGTTAGTTTTGTGTAATTGTTCGCCTGTCTGTTGGGGTTTGTTGGTTTTGCATTCTCGTGTTCAAGAGTAGTTTCGCACTGTTTGCGCATCTCTTGTATTTAGTGTTTTACGCACGGTCTGCGTATCACTCGCCTCCATCGATTGAGGCTCTTTATTTTGTATTTGTCCTTTTTGCTGACTTGTAAAGTCTGTTTGGATTAAGCTTCTGTGTCCTGCGCCTGACTCCACCATCACATCGACATCAGTACCACTGACAGAATTACACACCATTATGGAGTCAGCAGGAGCAGCAGCGGCACCCGAGTCGCTGGTGGATCGAGTCAGCGGTCAAGACACCAGGATCCAGCAACTCGGATCCGCCCTTCATGAGGTGATCAACACTCTGCGCCGATGGGAGACCGGAGGAGTGCCCACACCTCCTCCAACCGTATCACCACCATCGGTCAGTCCTCCCATCCCAGCTCCGGAATCCAGTGGGATTCGGCTCTCGCTCCCGAGGGCGTATGATGGCACCGCAGCCGGGTGTCAGGGGTTCCTCCTGCAGGTGGAACTCTACCTGGCCACCATACACCCGGCGCCCTCGGGATACGAGAGCGTTTCCGCCCTCATCTCCTGTCTCTCCGGCAAGGCGTTGGAGTGGGCCAACGCCGAATGGAGGGGAATAGACGCCGCCACCATCACCTACGCGGAGTTCTCCCGTCGCTTCAGGGCAGTGTTCGACCATCCACCTGAGGGGAAAGCGGCGGGGGAGCATCTATTCCACCTCCGACAGGGGAAGAGGAGCGCACAGGAGTTCGCCCTGGAATTCCGGACTCTAGCGGCGGATGCGGGGTGGAATGAGCGGGCCCTCATCGACCACTATCGATGCAGTCTACGGGAGGACGTTCGTCGAGAGCTGGCCGACAGGGACACCAACCTATCGTTCGACCAGTTGGTGGACATGTCCATCCGTCTCGATACCCTGCTGGCCACCCGCGGACGTCCCGAGTTGGGGCCGTCCATTCCACCCTCAAGCACCTCCGAGCCGAGCCCTATGGAGCTCGGGGGTGCTGGCGCCAGAGAGAGGAGGAGAGGGAGCCCGAGGGGGGACGTCCCCTGCACCAACTGTGGCCGTGGAGGGCACACTGCGGTTAGGTGCTGGGGAGGGTCTCCAGGGGGACGGGACAACAGGCCACGCACTGGGGAGTCATTTCAGGTGAGTAGGCGCCCCACTTACCCAGAGCTCTCTGTTGTTCACTTATGTATACCTGTAAGATTTCCTCAGGTTGCACCTCATTCCCAGCATAAGGCGCTAGTCGATTCAGGCGCAGCTGGGAATTTTGTTGATCGGAATTTTTGTGTAAGGTTAGGGATTCCCCTCCTTCCTGTTGATACTCTCTTCCCTGTCCATGCACTAGATAGCCGCCCGTTGGGATCGGGGTTGATTAGAGAGGTCACAGCACCACTTAAGATGAGTACGCAGGGGGGTCATGAGGAAACTATTCAGTTATATCTGATCGACTCTCCTGCGTATCCTGTGGTGCTGGGGCTTCCCTGGTTAATTACCCATAATCCCTCCATTTCGTGGCAACAGAGGGCTCTCAAGGAGTGGTCTGCCCAGTGTGTAGGGCGATGTCTAGGTGTTTCCGTGGGGGCGACCTCGGTGGAGAGTCCGAACCAAGTGCCCGCAATGCACATTCCCCCTGAGTATGAGGATTTAGCACTCGTGTTTAGCAAAACGAGGGCGACGCGGTTGCCTCCTCATAGACAGGGGGATTGTGCGATACACCTCCAGACAGGAGCAGCGCTTCCGCGGAGCCATGTGTATCCTCTGTCTCAAGAGGAGAAGGTGGCTATGGAGACTTACATAGCCGAGTCTCTGAGACAGGGATACATACGGCCCTCCATTTCCCCTGCGTCCTCGAGTTTCTTTTTTGTGAAGAAGAAGAATGGAGGGTTGCGCCCGTGTATTGATTACCGTAGTCTCAATCAGATCACTGTGAAATAACAGTTATCCACTCCCTCTGATTGCGAGTATGACGGAATCATTACACGGAGCGCGTTTCTTCACAAAACTGGATCTCAGGAGTGCCTACAACTTGGTGCGCATTAGGGAGGGAGATGAATGGAAGACAGCATTTAGTACCACCTCGGGTCATTATGAGTATCTCGTCATGCCATACGGGTTAATGAATGCTCCTTCAGTCTTCCAATCCTTTGTGGACTACATCTTCCGGGACATGCATGGGCAAGGTGTGGTAGTGTACATTGACGACATTCTAGTGTACTCTTCTACACGAGCCGAGCATGTAGCCCTGGTGCGCCGAGTGTTGGGGAGGCTGTTGGAGCACGACTTGTATGTCAAGGCAGAGAAATGTCTGTTTTTCCAGGAGTCTGTCTCCTTTTTGGGTTATTGGTTGTCCGCGTCATGGGTGAAGATGGAGGTTGACCGTGTGTCAGCCGTGCGTAATTGGCAAACCCCAACCACGGTTAAAGAGGTGCAGCAGTTTTTGGGTTTTGCCAATTACTACCGGAGGTTTATCCGGGGTTTTGGACAGGTGGCAGCTCCCATAACTTCCCTGCTGAAGGGGGGGCCCGGTGCGTTTGCAGTGGTCAGCTGAGGCGGACAGGGCATTTGGGAGACTGAAGGACCTGTTCACTTCGGCTCCGGTGCTGGCGCATCCGGACCCCGCTTTACCATTCCAGGTAGAGGTGGACGCGTCAGAGGCCGGTATTGGGGCCGTACTGTCGCAACGGTCCGGCACGCCACCTAAACTCCGCCCCTGTGCTTTTTATTCCAAGAAGCTCAGCCCAGCGGAGCGAAATTATGACGTAGGGGACAGGGAGCTGTTAGCCGTGGTACAGGCCCTAAAGGTGTGGAGGCATTGGCTTGAGGGGGCTCAACACCCTTTCCTCATTTTGACTGACCACCGTAACCTGGAGTACATCCGGGCAGCTAGGAGATTGAACCCTCGTCAGGCTCGGTGGAACATGTTTCTAACCCAGTTCGTATTTAAAATAACTTACATCCCTGGGTCCCAGAACGGTAAGGCAGACGCCATGTCCCGGCGGTATGACACAGAGGAGAGGTCCATTGAGCCCACTCCCATACTGCCAGAGTCTTGTCTGGTGGCACCGGTGGTGTGGGAGGTCGATGCGGAAATCGAGCGGGCGTTGCGTACCGACCCTAGTTCCCCAGAGTGTCCTGTGGGTCAGCGTACGTTCCGCTCGAGGTTCGGGATCGTCTGATTTATTGGGCTCATACGTCCCCCTCCTCTGGACATCCAGGTATTGGCCGGACAGTGCACTGCCTTAGCGCTAAGTACTGGTGGCCAACGTTAGCTAGGGATGTGAGGGTTTATGTCTCCTCCTGCTCGGTGTGCGCCCATTCTAAGGCGCCTAGACACCTGCCCAGGGGGAAGTTACAACCCCTGCCCGTTCCACAATGGCCATGGTCTCACCTCTCGGTGGATTTCGTTACAGACCTTCCCCCCTCTCAGGGGAATACCACTATACTGCTCGTTGTGGATCGGTTCTCTAAGGCCTGTCGTCTCCTCCCAATGCCGGGTCTCCCTACTGCCCTACAGACCGCTGAGGCACTGTTCACCCACGTCTTTTGGCACTACGAAGTGCCCGAGGATATAGTGTCTGATCGAGGTCCCCAGTTCACCTCCAGAGTCTGGAGGGCGTTCATGGAGCGCTTGGGGGTCTCGGTGAGCCTTACCTCGGGGTACCACACAGAGAGCAATGGGCAGGTAGAAAGAGTGAACCAGGATGTGGGTAGGTTTCTGAGATCTTATTGCCAGGGCCGGCCGGAGGAGTGGGCGAGGTATATCCCCTGGGCAGAGATGGCACAGAACTCTCTCCGCCACTCCTCCACCAACCTAACCCCTTTCCAGTGTGTGTTAGGGTATCAGCCGGTTCTGGCACCATGGCATCAGAGCCAGATCGAGGCTCCTGCGGTGGATGAGTGGGTGCGGCGCTCGGAGGAGACGTGGAACGCTGCACACGTCTATCTGCAGCGGGCCATCCGTCGACAAAGGGCGAGCGCCGATCTCCACCGCAGTGAGGGTCCGGTGTACGCACCTGGAGATCGAGTCTGGCTCTCGACTCGAAACCTGCCCCTCCGCCTGCCCTGCCGGAAACTGGGTCGGCGGTTTGTGGGGCCATTTAAAGTCCTGAGGAGATTGAACAAGGTGTGTTACAGGTTACAACTGCCTATTGATTATCACATTAACCCCTCGTTCCATGTGTCTCTTCTCAGGCCGGTGGTAGCTGGTCCACTCCAGGACTGTGAGATAAGAGAGACTCCTCCGCCCCCACTGGACATCGAGGGGGCTCCGGCGTACACAGTTCGGTCCATCTTGGATTTGAGACGTCGGATGGGGGGTCTCCAATATCTCGTGGAGTGGGAGGGGTACAGTCCGGAGGAATGGTGCTGGGTGCCAAGGAGGGACATCTTAGATCCATCCCTCATGACTGAGTTCCACCGTGGTCATCCCACGCGCCCTGCTCCGTGTCCTTCTGGTCGTCCCCGAGGCCGGGGTCGGCGCACGGCTGGAGCCGCGCGTCAAGGGGGGGGGGGGGTGTACTGTCACGGATTCGGCCGAGGCTGCTCCTCCTCCTTGCTCGGGCAGGCTTCGGCGTTCGTCGTCCCCGGAGTACTAGCTGCCACCGTTGAATGTTATTGATGTTTGTTTGGTTTTGTCTTCCTTGTACACCTGTTTCCATTTAGTGTTCATTATGTCCCCTATAAGTTTCACGTTTTGTTTGTAGTTAGTTTTGTGTAATTGTTCGCCTGTCTGTTGGGGTTTGTTGGTTTTGCATTCTCGTGTTCAAGAGTAGTTTCGCACTGTTTGCGCATCTCTTGTATTTAGTGTTTTACGCACGGTCTGCATATCACTCGCCTCCGTCGATTGAGGCTCTTTATTTTGTATTTGTCCTTTTTGCTGACTAGTAAAGTCTGTTTGGATTAAGCTTCTGTGTCCTGCACCTGACTCCACCACCACATCGACATCAGTACCACTGACAGCACTACAGAGGGTAGTTCGTACGGCCCAGTACATCACTGGGGCCAAGCTTCCTGCCATCCAGGACCTCTATACCTGGGCTCCCGAGTGGCGCAGATGTCTAAGGCACTGCATCTCAGTGCTTGAGGCGTCACTACAGACCCCCTGGTTTGATTCCAGGCTGTATCACAACCGGCCGTGATTGGGAGTCCCAAAGGGTGGCGCACAATTGGCCCAGCGTCGTCCGGGTTTGGCCGGTGTAGGCTGTCATTGTAAATAAGAATTTGTTCTTAACTTACTTGCCTAGTTAAATAAAGGTAAAATAAATAAAATACCAGGCGGTGTCAGAAGAAGGCCCTAAAAATTGTCAAAGACTCCAGCCAACTTAGTCATAGACTGTTCTCTCTGCTACCGCACGGCAAGCGGTACCAGAGCGCCAAGTCTATGTCCGAAAGGCTTCTTAACAGCTTCTAACCCCAAGACATAAGACTCATGAACAAGTAATAAAATGGCTACCTGGACTATTTGCATAGTGTCGTCGTCCCCCCCCCCCCCGTCTTTTACGCTGCTGCTACTCTCTGTTTACTCTCTATGCATAGTCACTTTAACTATACCTACATGTACATATTACCGCAATTACCTCAACTAACCGGTGCCCCCGCACATTGACTCTGTACCGGTACCCCCTGTATATAGCCTTGCTTATTTTTACTGTTATTTACTGCTTTTATTTTTTACTTATCTATTGTTTACTTAACACATATTTCTCTTGAAACTGCATTGATGGTTAGGTCTTGTAAGTAAGCATTTCACTGTAAGATCTACCTACACCTGTTGTATTCGGTGGATGTGACAAATAAAATTTGATTTGACTCGATATCGCAAAGAAGATGTATCCCTTTGGGGATTTAGATAAACAGTATTTTAGGGACAGTAGATTTCCGGCTTGGAGCTGTTTTTACGCACCAATAATCTGTGTTCTCTTTTGTTGATATCACCATTGTTCATGGCCTTGGTGACAGTCTGTTCGATTACAGCCAAAAGCTGTTTTATGGTGTTTGTTGTGTCTCTTATAGAACAGCTGATCAGTTTCCTGATGACTTAAATCCTATAGAGAGTGTAGTCGTGTACAGTAACAGCACCTCCCTAATGTGCTGGGAGGATGACTGTAGATGTGTCATTCTGGAGATTTAAGGGCTTGTTTCTCAGAGCGAGTAAAGTTATTCCTAACATTTCCTATTGCCTCTAGCGTGGATATGTCGTTACGCACCAGTCTGTAGTAGTACGTATCCACAACTGGGTCAATAGGCCCAGGTGGAATGAACATAGATGGAGCCCTAAACACACTTTTCGTGGGGATAGAGGGGTTGCAATCTCTAAAGAACAGTTTCAGATGCAATATGAATTAGTAGTCGAAACGCGTTGCAGTTGTGCATCCTGATATTCAGGTTGATTTGCTCCTATATGTTTTCTTTTGTACATATTTTCTTTAAATAGTTCACTAAAGGTTTATTGCACTGTACTTGTTTTCTTTCTCCAATCAAAACAAAGAATAAATAGCTCAATAGACACTAAGAAATATCAACATTTTTGAGAAATAGCATCCACACACCGAGGCGGCTTCATCTCAAATGTATTTTTCAATTTTAGGCTATTCAATTCCATTCACCTTTCTTTTGTTTATATTATGTCTATATTCCTTTATGTAATTAAGCTTTTACATGTGTATTTTTCTGTATTTATAATAATAATAATATTAAAATTTGTAGAGCGCATTTCCCACAGTCAATGCACATGTGAAGCTTGTGCGCAAATCATTTCACAGCTGCAGTTTGAGATTATTTATACTGGCCTTTATTATTTATGAATTAGTTCTGATATTTTAGCTTAATTAAATGTATTTATATTATGGTGTTTCTATTCTAAGAAAAAATAACACTTTTTACAGTAGCCTATGTATTTGTTTTTACTAAGTCGTTCAAATAATAAGGACGCCGGAGAAGATGGCTGCCGTTTTACAGCCCTCTAACCAATTGTACTATTATGTGTGTTTTTCCACGTTATTTGTAATTTATTTTGTACATAATGTTTCTGCCATCGTCTCTTATAACCAAAACGAGCTTCTGGATATCAGGACAGCGATTACTCACCTCGTATTGGACGAAGATTTTTTCTTCAACGAGGCGGCCGCGAAGGATATCCTACAGACACCCGACAAGGCCTAAATCCCCGTAATTCGCATGAGGAAGAGACGGAAATATCGTGGACGTAGGTCGGGGTGCCTTGTAAGGATCCGACGGCGAGCGAGTAAACTGCCGCTCCCATCAATCCTATTAGCCAATCTTCAATCATTGCAGAATAAATTGGATGACCTAAGATTACGGTTACCCTTCCAACGGGACATTAAAAACTGTAATATCTTATGTTTCACCGAGTCGTGGCTGAACGACGACATGGATAACATACAGCTAGCGGGCTATACGCTACATCGGCAGGATAGAACGGCTGACTCCGGTAATTTTTTATTTTATTTTTTTATTTCACCTTTATTTAACCAGGTAAGCCAGTTGAGAACAGGTTCTCATTTACAACTGCGACCTGGCCAAGATAAAGCAAAGTAGTGCAATAAAAACAACACAGAGTTACATATGGGGTAAAAAACATAAAGTCAGAAATACAACAGAAAATATATATACAGTGTGTGCAAATGTAGCAAGTTATGGAGGTAAGGCAATAAATAGGCTATAGTGCAGAATAATTACAATAGTATTAACACTGGAATGCTAGATGTGCAAGAGATTATGTGCAAATAGAGATACTGGGGTGCAAAAGAGCAAAATAAATAACAATATAGGGATGAGGTAGTTGTGTGGGCTAATTTCAGATGGGCTGTGTACAGGTGCAGTGATCGGTAAGGTGCTCTGACAACTGATGCTTAAAGTTATTGAGGGAGATAAGAGTCTCCAGCTTCAGAGATTTTTGCAATTCGTTCCAGTCATTGGCAGCAGAGAACTGGAAGGAATGGCGGCCAAAGGAGGTGTTGGCTTTGGGAATGACCAGTGAGATATACCTGCTGGAGCGCAGACTACGGGTGGGTGCTGCTATGGTGACCAATGAGCTAAGATAAGGCGGGGATTTGCCTAGCAGTGATTTATAGATGGCCTGGAGCCAGTGGGTTTGACGACGAACATGTAGTGAGGACCAGCCAACAAGAGCGTACAGGTCACAGTGGTGGGTAGTGTATGGGGCTTTGGAGACAAAACGGATGGCACTGTGATAGACTACATCCAATTTGCTGAGTAGAGTGTTGGAGGCTATTTTGTAAATTACATCGCCGAAGTCAAGGATCGGTAGGATAGTCAGTTTTACGAGGGCATGTTTGGCAGCTTGAGTGAAGGAGGCTTTATTGCGAAATAGGAAGCCGATTCTAGATTTAACTTTGGATTGGAGATTCTTTATGTGAGTCTGGAAGTTGAGTTTACAGTCTAACCAGACACCTAGGTATTTGTAGTTGTCCACATACTCTAGGTCAGACCCGTCGAGAGTGGTGATTCTAGTCGGGTGGGCGGGTGCCAGCAGTGTTCGATTGAAAAGCATGCATTTAGTTTTACTAGTGTTTAAGAGCAGTTGGAGGCTACTGAAGGATTGTTGTATGGCATTGAAGCTCGTTTGGAGGTTTGTTAACACAGTGTCCAATGAAGGGCCAGATGTATACAAAATGGTAAGACAAGGGGAGGCGGTCTGTGTATATTTGTAAACAACAGCTGGTGCACAAAATCAATTACTAAGGAAGTCTCAAGGTTTTGCTCGCCTGAGGTAGAGTATCTTATGATAAGCTGTAGACCAGACTTTTTACCAAGAGAGTTTTCATCTATATTTTTCATAGCTGTTTATTTACCACCACAAACCAATGCTGGCATTAAGATTGCACTGAATAAGCTGTATAAGGCCATAAGTCAACAGGAAAACGCTCATCCAGAGGCAGCGCTCCTAGTGGCCGAGGACTTTAATGCAGGGAAACTTAAATCCGTTCTACCTAATTTCTACCAGCATGTTAAATGTGCAACCAGAGGAAAAAAAACTCTAGACCACTTTTACTCCACACACAGAGACGCATACAAAGCTCTCCCTCGCCCTCCATTTGGCAAATCTGACCATAACTCTATCCTCCTGATTCCTGCTTATAAGCAAAAACTAAAGCAGGAAGCACCAGTGACTCGGTTAATAAAAAGGTGGTCAGATGACGCAGATGCTAAGCTACAGGACTGTTTTGCTAGCACAGACTGGAACATGTTCCGGGATTCTTCAGATAGCATTGAGGAGTACACCACATCAGTCACTGGCTTCATCAATAAGTGCATCGATGATGTTGTCCCCACAGTGACCGTACGCACATACCCCAACCAGAAGCCATGGATTACAGGAAACATCCGCACTGAGCTAAAGGGTAGAGCTGCCGCTTTCAAGGAGCGGGACTCTAACCCGGACGCTTATAAGAAATCCCGCTATGCCCTCCGACGAACCATCAAACAGGCAAAGAGTCAATACAGGACTAAGATTGAATCGTACTACACCGGGTCTGACGCTCGTCGGATGTGGCAGGGCTTCAAAACTATTACAGACCACAAAGGGAAGCACAGCCGCGAGCTGCCCAGTGACACAAGACTTCCAGACGAGCTAAACCACTTCTATGCTCGCTTCGAGGCAAGCAACACTGAAGCATGCATGAGAGTACCAGCTGTTCCGGATGACTATGTGATCACGCTCTGTAGCCGATGTGAGTAAGACTTTTAAGCAGGTCAACATTCACAAGGCCGCAGGGCCAGACGGATTACCCGGACGTGTACTCCGAGCATGTGCTGACCAACTGGCAAGTGCCTTCACTGACATTTTCAACATGTCCCTGACTGAGTCTGTAATACCAACATGTTTCAAGCAGACCACCATAGTCCCCGTGCCCAAGGACTCTAAGATAACCTGCCTAAATGACTACCGACCCGTAGCACTGACGTCTGTAGCCATGAGGTGCTTTGAAAGGCTGGTCATGGCTCACATCAACACCATTATCCCAGAAACCCTAGACCCACACCAATTTGCATACCGCCCCAACAGATCCACAGATGATGCAATCTCTATTGCACTCCACACTGCCCTTTCCCACCTGGACAAGAGGAACACATACGTGAGAATGCTATTCATTGACTACAGCTCAGCATTAAACACCATAGTGCCCTCAAAGCTCATCACTAAACTAAGGATCCTGGGACTAAACACCTCCCTCTGCAACTGGATCCTGGACTTCCTGACGGGCCGCCCCCAGTTGGTAAGGGTAGGTAACAACACATCTGCCTCACTGATCCTCAACACGGGGGCCCCTCAGGGGTGCGTGCTCAGTCCCCTCCTGTATTCCCTGTTCACCCATGACTGCATGGCCAGGCACGACTCCAACACCATCATTAAGTTTGCCGACAACACTACAGTGGTAGGCCTGATCACCGACAACGATGAGACAGCCTATAGGGAGGAGGTCAGAGACCTGGCCGTGTGGTGCCAGGATAACAACCTCTCCCTCAACGTGACCAAGACAAAGGAGATGATTGTGGACTACAGGAAATAAAAGAGAACTGAGCACGCCCCCATTCTCATCGACGGGGCTGTAGTGGAACAGGTTGAGAGCTTCAAGTTCCTTGGTGTCCACATCACCAACGAACTATCATGGTCCAAAGAGGGCACGACAAAGCCTATTCCCCCTCAGGAGACTGAAAAGATTTGGCATGGGTCCTCAGATCCTCAAAAAATTATACCGCCTGGTATGGCAACTGCTTGGCCTCCGACCACAAGGCACTACAGAGGGTAGTGCGTACGGCCCAGTACATCACTGGGGCAAAGCTTCCTGCCATCCAGGACCTCTATACCAGGCGTTGTCAGAGGAAGGCCCTCAAAATTGTCAAAGACTCCAGCCACCCTAGTCATAGACTGTTCTCTCTGCTACCGCACGGCAAGCGGTACCGGAGTGCCAAGTCTAGGTCCAAAAGACTTCTCAACAGCTTCTACCCCCAAGCCATAAGACTCCTGAATAGCTAATCATGGCTACCCAGACTATTTGCACTGCCCCCCCACCCCATCTTTTTACGCTGCTGCTACTCTGTTAATTATTTATGCATAGTCACTTTAACTCTACCCACATGTACATATTACTTCAACTACCTCAACTAGCCGGTGCCCCCGCACATTGACTCTGCACCGGTACCCCCCTGTATATATAGACTCCCTACTGTTATTTTATTTTACTTCTGCTCTTTTTATCTGAAAACTTTTTTGTTGTTTTATTCTACTTTTTATTTTTTATTAAAAATAAATGCACTGTTGGTTAAGGGCTGTAAGTAAGCATTTCACTGTAATGGCTGCACCTGTTGTATTCGGCGCATGTGGCCAATAAAATTTGATTTGATTTGAAATGCAATACTAAGTCCTTTGAATGAGATAATAAGTCATTCAAACGAGAATTCCAAGAGCACGTGATTTTCTATTTTGTTTTGCCTTGGGAGTCAGGGCATCCGTAACACACCGTAGATGCTCAGACTATCAACAAACTATAAAATGCATGTAAGTCGCTCTGGATAAGAGCGTCTGCTAAATGACGTAAATGTAAATGTAAATGTAAATGCAATATGGGTTTGGCTTATGGGTTTGGAGTAAGGGTTAAGGTTAGGGTAAGGTAAGGTTTATAATTAGTGTTGATTTAGGCCAGGGATAGGTTTACTCAATGATGGAACATCTAACCATCTACAGGGGACTAAATAAAGTGTTACCCAAAGTTATCTATTTTTATCTCTGTGAATATTATTTCATTCATGCATTTGATTTCGATACGTCCTTTTCAAATGAGACAATACGATTTGTAATTTAAACAAACGGAATCAAACACCAATCACGCACTCTGCCCTGAGGTCAACCAGTCCTTCTCTTCCTGTAAATCACTTTTCCAAACCACTCCTATTATGCTCCACATAATCTGCCACATACAGTGCATTTGGAAAGTATTCAGACCCCTTCCCTTTTTCCACATTTTGTTACGTTGCAGCCTTATTCTATTTTAGAATTTCAACAAATGTATAAAAAATAAAAAACTGAAATACCTTATTTGCGTAAGTATTCAGACCCTTTGCTATGACACTCAAAATTGAGCTCAGGTGCATCCTGTTTCCATTGATCATCCTTGAGATGTTTCTACAACTTGATTGGAGTCCACCTGTGGTAAATTCAAATGATTGGACATGATTTGGAAAGGCACACACCTGTCTATATATGGTCCCACATTTGACAGTGCATGTCAGAGCAAAAACCAAGCCATGAGGTCGAAGGAATTGTCCGTAGAGCTCTGAGACAGGTTTGTGTCGAGGCACAGATCTGAGGAAGGGTACCAAAACATTTCTGCAGCATTGAAGGTAACCAAGAACACAGTGGCCTCCATCATTCTTAAATGGAAGAAGTTTGTAACCACCAAGACTCTTCCTAGAGCTGGCCGCCCGGCCAACAGGGCAATCGGGGGAGAAGGGCCTTGATCAGGGAGGTGACCAAGAACCCAATGGTCACTCTGACAGAGCTCCAGAGTTCCTCTGTGGAGATGGGAGAACCTTCCAGAAGGACAACCATCTCTGCAGCACTCCACCAATCAGGCTTTAATGGTAGAGTGGCCAGATGGATGCCACTCCTCAGTAAAAGGCACATGACAGATCGCTTGGAGTTTGCCAAAAGGCACCTAAAGAATCTCAGACCATGAGACACAAGATTCTCTGGTCTGATGAAACCAAGATTGAAATCTTTGGCCTGAATGCCAAGCGTCATGTCTGGAGGAAACCTGCCACCATCCCTACGGGGAAGAATGGTGGTGGCAGCATAATGCTGTGGGGATGTTTTTCAGTGGCAGGGACTGAGAGACTAGTCAGGACCGAGGAAAAGATGAACGGAGCAAAGTACAGAGAGATCCTTGAAGAAAATCTGCTCCAGATCGCTCAGGACCTCAGACTGAGGCGAAGGTTCAACTTCCAACGACTCTAAGCACACAGCCAAGACAACGGCTTCGGGACAAGTCTCTGTACGTCCTTGAGTGGCCCAACCAGAGTCCGGACTTGAACCTGATCGAACGTCTCTGGAGAGACCTGAAAATAGCTGTGAAGCGACGCTCCCCATCCAACCTGATAGAGCTTGAGAGGGTATGCAGAGAAGAATGGGAGAAACTCCCCAAATACAGGTGTGCCAAGCTTGTAGCGTCATAGCCAAGAAGACTCAAGGCTGTAATCGCTGGCAAAGGTGCTTCAACAAAGTTGTGAATAAACGGTCAGAATACTTATGTTAATGTAATATTTCAGTGTATTATTTTTGTACATTTGCCAAAAAAATTTAAAACTTGTTTTTGCTTTGTCATTATGGGGTATTGTGTGTAGATTGATGAGGGGAAAAAAACAATTTTATCCATTTTAGAATAAGGCTGTAACGTAACAAAATGTGGAAAAAGTGAAGGGGTCTGAATACTTTTCCGAATGCACTGTAAATTGACTTAGTCCTACCTGTACTTACCCAGCAAAAACAATGAGCTAGTAGACTGGCTTTGAGTAATAGGGCTCCTTAGATAAGTGACTTGTTTTTCGGGCTATTTGCGTGTCAGAATCGGAGGAGAAAATAAATTATGCTAATTACGGCATTCCAGAGGCTTTACTGAGGTCACAGCACTGATTATACTGGACAAACTGCCAGGGGATTAATTGAACTGCCTCATGGCCCAGGAGACATAGGAGATATTAATTACTGAGGGCTCTCTGTGTGTCTGTTTTTGTGTGGTTTTGATTAAAACGCTGGTGGCCGCCTGCAATTAGAATAAGTATTACTATTCAAACAGAGACAGAAAAAAGGAGTTTGGAATTTAAAAAAAATCTATACAATATTATTTGGTCGTTTTAGGTTATGAGTGACATCATTCAGCTAATGTTGACACCCAGAACCAATATAGTTGACTTCAGTAAAGGTATTGATCACATTCTATTCCCATAGCATCAAATTAATTCTAAATAAATTGTTTACAACTGCAGTCGAGAGGAGGTATTCACACACACTCACCTGGAAGAGAAAAGGCTCAATTTGAAGCCTTTCCATAGTGGTAGGAGGAGTGTGTTTACACATGATTATCACTCTGACCCTTACAGGGCCATTTGTAATACAAACAAAATAGGCTCCTTGATGTTTTGGTGCTCTTCGATGTCCCCATCCCTATCAAGAGAAAGTGGCCACTCACTGTTCCCTCGGAGTGCCTTGCTACTTTCTGAGGTCACATGTTTCCCATTGACAACAGTTGACTTCCAAGACATATTTCCGTAAACCTTTGATTCAAAACAGAGACAAAGGAAGGGTCTCTTTCGGTGTGCTCCTTTCTCGAAAGCTTCGGACAGCCCCATCCTGAAATTATCTGAGCTGTGAGGGATTCGGCGGCGCTTTTCATCCATGCCGTATCCATGCCTTCCAAAAGGTGAAATTTGGGACCAAGCGAGAGGCATATTTGATTTGCGTCCCAGGTCAGGTTTACATATTTATTCCCTTCGCTCCAATCCACCGGCAGGGTAAATAAGGGTTTGATTTCATAGGCCGCTTCAGTGAACTGTCTGTCTGCCCATTTGAATTAGAGGAGCCCTAATCAACCAAATGTTTGACAAATTTGATAATGTCTCCATGCTCTGATGCGATGTCACAGGGCTGCCCTTCAAAGGTATCGCTTTCATCCTCGCAGTCAAAATCATTCCTCTTTCTATTGTCTGGTTTAATTGTCGCCATGCTCAAAATAATAGACGAGGCCTGTTGAGGTGCTGTGTCGAGTTATGAGCAGAGCTGGTTTCAAATAGTAATCTTTTTTTTTGAAGTACTTCAGCTGGACTTGATTGAGCATGCCTGGCACAAGGGAACCTATGGAATACTCCCCAAAAGTGCAACGCCACCCATCTGGCAACTCCCAGGCAGGGTAATTCAAAAGCTCAACGTATTTGAAAGAAAGCAAAAACTATTTGAAGCCAGGTCTGGTTATGGGAATGTATTGACTCACCCTTACTCCTACCTTGACTTTATCGTTCAGCTGTTTGGCTGATTTATATAGAGAAATGCATACGGTTTTACAATGAGCCTGTAATAAGGTTAGAGTAAATGTGTTACAATTACTGTGGCTAAATATATTGTAATCACCAAAACGTGTATTTATGAAGTTAGACCTGACGTCATTAGGTGGGTCGAACAAACTGTAATTTCCCTAAATTATTCAATATTTAACTTATTAGACTAATTTGTTCTCAGTAAACATACTAATGCTCAACAATTGCCACAGTCAACTCTGCATTAGCTAGATTGTATAAGCCCAGGTGCAATAATTAATTAAGAAATCCTTTTCATAAATAGAAATGAACCTTCCCTCCTAGGGCTCTATTTTGCCAGCGCAATTGTCAAACACACGCTTGTTTGCAATTTTTATAATAATAATACATTTTAAGAGCTTTTCACAACACCCAAAGTCACTTTACATACACAAACAAATCAGCAGGTTAAAAAGCTATTAAATCACATTAAAATAAGTAAGTATATAAAAGTACACTAAACATAAGGACAGAATAACCGTGGAGAATACAAAACATGATGACAGACTAACCAGGGAAGTGAACTAGACGAAGGATAAAAGCTAAGACAACAGAGAATCCAGGTATGCCTGTGTAAAGAGGTGTGTCTTTAGTGTGGACTTGAATATGTGTATGGATTGTGAGGTGAGGTTCTAACATGGAGAGGGAAGGAGTTCCAGAGTTGGGGAGCTGCACTGCTAAAAGCCCGTTGTCCCATGGAGTGGAGCCTGGTGCGAGTGATGGTGAGGAGGCCAGTATCAGAGGAGCTCAGTGAACAGGTGGGAGTGTAGGGGTGCAGGAGGTCAGAAAGGTATGTGGATGCCAGTCCATTCTGTGCTTTGTAGGTGAGCATGAGCAATTTGAAGATGATCCTGTATTGAACTGGGAGCCAGTTGATGAGGGTGGGTGTGATGTGGTCCCAAGGTCTGGTGTGTGTGAGTACTCATGCAGCTGAATTTTGAATATGTTGAAGTCTGTCCTGTGTTTTGACGTGGAGTCTGTAGAACATGGCGTTGCAGTAGTCCAGGCGGGATAAAACAAAGGCGTGAATGAACGTTTCAGCAATGGGGTCAGTGAGAGATGGTCTGAGTCGTGAGATTTGAGGTGGAAGATTTGAGGTGGAAGAAGGCTGACTTGTTGATGTTCCAGGTGTGGGGTTCAAATGACAGAGTGGGGTCAAATGTAACACCATGGTTCCTGACTGTGGAGTTGGAGTGGATGGTGCAGCTGTCGAATGTCATATTGAGTTGACCCAGTTTCATGATGAGGGAATTAGGGCCCATGGGTATGATCTGTTTAGTTTTTTTAAGTTATTGCTCATCCAAGTTTTCACCACAGAGACAGTCAAAAACAGAGTGGAGATGGGTTTTGTGTGGATGTAGATGTGTGTCATCTACATAAGTAATAATCTGGATCTGACCAAGGGGTAGCATGTAAGTACTAAACACTGAGCCTTGTGGGACACCTTGTAATACAGGGGCTGGGGCAGACCTGCAGTTGCCAAGAGAGTCAAACTGTTGTCTATCAGATAGATAGGAGTGGAACCAGCCAAGCGGTCAGTTAAAATCTCTCCATGCGGTCAGTTAAAATCTGATGACAGACAGTGTCAAATGCTGCAGACATGTCCAGGAGGATGAGGATGTTCCCAGCATCAGGTTGTTCACTACCTTTACCAAGGCAATTTCAGTGGTATGCATAGCCCAGAAGCCCGACTGGAGGGGTTTGAAAAGTAAATGAGAGGCCATGTGTGATTTGTGATGCTACCACCTGCTGACGAGGACGGGGAGGTTTGAGATAGGCCTCCCCCTCCGTCCTTGACTTTTCCTAAATAAGTCTATATAACACACTGACATTGTTAGAATCTTAATTTCACAAACAGAACTGGAGTTATAACCAGTTTTAGGAGGGGATGTCATTTTTTGAATAGTTTTCTCCATTACCCCTCCTTCTCTCGACAGTAGGGCCTGCTTGCTCCTTCTCCCGACAGTGGAAGGGGCCGTGCCCAGATGATAATCACCCCGATAATTGCCTCGAAACTTAACCTAAACTACACCTAAATTAATTTCACACATACAGTATAACAGATTAAATACATTTAGTATGATGGGGGAGAAAGGGTGAGTTGATGAGCGAGGGGAAGCAAACAATGCATAATTATGTAATCACCAATTTTGAATGAAACACAGGGTGGGCCATTCTATTTTATTGGTATATTCTAATTATAATCTCAAAATGGTACAGTGAGGGAAAAAAGTATTTGATCCCCTGCTGATTTTGTATGTTTGCCCACTGACAAGGAAATGATCAGTCTATCATTTTAATGGTAGGTTCATTTGAACAGTGAGAGACAGAATAACAACAAAAAATTCCAGAAAAACGCATGTTAAAAATGTTATAAATTGATTTGCATTTTTATGAGGGAAATAATTATTTGACCCCCTCTCAATCAGAAAGATTTCTGGCTCCCAGGTGTCTTTTATACAGGTAACGAGCTGAGATTAGGAGCACACTCTTAAAGGGAGTGCTCCTAATCTCAGCTGTTACCTGTATAAAAGACACCTGTCCACAGAAGCAATCAACCAATCAGATTCCAAACTCTCCACCATGGCCAAGACCAAAGAGCTCTCCAGGAATGTCAGGGACAAGATTGTAGACCTACACAAGGCTGGAATGGGCTACAAGACCATCGCCAAGCAGCTTGGTGAGAAGATGACAACAGGTGCGATTATTCACAAATGGAAGAAACACAAAATAACTGTCAATCTCCCTCGGCCTGGGGCTCCATGCAAGATCTCACCTCGTGGAGTTGCAATGATCATGAGAACGGTGAGGAATCAGCCCAGAACTACACGGGAGGATCTTGTTAATAATGTCAAGGCAGCTGGGACCATAGTCACCAAGAAAACAATTGGTAACACACTACGCCGTGAAGGACTGAAATCCTGCAGCGCCCGCAAGGTCCCCCTGCGCAAGAAAGCACATATACAGGCCCGTCTGAAGTTTCCCAATGGACATCTGAATGATTCAGAGGAGAACTGGGTGAAAGTGTTGTGGTCAGATGAGACCAAAATCGAGCTCTTGGCATCAACTCAACTCACCGTGTTTGGAGGAGGAGGAATGCTGCCTATGACCCCAAGAACACCATCCCCACTGTCAAACATGGAGGTGGAAAGATTATGCTTTGGGGGTGTTTTTCTGCTAAGGGGACAGGACAACTTCACCGCATCAAAAGGACGATGGACGGGGCCATGTACCATCAAATCTTGGGTGAGAACCTCCTTCCCTCAGCCAGGGCATTGAAAATGGGTCGTGGATGGGTATTCCAGCATGACAATGACCCAAAACACATGGCCAAGGCAACAAAGGAGTGGCTCAAGAAGAAGCACATTAAGGTCCTGGAGTGGCCTAGCCTTAATCCCATTGAAAATCTGTGGAGGGAGCTGAAGGTTCGAGTTGCCAAACGTCAGCCTCGAAACCTTAATGACTTGGAGAAGATCTGCAAAGAGGAGTGGGACAAAATCCCTCCTGAGATGTGTGCAAACCTTGTGGCCAACTACAAGAAACGTCTGACCTCTGTGATTGTCAACAAGGGTTTTGCCACCAAGTACTAAGTCATGTTTTGCAGAGGGGTCAAATAATTATTTCCCTCATTAAAATGCAAAATCAATTTGTAACATTTTTGACATGCGTTTTTCTGGATTTTTGTTGTTGTTATTCTGTCTCTCACTGTTCAAAGAAACCTACCATTAAAATTATAGACTGATCATGTCTTTGTCAGTGGGCAAACGTACAAAATCAGCAGGGGATCAAATACTTTTTTCCCTCACTGTATGTACCCTATATCAGTCCACCAAATCCAAGCAGTCTTATCAGTCTACTCTGGCCTACTTGGAGTACACAGTGAGTGCGTGAGTAATTTACAATGACAAGAAGACCAAGACAAATGGATGCACATACTGCGTTAGCGCTGCTACAAGATCTGAATGAAAACAACTCAGATGGCAGGGAAGAAATGAATCATGGTATCTCTGATGATTATTGTTGTGATTTTGAGCCTCAGCCTGAATAACTTACACCTACGAGGCCTAAAGCGCAAAAAAGCCGGAACGGTGCACACTGAGCAGGTGCCATTTAGATAGATGTAGGGCCTGTGACAATGCTACCAGCCCATTATCAGCACAAAATGTTTATCACTGAGGGAGCAGGCCCTACATCTCAAGCAAAAACATTAGCAATGCATTCACCAGCTTTCCTTGTTTATGTGACATGGACATTCAGGAACTGTACTGTGGCTAAGGCGCACACAGAGTAAGGAGACACTGCCTGGGATCTGTCTGTTGATGAGCTCAACGCGTTCATTTCAATCCTGTAGGTCAGTGGAGCATTCGGTGGAAAGAGCGTGTATATGGAGAGCTTCTGGTCAGACATGTATGGGATACTTTTCTTTGGAGAAACCATGTCACGGGATTGCTTCAGAGAGATCATGCGTTACCTCCATTTTGATGACAAAGAAACTGACAAATTCGCCATGGTATCCAACGTATTAATAATTGACTATTTTTGACTGTTGTCATATCTACATTTATATTAATTATAATGCCATTATTTATCTTGTGCAGATTTTCACTATTTATCAAGCACGCTTGGCGCTTATAATGATGTTTAGGCTACTGATGTTTTCATCATTTGACCGTGCGTCTTGCTGACCGTGCATTTTGGTGGTTGGGGTATTATAATTTTTTGGGTCATTATACAAGCTGTTACCGTGTTCCAACACATACACTTTCTGTTTCATAACTGTCCTTAAAAACGTGGACCAAAGTGCCAATTTTGGGCAGCACTGGTGGGGATATTTAAGACCAACCAAAATATGGTCTTAGCGGTAACGCAGTTGCTTATGGCAGTGGAAGCGCAGCCTATCCAGCCGTGATGCACAGTGCCCATATGCACATTGAACAAGAGACTTATGATTTTCATTTGATTAACCCTTTGACGCGTACAGGCACACGGGTGTGATCATTCTACAGTGGTCCCTGCAGAGTATGCTCAAACTGGTGTGATTAGAACACTTAGTTAGAACGTCTACGATTGACGCAACAGTCAGCATTTGAGCTGGCTACCTTTTTCACAGAAACATTTTGCACAAACAGTCTTTACAACATTATGTCCTCAATGTGAGCAGTTTATTTTTGGATGCAATGTTCAGACATTCACAGAAGTAGCAACAGCATAACACAATTCTCATCTAAATCGGGGAATGTATGCTACATTAGTCCTTGCACTAACTGAGGAAATAGTGAGCTAACACAAGTGGTCATTTTTTAGCTAATTCTCGGCTGACAGAAACCATAATATCAATTAGCTAATAGCAATTACTATTTACAATTCATCACTTCTCGGGTGAGCTCCCTTTTAGAACACTTTCTAAAAGTCTAAAGTAATCTGACGGTGGGTAGAGTTTGTGCGCGCCGGCATATTTACATTTCTGCATCAACCAAAGATAAGAAGAGGTGACAAGATGAGTTGGGTCTGCTTGCAGTATGCATGTTGAAGGGTGTGTGTCATCTACCATCATTCACTTCCCATCATTCACTTCCGGAAGTTTACTCGAAAGACGAGTGAACCATCCCTTCACCTCATTTTGTTATTACACCTTTGGTCTGACAGACATTTACATGACACCCAGAATGCATTGTATGGTGTCAACAAACATGGCTCCACACATAGCTGGTAATTAGCTTAGCATTTACTCATCATAATCAGTACAACCTTCAAAAAAGTATTTTACACACATCATTACATTTATGTCATTTAGCAGACGCTCTTATCCAGAGCGACTTACAGTTAGTGAGTGCATACATTTTCATAATGGCCCCCCGTGGGAAACGAACGCACAACCCTGGCGTTGCAAGCGCCATGCTCTACCAACTGAGCTACAGGGGACTCAGTTCATTACTTTACATATGTGTTCATTACAATCTATACAATACTTGAAAACATGTGAACAGTAAATAAATAATTACCACACAAACCATTTTCTGATTATGATTTATTGAGACAAGTGGAGCGTGCCGGCGTCAATCACATCACCCCTGACACTCACTTGGAACCATTCAGTGTTGTTGTTTATATATGTAGCTAGTGGGCTAAGCTGTCACATTAGCAATGTCTTTCAAAAGGAGACAACTCACAAATTAGGAAATTCTGGAGATTTTTGTAAATTCTGACAATGAGTCAGACAATGAAAGTGAGGAATCAGATTCTGACAGTGAGGAGCTGCGCCCCAACCTTAAGGCCATTGAGAACCCTGAATCCGAGGACCCCTTGCCCACAGACAAATTCCTAGGTCCCTGTAAAGATGCTGGCGGTAATGGAGGCAGACCAACAGTTGGTGAAGTACAGGAGGTCTGTGGTAGCTGGAAGGCTGCCAGCCTTACATCTGCATTTGGTCGGGTCTTTGTGCCATACAAGGACCTATGCATGGACGAGTCCCTGATGTTATGGAAGGGTAGGCTGACATTCCGTCAATACATTCCCTCCAAAAGGTACAGGTTTGGGGTCAAGTTCTTTGTTATGTGCGACGTGAAGACAGGATTTGTCCAGGACATTATAGTCTACACAGAGTCCACGACTGATATCCAACATTATGAGGGGCTTGGAGTGTCCTGGTCCACGGTGATGACCATGCTGGCTCCTCATCTCAGGAAGGACCACACTTTGTATGTGGGCAATTGGTACAGCAGTCCCACACTCTTCCAGCATCTGTTCTCCAACAGCACAGGGGCCTGTGGCACAGTCTGGTCGAACAGGAAGGGGACGCCGGCATTCGGAAGCAGGAAGATGCAGAGGGGGGAGGTGGAGTCCAAGGAGAACAGTCAACAGCTGGCAGTAAAGTGGCATGACAAACAAGGCATCAATGTCCTCTCCACTGTCCATACACCTGACGGGAGAGAGAAAGATCAAACCAGACTGTGTGCTTGACTGTACCCTCAAAATGTGGGCAGTGGATAAGGCGGACATGATAAACAGCTTTATGGAATGCGGTCTGAAAAATACCAATTGGTATAAGAAGATATTTTTTCCATCTGATCGACACCATTGTCCTCAATGGCCACATAGTTCACCGCCAACTAACGAGTGAGATAATTAATGAACAAAGTTTATTTGCAATTGAACATAAAGTTTCATTATGCAATTATGTAAAAAGTATCTCAACTCAAAATCAAATGTATTTGTTATGTGCCGAAAACAACAGGTGTAGACTTTACTGTGAAATCTCACCCATCTACCCACTCCCTCATCATCCTCTCCCCTCCTTCATCCTGGAGGAGCACTACACTCCTCGGCGTCCATCCACTCGGGACCGTCCTGCTGCAGACAATCCCCTACAACTCACTGCATGGAATTTTCCCTCCAAAATCCTTCAAACTGCTGCTTAAGGCAGTCACACACGGAGGCACTGCAAAGTCTGCCTGTCCAGCACCAGGAGAAGGAAGCAGAGGAAGTTGGCCATGCTTTGGGGAGTACCATAAGCTCAAGCACTATTGAGCGCATCTGCAGCAATTACTGACTGACTTGACAGGCGACCTGCCATGATACTATGCCTTTAGGGGTGGGGGATGGGAATGCTCAATCACACATTAATATTCAAATCAAATATTATTTGTCACATGCTTCGTAAACAACAGGTGTAGAATAACAGTGAAATACTTACTTATGGGCCCTTCCCAACAATGCAGATAGAAAAATATAGAACAAATTACAAGGAATAAATACACAATGAGTAACGATAACTTTGCTATATACACAGGGGTATGAGGTAATTGAGGTAGATGTGTACATATAGGTAGGGGTAAAGTGACTAGGCAACATGATAGATAATAAACATTAGCAGAATTCAAGACCCTCAAGAGTTAGTGCAAAGACGGTCCATGCCAAATCTTTTCAGCCTCCTTCTTCACAACTGTATTGGTGTGTGTGGACCATATTAATTCCTTAGTGATGTGAACACAGAGGAACTTGAAGCTCTTGAACCGCTCCACTACAGCCCCTTCGATGTGGATGGGGGTATGCTCGGCCCTCCATTTCCTGTAGTCCAGGATCAGCTCCTTTGTCTTGCTGACGTTGAGGGAGAGGTTGTTGTCCTGGCACCACACTGCCAGGTCACTGACCTCCTCTCTATAGGTGGTCTCATCATCGTCGGTGATAAGGCCAACCATCGTCTTGTTGTCAGCAAACTTGATGATGGTGTTGAAGTCGTGTGTGAACAGGGAGTACAGGAGGGGTCTAAGCACACACCCATGAGGGGTCCCTGTGTTGAGGGTCAGCATGGTGGATGTGTTGTTGCCTACCCTCACCACCTGGGGGTGGCCTGTCAGGAAGTCCAGGATCCAGTTGCAGAGGGAGGTGTTCAGTCCCAGGGTCCTGAGCTTAGTGATGAGCTTGGAGGTCATTATGGTGTTGAACGCTGAGCTTTAGTCAATGAACAGCATTCTCACATAGGTGTTCCTCTTAGGACAGGGCAGTGTGGAGTGCAATAGAGATTGAGTCATCTTTGGATCTGTTGGGGTGGAATGTGAATTGGAGTGAGTCCAGGATGTCTGGGATAATGGTGTTCATGTGAGCCATGACCAGCCTTTCAAAGCATTTCATGGCTACAGATGTGAGTGCTACGGGGCGAAAGTAATCCGTGATAGTTTGCAAGCCCTGCCACATCCGACGAGCATCAGGATTCGATCTTAGTCCTGTATTGAGGCTTTGCCTGTTTGATGTCTCATCGGAGGTCATTGGGATTAGTGTCCCGTTCCTTGTCCAGCTCTAGACTTTAGCTCAGTGTGGATGTTGCCTGTAGTCCATGGCTTTTGGTTGGGATACAGTGCCTTGCAAAAGTATTCATCCCCCTTGACGTTTGTTCTATTTTGTTGCATTACAACCTGTAATTTAAATTGATTTTTATTTGGATTTCATGTAATTGGTGAAGTGATATGAAAAAAAATAACTTGTTTCAAAAAATTCTGAAAAATAAATGATGGAAAAGTGATGCGTGCATATGTATTCACCCCCTTTGCTATGAAGCCCCTAAATAAGATCTGGTGCAACCAACTACCTTCAGAAGTCACATAATTAGTTCAACAAAGTCCACCTGTGTGAAATCTAAGTGTCACATGATCTGTCACATGATCTCAGTATATATATACCTATTCTGAAAGGCCCCAGAGTCTGCAACACCACTAAGCAAGGGGCACCACCAAGCAAGCGGCACCACGAAGACCAAGGAGCTCTCCAAACAGGTCAGGGACAAAGTTATGGAGAAGTACAGATCAGGGTTAGGTTATAGAAAAATATCAGACACTTTGAACATCCCACAGAGCACCTTTAAATCCATTATTAAAAAACGGAAAGAATATGGCACCACACAAACCTGCCAGGAGAGGGCCCCCCAACAAAACTCACGGACTAGGCAAGGAGGGCATTAATCAGAGAGGCAACAAAGAGACCAAAGATAACCCTGAAGGAGCTGCAAAGCTCCACAGCGGCAATTGGAGTATCCATCCATAGGACCACTTTAAGCCGTACACTCCACAGAGCTGGGCTTTACGGAAGAGTGGCCAGAAAAAAGCCATTGCTTAAAGAAAAAAATAAGCAAACACTTTTGGTGTTCGCCAATAGGCATAGGGAGACTCCCCAAACATATGGAAGAAGGTACTCTGGTCAGATGAGACTAAAATTTAGCTTTTTGGCCATCAAGGAAAACGCTGTGTCTGGCACAAACCCAACACCTCTAATCACCACCCCTAGAGTGAAGCATGGTGATAGATTAATTTGTGTATTAAAAATAATGACTAAAGGATTTCACCCCAAATACAGTAGAAATGTGTATACGATATTCGAATTATGATATGACATTGGTCGTAATTTAAAGATGAGTTTTTTTTTTTGGTGGGCTATTAGAGATAACTGGGTTAATCACGAACATAGAGGTTTTTATTCTTTGTTGCTAGGCAGAACACTTAGGTGACCCAAATATGGACTTGTCATGTCCAACAATCAGTCTTCAGGTCATGCCCGGGAGAGCCGGGGTAGAACAGAGGTTGAATTAAACATAAGTGTTTTTACAAGATAAGAGATTGTTTGATTGGATTACTAATTGATTCTGAACTAAATGAAAGTCGAATTTAGCCGCCATAAAGACTAAGGAAGTGGGAGGAGCAATAAAGAAGCAAAAGACAATCTCAAAAATGAAAGGCATGGCAATTGGTTGATAAATAACCTAAGGGAATGTTTAGGAAGGTGGAAAAAATTGACACATAAGCAGAACTATGTGTCAAGAGGGGGGAAGAGGCTAATTGTATTAAATAATATACGAAGGAGAGGACAAAATACTTTAAAAAAAAACATTTGTTTAGATACAGTCTAAAAAGAGAATGCAGTCAGAAATTGTTACATTAATCTGAACATGTGTGAAGATAGTTTATTAACCACACCCGTATGTCAGAGGTTTTGTGCCCCACAGTTGAACTAAAGGAGAAGGTGACCCACTATCTAACCAGGTGACTGGTGAGCATCCAGTCACTAGAAGGAAAACTGGAAGCAGGCCTGTTGGGAAGGGCCCTATCAGGTTATGTTGGTAACCACCTTGGCCATTAGAATAGCAGAGAGAGGAACCTGGGTCCATGTTACCCATTGCAAGAAGGTAAGACCACATACAAGCACCGCTTAGTACACGCAGAGTTGACGAGCGGAACTAAGCCACAGGGTCCGGGGGTCACCTCTGTCAACGAAGATCTCCTACCCAGACCTATCATCACTGTAGTGTGTTCCTAGGGTGTGAGTATGGGGTGGTACCGAGCAGAAGGACTCAAGACAGGAGAGGGTTGGCGGTTTTTGGGAATATGAGTGACCCTGAGCTGCATCATAGTCTCGGCAATAGTCGTGGTATGTCAAGATCCACCACCACCTCGCACCAATTACGCTATGGCCTTACCATTATTAAGAAATAAAAGGGAAGCGACCCGACATACAGACCGTCAAGGGCGAGTGTTCTACAAAATAGGAGTCAGAGAAGGGTGGGGAGTAAGATTCAAAATTATGATTAGGGATCTTATCAGAGCGGATAAGCAAGCAACATGGGATTATAAGATCCCGTTGTATTTATGTTCAGCTCCCTCGGCGGATTGTTCCTGGGCTCAGGTATTTAGACATACTGGGGGAAGGAGATATGAGACGGGGGGGGGGGGGGGCTGGACGTCCAGATGGAGGATAAGAAGGTATAACGACATCCCCACGGAGATGGTAGTAACGATAGTAAAGGTCACTAAAGAGGACATGAAAAGAATTTACTGGGCTTGCGCGGACGTATACGGACGGGATACTTGTCTAAGATTATATTTGATGGAGTCAAAAGATATAGAGGGAGCAGGTACTGTCATTAATCCACTAACAGCAATAGACCGAGTAAATCAGTCAAGGGATGACGGAGTCAATTCAACTAACCCGTCCACTATGAAAGATTTTCTCCTCCAAGAATGGAACAATGGGGAAGTGGAGGGGGTCCCTGATGAGAATCTCTGGTTAAAGTGGATGAAATACACCGCTAGGGCCTTGGGGGAGACCAATTGTTATGCATGCTCCATTGGGCGACCAACAATGTTGACCGCCCCAATGCCAAAGGCAATGTTTCCCTGTGTATTAGACCTGGGGTCCAATCAAAAAGAGCCCAATTGCACAGGGATTGGGCTGGCAAAATTGACATACTCGGCCAGCCCACCTAGATTCACTTTAACTCCTGGCGAATACCAGTGTTACAGACATAGAAATGGCACCCGTAACTTGGGTGATTTTGATGGCTGTAAGGAGATAATTAATGTGACTGATTTAGATGGGGAAGGGAGGAAAAAATAATAATTAGGAGCCTAACCATCCCTCTGACTGATGTGTGGTGGGCATGCACTAACAAAGGGAGCATTCGGCAGACATTACCAGAGGGATGGGTGGGTACTTGTGCACCAGTATTGTTGGTCCAACCTGTAAGAATTGGTCATCAAAGACCAGTGACAGGAAGAATAATTAGGAGAAAAAGAAATATAAGTCAGGAAGGAAATAGCTCAATTTGGATAGATGGTATAGGCATCCCCAGGGGTGTTCCAGACGAATACAAAGCTATGAATCAAATATGGGAGAGTTTTACTACAACATTTTTCTGGTGGGTGACAATAAACAAAAATATGGATTGGATAAATTATATCTATTACAACCAACAACGATTTATTGACCAGACTAGAGATGCAGTAAAGGGGATCTCTGAGCGATTATACGCCATCCCGCTCATAACTTAGTAGAGGTTGGTTCTAGATCAGGCAGAAAGGGCCGGTGTCTATAGAAAGATAAGCCATTGTTGCATATTTATCCCTAACAACACCACACTGGATGGGACAGTCACCAGAGCTCTTACAGAATTAACTGCACTAAGTGAAGGATGAACTGAACTCAGAAGTTAGTACATTGTGGATAGGGTGGTTTGATGAAATATTTGGTAAATGGAAAACCCTAGCAGCCACCATCTTAGGAGCGATCAGTGTTTGTATGGGTATTCTTGTATTATGTGGTTGTTGTCTTGTTCCCTGTGTCCGAGGATTGGTGAGTCAGGCGTTGGTGAAATGCAGTATCTAAACAATGATGAGAGATGGACTGACTCCAGACTCTGACCAGGGGAATGTGAAAAACGATCCTCCAGGCTTGGTGGATGACGAGGATTTGGACCCTGAAAGACCGCAATTGAATGAAATGTTTATTAGTTCTGATGTGATCTCTGAGATTAATCATGCTTGTAAAATACATTTATCCTGAAGATGAAACCATTTAGTCAAAAGGGTGGATTGATAGATTAATTTGTGTATTAAAAATAATGACTAAAGGATTTCACCCCAAATACAGTAGAAATGTGTATACGATATTCGAATTATCATGTAGTGTCAACCCACTAACAGAGGGGGTACTAAACATTCAAGGGTAAAGGAGGAGGCGGGAACTGTTTAAGAAAGCCACCTAAAGGTGGGAGGAGCATAGTGCCTTTGTTTGTCAAGAAGTATAAAAACAGTATGTATGTGGTTTTAGCGGGAGAGCTCTCTCCATGAATAAACATACAAAAAATCCTTCTCCGTGGTTATGGACCTTGAATCATTGATGATTAAAACCAGAGCCTTACAACCTCCGGTAATGATTCAAGCTTAGGTCGAATTAGAGATAGAAATTCACATGACACATGGTGGTGGCAGCATCAAGCTGTTTTTCATCGTCAGGGGACTGGGAAACTGGTCAGAATTGAAGGAATGATGGATGGCACTAAATACAGGGAAATTCTTGAGGGAAACCTGATTCAGTCTTCCAGAGTTTTGAGACTGGGACGGACGTTGACCTTCCAGCAGGACAATGACCCTAAGCATACTGCTAAAGCAACACTCGAGTAGTTTAAGGGGAAACATTTAAATGTCTTGGAATTGCCTAGTCAAAGCCCAGACCTGGGGGGGGGGGGGGCTATATAAGACAACCACATAACACACCCATAGTAACTAAAAGTGTTCCTCAATAAAGCAGATAGTAGCATAGTCAGTGCTAGTGAGAAAATAAAAGTGCAAGAAAGGCAAGTACAACAATAGGCCAGGGCTCAGCTGTCCTGATGTTAGGCTGAAACTCATTCCAATATTGGGGTGCCAGGACAGAGAAGAACTTTGACTGGGATGAGCCCCGGCCCATTGTTGTACTTGATCACCTTTGATCATGGAACTAATCAAATTCTAATAAAAAAAAAAATATTTTGCATCTTCAAAGTGGTAGGCATGTTGTGTAAATCAAATGATACAACCCCCCCCCCAAAACTATTTTAATTCCAGGTTGTAAGGCAACAAAATAGGAAAAATGCCAAGTGGGGTGAATACTTTCGCAAGCCACTTTATGTACATAATGTCACTGTGGGGACGAAATCGTTGATGCACTTATTAACCTTTTCACGCATGAGTTCCAAATATCTCTAACGGTCACCCCAGCATGAATTTCTTTGTGCGCGTGATGTCAGAATGCGCTCACTGTTCCAAAATATGATTGTTACGCAACAGGACAGTTTACCCGCGCTGCCCTCAAACCAAGGCACGCTGCCTGCTAATTATCTATAGGCTATTTTTCAACTTGTCGATTTCAAATGATTTTCTACCAAGTTTTATTTTCTAACAACAGTTTGAATTGAGGTGTGTTCCGCCTCCTCATTAATTCACATAAGAAGTAGCCTATTTCACTGTTGCGGACAATTTATGTTTGAGGCTTTATTGAGCAAGACAAACTTTTCTCTTCAACGAGAGCCCAAGCACTTCCCCAGTGTTTGCCTAGATCAAGTATGAAGACATTGCGCATCTCCAGTCAGAACAGGCATTGCACAAACTTTTTCCCCCTGGCACATTTTCTGGCTGGCGCCCGCATTGCCTTCATTTTTATTTTCCTTACAAATTTGACTTTGGGCATGTGTGTGTTTCTATCAA
Organism: Coregonus lavaretus; assembly: GCF_964263955.1. Taxonomy (NCBI): domain Eukaryota; kingdom Metazoa; phylum Chordata; class Actinopteri; order Salmoniformes; family Salmonidae; genus Coregonus; species Coregonus lavaretus. Next base: position 18,889,417 of record NC_139993.1, read on the forward strand.
AGTAAGTGCCTTATTTTCTGTATATCGCGTTGTCGTTTATACTGTAACATACCGTATGTACAGTACCAGTCAAACGTTTGGACACACCTACTCATTCCAGGGTTTTTCTTTATTTTTACTATTTTCTACATTGTAGAATAATAGTGAAGACACCAAACTATGAAATAACACATATGTAATCATGTAGTCACCAAAAAATTGTTAAAGAAATCAAAATATATTTTATATTTGAGATTCTTCAAATAGCCACCCTTTGCCTTGATGACAGCTTTGCACACTCTTGGCATTCTCTCAACCAGTCCGACTCATCCCAAACCATCTCAATTGGGTTGAGGTCGGGGGATTGTGGAGGCCAGGTTATCTGATGCAGCACTCCATCACTCTCCTTCTTGGTAAAATAGCCCTTACACAGCCTGGAGGTATGTTGGTTCATTGTCCTGTTGAAAAACAAATGATAGTCCCACTAAGTGCAAAACAGATGGGATGGCATATCGCTGCAGAATGCTGTGGTAGCCATGCTGGTTAAGTGTGCCTTGAATTCTAAATAAATCACAGACAGTGTCACCAGCAAAGCACCCCTACACCATAACACCTCTTCCTCAATGCTTTACGGTGGGAAATACACATGCGGAGATCATCCGTTCACCCACACCGCGTCTCACAAAGCCACGGTGGTTGGAACCAAAAATCTCAAATTTGGACTCTAATGTCCATTGCTCATGTTTCTTGGCCCAAAAAAGTGTTATCTTCTTATTGGTGTCCTTTAGTAGTGGTTTCTTTGCAGCAATTTGACCATGAAGGCCTGATTCACACAGTCTCCTCTGAACAGTTGATGTTGAGATGTGTCTGTGAGATGTGATTGGCTCAAACACATTAAGAAGGAAAGAAATTCCCCATATTCATTTTTAAGAAGGCACACCTGTTAATTGAAATGCATTCCAAGTGACTACCTCATGAAGCTGGTTGAGAGAATGCCAAGAGTGTGCATAGCTGTCATGAAGGCAAAGGGTGGCTACTTTGAAGAATATCAAATATAAAATATATTTTGATTTGTTTAACACTTTTTTGGTTACTACATGATTCCATATGTGTTATTTCATAGTTTTGATGTCTTCAGTATTATTCTACAATGTAAAAAATAGTAAAAATAAAGAAAAACCCTTGAATGAGTAGGTGTGTCCAAACTTTTGACTGGTAGCGTATGTATGGTTCATAATTTATTTACTGTTTTATTCACGTTTTCAAGTACTTGTGAAGAGTTGTGGTCCTCTGTAGCTCAATTGGTAGAGCATGGCGCTTGTAACGCCAGGGTAGTGGGTTCGATCCCCGGGACCACCCATATGTAAAAATGTATGCACACATGACTGTAAGTCGCTTTGGATGAAAGCGTCTGCTAAATGGCATATTATTATTAATTATGCATTCCGATTCTTGCATAGACTGAAATGGACACATATGATGTGTGTAAAATACTTTTTTGAAGATTGTACTGACTATGATGAGCTAATGCTGAGCTACTTGCCAGCTATGTGTGGGGCCATGTTTGTTGACATCATACAATGCATTCTGGTTGTCACGTAAGCATCTGTCAGATCAAAGATGTTATAACAAGGAATAGTTCACTCGACTGAATTATGGTGCTTTCAAGACAACTGGGAACTCAGGAAAATACGAGGTCAAATCATGATGCCAGTGATTTTCAGGTCGGAAGGTCAGAGCTCTAGAAAGAGGCCAGAGTTCTCGATTTGGAATTCCGAGTTGGATGACCGTTCAAAACGATTTTTGCCAGTCGGAGTTAGTTTTTTTCACGAGTTCTCAGTTGTCTTGAACACACTGAAGTCTGAGATTTCCGAGTTCCCAGTTCTTTTGAACGTGGCATCAGATTGTAACTATGGTACATCAGGGTTTCCAGCTCAGACCCCCCTTTCCAGGGGTTTTATTTTTATTCAGCATATAAACTTCTCCTGTGTATGATAAAATCCCCCATCATAGTAATATTTCCTGCATTATATCCCCCTACGATACCTTCCCCATTTCCACCTCCTTCCTGCATCATATCCCCCCGCAAATGAAATGAACCCCCCCACAAACCCTCCTAAAATGGTTTCATCCCTGTTTAGTATTCGTGCTACGGTTAGGCTAGGCAGTAGGCTTGTGTTTGGGGTGATGATCTGTGATGTGATAACATTTTATTTGCTTTGTGATTTGTCAAAAACGGTAAATGACTTGTCAAGTCATGTGCTCCGGTTCTTGTATACACTGTAACAAGTACATCGAAGATTTGTAATATGCTGAAAATGGCCAAACTAAGTTAATCGTTTTCAGGCAGTGTGTGCAGCCATCTTTGACTTTAACTTTGTTTATTTGCGTTTAGGGAGTTTTTGCTTGTCTAACAGAAACAAACATGGCTACCATCATAAAGAATTTAGCTGCTGTTAGCTTAGCTGACACATACTGTATCTCTTTTCTAAACAATATTACATTTCTCCCTTTTGCTCACCAGAGATGTGTTACATTGTAAACAAGTCTAGCTTTTAGGTCGCTAACTTATGTTTTTGTTTTTTTGTCAGCACAACCTGTTATTTAAACTGGTTTATGGAATGAGTTTGGCTGTGGATGTGTTCCGTGTGATGTTTGGATGATGAAGTTTACATTTATCCTTTACAATAAAATATGAAATTGCGGAATAAAGTTGTGCAGACCTTTATTTCCCAGCAGTACAAAACATTGCTTAGGTGCTTTTCAGACAATATTGCTGTTTAGACGCGTTTGTTGCATCATACGTTCTGTTGCTACTGATGGTACGCTGCAGGGACTGGTCAACAATGATCAAAAACATGTGATCGTACGCGTCAAAGGGTTAATGAAGCCGGTGACTGATGTGGTAAACTCCTCAATGTTATCGGATGAATCCCAAAACATATTCCACTCTGTGCTAGCGAAGCAGTCCTGTAGTTTAGCATCCGCTTCATCTGACCACTTCCGTATTAAACGTGTCACTGGTACTTCCTGTTTTTGATTGCATGCAGGAATCAGGAGGATAGAGTTATGGTCAGATTTGGCAAAGGGACGGCGAGGGAGAGCCTTGTATGCGTTTCTGTTTGTGGTGTAAAGGTGATCTAGAGTTTTTTTGCCTCTAGTTGCACAGGTGACATGACGTAAAATGAGGTAAAAAGGGCCTCCCGAGTGGCGCAGCGGTCTAAGGCACTCCATCGCAGTGCTTGAGGTGTCACTACAGACCTGTGTTCGATCCCAAGCTGTATCACAGCCGGCCGTGACCGGGAGACCCATGAGGCGGTGCATAATTGGCCAAGTGTCATCCGGGTTATGGGAGGGTTTGGCTGGCCAGGAAGCCCTTGTCCCAACGCGCTCTAGCGACTCCTTGTGGTGGGCCGGGTGCCTGCATCCTCTGACACGTTGGTGCGGCTGGCTTCCAGGTTAAGCGAGCAGTGTATCAAGAAGCAGAGCGTCTTGGCAGGGTTGTGTTTTGGAGAACGCATGGCTCTTGACCTTCGTCTCTTCTGTGTTTGTACGGGAGTTGGAGCAATGGGACAAGACTGTAACTACCAATTGGATATCACGTAAAAGAGTCTAATGCATTTCAGTTTCCCTACATTAAATTCACCGGCCACGAGAAGTGCCGCCTCTGGATGTACATTTTATTGTCTGCTTATGGCCCTATATACAATTGAAATCAGAAGTTTACATACACCTTAGCCAAATACAGTTAAACTCAGTTTTTCACAATTCCTGACATTTAATCCTAGTAAAAATGCCCTGTCTTAGGTCAGTTATGATCACCACTTTATTTTAAGAATGTGAAATGTCATAATAATAGTAGAGAGAATGATTTATTTCAGCTTTTATTTCTTTCATCACATTCCCTGTAGGTCAGAAGTTTACATACACTCAATTAGTATTTGGTAGCATTGCCTTTAAATTGTTTAACTTGGGTCAAACGTTTCAGGTAGCCTTCCACAAGCTTCCCACAATAAGTTGGCTGAATTTTGGCCCATTCCTCCAGACAGAGCTGGTGTAACTGAGTCAGGTTTGTAGGCCTCCTTGCTCGCATATGCTTTTTCAGTTCTGCCCACAAATGTTCTGTAGGATTGAGGTCAGGGCTTTGTGATGGCCACTCCAATACCATGACTTTGTTGTCCTTAAGCCATTTTGCCACAACTTTGGAAGTATGCTTGGGGTCATAGTCGATTTGGAAGACCCATTTGCGACCAAGCTTTAACTTAATTTTCCTTTCTCATGATGCCATCTATTTTGTGAAGTGCACCAGTCCCTCCTGCAGCAAAGCACCCCCACAGCATGATGCTGCCACCCCCGTGCTTCAAGGTTGGGATGGTGTTCTTCGGCTTGCAAGCGACCCCCGTTTTCCTCCAAACATAACGATGGTGATTATGGCCAAACAGTTCTATTTTTGTTTCATCAGACCAGAGGACATTTCTCCAAAAAGAACGATCTTTGTCCCCATGTGTAGTTGCAAACCGTAGTCTGGCTTTTTAATGGCGGTTTTGGAGAAGTGGCTTCTTCCTTGCTGAGCGGCCTTTCAGGTTAAGTCAATATAGGACTCGTTTTACTGTTGATATAGATACTTTTGTACCTGTTTCCTCCAGCATCTTCACAAGGTCCTTTGCTGTTGTTCTGGGATTGATTTGCACTTTTCGCACCAAAGTACGTTCATCTCTAGGAGACTGAACACGTCTCCTTCCTGAGCGGTATGACGGCTGCGTGGTCCCATGGTGTTTTGTTACATGAATTTCTATCTCTACTTCAACCTAAGCTTGAATCATTACCAGATGTTGTAAGGCTCTGGTTTTAATCATCAATTATTCAAGGTCCACAACCCACAAGTATTATCTGTATTTTTATTCATGGAGAGAGCTCTGGCGCTAAAAACACATACATACTGTTTTTATACCTCTTGACAAACAAAGGCACTATGCTCCTCCCACCTTTAGGTGGCTTTCTTAAACAGTTTCCGCCTTCTCCTTTACCCTTGAATGTTTAGTACCCCCTCTGTTAGTGGGTTGACACTACATGATAATTCGAATATCGTATACACATTTCTACTGTATTTGGGGTGAAATCCTTTAGTCATTATTTTTAATACACAAATTAATCTATCATGTTTTTACTTGCATACTATTGTTTGTACAGATGAACGTGGTACCTTCAGGCATTTGGAAATTGCTCCCAAGGATGAACCAGACTTGTGGAGGTCTACAAATTTTTTTCTGAGGTCTTGGCTGATAACTTTTGATTTTCCCATTGTCAAGCAAAGAGGGACTGAGTTTGAAAGTAGGCCTTGAAATACATCCACATTTGTGGTCCTCTGTAGCTCAATTGGTAGAGCATGGCGCTTGTAAAGCCAGGGTAGTGGGTTCGATCCCCGGGACTACCCATATGTAAAAATGTATGCACATATGACTGTAAGTTGCTTTGGATAAAAGCGTCTGCAAAATGGGATATTATATTATAGGTACACCTCCAATTGACACAAATTATGTCAGTTAGTCTATCAGACATCATTTACTGGAATTTTCCAAGCTGTTTAAAGGCACAGTCAACTTAGTGTACGTAAACTTCTGACCCACTGGAATTGTGATACCGTGAATTATAAGTGAAATAATCTGTCTGTAAACAATTGTTGGAAAAATTACTTGTGTCATGCACAAAGTAGATGTCCTAACCGACTTGCCAAAACTATAGTTTGTTAACAAGAAATTTGTGGAGTGGTTGAAAAAATAGTTTTAATGACTCCAACCTAAGTGTATGTAAACTTCCGAGTTCAACTGTAGCTTGTTGAGTGCGGTCTTAGTGCCAGCATCGGTTTGTGGTGGTAAATAGACAGCTACGAAAAATATAGATGAAAACTCTCTTGATTAATAGTATGGTCTGCAGCTTATCATGAGGTGTTCTAACTCAGCAAAAACATGAGACTTTCTTAACATTGGAGATCACACACCAGCTGTTAACAAAGAAACACACCCCTCCCCCTCTCAGCTTACCTGAAACTGCCTTCTGATCTTGACAATGCATGGAAAAGCCAGCGAGGTGTATCTTATCCATGTCCGTGTTCAGCCACGACTCAGAGAAACATCGAATATTACAGTTTTTCAGATCCCGTTGATAGGATAGTGTCGAACTGAGCTTTTCCAGTTTGTTCTCTAGTGATTGTACGTTCGCCAACAAAACAGTGGCAATGTCGGTCTGGATGCCTGCCGCCTTAGTATAATCATGACGCCACCTCGCCTCTTTTCGTCGCCGCTTTTCTTTCGTGTCCCGGGGATCAGGGCCTTGTAAGCATAACATCCAGAGCTGCCGACTCGGTGAAGTAGACATTTTCATCCAAATCAAGGTTAGTGATAGTTGTTCTGATGTCCAGAAGCTGTTTTCGGTCATTGGAAATGATGGCGGAAACATTATGTACGAAAAAAGTTACGATCAGAAAACACAAAATAACAGAATTGGTCAGGAGCCCATAAGATGACTAATATCCCCTGCAGCGCCATATGTTTCTATTGAAATATAGGTTATGCACATTTATAAATTGTCAGTCTTTTCTTGCTGTTTTTTACCCTCTATTAAAACTAGTTTTTGTTGTTCAACCACCACTACAATGCAGCAATACGCCATCCCATCTGGTTTGGGCTTATCATTTGTTTTTCAACAGGACAATGACCCAACACACCTCCAGGCTGGGTAAGGGCTATTTTACAAAGAAGCAGAGTGATGGAGTGCTGCATCAGATGAACTGGCCTCCACAATCCCCCAACCTCAACCCAATTGGGATGAGTCGGACCGCAGAGTGAAGGAAAAGCAAGTCGGTTACGACATCTACTTTGTGCATGACAGAAGTAGTTTTTCCAACAATTGTTTACAGACAGATTATTTCACTTATAATTCACTGTATCACAATTCCAGTGGGTCAGAAGTTTACATACACTAAGTTGACTATGCCTTTAAACAGCTTGGAAAATTCCAGAAAATGATGTCATGGCTTTAGAAGTTCAGGAAGGAGATGCGTTCTATCTCCTAGAGATCAACGTACTTTGGTGCGAAAAGTGCAAATTAATCCTAGAACAAAAACAAAGGACCTTGTGAAGATGCTGGAGGAAACAGGTACAAAAGTATCTATATCCACAGTAAAACGAGTCCTATATCGACATAACCTGAAAGGCCGCTCAGCAAGGAAGAAGCCACTGCTCCAAAACCGCCATAAAAAAGCCAGACTACAGTTTGCAACTGCACATGGGGACAAAGATCATACTTTTTGGAGAAACGTCCTCTGGTCTGATGAAACAAAAATAGAACTGTTTGGCCATAATCACCACTGTTTGGAGGAAAAAGGGGGTGCCTTGCAGGCCAAAGAACACCATCCCAACCGTGAATCACGGGGGTGGCAGCATCATGCTGTGGGTTGTGCTTTGCTGCAGGAGGGACTGATGCACTTCACAAAATAGATGACATCATGAGGAAGGAAAATTATGTGGATATATTGGTCGCAAATGGGTCTTCCAAATGGACAATGACCCCAGGCATACTTCCAAAGTTGTGGCAAAATGGCTTAAGGACAACAAAGTCAAGGTATTGGAGTGGCCATCACAAAGCCCTGACCTCAATCCTATAGAAAATGTGTGGGCAGAACTGAAAAAGCATGTGCGAGCAAGGAGGCCTACAAACCTGACTCAGTTACACCAGCTCTGTCTGGAGGAATGCGCCAAAATTCACCCAACTTATTTTGGGAAGCTTGTGGAACGCTACCTGAAACGTTTGACCCAAGTTAAACAATTTAAAGGCAATGCTACCAAATTCTAATTGACCGTATGTAAACTTCTGACCCACTGGGAATGTGATGAAAGAAATAAAAGCTGAAATAAATCATTCTCTCTACTATTATTCTGACATTTCACATATGTAAAATAAAGTGGTGATCCTAACTGACCTAAGACAGGGAATTTTTACTCGGATTAAATAATAATAATAATAATAATATGCCATTTAGCAGACGCTTTTATGCATACATTTTTGTGTATGGGTGGTCCCGGGGATCGAACCCACTACCTTGGCGTTACAAGCTCCGTGCTCTACCAGCTGAGCTACAGAGGACCACGAATGTCAGAAATGTATTTGGTGAAGGTGTACAGTGGGGGAAAAAAGTATTTAGTCAGCCACCAATTGTGCAAGTTCTCCCACTTAAAAAGATTAGAGAGGCCTGTAATTTTCATCATAGGTACACGTCAACTATGACAGACAAAATGAGAGAAAAAAAATCCAGAAAATCACATTGTAGGATTTGTAATGAATTTATTTGCAAATTATGGTGGAGAATAAGTATTTGGTCAATAACAAAAGTTTCTCAATACTTTGTTATATACCCTTTGTTGGCAATGACACAGGTCAAACGTTTTCTGTAAGTCTTCACAAGGTTTTCACACACTGTAGCCGGCCGTGACCGGGAGACCCATGGGGCGGCGCACAATTGGCTCAGCGTCTTCCAGGGTAGGGGAGGGAATGGCCGGCAGGGATGTAGCTCAGTTGGTAGAGCATGGCGTTTGCAACGCCAGGGTTGTGGGTTTGATTCCCACGGGGGGCCAGTATAAAAAAATAAAATAATGTATGCACTCACTAACTGTAAGTCGCTCTGGATAAGAGCGTCTGCTAAATGACGTAAATGTATTTTGGCCCATTCCTCCATGTAGATCTCCTCTAGAGCAGTGATGTTTTGGGGCTGTCGCTGGGCAACACAGACTTTCAACTCCCTCCAATGATTTTCTATGTGGTTGAGATCTGGAGACTGGCTAGGTCACTCCAGGATCTTGAAATGCTTCTTACGAAGCCACTCCTTCGTTGCCCGGGCGGTGTGTTTGGGATCATTGTCATGCTGAAAGACCCAGCCACGTTTCATCTTCAATGCCCTTGCTGATGGAAGGAGGTTTTCACTCAAAATCTCACGATACATGGGCTCCATTCATTCTTTCCTTTACACGGATCAGTCGTCCTGCTCCCTTTGCAGAAAAACAGCCCCAAAGCATGATGTTTCCACCCCCATGCTTCACAGTAGGTATGGTGTTCTTTGGATGCAACTCAGCATTCTTTGTCCTCCAAACACGACGAGTTGAGTTTTTACCAAAAAGTTCTATTTTGGATTCATCTGACCATATGACATTCTCCCAATCCTCTTCTGGATCATCCAAATGCACTCTAGCAAACTTCAGACGGGCCTGGACATGTACTGGCTTAAGCAGGGGGACACGTCTGGCACTGCAGGATTTGAGTCCCTGGCAGCGTAGTGTGTTACTGATGGTAGGCTTTGTTATTTTGGTCTCAGCTCTCTGCAGGTCATTCACTAGGTCCCCCCGTGTGGTTCTGGGATTTTTGCTCACCGTTCATGGGATCATTTTGACAGAGGAGCCTCTTAAAGAAGAAGTTACAGTTCTGTGAGAACCAGAAATCTTGCTTGTTTGTAGGTGACAAAATACTTATTTTCCACCATAATTTGCAAATAAATTCATTAAAAATCCTACAATGTGATTTTCTGGAGAAAAAAAATCTCATTTTGTCTGTCATAGTTGACGTGTACCTATGATGAAAATTACAGGCCTCTCTCATATTTTTAAGTGGGAGAACTTGCACAATTGGTGGCTGACTAAATACTTTTTTCCCCCACTGTATGTAAACTTCCGACTTCAACTATATAATTATTTCACCATTTACCATAATGAGATACAAGTTTGTTCACAGTGTGACATCAGCAAACCACTTGCCCACATGCCCACATGACGCCGTCTGTCATCTGCCTGGTACAGTTGAAACCAGGATTAATCCATGAAGAGCACACTTCTCCAGTGTGCCAGTGGCCGCCGAACTGCAGTCAGGTCAAGACCCTGGTGAGGAGGACGAGCACGCAGATGAGCTTCCCTGAGACGGTTTCTGAGAGTTTGTGCAGAAATTATTCTGTTGTGTAAACCCACAGTTTCATCAGCTATCCGGGTGGCTGGTCTCATACGATCCTGCAGGTGAAGAAGCCGGATGTGGAGGTCCTGGGCTGGTGTGGTTACACGTGGTCTGCGGTTGTGAGGCCGGTTGGACATACTGCCAAATTCTCTAAAATGATGTTGGAGGCGGCTTATGGTAGAAAAATTAACATTAAATTATCTGGCAACAGCTCTGGTGGACATTCCTGCAGTCAACATGCCAATTACACGCTCCCTCAAAACTTGAGACATCTGTGTCATTGTGTTATGTGACAAAACTGCACATTTTAGAGTGAAATTGTATTGTCTCCAGCATAAGGTGCACCTGTGTAATGATCATGTTGTTTAATCAGATTCTTGATGATTCAGGCGGATGGATTATCTTGTCAAAGGAGAAATGCTCACTAACAGGGATGTAAACAATTTGTGCACAAAAGTGGGGCCAACACTTTACATGTTACATAAAACATTTTTTTAACCGGTACTGCTTACCTTCAGACAAGTGACACTTGTGGGCGTCGTAGAGCAAAAGACCATCGTGTTCGTGAGATTCTCCCTTTTCCATAGAGTGGACATAATAATTTGTAGGTCAAACCGTTCAGATGATTAAGTGAGAATACTGATTTTTGGGATGTCTCAAGGTCTGACAAACACCGTTCTAGCTCTGCCACCTTTCAGTGCGACATCTGTAGATGTGGTGGATTGAGACACATCCAATAAAATAAAATAAAAAAGCCAAAAGCTAGCTTAAACTGATGAATTTTGATGGGGATTTTTTTATTGATTTAACTTAGATTGACGCACCAGCGCGACAATCTACTCTACAAATTTAAATGTACTTTAAATAAAGTTTGATTTGATTTAGTCCTATTTTTTAACTTAGATTTTTGGTTGAGATGGAAACGTGAATCCAACATATTAATGATTACCTAGAAGATTACATTTTAAATCAACCAAAGCTTGAAACTTTAGGCCTATATGTATTGTCTATTTTTATATGAACCCTGGGTTGAATTGAAACAAAGCTGTTGATAACTTTGCAAAATCTATATAGGCCTAAATCAGTGGAGGCTCCTCAGAGGAGGAAGGGGAGGACCATCCTACCTTAGTCCTACAAAGTTATCCTTTTAAGATAAAACTATACTAAATATATTCACATCACCAAATAATTCATTAAAACACACTGTTTTGCAATGGTCTACAGTAGCCTCAACAGAACTGGCCTCCGGCCTGCTGGCCCCCCTACCTCTGCGGAAGCACAGTTCCCGCTCAGCCCAGTCAAAACTGTTCGCTGCTCTGGCACCCCAATGCTGGAACAAGCTCCCTCACGATGCCAGGACAGCGGAGTCACTCACCACCTTCTGGAGACACTTGAAACCTCACCTCTTTAAGGAATACCTGGGATAGGATAAAGTAATCCTACTTACCCCACCCTTACCCCACCCCAAAAAAAAAAAAAGAAAAAAAAAATATATATATATATATATATATATATATATATATATTGTAAAGTGGTTGTCCCACTGTCTATCATAAGGTGAATGCACCAATTTGTAAGTCGCTCTGGATAAGAGCGTCTGCTAAATGATGAAAATGTAAAATGTAACTGTAGGGTAGCGCCATGGTGTAACCTGAGGACAGCTAGCTTCCGTCCTCCTCTCGGTACATAGGAGGCTCATGGTTCTCACCCCCTTCCATAGACTTACACAGTAATTATGACAACTTCCAGAGGATGTCCTCCAACCTATCAGCGCTCTTGCAGCATGAACTGACATGTTGTCCACCCAATCAAAGCATCCATGAGAATGGCGCCGGAGAAGATGGCTGCTGTTTTACAGCCCTCTAACCAATTGTACTATTATGTGTGTTTTTTCGCGTTATTTGTAATTATTCTGTAGATAATGTTTCTGCCACCGTCTCTTATGACCAAAAAGAGCTTCTGGATATCAGGACAGCGATTACTCACCTCGTATTTAACAAACATTTTTTCTTCAACGAGTCGGACGCAAAGGATATTCTACAGACACCCGACAAGGCCCAAATCCCCGTCATTCGCAGAAAGAGACGGAGATATCGTGGACGTAGGTGCCTTGTAAGAATCCGACGGTGAGTGAGTAAACTGCCTCTTCCATCAATCCTATTTGCCAATGTTCAATCATTTGAAAATAAATTGGACGACTAAGATTAAGGTTATCCTATCAATGAGACATTAAAAACTGTAATATCTTATGTTTCACTGAGTCGTGGCTGAACAACGACATGGATAACATACAGCTGGCGGGATATACGCTACATCGGCAGGATAGAACGGCTGACTCCAGTAAGACAAGGGGTGGCAGTCTGTGTATATTTGTAAACAACAGCTGGTGCATAAAATATAATACTAAGGAAGTCTCAAGGTTTTGCTTGCCTGAGGTAGAGTATCTCATGATAAGCTGTAGACCACACTATTTACCAAGAGAGTTTTAATCTATATTTTTTGTAGCTGTCTATTTACCAACACAAGCCAATGCTGGTACTAAGATTGCACTGAATTAGCTGTATAAGGCCATAAGTAAACAGGAAAACGGTCATCCAAACACAGCGCTCCTAGTGGCCGGGGACTTGAATGCAGGGAAACTTAAATCCGTTCTACCTAATTTCTACCAGTATGTTAAATGTGCAACCAGAGGGAAAAAAAAAAACTCTAGACCACCTTTACTCCACATACACAGAGACGCGTACAAAGCTCTCCCTCGCCCTACATTTTGCAAATCTGACCATATTTCTATCCTCCTGATTCCTGTTTATAAGCAAAAACTAAAGCAGGAAGCACCAGTGACTCGGTTAATAAGGAAGTGGTCAGATGACGCAGATGCTAAACTACAGGACTGTTTTGCTAGCACAGACTGGAATATTTTCCGGGATTCTTCCGACAGCATTGAGGAGTACATCACATCAGTCATTGGTTTCATCAATAAGTGCATCGATGACAGTGACCGTACGTACATACCCCAACCAGAAGCCATGGATTACAGGCAACATTCGCACTGAGCTAAAGGGTAGAGATGCCGCTTTCAAGGAGCGGGACTCTAACCTGGACGCTTATAAGAAATCCCGCTATGACCTCAAACAGGCAAAGAGTCAACACAGGACTATGATTGAATCGTACTACTCCGGCTCCGACGCTCGTCGGATGTGGCAGGGCTTGCAAACTATTACAGACTACAAAGGGAAGCACAGCCACGAGCTGCCCAGTGACACAAGCCTACCAGATGAGCTAAATCACTTCTATGCTCGCTTCGAGGCAAGCAACACTGAAGCATGCATGAGAGCATCAGCTGTTCCGGATGACTATGTGATCATGTTCTCCGTAGCCGGTGTGAGGAAGACTTTTAAGCAGGTCAACATTCACAAGGTCGCAGGGCCAGAAGGATAACCAGGACGTGTATTCCGAGCATGCGCTGACCAACTGGCAAGTGTCTTCACTGACATTTTCAACATGTCCCTGACTGAGTCTGTAATACCAACATGTTTCAAGCAGACCACCATAGTCCCTGTGCCCAAGAACACTAAGATAACCTGCCTAAATGACTACCGACCTGTAGCACTCATGTCTGTAGCCATGAAGTGCTTTGAAAGGCTGGTCATGGGTCACATCAACACCATTATCCCAGAAACCCTAGACCCACTCAAATTTGCATACTGCCCCAACAGATTCACAGATGATGCAATCTCTATTGCACTCCACACTGCCCTTTCCCACCTGGACAAGAGGAACACATACGTGAGAATGCTATTAATAGACTACAGCTAAGCGTTCAACACCATTGTGCCAGGATAACAACCTCTCCCTCAACGTGATCAAGACAAAGGAGATGATTGTGGACTACAAGGGAAAAAAAGGACTCTGCACGCCCCCATTCTCATCGACGGGGCTGTAGTGGAACAGGTTGAGAGCTTCAAGTTCCTTGGTGTCCACATCACCAACAAACTATCATGGTCCAAACACCCACACACCCCTCAGGAGACTGAAAAGATTTGGCATGGGTCTTCAGATCCTCAAGAAGTTCTATAGCTGCACCATCAAGAGCATCCTGACTGGTTGCATCACTGCCTGGTATGGCAATTGCTCGGCCTCCGACCGCAAGGCACTAGAGAGGGTAATGCGTACGGCCAAGTACATCACTGGGGCCAAGCTTCCTGCCATCCAGGACCTCTATACCAGGCGGTGTCAGAGGAAGGCCCTAAAAATTGTTAAAGACTCCAGCCACCCTAGTCATAGACTGTTCTCTCTGCTACCGCAGAGCGGTACCGGAGCTCCAAGTCTAGGTCCAAAAGGCTTCTTAACAGCTTCTACCCACAAGCCATAAGACTCCTGAACAGCTAATCATGGCTACCCGGACTATTTGCATTGCCTTTGCATTTGTTCTATTAGCTATGTTGACTATGACGTTACTTTAGCTAATAGCTAATATGATGACAACGATGTAGGCTGTGTGTAGCTGTTATTTGTATTTGTATTTATTATGGATCCCCTACCACTATTCCTGGGGTCCAGCAAAATTAAGGCAGTTCATACAATTTTTAAAACATTACAATACATTCACAGATTTCACAACACATTGTGTGCACTCAGGCCCCTACTCCACCACTACCACATATCAACAGTACAAAATCCATGTGTACGTGTGTGTGTATGCATGTGTCTGTGCCTATATTTGTGTTGCTTCACAGTCCCCGTTGTTCCATAAGGTGTTTTTTTTATCTGTTTTTGAAATCTAATTTTACTACTAGCATCAGTTACTTGATGTGGAATAGGGTTCCATGTAGTCATGGCTCTATGTAGTACTGTGCGTCTCCCATAGTCTGTTCTGGAATTGGGGACTGTGAAGAGACCTCTGGTGGCATTTCTTGTGGGGAATGCAAGTGTGTCCGAGCTGTACGCCAGTAGTTCAAACAGACAGCTCGGTGCATTCAACATGTAAATACCTCTCATATATACAAGTAGTGATGAAGTCAATCTCTCCTCCACTTTGAGCCAGGAGAGATTGACATGCATATTATTAATATTAGCTCTCTGTGTACATCCAAGGGCCAGCCCTGTTCTGATCTTCAATTGCAATTGGTCCTTTTTTGTGGCACCTGACCACACGACTGAACAGTAGTCCAGGTGTGACAAAACTAGGGCCTGTAGGACCTGCCTTGTTGATAGTGCTGTTAAGAAGGTAGAGCAGCGCTTTATTATGGACTTTCTTCTCCCCATCTTAGTTACTGTTCTGTCAATATGTTTTTGACCATGACAGTTTACAATCCAGGGTTACTCCAAGCAGTTTAGTCACCTCAACTTGCTCAATTTCCACATGATTTATTACAAGATTTAGTTGAGGTTTAGGGTTTAGTGAATGATTTGTCCCAAATACAATGCTTTTAGTTTTAGAAATATTTAGGACTAACTTATTCCTTGCCACCCACTCTGAAACTAACTGCAACTCTTTGTTAAGTGCTGCAGTCATTTCAGTCGCTGTAGTAGCTGACATTTATAGTGTTGAGTCATCTGCGTACATAGACACTCTGGCTTTACTCAAAGCCAGTGGCATGTCATTAGTAAAGATTGAAAAAAGCAATGGGCCTAGGCAGCTGCCCTGGGGAATTCCTGATTCTACCTGGATTATGTTGGAGAGGCTTCCATTAAAGAACACCCTCTGTGTTCTGTTAGACAGGTAAGTCTGTATCCACAATATAGCAGGTGGAGTAAAGCCATAACACATACAGTGGGGGAAAAAGTATTTAGTCAGCCACCAATTGTGCATGTTCTCCCACTTAAAAAGATGAGAGAGGCCTGTAATTTTCATCATAGGTACACGTCAACTATGACAGACAAAATGAGAAGAAAAAAAATCCAGAAAATCACATTGTAGGATTTTTAATGAATTTATTTGCAAATTATGGTGGAAAATAAGTATTTGGTCAATAACAAAAGTTTCTCAATACTTTGGTATATACCCTTTGTTGGCAATGACACAGGTCAAACGTTTTCTGTAAGTCTTCACAAGGTTTTCACACACTGTTGCTGGTATTTTGGCCCATTCCTCCATGCAGATCTCCTCTAGAGCAGTGATGTTTTGGGGCTGTCGCTGGGCAACATGGACTTTCAACTCCCTCCAAAGATTTTCTATGGGGTTGAGATCTGGAGACTGGCTAGGCCACTCCAGGACCTTGAAATGCTTCTTACGAAGCCACTCCTTTGTTGCCCGGGCAGTGTGTTTGGGATCATTGTCATGCTGATTGACCCAGCCACGTTTCATCTTCAATGCCCTTGCTGATGGAAGGAGGTTTTCACTAAAAATCTCACGATACATAGCCCCATTCATTCTTTCCTTTACACGGATCAGTCGTCCTGCTCCCTTTGCAGAAAAACAGCCCCAAAGCATGATGTTTCCACCCCCATGCTTCACAGTAGGTATGGTGTTCTTTGGATGCAACTCAGCATTCTTTGTCCTCCAAACACGACGAGTTGAGTTTTTACCAAAAAAGTTATATTTTGGTTTCATCTGACCATGACATTCTCCCAATCCTCTTCTGGATCATCCAAATGCACTCTAGCAAACTTCAGACGGGCCTGGACATGTACTGGCTTAAGCAGGGGGACACGTCTGGCACTGCAGGATTTGAGTCCCTGGCGGCGTAGTGTGTTACTGATGGTAGGCTTTGTTACTTTGGTCCCAGCTCTCTGCAGGTCCTTCACTAGGTCCCCCCGTGTGGTTCTGGGATTTTTGCTCACCGTTCTTGTAATCATTTTGACCCCACGGGGTGAGATCTTGCATGGAGCCCCAGATCGAGGGAGATTATCAGTGGTCTTGTATGTCTTCCATTTCCTAATAATTGCTCCCACAGTTGATTTCTTCAAACCAAGCTGCTTACCTATTGCAGATTCAGTCTTCCCAGCCTGGTGCAGGTCTACAATTTGGTTTCTGGTGTCCTTTGACAGCTCTTTGGTCTTGGCCATAGTGGAGTTTGGAGTGTGACTGTTTGAGGTTGTGGACAGGTGTCTTTTATACTGATAACAAGTTCAAACAGGTGCCATTAATACAGGTAACGAGTGGAGGACAGAGGAGCCTCTTAAAGAAGAAGTTACAGGTCTGCGAGAGCCAGAAATCTTGCTTGTTTGTAGGTGACCAAATACTTATTTTCCACCATAATTTGCAAATAAATTCATTAAAAATCCTACAATGTGATTTTCTGGATTTTTTTTCTCAATTTGTCTGTCATAGTTGACGTGTACGTATTATTACAATTACAGGCCTCTCTCATCTTTTTAAGTGGGAGAACTTGCACAATTGGTGGCTGACTAAATACTTTTTTCCCCCACTGTATGTTTTTCTAGCAGCAGACTGTGATCGATAATGTCAAAAGCCGCACTGAAGTCTAACAAAACAGGTCCCACAATATTTTTATCATCAATTTCTCTCAGCCAATCATCAGTAATTTGTGAAAGTGCTGTGCTTGTTGAATGTCCTTCTATATAAGCGTGCTGAAAGTTTGTTGTCAATTTGTTTACTGTAAAATAGCATTGTATCTGGTCAAACACAATTTGGTAACAGGCTAATAATTGGCTATTTGAGCAAGTAAAGGGGGCTTTACTATTCTTATGTAGCGGATTTACTTTTGCTTCTCTCCAAGCCTGGGGGCACACACATTCTAGTAGTCTTAAATTGAAAATATAGCAAATAGGAGTGGCAATATCGTCCGATATTATCCTCAGTAATTTTCCATCCAAGTTGTCAGACCCCGATGGCTTGTCATTGTTGATAGACAACAATAATTGTTTCACCTCTTCCACACTCACTTTACGGAATTCAAAATTACAATGCTTGCCTTTCATAATTTGGTCAGATATACTTGGATGATGTGGTTTGGTTTGGAAAGTTTTTTTCGCCTGGTCACATACAGCTGATGTGTTGTGTATTGAAGTCCACAAACGAAGGGAAAAGGTGAGAGGAGGAGAGCGCATAGATGCAAGAAGGAATACAATGTGGCTGCTATGAAAGTGAACTGTGTTTACGCGTGATCATTCCACCGATTCTGTTGAAAAACATTTCTTAAACGGAACGAAACGGGGATAAACATACCTGAATTTGTCCAATAGAAACTCTTGTTTGCAACTGTTGGACTAATGATTACACCTAGGGCTGTTGCGGTGACCGTATTACCACCACACCTGCGGTCACGAGTCATGAAGGCAGTTAAATTCCACGTGACCATTTAGTCACAGTAATTAGGCTTCTCCAAGCTCTGATGCTGCTGATGGTCATAAGTAGCCTACCAAGCTTGCAACTGCCTCGTACTCAGCACTCTATTGTCCCTCTAATCATCAATGCAAATGTAATCGAAAATCTAATCAAACACTTAATGAGAGCCCATGAGCTCATATTGCGGAACATTTCTATAGGCTATGCAATTGCATGAGAAAACAGAGTGATGGCTTCTTTTAAAAAGAGGAGGATCCCATCATCTTTCTGTAGGCTAGGCCTACTATATTTATTTCTCAACTTTCCTAATATTAAGCACATTGCTTCTCTTTACAACAGGAGTGTAGCCTAACTGGCTGGCATGAAAATGAACCACGGGAAAGCGTCCTCCATTCGCTATTTAAGTGCATAGATGACATGTATTCTTTTCCCCTGCCCCTGTTTCGAGATAGGTGCATGATAATGGTCCATTCTAAATCAAAACAAATGTCACATATTATTTAGTATATGTAAAGACAAGATTAAATCAGGAATAGTCTGACGGCTGACAATGTTAGCCTATCAATTGTGAATTATATATTATGACTTGTGAATGATTCCCAGCATAAGGCAAGAAACAATGCCTTTTTTTTGCGACTTTTTTGAATCATAATCACATTTGCGGTCATTTAGATAATTGTGTTTTCCCGCTAATGGAACATTTGCGCATATAGTCTACTGCTGTGTGCGTATTGCTGCGCTTATAATGTGACGACATAAACTAATAGTTTATCAAGTTTTTATGATGTTAGTGGTTGTATTAATTTGGGATCTAACTGTCCCAGACTATGTTTGGAATATTTATTTATTGCACAGAATAGAATAGGTCAACTTTTGTACTATGGGGGATAGTAGATGGACATAGGCTAGTGATTTTTCTGTTCGTTAAGCATACTCACCTTGTTGACTGACGAAAAGTAAATGTGGACAGTTCTTCCACTATCTCCAATATGCACCTCGGAATTGGATAAGGACCCGTGCAGTTGCATCCCCGATGTGTCTGTCTTCACTTGTAGCCTGTGAGAAATACCCGATCACATGATGGAGAGCCATGTGAGTGATAGGTGCTTCGGAGCACCCAGCACTCAGGGAGAAGGGAATTATAATTATTATATTTAGCCCAAGGGTACAACGGCCACTGGCCGCAAAAGGCATGGATTTTTTTAGGGTGCATTAAGGCCACACAAAGGGGATGCTACCGGGAAATTCGAGGCATTATCAAGTGCTTGTTAAATTGTGAATGAGAGACTGATGAAGTGTGTACAGCCTGCGCAAAAAACAAAGCAGAGCTCATGCCTTTCAAGCAACTTTTTTCAAATCTTTATTCGAGTCCCATCATGCAGCGTTACAATGTATAAAAAATCTAAACATATAGCCCAACATTTGTAGAACAACTAAAGTTACATTAATGACTCTAAATTAAGCATATAGGAATACCTATTTCTTTGTTAACCGCTCAACATAGAAAAGCCGCATGTGCACACTCCCTCAAATCGTTTGGAGAAAATATCCTTTCTATTTCATTCAGCTTTGTTAAATTGTATTCTTCATACTATAAAATAATATAAAATAATGCCACGGAATCCAAGCAAATCTTGTCTGCTAAATGAACTAGCCATATGGCATAGCCAGATCAGGATCTAACATAAGGACAACTCAGAGTATGCTATTCTGTTCTTCTGAAATATACTTTTTTTCATGTCATGTTTCTTTAGACCTGTCTAAAATAAATAATGCATTTATTGTGAAAGTGTAGGCTATATTGCATGGATTTATTAGAAGGTCTGCATCAGTTGCACCAGGAGATGCTAAACATGTTTATGTTAATTAACGGTCAATTACCGTGAGACCAGCAGTTATTTGCCGGCTGACGAAATTTCGTGACAGCCACAGCCCTAATTATACCCTAGATCAGCCAGAAACCCATCGATGTTGCATTGATCTGGGTGAATGGAATATGAATTACAGTCATCCAATATGCTGTAATAGAAATAAGGCCATGCTCATTAAAACAAAAAATCGTCCTCCCTCACCTTAAACCGCACCGACCGCCACTGGCCTAAATAGTATCATTGATGATACAGTGAGGGAAAAAAAGTATTTGATCCCCTGCTGATTTTGTACGTTTGCCCACTGACAAAGAAATGATCAGTCTATAATTTTAATGGTAGGTTTATTTGAACAGTGAGAGACAGAATAACAACAAAGAAATCCAGAAAAGCGCATGTCAAAAATGTTATCAATTGATTTGCATTTTAATGAGGGAAATAAGTATTTGACCACTCTGCAAAACATGATTTAGTACTTGGTGGCAAAACCCTTGTTGGCAATCAAAGAGGTCAGACGTTTCTTGTAGTTGGCCACCAGGTTTGCATACATCTCAGGAAGGATTTTGTCCCACTCCTCTTTGCAGATCTTCTCCAAGTCATTAAGGTTTCGAGGCTGACGTTTGGCAACTCGAACCTTCAGCTCCCTCCACATATTTTCTATGGGATTAAGGTCTGGAGACTGGCTAGGCCACTCCAGGACCTTAATGTGCTTCTTCTTGAGCCACTCCTTTGTTGCCTTGGCCGTGTGTTTTGGGTCATTGTCATGCTGGAATACCAATCCACGACCCATTTTCAATGCCCTGGCTGAGGGAAGGAGGTTCTCACCCAAGATTTGATGGTAAATGGCCCCGTCCATCGTCCTTTTGATGCGGTGAAGTTGTCCTGTCCCCTTAGCAGAAAAACACCCCCAAAGCATAATGTTTCCACCTCCATGTTTGACAGTGGGGATGGTGTTCTTGGGGTCATAGGCAGCATTCCTCCTCCTCCAAACACGTAGAGTTGAGTTGATGCCAAAGAGCTCCATTTTGGTCTCCTCTGACCACAACACTTTCACCCAGTTCTCCTCTCAATCATTCAGATGTTCATTGGCAAACTTCAGACGGGCATGTATATGTGCTTTCTTGAGCAGGGGGGCCTTGCGGGCGCTGCAGGATTTCAGTCCTTCACGGCGTAGTGTGTTACCAATTGTTTTCTTGGTGACTATGGTCCCAGCTGCCTTGAGATCATTGACAAGATCCTCCCGTGTAGTTCTGGGCTGATTCCTCACCGTTCTCATGATCATTGCAACTCCACGAGGTGAGATCTTGCATGGAGCCCCAGGCCGAGGGAGATTGACAGTTATTTTGTGTTTCTTCCATTTGCGAATAATCGCACCAACTGTTGTCACCTTCTCACCAAGCTGCTTGGCGATGGTCTTGTAGCCCATTCCAGCCTTGTGTAGGTCTACAATCTTGTCCCTGACATCCTTGGAGAGCTCTTTGGTCTTGGCCATGGTGGAGAGTTTGGAATCTGATTGATTGATTGCTTCTGTGGACAGGTGTCTTTTATACAGGTAACAAGCTGAGATTAGGAGCACGTGAAAGAGCACAGTTAGAAAGATATGGCATATTGAAGCAAACCGAATGGACATCATGGAAATTATCGGAGAGGTTGAGGGTAGAGGAAGTTCAGGAGTAAAAACAAACATAAAATGTGTCCATAAAATGTACAGTGGGGAAAAAAAGTATTTAGTCAGCCACCAATTGTGCAATTTCTCCCGCTTAAAAAGATGAGAGAGGCCTGTAATTTTCATCATAGGTACACGTCAACTATGACAGACAAATTGAGGGAAAAAAATCAGTACATGTCCAGGCCCGTCTGAAGTTTGCTAGAGTGCATTTGGATGATCCAGAAGAGGATTGGGAGAATGTCATATGGTCAGATGAAACCAAAATAGAACTTTTTGGTAAAAACTCAACTCGTCGTGTTTGGAGGACAAAGAATGCTGAGTTGCATCCAAAGAACACCATACCTACTGTGAAGCATGGGGGTGGAAACATCATGCTTTGGGGCTGTTTTTCTGCAAAGGGACCAGGACGACTGATCCGTGTAAAGGAAAGAATGAATGGGGCCATGTATCGTGAAATTTTGAGTGAAAACCTCCTTCCATCAGCAAGGGCATTGAAGATGAAACGTGGCTGGGTCTTTCAGCATGACAATGATCCCAAACACACCGCCCGGGCAACGAAGGAGTGGCTTCGTAAGAAGCATTTCAAGGTCCTGGAGTGGCCCAGCCAGTCTCCAGATCTCAACCCCATAGAAAATCTTTGGAGGGAGTTGAAAGTCCGTGTTGCCCAGCGACAGCCCCAAAACATCACTGCTCTAGAGGAGATCTGCATGGAGGAATGGGCCAAAATGCCAGCAACAGTGTGTGAAAACCTTGTGAAGACTTACAGAAAACGTTTGACCTGTCTCATTGCCAACAAAGGGTATATAACAAAGTATTGAGAAACTTTTGTTATTGACCAAATACTTATTTTCCACCATAATTTTTAAATAAATTCATTAAAAATCCTACAATGTGATTTTCTGGATTTTTTTTCCTCATTTTGTCTGTCATAGTTGACGTGTACCTATGATGAAAGTTACAGGCCTCTCTCATCTATTTAAGTGGGAGAACTTGCACAATTGGTGGCTGACTAAATACTTTTTTCCCCCACTGTATAATCTCAGCTCGTTACCTGTATAAAAGAGACCTGGGAACCAGAAATCTTTCTGATTGAGAGGGGGTCAAATACTTATTTCCCTCATTAAAATGCAAATCAATTTATAAAATTTTTGACATGCGTCTTTCTGGATTTTTTTTTTGTTATTCTGTCTCTCACTGTTCAAATAAACCTACCATTAAAATTATAGACTGATCATTTCTTTGTCAGTGGGCAAAGTTACAAAATCAGCAGGGGATCAAACACTTTTTTTCCCTCACTGTAAATGACTTAGAATGTTTGGTTACATTTCATTTGCTCTGTTAAACCTACCCTTTGGAATGACCGATAGCAACAGTGAATATATTTAGTCAATAATCATTCTCACTATGGCACATTGGCAGTGTCAAAGATTTAGATTTTAGTCATTTAGCAGACGCTCTTATCCAGAGCGACTTACAATTAGTGAGTGCATACATTTTTCATACTGGCCCCCCGTGGGAAACAAACCCACAACCCTGGCGTTGCAAGCGCCATGCTCTACCAACTGAGCTACAGGGGACTATAGCTAAGCAGGGCTTGGTTAAAATTCTGGATGGTCAACCTGGTCTCAGAGCATTTCGTATTATTCTATATTTAAATTAATTTGTGGGTGTCCATCATCCATTTTGTAATAAGTTACGAATTATAATTCGTATGTATTGTTACGATTTGGAAAACGTATGATGTGTTATGAATTCTAATTTGTTGTGGCTAATGTTAGCTAGGTGGCTAATGCTAATGTTAGCTAGCTGGCTAACGTTAGCTAGGCTAGGGGTTAGGGTTAGGTGCAGTGGTGTAAAGTACTTAAGTAAAAGTACTTTAAAGTACTACTTATGTAGTTTTTTGGGCTATCTGTACTTTACTATTTATATTTTTGAGAACTTTTACATTTACTTCACTACATTCGTATAGAAATGAATGTACCTTTTACTCCATACATTTTCCCTGTCAGCCAAAAGTACTTGTTATATTCTGAATGCTTAGCAGGACAGGAAAACGGTCCAATTCATGCACTTATCAAGAGAGAATCCCTGGTCATCCCTACTGCCTCTGATCTGGTGGACTTACTAAGCACAAATGCTTCATTTGTAAATTATGTCTGAGTGTTGGAGTGTGCCCCTGGCTATCCGTAAATTAAAAAAAACAAGAAAATGGTGCTGTCTGGTTTGCTTAATATAATGAATGTGAAATTATTTATACTTTTACTTTTGATACTTAAGTATATTTTAGCAATAACATTTACTTTTGATACTTAAGTATATTTAAAACCAAATACATTTAGAATTTTACTGAAGTAGTATTTTGCAGGGTGACTTTCACTTTTACTTGAGTCATTTTCAATTAAGGTATCTTTACTTTTACTCAAGTATGACAATTGGTTACTTTTTCCACCACTGATTAGGCTTTAGGGTTAAGGCGTTAGGTTAAAGGGTTAAGGTTATGGGTAGGGTTAGGGGAAGGGTTAGCTAACATGCTAAGTAGTTGTAAAGTAGCTAAATAGTAGTAATTAGTTGGAAAGTTGCTAATTAGCTAAAATGCTGAAGTTGTGCCCTTGGGTTTACCCCCTTCCGATGTATCTAGGATTGAGATACTTCATCATGATCTATGGATTTGGACGCTTTGTGAATCCATCTCCAGCCGTTTCAGGCTCTTGGGTGGACCTTTGGAGACTATTGGAGAAAACAAAACAAAAAATCTCTATCAGCAACAAGGAATTAGCTGGTAATTTCAAGGGTTTGTTGCATATTACATCTAATTGAATTACTCAGCCAATCCCTCTAGGTGCCCTCCCTCCCCCTATTAAACATTGGGCAATTCCTCTTGTGTCACCATTGGAAGCACTCCCTAGGTGGGTAAGGAGGACGGTTATTCAATAAATCCCTTATTAAAGCCACATAACGTCACACCCGTAACTGTTTTCACCCAGCTTTAATAAAGGGGGGTTATTAAAGGGGGAAATAAACATCTCAGAGTCTAGCAGCTCCTCAGGAGAAAAGGCCATGTTTGCGTTTTGCAAAAATGGTGGAGAATACTGGGAGGAGGGCCCTCCGCTGAAAGCCTAGAGACCTTATTCCAATTATGGAAAACACACAGGGAAAAAGAAAAGAAAGGGGGAGAACGCTACAATTTACAAATGGCAGCATTATTAAGCTCCCCTTTTGACTTAAATTGAATTTTACATAGCCCGTATGTGAATCCAATGAAATTCTATTTGTCACATGCTTCGTAAACAACAGGTGTAAACTAACAGTGAAATGCTTACTTACGGGTCCTTTTCCAACAATGCAGAGTTAAAGATAAAAAATAAATAAATAGAAATAGTGACACAAGGAATAAATACACAGTCAATAACGAATAACAATACGTTAAAAAAATAACATGGCTAGTACCGAGTCGATGTGCAGGGGTACGAGGTAATTGAGGTAGCTATGTGCATATATTAGGGGTAAAGTGACAAGGCAACAGGATAGATAATAGACAGTCACAGCAGCGTATGTGGTGAGTGTGAAAGTATGTGTGTGTGTTGGGGTGTCAGTGTATGTACAGTATGTGTGAGTGTGTGGGTAGTCCAATGTGTGTGCATAGAGTCAGTGCAGGAGAGTTAGTTCAAGAACATGTAGGTGTAGCGGCAGGTAGCTTAGTGGTTAAGAGCGTTGTGCCAGTAACTGAAAGGTCGCTGATTCAAATCCCCGAACCGACTAGGTGAAAAATCTGTCGATGTGCCCTTGAGCAAGGCACTTAACCCTAATTGCTCCTGTAAGTCGCTCTGGATAAGAGCGTCTGCTAAATGACGTAAATATGTATGTTGGGGTGTGTGTTGGGGTGTCAGTGTAAGTACTGAGTGTGTGGGTAGATTCCAGTGCGTGTGTGTGCATAGAGTCAATGCAAGAGAGTTAGTGCAGGCATCATAATCGTGAAGGCGGTACAGATAATGTAACAATTATAGGGTTTTGTGAGGGTGAGGTGGTAGGTTCTTCCTGTGTTGGCGTTCTCAGAACAGCATGGTGTTGTCCCAGATTGAAACCATGATTAGGCCCACTCCAGGTCTCAAAATGGATAGTCATTTGATAGAAGAATTTCCTGTCTTTTTTGATAAATCATTATTTTAACTTCTCTGTGTGAACGTCAAATAAGCTTCAGACTATGGTTTATGGAGGTTGTAGCCTAAACAAAAGTGTTCCACTCCCCCCTCCCCACCGTCCTCTAAACCATACCAAGGCCTTAGCAGACTGCTAAAGGGGATCATTAATATATGAGAGCAATATCATGCCTATGGTCTCACACCCAGTGGACACAAAGTCAACATGGAACATAACCCTTTCACTGGCCTGAACCACTGAGGGGGGGGGGGGGGGGCATGTCTCCCATCACAGGTTGAAGGAGGGAAAAACAAATAAGAGGGAGAAAAACGAGGATGGACCACAGCAAACATTACTGGGCAGGGAGAGGAATAATAGTTTGAGCTGGCTGTTTATTTGAACATGGCGCAGAAGAGGGAGAGGTCACAGGAGGACTAAGGGTTGGGAGTAATGAAGTCAAGCTGGAATAAAATACCCTCTACCGGCTCTGGTCACCGTGCTGCAGTAAGGCCACCCCGAAATGGGATCGGATGCCATGTTTAAGTAAACATCACATTCTCTGCCTAGAGACAATATAACTTTCAGAGAGCATTAAGGGTTTGGTGGTTTTGACTGATAGAATCTGTAGTTTTCCAAATCCAGAGTTGCTTGGATAGGCTACTGAGCTACTAATCAATTGTATGGTGGATAAAACTTCCCTATTAGCAACAATGGAGTTTGTAGCCTACAATTAAGCTCTCTTTCAGTTGAGTCAATCTAACATTAAGGGACACTAGCATCCCTCTCACATTTTGTTTACCGACACTCAGGAGGACGTAACAGAATATATCCTCATGCATCCTCAAATATAACGAGGCGCAATGACATCGTTAACATTTCCACTCGGGCTAACTTTTCACCTGCACCTCCACCTCGCCGCTCATACTGTTCACAGCCTCAGTTTGACGAGTGGAAACAAATAACCTCTGCATCCTAATAACTCAACGTAATCCAGTGCTTACGTTACCCCCCATCTGTACTCCTGTACTTCAACCAACACTCGGCCTTGTCAGAGCTAACATGCGCATGTGTTTCCTTCAAAACTCGTCTCACATTTTGATTATGGGGTGAATACATTATTTATTAGATGTTTTTAAGGGCTCCATTGTGAACTTCAAGTGGCAGGGTGTTGTATTTGCTTAATGAATGGAGTTAGTGGAGATCAAAGAGGAGAAATATGATGGGATGAAGGAGATAGGCTGAGCGATTCGAGCTTGTCTCGCCTAATTGCTGTCTGGCAAGGGAAAAATTGAATCGAGTCAAGTTTTGAAGAGTTCACGCTTGGTTTCAGACGTGGTCGGGGGAGGTTTTGTTTCGTACATTCTTAATCCGGCAAAAGACAGATGAATGCACTTTTGCACCTGTGTTTAATTTGTCAATTTCTGTTCACTTTGAAGGTTCATTATTTTCCAATTACTCTAGAGTACTGTTGGAACAGGCTGTTAGGCATATCCATGTGCAGGGACATGTTCAAATGGTTGCTTATTTTCTGATGTGATAGATATAGTTTTGCAGTGTAATCTGAATGAATGAAATAATCTTATTAAATACTTTTTTCTTTATATAGTTGAATGTGCTGACAACAAAATCACACAAAAATTATCAATGGAAATCAAATTTATGGAGTCACCCTCAAAATTAAAGTGGAAAACCACACTACAGGCTGATCCAACTTTGATGTAATGTCCTTAAAACAAGTCAAAATGAGGCTCAGTAGTGTGTGTGGCCTCCACGTGCCTGTATGACCTCCCTACAATGCCTGGGCATGCTCCTGATGAGGTGGTGGATGGTCTCCTGAGGGATCTCCTCCCAGACCTGGACTAAAGCATCCGCCAACTCCTGGACAGTCTGTGGTGCAACGTGGCGTTGGTGGATGGAGCGAGACATGATGTCCCAGATGTGCTCAATTGGATTCAGGTCTGGGGAACGGGCGGGCCAGTCCATAGCCTCAATGCCTTCCTCTTGCAGGAACTGCTGACACACTCCAGCCACATGAGGTCTAGCATTGTCTTGCATTAGGAGGAACTCAGGGCCAACCGCACCAGCATATGGTCTCACAAGGGGTCTGAGCATCACATCTCGGTGCCTAATGGCAGTCAGGCTACCTCTGGCGAGCACATGGAGGGCTGTGCGGCCCCCCAAAGAAATGCCACCCCACACCATGACTGACCCACCGCCAAACCGGTCATGCTGGAGGATGTTGCAGGCAGCAGAATGTTCTCCACGGCGTCTCCAGACTCTGTCAAGTCTGTCACGTGCTCAGTGTGAACCTGCTTTCATCTGTGAAGAGCACAGGGCGCCAGTGGCGAATTTGCCAATCTTGGTGTTCTCTGGCAAATGCCAAACGTCCTGCACGGTGTTGGGCTGTAAGCACAACCCCCACCTGTGGACGTCGGGCCATCATACCACCCTCATGGAGTTTGTTTCTGACCGTTTGAGCAGACACATGCACATTTGTGGCCTGCTGGAGGTAATTTTGCAGGGCTCTGGCAGTGCTCCTCCTGCTCCTCCTTGCACAAAGGCGGAGGTAGCAGTCCTGCTGCTGGGTTGTTGCCCTCCTACGGCCTACTCCACGTCTCCTGATGTACTGGCCTGTCTCCTGGTAGCGCCTCCTCCTGCTTTGGACACTACGCTGACAGACACAGCAAACCTTCTTGCCACAGCTCGCATTGATGTGCCATCCTGGATGAGCTGTACTACCTGAGCCACTTGTGTGGGTTGTAGACTCCGTCTCATGCTACCACTAGAGTGAAAGCACCACTAGCATTCAAAAGTGACCAAAACATCAGCCAGGAAGCATAGGATCTGAGAAGTGGTCTGTGGTCACCACCTGCAAAGCCAGTCCTTTATTGGGGGTGTCTTGCTAATTGCCTATAATTTCCACCTGTTGTCTATTCCATGTGCACAACAGCATGTTAAATTTATTGTCAATCAGTGTTGCTTCCTAAGTGGACAGTTTGATTTCACAGAAGTGTGATTGACTTGGAGTTACATTGTGTTGTTCAAGTGTTCCCTTTATTTTTTTTGAGCAGTGTATTTGTATACAGTGGGGAGAACAAGTATTTGATACACTGCCGATTTTGCAGGTTTTCCTACTTACAAAGCATGTAGAGGTCTTTAATGTTTATCATAGGTACACTTCAACTGTGAGAGACGGAATCTAAAACAAAAATCCAGAAAATCACATTGTATGATTTTTAAGTAATTAATTTGCATTTTATTGCATGACATAAGTATTTGATCTCCTACCAGCCAGTAAGAATTCCGGCTCTCACAGACCTGTTAGTTTTTCTTTAAGAAGCTGTTACGAACCCCGTGGCTCTAAACGTCTAGGGTGGATGGACATGAGACCCGTAACATAATTCATGCAAATTAGGAGTGTGACATGGAGCAGTGAGAACAAAAACTACACAACAACCATGAACTACCGTCAAACATAAATGGTTTATTGCTGAACACACGGTAAAGGTTTGGGAAAAAGGGCTGAGCAGGACCCAAGAAATGAAACCATAGTGTAAAACACCCCTAAACTGATCTTGCCTGCCTCAAGAACCGCTAAGCTACTGCTACTCATAAAAAAATACAGTGGGTGGTCCGCTCAGGTCTAACTAGTGTTTATAGACAGTTCTTTCTACGGGAAATGTATGCCCAAGGGCAGCTTGCTTAACTTCCCCTTTTCCCAGAAACACACAAAGTTACCAAACAGAGTAACCAGCAAATTAATGAGTACTCTAAACACAGGACATCACAGTATCCATTACTCACATACAAAAAAATAGTCTAACAAAATTACCAACCAGAGTAACCAGCAACTTAGTGAGTAAACAAAAACAGGACACCACAGTGTCCATACTCACATACGGAAATAGTCTCTCTCTATCAACAAACATAACTGACTGGTTTTTATATAATGGGATGTGTGATTGAAAACCCAGCAACAGGTGGTGAAATGCAGAGGAATGTTCACTGATTGGTCCACCTTAGCAATCAGCAGACATCTCAACGACCACCAATCAGGAACATACAGGACACCTGTGATTAGGGCAGAAGGAGAGAAAAACACAGGACACATGATACCTGTATCCGTAACACTCCCACCCTTAAAAGAGCAAACCACAATGGTTTGCGACACACGTACTATCACAACATCCAAAATTCACAAATCATCCTGCCGGGATAACAAAAAAAACCTAGATCATTAAACACGAGACAAAGCATCTGCCAACACATTATCCAACCCCTTTTTGTGGCGGATCTCCAAATTATAATTTTGCACGACAAGTGCCCAACGCATAAGGCGTTGGTTCTGGTTGTACATCCGGTGGAGAAAAACTAAGGGGTTATGGTCAGTATACACTATCACTGGTAATGCACTGGAACCAACATAAACTTCAAAGTACTGCAGAGCTAACAACAAAGCTAGAGCTTCTTGTTCAATGGTGGAATAATTTGTCTGACATTTGTTAAATTTCCGTGAAAAATAACAGACAGGATGGTCCACTCCACTCTGGTCTTGCTGCAGTAGAACAGCCCCAGCACCTCTGGCACTTGCATCTACCTCCAGTTTAAACGGTCGTTCAAAATCTGGCGCAGCAAGAACAGGAGTACTACATAAGAGTGCTTTAGCAGTGTTGAAAGCAGTACGACAATCTTCAGACCATACAAATTTTCTCGCCGGACTGAGCAAATCCGTTAATGGAGCAACTACCGCAGAGAAATTTTTACAGAAACTACGGTAGTAGCCAACCATCCCTAAAAAGCGGCGTAGCTCTCTTCTGGTGGTAGGTGCGGGAAATGCATTTATAGCTGAGACCTTGGCATCTACAGGGCGCACCTGACCATGGCCGACCTGTTTACCGAGATAAGTAACAGTGGCCTTCCCAAACTCGCACTTTGCTAAGTTCAGGGTTAGAGAAGCGGCTGCTAGACGTTCACACACTACCCTTAGAGTGTTAACATGATCAGACCACTCAGTTGAATAAATTACCAGATCATCAAGGTAAGCACTACAATTAGGAACTCCAGCCAATACTGTGTTAACCAGGCGTTGGAAAGTGGCTGGTGCGTTCCGCATCCCAAATGCCATGACAGCATATTGTAGGAAGTGATCTGGGGTCACAAAGGCAGAGATGTCGGAGGCACGTGGGGTTAACGGCACCTGCCAGTAACCTTTTAGAAGATCTAGTTTGGTTACATAAGTAGCAGCACCAACAGTATCAATACAGTCATCCAGTCTGGGTAACGGGAACGAGTCGGGCACTGTGACAGCATTGACCTTCCGATAGTCCGTACATAATCTGGATGTCCCATCAGGTTTAGGAACCAGAATGCACGGAGAACTCCAAGGACTTGAACTTGGCATAGCCAGGTTATTCTCCAGCAAATAACCGACCTCATCCCTCATTATCTTTCTCTTAGAAACATTGACACGATAAGCATGTTGCTTGATAGGTGCAGCGTTTCCAACATTAATGTCATGTTCTAACACATTTGTGCATGTAGGAACATCATTAAAAAGACATGGAAAGCTGTGTAATAGTCTCACAATATCATCTGACTGTCTGTCCGTTAAATGAATCAGGCTTGACGGGAGAGACAGCAGCATCTCTGAATTGGGCAATCTAGCACACTGCTGCTGAGTATTGCGCAACTCCAAACCATCTCCGTCCACATCATTAACATGACCTCCCACTACAGCCGTAGCAGCAATAGAGACAGCCGACTCAGCCAGTTTCTCTGGACTGTCTATCTGAGTGACGGGTCTGGTGTGGTATGTCTTCAACATGTTAACGTGGCACACACGAGATTGGCGTTTTCTATCAGGAGTCTGTATCATGTAGTCAGTTTCACTTAGTTTCTTTTCAATGACATAAGGACCAGAGAAACGTGCTGACAATGACGCTCCTGGCACAGGCAACAATACAAGAACTTGGTCACCTGGCTGCAGTGAACGAGAAACAGCCTGTGTGTCATAGTGTCGTTTCATCCGTTTCTGTGAGGAAGACAGCGCTTCCTTTGCTAGAGCACAGGCAGCATGTAGGCGCTCACGAAAGCGACTAACGTAGTCCAACACATTTTCTTTCACACACAACTCTTGTGACAAAAACTGATCCTTAAGGACTTTCATAGGTCCTCTCATGGTGTGTCCAAACACCAGTTCAGCTGGGCTGAACCCTAGGGATTCCTGTACTGTCTCACGGACAGCAAACAAAACTAGAGGAACTCCCTCATCCCAATCTTTCTCAGATTCCAAGCAATATTTACGGAGCATAGACTTCAGGGTCTGATGCCAACGTTCAAGCGCACCCTGAGACTCTGGGTGATATGCGCTTGACACACGGTGTGTAACTGACAAGGATTTTAACACTTGTTTGAAAAGTTTAGAAAGGAAATTCGTACCCTGATCAGTTTGTATCACCTTAGGTAACCCAAAAGTGGAGAAGAATTTGATCAACGCTTTACTCACCACCGGAGCAGTAATCCTTCGCAGAGGAATGGCCTCTGGGTACCTGGTGGCCACACACATAATTGTCAACATAAACTGGTTACCAGATTTTGTTTTTGGTAATGGTCCAACACAATCAACCATCACATGTTCGAAGGGTTCACCTATGGCCGGTATGGGACAAAGAGGCGCGGGGGAAATAACCTGGTTCGGTTTCCCAGTTACTTGACAGGTGTGGCAAGTCCGACAGAACTGAGCCATATCTTGCTTTAAACCAGGCCAAAAGAAATGTCGCAAAACTCGATCATAAGTCTTGGTGACTCCCAGATGTCCGGACCACTGGTGATCATGAGCGAGGGATAAAACATTTTGTCGAAAGGCTGTAGGAATCACTATTTGGTAAACAGCATTCCAATCTCCGCCAGCGTCAACATGGGATGTCCATTTACGCATGAGGAGATTACCATCAATGAAGTATGCCATGTTTTTCTTCTTTAGCTCCTCCTCTGAGACAACACTAGAAAAACATTTAGCCAGGCTAATGTCAACCTGTTGGTTAGCGATCAGCTGCTCACGAGTAACTGGTAACTGTATTGCCTCAGCAACAAGTTCCACATCCTTCTTCCTTTCTCTGGGCTGTTGGTCAGACTGCACCAGCTTACCAGAGGTAGCACCCGAACTATCCTCTGGGTCACACTCTCTGAATAGAATCGTGTCTGACAAATCTATCACTTCACCCACTTGTCGTGCTTGAGCACGTGTGACAGCACAAGCGGGGAACACATCTGGATAACCCTGTGCCAGCTCCTCGGAGAGAGACTGGTCACTTTTATCCAATACCTCCAAGACGGGTATCACCTTTCCTCCGGCAATATCGTTGCCCATTATAAATGTCACACCTTTTACTGGCAACATAGGATGTACGCCCACTCTGAACAATCCACTGACTAACTCAGAGTGTACGTTCACAAAGTGCAATGGCACTGGGACAAATCCCATTTCAATTCCTTGTACTAACACACTGGAACCACAATATGTATTATTAGACAAGGGCAACACATCAGCTAGTGTGAACGACTGCGCCGCACCAGTATCTCTGAGGATTCTAACTGGACGCTGAGACGCTTCGTCATCTGATATAGAAACAAACCCCTCAAAAATGAACGGTTCATAACTGTGATCTGGGACAGGGACTTTCAAACCACATTCACTATGAGGCCTCTGTCTTGATTCCGGCCTTACAACCGTACGAATCAGCCCAACACCCGTTGGCGGCCTGGCGTGCTGAGGCATCCCCGGTTTGCGTTTTAGCAGAAAGCAATCATTAACCATATGTCCCACCTTATGACAATAGAAACAGTGACGCACATCTTTTGGGCGTGCTGGATGTACTGCTGGTCGACTAGGACTAAAAGTTAGCAACTCCGCAGCCCTGCCCTCCGTACGAGCCGAAAACACGCTCTTATGCGTCAACACAAACTCGTCTGCCAATACAGACGCTTCCGACAGTGAGGATACTTTCTGTTCGTTCAGATAAACTACAATGCGTTCGGGTAAGCAATTTTTAAACTCTTCTAACAAGATTAACTCCCGTAGAGAGTTAAAATCAGTTACTTTACTAGCACTGTGCCATTTGTCAAACAGATTTCCTTTGTCTCTAGCAAACTCCACATAAGTCTGAGTAGGAGACTTTTTATGAGACCTAAATCTCTGTCGATATGCCTCAGGAACAAGCTTATAGGCACGAAGAACAGTAGCTTTGACCACGTCATAATTCAAACTGTCTTCAAGAGGTAGCGCTGCCAGAACCTCTTGGGCTTTACCTGTTAGTTTACACTGAAGTAATAGGCACCATACCTCTTTGGGCCATTTCAATGCTACCGCTATACGTTCAAAAACACTGAAATAGGAATCAACCTCTGACTCCCTGAACACAGGTACCAAGGTGATCTGCCTACTAAAATCAAACGTAGTAGACGACACAGCTGGTGAGGATGGCTCACTAGCAGGCATAGTATGAGCAGAGACTAACCTCGCTGTTTCTGCCTCCAGTTCCATTTTACGCACCTCCAGTTCCAGGCTCCAGCCAGTTCTTGATCAAGCCTACGCGTCTCCAGTTCTTGATCAAGCCTACGCGTCTCCAGTTCCATCTTACGCGTCTCCAGTTCCTGATCAAGCCTACGCGTTTCCAGCTTGTCTAGCCTGATTTGTGCCCGCTCTTCCGCCTCCATTTGGAGCCGTGTCGAGCGGACATCCATCCTGGCATCACTGTCAGTCAGTGGGGAGAGTGGGTCATAACGGGGCAATGTGGCTGGAGCCTTAGCCTCGTCCTCAGACACTGATGGACTTACAGGAACAGCAACCACATCCCCTACAGGAGCAGCAGACTCAGGCGGCGGTAACTCAAGCACTCGCTCGTTCAACAATATCGCTAGCACTACTTCCCTAACTTCTGCTTTCACTAAACCTCTCGGTATGGGTACAGAAAAGTGGTCAGCCAAAGCCTGTAGATCCACTCTACGGCAATTATCAAAAACCTCCCACGTAGGGTTTTCCAAAAATGCATCCAACTCAAAAGTAGCCATCCTAAACTAGCAACACGAGCCGTCGAATACTGAACACACAAAAAAAAACAGGTAGTTACAGCTGCCAAGCTCAACACTGAACCAGACACTTACTAATTTGCATGAGTAGCATGGGATAGATCCCGGACGAACCCCCACTTTATGTTACGAACCCCGTGGCTCTAAACGTCTAGGGTGGATGGACATGAGACCCGTAACATAATTCATGCAAATTAGGAGTGTGACATGGAGCAGTGAGAACAAAAACTACACAACAACCATGAACTACCGTCAAACATAAATGGTTTATTGCTGAACACACGGTAAAGGTTTGGGAAAAAGGGCTGAGCAGGACCCAAGAAATGAAACAATAGTGTAAAACACCCCTAAACTGATCTTGCCTGCCTCAAGAACCGCTAAGCTACTGCTACTCATAAAAAAATACAGTGGGTGGTCCGCTCAGGTCTAACTAGTGTTTATAGACAGTTCTTTCTACGGGAAATGTATGCCCAAGGGCAGCTTGCTTAACTTCCCCTTTTTCCAGAAACACACAAAGTTACCAAACAGAGTAACCAGCAAATTAATGAGTACTCTAAACACAGGACATCACAGTATCCATTACTCACATACAAAAAAATTGTCTAACAAAATTACCAACCAGAGTAACCAGCAACTTAGTGAGTAAACAAAAACAGGACACCACAGTGTCCATACTCACATACGGAAATAGTCTCTCTCTATCAACAAACATAACTGACTGGTTTTTATATAATGGGATGTGTGATTGAAAACCCAGCAACAGGTGGTGAAATGCAGAGGAATGTTCACTGATTGGTCCACCTTAGCAATCAGCAGACATCTCAACGACCACCAATCAGGAACATACAGGACACCTGTGATTAGGGCAGAAGGAGAGAAAAACACAGGACACAGGATACCTGTATCCGTAACAGAAGCCCTCCTGTTCTCCACTCATTACCTGTATTAACTGCACCAGTTTGAACTTGTTACCTGTATAAAAGACACCTGTCCACACACTCAATCAAACAGACTCCAACCTCTCCACAATGGCCAAGACCAGAGAGCTGTGTAAGGACATCAGGATTACAATTGTAGACCTGCACAAGGCTGGGATGGGCTACAGGACAATAGGCAAGCAGCTTGGTGAGAAGGCAACAACTGTTGGCGCAATTATTAGAAAATGGAAGAAGTTCAAGATGACGGTCAATCACCCTCAGTCTGGGGCTCCATGCAAGATCTCACCTCGTGGGGCATCAATGATCATGAGGAAGGTGAGGGATCAGCCCAGAACTACACGGCAGGACCTGGTCAATGACCTGAAGAGAGCTGGGACCACAGTCTCAAAGAAAACCATTAGTAACACACTACGCCGTCATGGATTAAAATCCTGCAGCGCACGCAAGGTCCCCCTGCTCAAGCCAGCGCATGTCCAGGCACGTCTGAAGTTTGCAATGACCATCTGGATGATCCAGAGGAGGAATGGGAGAAGGTAATGTGGTCTGATGAGACAAAAATAAGAGCTTTTTGGTCTAAACTCCACTCGCCGTGTTTGGAGGAAGAAGAAGGATGAGTACAACCCCAAGAACACCATCCCAACCGTGAAGTATGGAGGTGGAAATATCATTCTTTGGGGATGCTTTTCTGCAAAGGGGACGGGACGACTGCACCGTATTGAGGGGAGGATGGATGGGGCCATGTATCGCAAGATCTTGGCCAACAACCTCCTTCCTTCAGTAAGAGTATTGAAGATGGGTCGAGGCTGGGACTTCCAGCATGACAACGACCAGAACACACAGCCAGGGCAACTAAGGAGTGGGTCCGTAAGAAGCATCTCAAGGTCCTGGAGTGGCCTAGCCAGTCTCCAGACCTGAGCCCAATAGAAAATCTTTGGAGGGAGCTGAATGTCCGTATTGCCCAGCGACAGCCCCAAAACCTGAAGGATCTGGAGAAGGTCTGTATGGAGGAGTGGGCCAAAATCCCTGCTGCAGTGTGTGCAAACCTGGTTAAGACCTATAGGAAACGTATGATCTCTGTAATTGCAAACAAAGGTTTCTGTACCAAATATTAAGTTCTGCTTTTCTGATGTATCACATACAGTGGGGAAAAAAAGTATTTAGTCAGCCACCAATTGTGCAAGTTCTCCCACTTAAAAAGATGAGAGAGGCCTGTAATTTTCATCATAGGTACACGTCAACTATGACAGACAAATTGAGAAAAAAAAATCCAGAAAATCACATTGTAGGATTTTTTATGAATTTATTTGCAAATAATGGTGGAAAATAAGTATTTGGTCACCTACAAACAAGCAAGATTTCTGGCTCTCACAGACCTGTAATTCTTATTTAAGAGGCTCCTCTGTCCTCCACTCGTTACCTGTATTAATGGCACCTGTTTGAACTTGTTATCAGTATAAAAGACACCTGTCCACAACCTCAAACAGTCACACTCCAAACTCCACTATGGCCAAGACCAAAGAGCTGTCAAAGGACACCAGAAACAAAATTGTAGACCTGCACCAGGCTGGGAAGACTGAATCTGCAATAGGTAAGCAGCTTGGTTTGAAGAAATCAACTGTGGGAGCAATTATTAGGAAATGGAAGACATACAAGACCACTGATAATCTCCCTCGATCTGGGGCTCCACACAAGATCTCACCCCGTGGGGTCAAAATGATCACAAGAACGGTGAGCAAAAATCCCAGAACCACACAGGGGGACCTAGTGAATGACCTGCAGAGAGCTGGGACCAAAGTAACAAAGCCTACCATCAGTAACACACTACGCCGCCAGGGACTCAAATCCTGCAGTGCAAGACGTGTCCCCCTGCTTAAGCCAGTACATGTCCAGGCCCGTCTGAAGTTTGCTAGAGTGCATTTGGATGATCCAGAAGAGGATTGGGAGAATGTCATATGGTCAGATGAAACCAAAATATAACTTTTTGGTAAAAACTCAACTCGTCGTGTTTGGAGGACAAAGAATGCTGAGTTGCATCCAAAGAACACCATACCTACTGTGAAGCATGGGGTTGGAAACATCATGCTTTGGGGCTGTTTTTCTGCAAAGGGACCAGGACGACTGATCCGTGTAAAGGAAAGAATGAATGGGGCCATGTATCGTGAGATTTTGAGTGAAAACCTCCTTCCATCAGCAAGGGCATTGAAGATGAAATGTGGCTGGGTCTTTCAGCATGACAATGATCCCAAACACACCGCCCGGGTAACGAAGGAGTGGCTTCGTAAGAAGCATTTCAAGGTCCTGGAGTGGCCTAGCCAGTCTCCAGATCTCAACCCCATAGAAAATCTTTGGAGGGAGTTGAAAGTCCGTGTTGCCCAGCGACAGCCCCAAAACATCACTGCTCTAGAGGAGATATGCATGGAGGAATGGGCCAAAATACCAGCAACAGTGTGTGAAAACCTTGTGAAGACTTACAGAAAAAGTTTGACCTGTGTCATTGCCAACAAAGCGTATATAACAAAGTATTGAGAAACTTTTGTTATTGACCAAATACTTATTTTCCACCATAATTTGCAAATAAATTCACCCTCTTCACCTGAGACACAAACACTCTTGTCCCCCGTTGTAACCATTTTCCCCAAGCATCTCCGTGCAGTCAGACCTTTGATTATTTTGTGCCACCTGGGCCACAATGATAAGCCCCCTCTCTGATTGTCTGAGTGTGACCCCCTCCCCATGGGTTACTGCAGCCAGTGTTGCCAGCACTGCCACTACCTGGGTGTGGGTACACCACCGGAATCCCCACCGGCTAGGTACAAGGTCATCAAGGTTCTCATTAGCAGCTTTGAGAATTTCCTTGAATATTATGCTCTCCCATCAGGGGGCTCTGGCTTTGTAGGACCAACTCTGCCAGGCAGGCTCAGAATCTTGAGGGGAATCTTCATCCACACATACTGTGCCTTCTATGTCTTCTGTTTGCTATGTTTTATCTCCACTATGTTGATTGAGTACTTGTGTTCTAATTTAGTTGTATTTGAAGATGCATTATTTTGCTTGTTATACTGTCTGATTCCTTTATAAAATACTATAAATGTGTTTTATTATTACAATCCCTACCATGGCTAGTATTGGGTGTTTTATTATTCGACTCCTCTATTAGAACTTTCAGAATAGCCATGGAGTAGTCTTTGTGTCGCGGAACATTTGGTTGTCAATATACAGTTTATCGACAACAAGAGCAACACACTTCCCTTTTAATCTATTTTCCTTGAAGATTGGGTAAAGAATTTTGCACCGTTCTGCAATCTCCCTCAGGAACTAATCATTCATGCCTATTTTCGTGCCAGCAAGTCTTTTACCTAGGCTTTTAACCATTACTGTCACGCCCTGACCTTAGAGATAACCTGTGTTCTCTGTTTGGTTAGGTCAGGGTGTGATTTGGATAGAATCAAATTTATTCTAATTCTATGTTGGCCGGGTGTGGTTCTCAGAGGTAGCTGTCGATCGTTGTCTCTGATTGGGGATCATACTTAGGCAGCCATTTTGCCTACCTATATTGTGGGATCTTGTTTCTGATTCTGTTTAGGCTTGTTGCTGATAGCGTTTAGAACTTCACGTTCAGTTACTTTTGTTATTTTGTCAAGTGTTTATTAAAATTATTAAACATGTACGCATACCACGCTGCACCTTGGTCCGATCCTTTACACAACGAACGTGACAGAAGATCCCACCACCAACGGACCAAGCAGCATGGCCAGGAGGAGCAGACACCCTGGACACAGGTGGGGAAGACATTTTGGATATGGGAGGAGATATTAGCCCGGTAAAGGACCCTGGGCGAAGGAAGAAGCCCAGGCAGGAGAGGATCAACGACTACACCGACGGTGCCGACCGCGAAGGAAGCACGAGAGGCAGCCCCAAGAAAATGTTGGGGGGGGGGGGGGCACACGGAGCAGAAGGAGGCCCTGAAAGGGCTGACTGCGAAGGAAGAAGAGGCCGCTATTATAGAGGCCCTCCAAGACATGTAGCTCAGCACTCTGAGAGAGGAGATAACTACCTTAAGGGGGCTGTTAGCTAAAAGAGAGCAGGAGAGCTCCATTCAGAGGGAGGCGCTGCAGGACGCCCACAGGGAGAAGGAGTCAGTGGATGCATGGAGAGAGGAGCTGGCCAGACAACAGGAGGAGCTGAGAGAGGAGTTAACCCTACAGCAAAAGAGAACGCAGTCCTTAGAGCTGAGGCTGGAGGAGCCAGGTTTCAGAGTAGAGCCAACTCCCTGCACTCACATTAAGGAGCGTGGGGCCATACAGTTATGCTGTGATACGCACTGTATCTCCAGTGCGCATTCACAGCCCGGTGCGCTTGGTGCCCGCGCCCCGCTCTTGCCAGGCTAAAATGAGCGTTCAGCCAGGACGGGTTGTGCCTGCTCCTCGCACCAAACCAGTGGTGCGTGTCTCCTGTCCGGTACGGCCCGTTCCTGCTCCTCGCACCAAACCAGTGGTGCGTGTCGCCAGCCCGGTGCGCCCCGTACCTGTTCCTCGCACCAAACCAGCGGTGCGTGTCTCCAGTCCGGTACGGCCCGTACCTGCTCCTCGCACCAAACCAGTGGTGCATGTCGCCAGCCCGGTGCGCCCCATACCTGTTCCTCGCACCAAACCTGTGGTGCGTGTCACCAGTCCTGTACGGCTCGTACCTGCTCCTCACACCAAACTAGTGGTGCGTGTCGCCAGCCCGGTGCGCCCCGTACCTGTTCCTCACACCAAACCTGTGGTGCGTGTCTCCAGTCCTGTACGGCCCGTGCCTGCTCCTCGCACTAAATCAGTGGTGCGTGTCGCCAGCCCAGTGCGCCCCGTACCTGCTCCTCGCACCAAAACAGTGGTGCGTGTCCACAGCCCAGTGCGTCCTGTGCCAGCGCCCCGCACTGGCACGATGCCACCAGTGATGATCCATGGCTTGAAGAGTCCAGCTCCGGTCAGCTGCTCCACTCCAGAGCCAGAGCAGTCCGCTCCACCGGTGCCTAGTCCAGCTCCGGTCAGCTGCTCCACTGCTGCCTACGTCACGTCCGGGGGGGGGGGGGGGGGGGGGGGGGGGGGGGGGCGGCGGAGCCACCACTGAGGCTGGAAGCCCACCCGGACCATCTCCTAATGAGTCAGGTTTTTCCAAACCAGTGGTGCGTGTCTCCAGTCCGGTACGGCCCGTTCCTGCTCCTCGCACCAAACCAGTGGTGCGTGTCTCCAGTCCTGTACGGCCCGTACCTGCTCCTCGCAACAAACCAGTGGTGCGTGCCGCCAGCCCTGTGCGCCCCATACCTGTTCCTCGCACCAAACCTGTGGTGCGTGTCACCAGTCCTGTACGGCTCGTACCTGCTCCTCGCACCAAACTAGTGGTGCGTGTCGCCAGCCCGGTGCGCCCCGTACCTGTTCCTCGCACCAAACCTGTGGTGCGTGTCTCCAGTCCTGTACGGCTCGTACCTGCTCCTCGCACCAAACTAGTGGTGCGTTTCGCCAGCCCGGTGCGCCCCGTACCTGTTCCTTGCACCAAACCTGTGGTGCGTGTCTCCAGTCCTGTACGGCCCGTGCCTGCTCCTCGCACTAAATCAGTGGTGCGTGTCGCCAGCCCGGTGCGCCCCGTACCTGCTCCTCCCACCAAACCAGTGGTGCGTGTCTCCAGTCCTGTACGGCCCGTACCTGCTCCTCACACCAAACCAGTGGTGCGTGTCGCCAGCCCGGTGCGCCCTGTACCTACTCCTCGCACCACACCAGTGGTGCGTGTCCACAGCCCAGTGCGTCCTGTGCCAGCACCCCGCACTGGCACGAAGCCACCAGTGACTATCCATGGCCCGAAGAGTCCAGCTCCGGTCAGCTGCTCCACTCCAGAGCCAGAGCAGTCCGCTCCACCGGTGCCTAGTCCAGCTCCGGTCAGCTGCTCCACTCCTATGCCGGAGCCATCCGCTCCACCGGGTTCCAAGCCGGGACCAGATGTCAGCCCTCCTCCAGGGTCGAGGGCTCCTACACCAGGGTCCAGACAGGACTTGGTGCATTGCGGGAGGACTGCTTGGCCGGGACCAGACGTCAGCCCCTCTCCAGGGTCGAGGGCTCCCACACCAGGGTCCAGACAGGGCTTGGTGCATTGTGGGAGGACTGAGAAGGGGAGCATCACGCCGGGGTCCAGACCGGACCGGGCGTGCAACGGGGAGGCAGGATGGGAGAGAAGTTTACTGCCTACGTCACGTCCGAGGGGGGGGCCGGAGCCGCCATTGAGGCTGGAAGCCCACCCGGTCCCTCTCCTAATGAGTCAGGTTTTTGCGGCCAGAGTCCGCACCTTTGGAGGGGGTCGGGGGGGTACTGTCACGCCCTGACCTTAGAGATCACCTGTATTCTCTGTTTGGTTAGGTCAGGGTGTGATTTGGATAGAATCTAGTTTATTATATTTCTATGTAGGCCGGGTGTGGTTCCCAATCAAAGGCAGCTGTCGATCGTTGTCTCTGATTTGGGATCATACTTAGGCAGCCATTTTGCCTACCTATGTTGTGGGATCTTGTTTCTGATTCGGTTTCTGTTTAGGCTTGTTGCTTTTAGCGTTTAGAACTTCACGTTCAGTTGCTTTTGTTATTTTGTCAAGTGTTTATTTAAATTATTAAACATGTAGGAATACCACGCTGCACCTTGGTCCGATCCTTTACACAACGAACGTGACAATTACTTTATCCTTAAAAAAAGCAAATTTGGCAACGATTGGACGCTCATATCTTTGTCCGAAACGGTGTACACGTTCGAGTTGGATTTTGGCGACAGCCTCGAGTGGAATTTGAAGCGCTGTAAGAAAGAAGTCCTTCACAATTTTTTTCTGTAAACTCTCCCTCTTTTTCCTGGATACCCGTAAGTATTAGATTTTCTCTCATCGATCTAGTTTGTATGTCTAGTAAGGCTTCTCTCAGAACGTTGTTCTCCTTTTTAAGTTCCTTAATGTCCGTTTCCATCCTAGTGACTGCCCCTTTTAGTTTTTTTGTATCGCTCTCCATTATCGCAGCTTTTCCGTCACTCATTTCAAGACTCGCCTTCAACTCTTTTACATCATTACTGACCAACTCTAGTATGCCCAGTTTGTCATTTATCGACTTCAACAGGTCGCTTTCCACACTTTTCCAGTCCCAGTGGTGAAAAGCATTAATCATCTGTATCAGTCGAGGAGTCAAATTTTCTCTTGGAGGTTGATTCTCCTCGTTTATCTTCCGTCATGTTTGGGTGTTGCGTGTTGTTGTAATATTTGTCGATACATTTCTCTAGCCTTATAGTTTGTTTTGTGTTATTATCCAGATTGAATGTTATTACCCTCGAATATATGAAATGTTACTATTTAGTCTAATTTACTGATATTGAATATTATGTTTTTATCTTGAGGTGATTTGTACCGCTGTGTATTCAATACGCCATCTTGGGATCACTACATAACTCAGACATTTTGGTGACCTCTGCATAACCCAAACAGATAAGAGGTAAAATACCTAACAATAATGTACACTAGCAGCCCAATGCCTATGATTGAACAGTGAAATAAGACACTTCAGTTTGAGATTTAGGTCCCAATGTATTTGAATTTGATTAGTTCCATGATCAAAGGTGATAAAATAACCCCTACGATGGGTCAGCTCCCGCTCATCCCA
The DNA here is from genome assembly GCF_964263955.1 of Coregonus lavaretus. Taxonomy (NCBI): domain Eukaryota; kingdom Metazoa; phylum Chordata; class Actinopteri; order Salmoniformes; family Salmonidae; genus Coregonus; species Coregonus lavaretus. The sequence goes on from NC_139993.1 coordinate 18,932,993, forward strand.
GTCAAAGCTTTTCTCTGTCCTGGCACCCCAATATTGGAATGAGTTTCAGCCTAACATCAGGACAGCTGAGCCCCGGCCCATCTTCCAAAAACCCCACCACATTGTTGTACTTGCACTTTTATTTTCTTACTAGCACTGACTATGCTACTATCTGCTTTATTGAGGAACAGTTTTACTTACTATGGCTGTGATATGTGGTTGTCTTACATAGCTACCTTAACCCATTCACATCCTTTTAGCACAATATCAAAATGATGAATGGAATTCGGTGTCAACATAGATAGTAGATGTTTTTACACAAGCCACATTTACATTTTAAGATTGTCATCATCAAACCAAATTGTATTTGTCACATACACGTGTTTAGCAGATGTTATTGCGGGTGTAGCGAAATGCTTGTATCTATCATACTTCCAGTGTCAATCAAAGTTGGGATTTTGAGAACATTTTTAAATAACTTCAGCATATGTATTTTGAAATACATTTCAGAATTAAATTGTTTGAAAGCATATATGATTGCTGACCTGTTCTAAGCCCAAATATGCCAAATATATGATTAAACTCATTGTCGCTTGTGAACTACAGCTGTTTCTGTATCGTACTATATTTAGAACACATGGGGTTACTGTTTTTCCACATTTCACGAATCAAGTCATTTGAATATATATTCAAATGATCAGATATTAATAATTGATGGCATATACAGTGGCTTGCGAAAGTATTCACCCCCCTTGGCATTTTTCCTATTTTGTTGCCTTACATCCTGGAATTAAAATTGATTTTTGGGGGGTTTGTATCATTTGATTTACACAACATGCCTACCACTTTGAAGATGCAAAATATTTTTGGGGTGAAACAAACAAGAAATAACACAAAAAATAGAACTTGAGCGTGCATAACTATTCACCCCCAAAGTCAATACTTTGTAGAGCCACCTTTTGCAGCAATTACAGCTGCAAGTCTCTTGGTGTATGTCTCTATAAGCTTGGCACATCTAGCCACTGGCATTTTTGCCCATTCTTCAAGGCAAAACTGCTCCAGCTCCTTCAAGTTGGATGGGTTCCGCTGGTGTACAGCAATCTTTAAGTCATACCACAGATTCTCAATTCAATTGAGGTCTGGGCTTTGACTAGGCCATTCCAATACATTTTCCCCTTAAACCACTCGAGTGTTGCTTTAGCAGTATGCTTAGGGTCATATTTAGTGCCATCCATCATTCCTTCAATTCTGACCAGTTTCCCAGTCCCTGCCAATGAAAAACATCCCCACAGCATGATGCTGTCACCACCATGCTTCACTCTAGGGATGGTGTTCTCGGGGTGATTAGAGGTGTTGGGTTTGCGCCAGACATAGCGTTTTCCTTGATGGCCAAAAAGCTAAATTTTAGTCTCATCTGACCAGAGTACCTTCTTCCATATGTTTGAGGAGTCTCCCACATGCCTTTTGGCGAACACCAAACGTGTTTGCTTTTTTTTTTTTTAAGCAATGGCATTTTTCTGGCCACTCTTCCGTAAAGCCCATCTCTGTGGAGTGTACGCCTTAAAGTGGTCCTATGGATGGATACTCCAATCTCCACTGTGGAGATTTGCAGCTCCTTCAGGGTTATCTTTGGTCTCATTGTTGCCTCTCTGATTAATGCCCTCCTTGCCTAGTCCGTGAGTTTTGGTGGGGGCCCTCTCTTGGCAGGTTAGTTGTGGTGCTATAATCTTTCAATTTTTTTATAATGGATTTAATGGTGCTCTGTGGGATGTTCAAAGTTTCTGATATTATTTTATAACCCAACCCTGATCTGTACTTCTCCACAACTTTGTCCCTGACCTGTTTGGAGAGCTCCTTGGTCTTCATGGTGCTGCTTGCTTGGTGGTGCCCCTTGCTTAGTGGTGTTGCAGACTCTGGGGCCTTTCAGAACAGGTGTATATATACTGAGATCATGTGACAGATCATGTGACACTTAGATTGCACACAGGTGGACTTTATTGAACTAATTTTGTGACTTCTGAAGGTAATTGGTTGCACCAGATCTTATTTAGGGGCTTCATAGCAAAGGGGGTGAATACATATGCACACACCACTTTTTAAATTTCACTTCACCAATTTGGACTATTTTGTGTATGTCCATTACATGAAATCCAAATAAAAATCGATTTAAATTACAGGTTGTAATGCAACAAAATAGAAAAATCTCCAAGGGGGATGAATACTTTTGCAAGGCACTGTAGATTGTCCTTACCAATATATACTGAGTGTACAAAACATTAAGGACACCTTCCTAATATTGAACTACCTCAATTTGTCAGGGCATGGATTCTACAGGGTGTCGAAAGCGTTCCACAAGTCCATGTTGACTCCAGTGCTTCCCACAGTTGTGTCAAGTTGGCTAGATGTCCTTTGGGTGGTGGACCATTCTTGATACAAACGGGAAACTGTTGAGCGTGAAAAACCCAGCCGCATTGCAGTTCTTGCCACAAGCCTACCACCCTGTTCAAAGGCACTTAAATATTGTGTCTTGCCCATTCATCCTCTGAATGGCATACATACACAATCCATGTCACAATTGACTAAAGGCATAAAAATCCTTCTTTAAATTGTCTCCTCCCCTTCATCCACACTGACATCAATAAGGGATCATAGCTTTCACCTGGATTCTCCTGGTAAGTCTATGGCATGGAAAGAGCTGGTGTTCTTAATGTTTTGTACACTCAGTATACATGTATATGCACTACCAGTCAAAAGTTTGGACACACCTACTCATTCAAGGGTTTTTCTTTATTTTTACAATGTTTTACATTGTAGAATAATAGTGAAGACATCACAACTATGAAATAACACATATGGAATCATGTAGTAACCAAAAAAGTGTTAAACAAATCAAAATATATTTGAGATTCTTCAAATAGCCACCTTGATGACAGCTTTGCACACTCTTGGCATTCTCTCTACCAGCTTCATGAGGTAGTCACCTGGAATGCATTTCAATTAACACGTGTGCCTTCTTAAAAGTTAGTTTGTGGAATTTCTTTCCTTCTTAATGCGTTAGAGCCAATCAGTTGTGTTGTGACAAGGTAGGGGGGGTATACAGAAGGTAGCCCTATTTGGTAAAAGACTAAGTCCATATTATGGTAAGAACAGCTCAAATAAGCAAAGAGACAGTCCATCATTACGAAGACATGAAGGTCAGTCAATACGGAACATTTCAAGAACTTTGAAAAACTGTAAAAACCATCAAGCGCTATGATGAAACTGGCTCTCATGATAACCACCACAGGAATGGAAGACCCAGAGTTACCTCTGCTGCAGAGGATAAGTTCATTAGAGTTACCATTCTCAGAAATTACAGCCCAAATAAATGCTTCACAGAGTTCAAGTCACAGACACATCTCAACATCAACTGTTCAGAAGGGACTGTGTGAATCAGGCCTTCATGGTCGAATTGCTGCAAAGAAACCACTACTAAAGGACATCAATAAGAATAAGATACCTGTTTTTCAACAGGACAATGACCCAACACACCTCCAGGCTGAGTAAGGGCTATTTTAACAAGAAGGAGAGTGATCTCATTTGCCCAACACCTGGTCGTCTAATGGTTAGACGGAGACCTGGAGAGGCCTACAAGCCACAGTGTCTCGCACCCACTGTGAAATTTGGTGGAGGATCGGTGATGATCTGGGGGTGCTTCAGCAAGGCTGGAATCGGGCAGATTTGTCTTTGTGAAGGAAGCATTAATCAAGCTACGAACAAGGTTGTCCTGGAAGAAAATGTGCTTCCTTTTGCTCTGACATTGTTCCCCAACTCTGAGGATTGTTTTTTCCAGCAGGACAATGCGCCATGCCGTACAGCCAGGTCAATCAAGGTGTGGATGGAGGACCACCAGATCAAGACCCTGTCATGGCCAGCCCAATCTCCAGACCTGAACCCCATTGAAAACTTCTGGAATGTGATCAAGAGGAAGATGGATGGTCACAAGCCATCAAACAAAGCCGAGCTGCTTGAATTTTTGCGCCAGGATTGGCATAAAGTCACCCAACATCAATGTGAAAGACTGGTGGAGAGCATGACAAGACGCATGAAAGCTGTGATTGAAAATCAGGGTTATTCCACCAAATATAGATTTCTGAACTCTTCCTAAGTTAAAAAATTAGTATTGTGTTGTTTAAAAATGAGCATGAACATATTTTCTTTGCATTATTTGAGGTCTGTAAAACTGCATATTTTTGGTTATTTTTACCAGTTTTCATTTTCAGCAAATAAATGCTCTAAATGACAATATTTTTATTTAGTAGTTTATAGAATAAAACCAAACATTTAATTTCACCCATAACACATACCTATAAATAGTAAAACCAGAGAAACTTATATTTTTGCAGTGGTCTCTTAATTTTTCCAGAGCTATATATATATATATACTGCTCAAAAAAATAAAGGGAACACTTAAACAACACAATGTAACTTCAAGTCAATCACACTTCTGTGAAATCAAACTGTCCACTTAGGAAGCAACACTGATTGACAATACATTTCACATGCTGTTGTGCAAATGGAATAGACAACAGGTGGAAATTATAGGCAATTAGCAAGACACCCCCAATAAAGAAGTGGTTCTGCAGGTGGTGACCACAGACCACTTCTCAGTTCCTATGCTTCCTGGCTGATGTTTTGGTCACTTTTGAATGCTGGCGGTGCTTTCACTCTAGTGGTAGCATGAGACGGAGTCTACAACCCACACAAGTGGCTCAGGTAGTGCAGCTCATCCAGGATGGCACATCAATGCGAGCTGTGGCAAGAAGGTTTGCTGTGTCTGTCAGCGTAGTGTCCAGAGCATGGAGGCGCTACCAGGAGACAGGCCAGTACATCAGGAGATGTGGAGGAGGCCGTAGGAGGGCAACAACCCAGCAGCAGGACCGCTACCTCCGCCTTTGTGCAAGGAGGAGCAGGAGGAGCACTGCCAGAGCCCTGCAAAATGACCTCCAGCAGGCCACAAATGTGCATGTGTCTGCTCAAACGGTCAAAAACAGACTCCATGAGGGTGGTATGAGGGTCCGACGTCCACAGGTGGGGGTTGTGCTTACAGCCCAATACCGTGCAGGACGTTTGGCATTTGCCAGAGAACACCAAGATTGGCAAATTCGCCACTGGCGCCCTTTGCTCATCACAGATGAAAGCAGGTTCACACTGAGCACGTGACAGACGTGACAGAGTCTGGAGACGCCGTGGAGAACATTCTGCTGCCTGCAACATCCTCCAGCATGACCGGTTTGGCGGTGGGTCAGTCATGGTGTGGGGTGGCATTTCTTTGGGGGGCTGCACAGCCCTCCATGTGCTCGCCAGAGGTAGCCTGACTGCCATTAGGTACCGAGATGAGATCCTCAGACCCCTTGTGAGACCATATGCTGGTGCGGTTGGCTCTGGGTTCCTCCTAATGCAAGACAATGCTAGACCTCATGTGGCTGGAGTGTGTCAGCAGTTCCTGCAAGAGGAAGGCATTGATGCTATGGACTGGCCCGCCCGTTCCCCAGACCTGAATCCAATTGAGCACATCTGGGACATCATGTCTCGCTCCATCCACCAACGCCACATTGCACCACAGACTGTCCAGGAGTTGGCGGATGCTTTAGTCCAGGTCTCTGCAGGAGATCCCTTAGGAGACCATCCACCACCTCATCAGGAGCATGCCCAGGCGTTGTAGGGAGGTCATACAGGCACGTGGAGGCCACACACACTACTGAGCCTCATTTTGACTTGTTTTAAGGACATTAGATCAAAGTTGGATCAGCCTGTAGTGTGGTTTTCCACTTTAATTTTGAGGGTGACTCCAAACCCAGACCTCCATGGGTTGATCAATTTGATTTCCATTGATAAATTTTGTGTGATTTTGTTGTCAGCACATTCAACTATGTAAAGAAAAAAGTATTTAATAAGATTATTTCATTCATTCAGATCTAGGATGTGTTGTTTAAGTGTTCCCTTTATTTTTTTGAGCAGTGTATATATACATGACCAAAAGTATGTGGACTCATGATCGTCATACCTCTCATTCCAAAATTATGGGCATTAAAATGGAGTTGGTCCCTCTTTTGCTGCTATAACAGCCTCCACTCTTCTGGGAAGGCTTTCCACTAGATGTTGGAACATTGCTGCAGGGACTTGCTTCCATTCAGCCCAAGAGCATTAGTGAGGTCGGGCACTGATGTTGGGCGATTAGGCCTGGCTCGCAGTCGCTGTTCCAATTAATTCCAAAGATGTTCGATGGGGTTGAGGTCAGGGCTCTGTGCAGGCCAGTCAAGTTCTTCCACACCGATCTCGACAAACCATTTCTGTATGTACCTTGCTTTGTGTCATACTGAAACAGGAAAGGGCCTTCCCAAACTGTTGCCACAAAGAATAATTTAGAATGTCATTGTACTGTATGCTGTAGAGTTACGATTTCCCTTCACTGGAACTAAAGGGCCTAGCCCTAACCATGAAAAACAGCCCCAGACCATTATTCCTTCTCCACCAATCTTTACAGTTGGCAGGTAGCGTTCTCCTGCCATCTGCCAAACCCAGATTCGTCCGTTGGAGTGCCAGATGGTGAAGTGTGATTCATCACTCCACAGAACACATTTACACTGCTCCAGAGTTCAATGGCGGCGAACTTTACACCACTCTAGCTGAGGCTTGGCATTGCACATGGTGATCTTAGGCTTGTGTGCGGCTGCTCGGTCATGGAAACCCAATTCATGAAGCTCCCGACGAACAGTTCTTGTCCTGATGTTTCTTCCAGCGGCAGTTTGGAACACGGTAGTGAGTGTTGCAACCGAGGACAGACACATTTTAGGCACTACGTGCTTCAGCACTCGGTGGTCCCCTTCTGTGAGCTTGTGTGGCCTACCACTTCGCGGCTGAGCCGTTGCTCCTTGACGTTTCCACTTCACAATAACAGCACTTACAGTTGACCGAGGCAGCTCTAGCAGGGCAGAAATTTGACAAACTTACACGTTGAAAGTCACTGAGCTCTTCAGTAAGGCCATCTACTGCTAATGTTTCTCTATGGAGATTGCATGGCCGTGTGCTCGGTTTTATACACTGGTCAGCAACAGGTGTGACTGAAATAGCCAAATCCATTAATTTGAATGTGTGTCCACATACTTTTGTATGTTAGTAATGTCAGTGGTGATTGTCTTGCTCACTTTCTTTCAGTATCAAATTGTCTGTTCATAGCTGTCCCCCTCCCCCCAATCCCTACCATCATGCCTGCTCTACTAAAGGCCAAAACTGTCCAATGCCATGGCACGTGGCCTGCACAATCATGAGAGGTAAGAAAGAACCCTCTCTACCCATTGACACTGGGAGTTTGCAAACTCAAACAAAGTTACAGGTAACACACTGATATCAACTCCTGTTCTGTAACCTTATCACCCAACCTTATGTCACAGAGGAAGAAGTAGACACAATTATGGAGCAGAAGGAGGAGGAGGAGGAGGAAAGGAAGAAAGAAGTGGAGGAGAGAATGTCTTTAGATGAGACAAAAGAGCGGATAAGTTATTAAGATCTTTATATTGCCCATTGCCTCTCTCTCTGTCTGTCCCTCTTACTCAACTCCTTTCTCTCGCATGGTACCCCTTTCTCCTTTCGATCAGGGTTTCTTAAACTATGGGCCGGGACCCAAAATGGGCCCTAGGCAATTACTATTGAAGCATAGAGGTGTTTTATGGAGACATTACACATTTTTTTAGGTGCTACAGACGGGACGGCCTGGGCTCCCAAGAACCACCGCAGACACCGTAACTACCACTCACACAATCACAGTAGCAGCAGAGCAGCCACGACTGGGTCAGCAGGGACACAGACAGCGACTACTCCAACAGCTCCAATCCCACCACACCCCTCTGCCTCCCCTGCTGCCCTCTCCACCCCACTCCTCCATCACCTCCTCCTCCACTTTGCTCACCTCCCTCCCTCACCATCTCCCCTTTTATTCTTATTATGGTCTGTTGAGAGGTGAACCTGCAAGTTAACATTTAATTGTATTGTGCACACCAGGGCTCTCCAACCCTGCTCCTGGAAAGCTACCGTCCTGTAGTTTTTCGCTCCAACCCTAATCTAATGCACCTGATTCTAGTAATTAGCTGGTTGATAAGGTTAGTTACAACTGGGGTTGGATTGAAAACCTACAGGAGGGTAACTCTCCAAGAACAGTGTTGGAGAGCCCTGGTTGTACACAATGTGTATCTAGGGCTCGGCGATATGTCCAAAATATCATATCACTGTATTTTTCTCATTTAACAGTGATGTAGTCCTATTTGTAGAACATTGCATAGGAATCAAAATCCTCTTTTGTAGCCTCGTACTCTGTTAATCAACCAATGGTTTCCATTTGTATAGTTATTTGTTCAATTCCAGCATTCACTTCCAGCATTTTAATCAATTTCTTAATTTCCTTCACACATTATTGTATCATTCACACACTGTTTCATATTTATTTTGTCTTAATATGCCTCTATTTCATTTCCTTGACAGAATTATTATTCTCCGACCTATTTGACTGCATATTCGTCGATTGCCTTTCTTACTTTCGCCACTAGGGGGTAGTCACCCAATTTCTTGGTCTTTACTCCCAAAGTTATTTTACTTATTGCTCTTGAAAGCAAACTTCCTCAGTTCTCCGCTGAAGGCAGTTCTTTCTGGCGATAAAAGCGGCTGATTGCCATAATTTGTTGGAGTCATTACTGAATTTTTGAATATAACAAACCAAACATTAAAATGCTGTTATAAAAGGTCAAGTAAAAATCCAAATACAGTGAGGGAAAAAAGTATTTGATCCCCTGCTGATGTTGTATGTTCGCCCACTGACAAATAAATTATCAGTCTATTATTTTAATGGTAGATTTATTTGAACAGTGAGAGACAGAATAACAACAAAAAAATCCAGAAAAACGCATGTCAAAAATGTTATAAATTGATTTGCATTTTAATGAGGGAAATAAGTATTTGACCCCCTCTCAATCAGAAAGATTTCTGGCTCCCAGGTGTCTTTTATACAGGTAATGAGCTGAGATTAAGAGCACACTCTTAAAGGGAGTGCTACTAATCTCAGCTTGTTACCTGTATAAAAGACACCTGTCCACAGAAGCAATCAATCAATCAGATTCCAAACTCTCCACCATGGCCAAGACCAAAGAGCTCTCCAAGGATGTCAGGGACAAGATTGTAGACCTACACAAGGCTGGAATGGGCTACAAGACCATCGCCAAGCAGCTTGGTGAGAAGGTGACAACAGTTGGTGCGATTATTCGCAAATGGAAGAAACACAAAATAACTGTCGATCTCCCTCGGCCTGGGGCTCCATGCAAGATCTCAGCTCGTGGAGTTGCAATGATCATGAGAACGGTGAGGAATCAGCCCAGAACTACACGGGAGGATCTTGTTAATGATCTCAAGGCAGCTGGGACCATAGTCACCAAGAAAACAATTGGTAACACAATACGCCGTGAAGGACTGAAATCCTGCAGCGCCCGCAAGGTCCCCCTGCTCAACATTTTACATTTACATTTTAGTCATTTAGCAGACGCTCTTATCCAGAGCGACTTACAGTTAGTGAATACATTTTTTTATTATTTTTTTATACTGGCCCCCCGTGGGAATCGAACCCACAACCCTGGCGTTGCAAACGCCATGCTCTATCAACTGAGCTACATCCCTGCCGGCCATTCCCTCCCCTACCCTGGACGACGCTGGGCCAATTGTGCGCCGCCCATGAGTCTCCCGGTCGCGGCCGGCTGTGACAGAGACTGGATTCGAACCAGGATCTCTAGTGGCACAGTTAGCACTGCGATGCAGTGCCTTAGACCACTGCGCCACTCAGGAGATGAAGAAAGCACATATACATGCCCGTCTGAAGTTTGCCAATGAACATCTGAATGATTCAGAGGAGAACTGGGTGAAAGTGTTGTGGTCAGATGAGACCAAAATGGAGCTCTTGGCATCAACTCAACTTGCCGTGTTTGGAGGAGGAGGAATGCTGCCTATGGCCCCAAGAACACCATCCCCACCGTCAAACATGGAGGTGGAAACATTATGCTTTGGGGGTGTTTTTCTGCTAAGGGGACAGGACAACTTCACCGCATCAAAGGGACGATGGACGGGGCCATGTATCGTCAAATCTTGGGTGAGAACCTCCTTCCCTCAGCCAGGGTATTGAAAATGGGTTGTGGATGGGTATTCCAGCATGACAATGACCCAAAACACACGGCCAAGGCAACAAAGGAGTGGCTCAAGAAGAAGCACATTAAGGTCCTGGAGTGGCCTAGCCAGTCTCCAGACCTTAATCCCATAGAAAATATGTGGAGGGAGCTGAACGTTCGAGTTGCCAAACGTCAGCCTCAAAACCTTAATGACTTGGAGAAGATCTGCAAAGAGGAGTGGGACAAAATCCCTCCTGAGATGTGTGCAAACCTGGTGGCCAACTACAAGAAACGTCTGACCTCTGTGATTGCCAACAAGGGTTTTGCCACCAAGTACTAAGTCATGTTTTGCAGAGGGGTCAAATACTTATTTCCCTCATTAAAATGCAAATCCATTCATAACATTTTTGACATGCGTTTTTCTGGATTTTTGTTGTTGTTATTCTGTCTCTCACTGTTCAAATAAACCTACCATTACAAATTATTTCTTTGTCAGTGGGCAAACATACAAAATCAGCAGGGGATCAAATACTTTTTTCCCTCACTGTAAGCACAGGCAACAGACATTGGGAGACAAATTCATGTTTCAGCAGGACAATAACCTAACCTAAAACACAAGGCCAAATATACGCTGGAGTTAGTTACAGTTTTGACTTAAATCAGCTTGAAAATCTATGGCAAGACTTGAAAATGTATTTCTAGCAATGATCAACAACCAACTTGACAGAGCTTGAAGAATCATGTACAAATATTGTACATTCCAGGTGTGCAAAGCTCTTAGAGACTTACCCTGACATATTCACAGCTGTAATCGCTGCCAAAGGTGACTCTATGTATTGACTCAGGGGTGTGAATACTTATGTAAATGTGATATTTCTGTATTTCATTTTCAATAAATATGCAACAAAAACATGTTTTCACTTTGTCATTATGGGGTATTGTGTGTAGATGGGTTTTTACTTATTTCCCTCATTAAAATGCAAATCAATTTATAACATTTTTGACATGCGTTTTTCTGGACTGTTTTGTTGTTATTCTGTCTCTCACTGTTCAAATAAACCTACCATTAAAATTATAGACTGATCATTTATTTGTCACTGTAGATATCTTTGTAAGAAAGAATACTTCCCTTGATGTGATGATGCTGAATGTAAACATCCCCCACTCTCCCCTACCGCAACATGGTCACTCAAACAATTACCCTGTACTTTTTCACACACAAAATCGTCCACTGCCTGAAGATTGGTAATGGTTGCTGTGATAGTAGACTGTGATTGAACGCAGTACATTCTACACATGTAGAACACATGTTGGGCTCCCGAGTGGCGCAGCGGTCTAAGACACTACATCTCAGCGCAAGAGGCATCACTACAGACCCTGGTTCGATTCCAGGCTGTATCAAAATCCGGCTGTGATTGGGAGTCCCATAGGGCGGCGCACAATTGGTGCAGTGTCGTCCATGGTAGGCCGCCATTGTAAATAACTGACTTGCCTGGTTTAATATAAATAAATGTACAAGCATAGATCTTTTCACAGAACCATTTCAACTCCAATTTGACCACAAGTCATAGAATGGTGCCAGTTTGTTCCTACCTTCCTTTCTGATCTGAAAATGACTTCAAGGAACGGCCTTTCGCTTACTATGCCTTCACTGTACTTGAGGAGTTCCCCTCTCATTTTCCAATATTATGCTCATCCAGATCCTACTAGATGATTGAAGGGGTGGGCAGCTTTGATGTTCCCCTGAAACACTCAGGTTATTATCCGAGGGGTCTGCTCCCGGCTTCAAGGTGGTAAGCGTGATGAAATCCGTCTCGGCCGAGGTCACCCGGCTCTCTTTACATTTAATTGGAGACAAACAAAGATGATTGATTCGAATCCTTACACCATCCCATTGGCATGTCGGAGCAGCGGCGACCAGGTAGGGCTAATGCTGGTAACAGCTAAAATACAGCAAGCATCCTTCCAATCAATCGCCGAAAAAGAAAGAAAGGGCAACAGTGATTTGTCTCCGGCCATTTTGCCTGTCAGAGATGTTTAACTTCCCGGCGCATAATGGCTCTTGCACCATGGGTAAACAGACATTAACGCGCTGTTTATTTGGAAGGAGGGGGCTCTTGTGGCCCCGAACCAGGTCCGATGAACACCATGCCAGAGAGATGAGGGGAGAGAGGGGCAAGAGAAGGAAAGAGCGAAGGGGGGGGGGGGGGGGGGTTGGGGGAAGAGAGGAAGACCCAATTTATTTGGAAGAAATTGGCTCCACTTGAGCAAACACCCTCACTTGCCCAGTGGTCTTGTCAATTCATGGCCAGTGCCAACAATGAAAATAAAAATAGATTGTCCCATGTTCGACCGGGGCAGACCAAGACATGGGGAAATTAATTTGGAAGCGTTTGGAAACATTCTTCCTGTTCAGTTTTTATGACTTTGGCGTCTCACTCATGAGCCGCTCGTGAAACTATTTGGAATATTATTGTTTGAAATCCCAACAAATGCTTGGCTTTGCAATTACGTTTGGCAGCATCACAATGTTAAGAAGAATAATCCCTTTCAAGTTATCACTATTCCCATCGCAGTCTAATTGTGGTAATCAAAATATTTAGTAGGAATAATTTTACAAGGATAACCCAACAGCTCTAGGTCTACTGATTCATAGATAAATGTGTACAGTGAACTAATTATCAATATTTACATTTACATTTTTAGGTATTTAGCAGACGCTCTTATCCAGAGCGACTTATGTCTTTACATGACGATATGCACCTTGTGAGAATGACAACATTGTCAACTTAACCCTAAACTCATGAGCTAATAGAAAAATAATTTCTGTAAGAAATGAATAGCCAGTACTTGCCTTTTAAAGATGAGGTGGAAAAAAACTAAAGCGTGATGGCAGCCCATTACCAGCCACAAAACGTCATCCTGTGATGATTTTTCAAAAAGATAGCATCACAACATATGATGCTTATATCAACACATTGCATTCAATGCGAAAAAAAGATGAGCATCACAGGGTTGATACCTAAGTGAATACATTGCATTCAATGGGGAGAGATTAGCCTCACACTATTGATGCCTAGAGAATGGCTTCACGTACATGACACCCTCCTCTCTTTCCCCCCTCCCTCCCTCCTTCACCTTCTTCCTCTCTCTCTCCCTTTTCTCTTGCTCCCTCCCCCTCCATTCTCTCTCCCTCCTTCTTTCCCTCCTTCAGACCATTTCCGAATTGAGCGCATCACTGGTAATTCCTGTTTGAGTTTTTGTTTCTAAGGAATTAAGAGGATGGGGTTATGGTCAGATTTGCCAAATGGAGGGTGAGGGAGAGCTTTGTATGTGTCGCTGTGTGTAGAGTAAAGGTGATCTATAGTTTTTTTCTCCTGTAGTTGCACAGGAGACATGCTGGTAGAAATGAGCTACAACGGATTTCAATTTCCCTGCATAAAAAATCCCCTTAATATTAGAGATTGCGCACCAACTGTTGTTGACAAAGAGACCCCCATCCCCCCTCAGCATACCGGACGCAGCTGTTCTGTCCTGCCGATGTATAGAAAACCAGCTAGATGTATATTTTCCATGTCCTTCAGCCACGACTCAGTGAAACATAGGATATTACAGTTCTTCAGATCATGTTGATAGTCAAACGGAGCTCATCCAGTTTATTTTCCAGTGATTGTACATTCGCCAAAAGAACAGAGGGTAAGGGCGACTTATCCACTCGACGTTGCATTCTCGTTAGGTACAGTATCCCGCACACCGGCCCCTATAGCGGCGCCTCGCCCTCCTCCAAGTGACAGGGATTTGGGTCTGGCCTGGAATTAACATTATGTCCTTCGCCTCCGATTCGATGAAATAGAAGTCCTCATCCAAATGGAGGTCAGTAATCGCTGTTTTGATTAACAGAAGCTACACCACCTGACCAAAAGTATGTGGACACCTGCTCGTCAAACATCTCATTCCAAAATCATGGGCATTAATATGGAGTTGCCCCCCCCCCCCACCTCCTCCCCTTTGCTGCTGTAACAGCCTTCACTCTTCTGGGAAGGCTTTCCACTAAATGTTGGAACATTGCTGCGGGGACTTGCTTCCATTCAGCCACAAGAGCATTAGTGAGGTCGGGCACCGATATTGGGTGAATAGGCCTGGCTCGCAGTCGGAATTCGAATTCATCCCAAATGTCATGAACCCTGCATCCTGAGTCGGTTCCTGCCTGTGTTGCCATTTTTCTGCTCGGAATCTCCAGTTTCCTGAGGGTTCGTGAACGCTCCCGGCCTGGTTGCCGGGCGACGTTGCTAGGCGGGAGATCTTCCGATTAACCGCACCTGCATCTCATCAGCGGTCTGCACACCTGGTCCTGATCATCACCCTTCTTAAGCCCTGACCTGACATCCATTCCCTGCCGGATCGTTAGCCATGAACAGTATGTTTGTCAGTGTATCAGCCTTGGAGTTCCTAGCGTTAGTTTTGTTGTTTTGCACCTTGTTGGCTTGCCGTGTACTTACCTCCGTTTTGTTTCTATCTGCAGTCAATCTCCCGGAACCTTCACCCAACCCCTGCCTGGTTGTCGGCGGCTGCCGAGCCATTCTTGGATCTACCACTGCACCTCCACCTACTCATCTCCGCCGTCCGCTCTGTCCCCTGGATTATTCTACATCGTTTTTTGAATCTGTTAAATAAATACTCACCTTCGTTTCAACTCACCTTGTCCTGGTCTGCTTCTGGGTTCTGGCTTAGTAAACCGTGACAGAACGATCCGGCCAGAAATGAACCCAGCGGACCTGGACTCTGTTCGCCATGCCATTACCCATCAGGAGAAGATGTTGGGACAACATAGCACGGCGCTACAGGAGATAGCTTTGTCCGTTCGGAACTTTTCTACCAGTCTGACGAAGATCCAGGCTCAGCTCAGTTTGCCGGTGGAGAATCCACGACCGGTTTCACCCATCTCGCCTGCCGCTTCTGGAGCTGTGCCCTTCCGTGAGCCCAAGGTTCCGACGCCTGATAAATATGAGGGGGAGTTGGGAAGATGCCGTTCTTTCCTTATGCAGTGTGGATTAGTGTTCGATCTACAGCCCCACTCTTATGCCACAGACAAGGCTAGGATAGCCTTTGTCATTGAGTTGCTGCGTGGTCGAGCTCTGGAGTGGGCTTCAGCCGTTTGGGAACAACAGGACACCTGCATGGCCTCATACCAGGAGTTCACGGCCGAGATGAGGAAGCTATTTGACCATCCCGTCCGAGGTATGGACGCAGCTAGGCGCCTGTTTTCGCTTTGCCAAGGAACTCGCAGCGTTGCCGACTTCGTGATCGAGTTCAGGACTTTGGCTGTGGAGAGTGGGTGGAATGAGGAGTCTCTGCAAGCGGCCTTTTACCAGGGGCTTTCGGAGCAGCTCAAGGATGAGTTGATCTCCTATCCGGAGCCTAGTGACCTGGACAGCTTGGTAGCCTTGTCTATTCGGGTGGATAACCGAGTTCGAGAGAGAAGGAGGGAGAAGCAATGGGGCCCGTCCACTTGTTCCCGGCGGTCGTCAAACTGCTCGGCTCGCTAAAGTTGGGAGGACTTTTAGCGAGCCAGTTTCAACCTCTCAATACCTCTGTCAGACCCCGTTTCCCGGCTACCCTCATGAACAGGAATCAGAGTCTAGCGATTAACGCTTTCGTCGATTCAGGTGCCGATGGAAGCTTTATTGATGCCGAAGTGGTGGAACAGCTGGGGCTTTCCAAGGAGCGATTACCGGAAGCCATTGAAGCTACCACTCTGAACGGCAGTAGTCTGGCACGTATCACGATGAGGACTGAACCGGTTAAGATGCTGTTGTCAGGGAATCATTCTGAGGTGATCTCATTCTTCATTCTGCCTTCTTCCCATGTTCCTCTGGTCCTTGGATACCCCTGGCTGAAAGAACACAATCCCACGTTCGATTGGGTGACTGGCAAGGTAACTAGTTGGAGCCTTGAGTGTCATGCTAACTGCCTCAAGACTGCCTGTTCCCATTCTGTTCCCAGTCAGGTGATTGAGGCTAGACCCCCAGATTTGTCCCTGGTTCCCGAGACATATCACGATTTGGGGAAAGTGTTCAGTAAGCAGAGGGCTCTGTCACTCCCTCCCCACCGACCATATGACTGTGCCATAAACCTGTTCCCTGGAGCTGTCTATCCCAAGGGACGGTTATACAGCATCTCCCGACCTGAACGTGAGGCTTTGGAGACCTACATCAAGGAGTCCCTAGCGGCTGGTCTCATTCGTCCCTCATCATCACCCCTGGGGGCAGGATTCTTCTTTGTGGGTAAGAAGGATGGCTCTCTTCGACCGTGTATTGATTATCGGGGGTTGAATGATATCACGGTCAAGAACAAGTATCCCCTGCCCTTGATGAGCTCTGCCTTCGACTCCTTACAGGGTGCTACTGTGTTCACCAAGCTAGACCTACGCAATGCGTATCACCTGGTCCGGATCAGAGAGGGGGATGAGTGGTTGACAGGTTTCAATACACCGATGGGTCACTTCGAGTATCAGGTGATGCCGTTTGGACTGACAAATGCTCCAGCAGTGTTCCAGAGTAGGGTGAATGACGTCCTGAGAGATATGATCGGTCTCTCTGTGTGTTTACCTGGATGACATTCTTATCTTCTCAAAGGAACCTTCCAGCCACGTCCAGCATGTCAGGCAGGTTCTGCAGCGATTGTTGGAGAATCGCCTGTTCGTGAAGGCCGAGAAGTGCGAATTTCACGCCCACACTATATCCTTCCTCGGGTACACCATCTCCAGGGGAGAGATCAGGATGGACCAGGAGAAGGTTAGAGCGGTTCTGGAATGGGCCCAGCCCGGTACGAGATTGCAGCTCCAGAGGTTTCTGGGGTTTGCGAATTTCTATCGCCGATTCATCCGGGATTACAGCCGTGTGGCCGCTCCTTTAACTGCCCTGACTTCCAGTACCAGGACCTTCAGTTGGAACCCTGAGGCGGACCGAGCGTTCCTGGATTTGAAGAGGCGATTCACCAACGCACCGATTCTCTCTCAACCTGACACGGCCCGTCAGTTCGTCGTGGAAGTGGATGCGTCTGATGTGGGGGTTGGCGCCATCCTGTCCCAGCGATGCTCCACTGACGGGAAACTCCATCCCTGCGCCTACTACTCTCGTCGTCTTTCGTCTGCGGAGAGGAACTACGATGTGGGTAACCGGGAGCTTCTCGCGGTGAAGCTTGCCTTGGAGGAGTGGCGCCACTGGTTGGAGGTGGCGGAGCAACCGTTTATTGTCTGGACCGACCACAAGAATCTTGCTTACGTGCAATCGGCTAGACGTCTCAACTCCCGTCAGGCCAGGTGGGCTTTGTTTTTCGGACGCTTTAATTTTTCCCTGACGTTCCGACCTGGGTCTAAGAACGGCAAGGCGGACGCCTTGTCCCGGATGTTCTCCAAGACGGAGGAGAGTGGGGCCAAGACCGAGACGATTCTTCCCCGGAACTGTGTCGTGGGAGCAGTTATGTGGAGGATTGAGGAGGAGGTTATGGCGGCCCTTCGGACGCAGCCCGGTCCCGGTAACGGTCCACCCGGTCGTTTGTTTGTGCCTGAGTCGGTTCGTTCTGCTGTCCTCCAATGGTCCCACGCCAGCAAGATGGCTTGTCACCCTGGCGTGGCCCGGACGATGGCGTTACTTCGCAGACGATTTTGGTGGCCGGCCATGGGAGAAGATACTCGGAGGTTTGTTGCTGCCTGTCCAGTGTGTGCGCAGAATAAGAGTGCCAACCGGCCCAGCTCTGGACTACTTCACCCCCTCCCTATTCCCCGGCGACCATGGTCGCATCTGGCCCTGGACTTTGTCACTGGGTTGCCCTCTTCTGAGGGGAACACGGTCATTCTGACTATCGTGGACAGATTCAGCAAGTTCGCCCACTTTGTGCCCATTTCCAAGCTTCCCTCGGCCTCTGAGACGTCCGAGATCCTGGTTAGGGAGGTTTTCAGGGTCCACGGGTTGCCCAGTGACATAGTTTCCGACCGTGGCCCTCAGTTTACCTCTGCTGTCTGGAAGTCTTTCTGTTTGGCCATTGGAGCTACAGTCAGTCTCACATCTCGTTTTCACCCCCAATCTAATGGTCAGGCGGAGAGAGCCAACCAGAAGATGGAATCCACGCTACGCTGCCTTGTCTCCTCCAACCCCACCTCCTGGGTCTCTCAGTTGCCTTGGGTTGAGTATGCCCACAATACTCTCCCTACATCTGCCACTGGGATGTCTCCCTTCCAGTGCCTGTATGGCTACCAACCTCCCTTGTTTCCTTCTCAGGAGAAGGATCTCTCAGTGCCCTCTGTTCAGGCCCACATTCGTCGTTGCCACCGGACCTGGCATCGGGCCAGAAAGGCCCTCCTTAGAGTTTCTGACCGGTATCAGCTCCAGGCGAATCGTCGCCGGATTCCCGCCCCCACCTATACCATCGGAGATAGGGTCTGGTTGGCCACACGGGATCTTCCTCTGCGGACTGAGTCTAAGAAACTGTCACCGAAGTTCATTGGTCCGTTTGTGGTGGAGAAGGTGATCAATCCTGTGGCGGTTCGACTCAAGTTACCTAGAACGCTCAGAGTCCATCCCACCTTTCATGTCTCCTGCCTCAAGCCTGTTCTCCTCAGTCCTCTGTTACCCCCTCCGCCTCCTCCTCCTCCCCCTCGGATGATCGGAGGGGGTCCTGCCTACACGGTGCGCCGCATTATGGATTCCAGACGGCGGGGCCGGGGTTTCCAGTATCTCGTGGACTGGGAGGGGTATGGTCCTGAAGAGAGGAGTTGGATTCCTCGGCGCCAGATCCTGGATGCTGATCTCCTTCGTGACTTCTACCGCCTCCATCCTGGCGCTCCGGGTAGTCCGCCCGGTGGCGTTCGTCGGAGGGGGGGTACTGTCATGAACCCTGCATCCTGAGTCGGTTCCTGCCTGTGTTGCCATTTTTCTGCTCGGAATCCCCAGTTTCCTGAGGGTTCGTGAACGCTCCCGGCCTGGTTGCCGGGCGACGTTGCTAGGCGGGAGATCTTCCGATTAACCGCACCTGCATCTCATCAGCGGTCTGCACACCTGGTCCTGATCATCACCCTTCTTAAGCCCTGACCTGACATCCATTCCCTGCCGGATCGTTAGCCATGAACAGTATGTTTGTCAGTGTATCAGCCTTGGAGTTCCTAGCGTTAGTTTTGTTGTTTTGCACCTTGTTGGCTTGCCGTGTACTTACCTCCGTTTTGTTTCTATCTGCAGTCAATCTCCCGGAACCTTCACCCAACCCCTGCCTGGTTGTCGGCGGCTGCCGAGCCATTCTTGGATCTACCACTGCACCTCCACCTACTCATCTCCGCCATCCGCTCTGTCCCCTGGATTATTCTACATCGTTTTTTGAATCTGTTAAATAAATACTCACCTTCATTTCAACTCACCTTGTCCTGGTCTGCTTCTGGGTTCTGGCTTAGTAAACCGTGACACCAAAGGTGTTCGATGGGGTTGAGGTCAGGGCTCTGTGCAGGCCAGTCAAGTTCTTCCACACAGATCTCAACAAACCATTTCTGTATGGAACTCGCTTTGTGCACAGGGGGCATTGTCAAGCTGAAACAGGAAAGGGCCTTCCCCAAACTGTTGCCACAAAGTTGGAAGCACAGAATCATCTACAGTCGTGGTCAAAAATGTTGAGAATGACACAAGTATTGGTCTTCACAAAGTTCGCTGCTTCAGTGTTATGAGATATTTTTGTCAGATGTTACTATGGTATACTGAAGTATAATTACAAGCATTCCATAAGTGTCAACGGCTTTTATTGACAATTATATTAAGTTTATGCAAAGAGTCAATATTTGCAGTGTTGAACCTTCTTTTTCAAGACCTCTGCAATCCGCCCTGGCATGCTGTCAATTAACTTCTGGGCCACATCCTGACTGATGGCAGCACATTCTTACATAATCAATGCTTGGAGTTTGTCAGAATTTGTGGGTTTTTGTTTGTCATCCCGCCTCTTGAGGATCGACCACAAGTTCTCAACGGGATTAAGTTCTGGGGAGTTTCCTGGCCATGGACCCAAAATTTCGATGTTTTGTTCCCCGAGCCACTTAGTTATCACTTTTGCCTTATGGCAAGGTGCTCCATCATGCTTTAAAAGGCATTGGTCGTCACCAAACTGTTCTTGGATGGTTGGGAGAAGTTGCTCTCGGAGGATGTGTTGGTACCATTCGTTCTTAGGCAAAATTGTGAGTGAGCCCACTCCCTTGGCTGAGAAGCAACCCCACACATGAATGGTCTCAGGATGCTTTACTTTTGGCATGACACAGGACTGATGGTAGCGCTCACCTTGTCTTCTCCGTACAAGGTGTTTTCCGGATGCCCCAAACAATCGGAAAGGGGATTCATCAGAGAAAATGACTTTACCCCAGTCCTCAGCAGTCGAATCCCTATACCTTTTGCTGAATATCAGTCTGTCCCTGATGTTTTTCCTGGAGAGAAGTGGCTTCTTTGCTGCCGTTCTTGACACCAGGCCATCCTCCAAAAGTCTTCGCCTCACTGTGCGTGCAGATGCAAAAAGTCTGCGCTGGTGGTGCCCCGATCCCGCAGCTGAATCAACTTTAGGAGACGGTCCTGGCACTTGCTGGACTTTCTTGGGCGCCCTGACGCCTTCTTCACAACAATTGAACCTCTCTCCTTGAAGTTCTTGATGATCCGATAAATGGTTATTTAGGCGCAATCTTACTAGCAGCAATATCCTTGCCTGTGAAGCCCTTTTTGTGCAAAGCAATGATGACGGCATGTGTTTCCTTCAGGTAACCATGGTTAACAGAGGAAGAACAATGATTTCAAGCACCACACTCCTTTTAAAGCTTCCAGTCTGTTATTCTAACTCAATCAGCATGACAGGGTGATATCCAGCCTTGTCCTCGTCAACACTCTAACCTGTGTTAACGAGAGAATCACTGACATGACGGCATCTGGTCCTTTTGTGGCAGGGCTGAAATGCAGTGGAAATGTTTTTTGGGGGGATTAAGTTCGTTTTCATGGCAAAGAGGGACTTTGCAATTAATTGCAATTCATCAGATCAATCTTCATGACATTCTGGAGTATATGCAAATTGACATCATCAAAACTGAGGCAGCAGACTTTGTGAAAATTGGTATTTGTAGAATGTGATTGTATGCTGTAGTGTTAAGATTTCCCTTCACTGGAACTAAGGGGCTTAGCCCGAACCATTAAAAACAGACAATTATTCTTCCTCCACATCATCAAACGTCATCAGAGTGCGCAGCTGAACATTGTATGCTGGAAAAAATGTGGTTTGTTATTTTTGATTAAAGCAATAACACTATTCATAAATACAAATACAGAACTTGTTTTTGCGTGAATTCCATGACGCGGTTAGCTTTTAACAGCTAGGACCGCTATTTCTTGTCCCAGAATCCCGCTTAAGAGACAGGTTGAAGCCTGGTTGCCATCAAGCTAACGAAGTTGGTACCAGATGAGTTTTGCAATTGAGCCCTCTTTGTCAGGAGAACTAAATGAATGGTTCCAGCGCAGTAGGAGCTGTATCTATTACACTTTGTTTCGGGACAAACTGGATCACTCAGAGTTCCAATGTGGCAATTGTTTACTTGCTGAGGATTATAGGCTTGAGGTGGCTTCCTTGATCATGCAGGTCGCCAGCCTACGTAAGAAACTGGGGAAAACGCAGAGTGGAATGTTTACATTTTCTACGTCGGTGGCAGGAAGGCGTTTGCGCTTGTTGGATGCATCTCCGCCTTGTCGTTTGTCGTTATCTGAATGGCTGGTGTTGCCAGGAGATCCCCCATCTGATAGTATAGATGATTTTCTAATACAAATGTTGTGAAATGATAAAGGTAAAACTTAGTAAACATAATTTATACTTTGTAATCCAGATGCATGTTTGAATAGTGAATATAGTCAATGCAGTGTGTAACTGTTCTATTCTGTGTGTATGAATATTATTTTTTAAGAAAGTGTCTGAGTCACGCCGCCAATATAATGAGATAGGAGACAGAGGCCCCACCTAGAGAAATGCACGTAGCCCTCGTAAGTAAACAATATGTGGCACTTGGACTTTGAAAGTTAATGGTGGTGTGGCATTGAAAGATGTTAATAATTTACATAAAGAGGAGTATCTCTGTATGCTGTATAAGCATGACTATGCATTTGTGTATGTATAAAAGGAGAGCTCTGAGTTAAGGCAAACAGTTGCTCCATGGACCAGCTCGGCTTTGTTGCACTTTAATAAAGTCTATTTTTGAATTCACAAGCTCCGGTTTTTTGAGAGATACTTTTGAGTTAAATATTTTTACCACATAAATGGCGAGCTTGCCAGGAGTGACAAATAGGGACCTATTACGGTGAACACCTGTGACTGTGGACGGCTTGGACGAACTACACAAACAAAGTGGCCACTAAAAAAAGGTAAGCAAAGTTCTTACTTAAATAGTATAACGTTTGTGTGGTTCGCTCCGGGGCCCGCCCTCAGCTGCAGTACACCAAGTAGGTCTCTCCAAATGTAAGAACTAGAAAACCAGAAACTGGGAGCTTTTGAATTCGAAATGCATGTTAAATGATAAAGGGATAATAAGCATCGAGGGTTGCAATACATAGAAAATAGTTTAAGTAAGAGTAGATCTGCTCGGTCCGGGCAGGTGGGTGGTTTGCTTGGGTCATTGTGGTTCATTCATTTGTGATTGGGTTGGATGTTTTATCTGACTCGGTCGAGTTGGTCATTTGGTCAGTATGATCAAATCCGTTTGATTCATTCGATTGGTTTTCTGACTCGTTTTGTACTCATCGAGGCCACTCGGTTGATTCGTCTGAGGCATTTGTTCAAATCGTCTGATTCATTTGTTCGTCCGACTGGTCGTTCTGTCTGATTCATTTTGATTCATTCAGTGTGTTTGGGTTGGATGTTTCATCTGTCTCATTCAGGTTGCTCATCTGGTCAGTCCGGTCAATCTGTTTGGGTCGATCACTCAATTCGTGCATTCAATAATCGAAGTTCATCTGAGGCATTTGTTCAGTTCGGTTGGTGCATTTGATTCATCCTGCTGATCGCTTTGTCTGGGTCACTTCGGCACGAGCGGCTGTCCATCTGTTTGGGCGATCAGAAAATAAATAGGCAGCCCTTTGAATACTGCTCTAAATGTGTTGAGGAAGTGAATCATTTAGAGGGCTGCATAGGTGGGCAAAAATCCTGTATAATACCGCTTTTTCTGTGTTGAGGAAGTGAATCAGGAAAGGGGCTGAATTATTGTTTTATTTTTAATTTTATTTTGGGGGGTAGATCACCTTAATATTGCAGATAGATTGTAACTTCCATCAATGTAATTGTCTGCATCACTTCCAATCCCCCATGTTTTTTATATATGGGTCCTCTGTAGCTCAGCTGGTAGAGCACGGCGCTTGTAACACCAAGGTAGTGGGTTCGATCCCCGGGACCACCCATACACTAAAAAAATAAAATAAAATTTATGCACGCATGACTGTAAGTCGCTTTGGATAAAAGCATCTGCTAAATGGCATATTATTATTATTATATTATTATATACACACACATATATACACTGCTCAAAAAAATAAAGGGAACACTAAAATAACACATCCTAGATCTGAATGAATGAAATAATCTTATTAAATATTTTTTCTTTACATAGTTGAATGTGCTGACAACAAAATCACACAAAAATGATCAATGGAAATCAAATGTATCAACCCATGGAGGTCTGGATTTGGAGTCATCCTCAAAATGAAAGTGGAAAACCACACTACAGGCTGATCCAACTTTGATCTAATGTCCTTAAAACAAGTCAAAATGAGGCTCAGTAGTGTGTTTGGCCTCCACGTGCCTGTATGACCTCCCTACAACGCCTGGGCATGCTCCTGATGAGGTGGCGGATGGTCTCCTGAGGGATCTTCTCCCAGACCTGGACTAAAGCATCCGCCAACTCCTGGACAGTCTGTGGTGCAACGTGGCGTTGGTGGATGGAGCGAGACATGATGTCCCAGATGTGCTCAATTGGATTCAGGTCTGGGGAACGGGCGGTCCATTGCATCAATGCCTTCCTCTTGCAGGAACTGCTGACACACTCCAGCCACATGAGGTCTAGTATTGTCTTGCATTAGGAGGAACCCAGGGCCAACCGCACCAGCATATGGTCTCACAAGGGGTCTGAGGATCTCATCTCGGTACCTAATGGCAGTCAGGCTACCTCAGGCGAGCACATGGAAGGCTGTGTGGCCCCCCAAAGAAATGCCACCCCACACCATGACTGACCCACCGCCAAACCGGTCATGCTGAGGATCTCCACGGCGTCTCCAGACTCTGTCACGTCTGTCACGTGCTCAGTGTGAACCTGCTTTCATCTGTGAAGAGCACAGGGCACCAGTGGCGAATTTGCCAATCTTGGTGTTCTCTGGCAAATGCCAAACGTCCTGCACGGTGTTGGGCTGTAAGCACAACCCCCACCTGTGGATGTCGGGCCCTCATACCACCCTCATGGAGTCTGTTTCTGACAGTTTGAGCAGACACATGCACATTTGTGGCCTGCTGGAGGTCATTTTGCAGGGCTCTGGCAGTGCTCCTCCTGCTCCTCCTTGCACAAAGGCGGAGGTAGCAGTCCTGCTGCTGGATTGTTGCCCTCCTACGGCCTCCTCCACATCTCCTTATGTACTGGCCTGTCTCCTGGTAGCGCCTCCATGCTCTGGAACACTACGCTGACAGACTCAACAAACCTTCTTGCCACAGCTCGCATTGATGTGCCATCCTGGATGAGCTGCACTACCTGAGCCACTTGTGTGGGTTGTAGTCTCCGTCTCATGCTACCACTAGAGTGAAAGCACCACCAGCATTCAAAAGTGACCAAAACATCAGCCAGGAAGCATAGGAACTGAGAAGTGGTCTGTGGTCACCACCTGCAAAACCAGTCCTTTATTGGGGTTATCTTGCTAATTGCCTATAATTGCACAACAGCATGTGAAATGTATTGTCAATCAGTGTTGCTTCCTAAGTGGACAGTTTGATTTCACAGAAGTGTGATTGACTTGGAGTTACATTGTGTTGTTTAAGTGTTACCTTTATTTTTTTGAGCAGTGTATATATATATATATATATATATATATATATATATATATATATATATACAGTGGGGGAAAAAGTATTTAGTCAGCCACCAATTGTGCAAGTTCTCCCACTTAAAAAGATGAGAGAGGCCTGTAATTTTCATCATAGGTACACGTCAACTGTGACAGACAAAATGAGAAAAACAAATCCAGAAAATCACATTGTAGGATTTTTAATGAATTTATTTGCAAATTATGGTGGAAAATAAGTATTAGGTAAATAACAAAAGTGTCTCAAAAATTACAGGCCTCTCTCATCTATTTAAGTGGGAGAACTTGCAAAATGTTTGGCTGACTAAATACTTTTTTCCCCACTGTATATATATATATATATATATATTAATTTATATATAAATATACACATATACATATAACTATACATACATACATACATACATACATACATACATACATACATACATACATACATACATACATACACATGCATATCCTTTAAAAAAATATAGAGTGAGGGAAAAAAGTATTTGATCCCCTGCTGATTTTGTACATTTGCCCACTGACAAAGAAATGATCAGTCTATAATTTTAATGGTAGGTTTATTTGAACAGTGAGAGACAGAATAACAACAAAAAAATCCAGAAAAGCGCATGTCAAAAATGTTATCAATTGATTTACATTTTAATGAGGGAAATAAGTATTTGACCACTCTGCAAAACATGATTTAGTACTTGGTGGCAAAACCCTTGTTGGCAATCAAAGAGGTCAGACATTTCTTGTTGTTGGCCACCAGGTTTGCATACATCTCAGGAAGGATTTTGTCCCACTCCTCTTTGCAGATCTTCTCCAAGTCATTAAGATTTCGAGGCTGACGTTTGGCAACTCGAACCTTCAGCTCCCTCCACAGATTTTCTATGGGATGAAGGTCTGGAGACTGGCTAGGCCACTCCAGGACCTTAATGTGCTTCTTCTTGAGCCACTCCTTTGTTGCCTTGGCCGTGTGTTTTGGGTCATTGTCATGCTGGAATACCAATCCACGACCCATTTGCAATGCCCTGGCTGAGAGAAGGAGGTTCTCACCCAAGATTTGATGGTACATGGCCCCGTCCATCATCCCTTTGATGCGGTGAAGTTTTCCTGTCCCTTTGGCAGAAAAACACCCCCAAAGCATAATGTTTCCACCTCCATGTTTGACTGTGGGCATGGTGTTCTTGGGGTCATAGGCAGCATTCCTCCTCCTCCAAACACGGCGAGTTGAGTTGATGCCAAAGAGCTCCATTTTGGTCTCATCTGACCACAACACTTTCACCCAGTTCTCCTCTCAATCATTCAGATGTTCATTGGCAAACTTCAGACGGGCATGTATATGTGCTTTCTTGAGCAGGGGGGCCTTGCGGGTGCTGCAGGATTTCAGTCCTTCACGACGTAGTGTGTTACCAATTGTTTTCTTGGTGACTATGGTCCCAGCTGCCTTGAGATCAATGACAAGATCCTTCCGTGTAGTTCTGGTCTGATTCCTCACCGTTCTCATGATCATTGCAACTCTACGAGGTGAGATCTTGCATGGAGCCCCAGGCCGAGGTTGATTGACAGTAATTTTGTGTTTCTTCCATTTGCGAATAATTGTACCAACTGTTGTCACCTTCTCACCAAGCTGCTTGGCGATGGTCTTGTAGCCCATTCCAGCCTTTTGTACGTCTACAATCTTGTCCCTGACATTCTTGGAGAACTCTTTGGTCTTGGCCATGGTGGAGAGTTTGGAATCTGATTGATTGATTGCTTCTGTGGACAGGTGTCTTTTATACAGGTAACAAACTGAGATTAGGAGCACTCCCTCTAAGAGTGTGCTCCTAATCTCAGCTCATTACCTGTATAAAAGACACCTGGGAGCCAGAAATCTTTCTGATTGAGAGGGGGTCAAATACTTATTTCCCTCATTAAAATGCAAATCAATTTATAACATTTTTTACATGCGTTTTGCTGGATTTTTTTGTTGTTATTTTGTCTCTCACTGTTCAAATAAACCTACCATTAAAATTATAGACTGATCATTTCTTTGTCAATGGGCAAACATACAAAATCATCAGGGGATCAAATACTTTTTTCCCTCACTGTATATATTCCCCTCTATTACTTTCCAACCCTGCCACCCTTTCCCCACTTGGAGTAAACTGGTGAACAACAACGCCTAGGCCTCTACTTCCAGCCCATACCCACTATCTACATTTTATGGACATAGTCAATTTTACAGTGATTACATTTTGTTTGTTCTTTCTCCTGAACTTCTTCTACTCTCAACCTCTCATTTTCATGATCTCCATCCGGTTTGCTTCTATATGCCATATCTTTCTAAATGTACTCCTTCACAAAAGCTCCCAACCTACACTTATTATGGACACAGCGTGCCTACATTATTAGTTATCTTGTTATTGTTTGTTGTTAGTTGTTATTAGTCCCATCCTTCAATTCCATTCAACACCGCCCATTTATCTTTTAACACCATCCATATAGGATTTCTATTTGCCATATATATTTCAACTGTACTGTGATGTCTTACAAAAGTTCTGAACCTTTCTATTCTCATTGTTTCTACAGATTGTGAATTGAAAATAAACATTTTTGCTAATAGTATTATTATGTTATTGATCGATTGACTATGACTTTTCAGATCACCCAGTAGTGCTATCTGCAGGGTTAGCTCCAGCTAAATATTGCAATCCTTTAGCCATTCCTGGACCTGTGTCCAAATACAAGCTACAAATAGACAGTACCAAAACAAATGATCTAATGATTCTGTCTCTTCGCAGCAAAATATGCAGAGCTGGAAAGATTGTATCCCCCATATAAATAACATTCTATTGGTAGCAATAATTTTATATAATCATTTAAATTGAAAGATTTGAAGTTTTGAATCCGGTGTCATTTTGCGTATCAGTTCATAAACACTATGCCATGGGATTGGTACCTCAAAAATCTCTTCCCAACTATTTTGCAATGTATATGGGACGGCTGTCAATCCTTTGGTCCTTAAATGAAACTGATATACTTTTTTATTTATCACAGTTTTCCTTAACCAATTATGTTCTTTAATGCAAGGCCGACAGACAAGTTCCTTACTTTCTCCTCCTTCCACTTTCCTCTTCCATTTTTGCAGTAAGGCAGCAATTATTTGGTTGTAATTTTGGGTAGAGCAGACATTTCCATATGTTTTTGTTAGCTGCATGTCAGATTACAACCAAATATAATGACATAATGATCACCAGTCCTACCGATGATATCATTTACAAAGATTATACATTTTTTAAACATTTTGTCAAAAAAAAAGTTTTTTTGTCAATGACTATATTTGAGTTTAACCACAATATTTGTTGTATTATTTGTTCTGTCGTTTCTGGAGGATTAAATTGAAATTGCAACCAACTTTCTATGGCTTGTTTTAGAAATAGTGATATCTGGGAGATGATTTCCTTTTCAAATAACTGAAAGTGAGTGGTTGTAATCTGAATAAAGGGAAAAAGGCCATTCTTGAACATTGGGTGAGACAATCTTACTAATTTGCTAGAGAACCAGTTCGGATTTAAGTATAACTTTTGTATGACTGAAGCTTTTAGTGATAGGTCTAATGCTTTAATATTTAATAATTCTGTCCTCCGAATTCATATTCATTATATAAATAGGCCCGTTTAATTTTGTCTGGCTTGCCGTTCCAAATAAAATGGAATCTTTTTTTCTCATATAATTTAAAAAACTGATCGCTAGGCGTAGGTAAGACCATAAGCAAATAGGTAAACTGGGATAATATTAAAGAGTTAATCATGGTGATTTTTCCACAAATTGACAGGCACCCACCTTTCCATGGTAGCAAGATCTTATCTATTTTTGCTAACTTTCTATTATAATTTATTGAAGTGAGATCATTTATTTCCTTTGGGATACGTATTCCGAGTATATCCACATCACCATCATACCATTTTATTGGTAAACTACATGGCAATGTAAAATTTTAATTTTTTTATTGCTCCAATACATAATATAAACATTTGTCATAATTTGGTTGTAATCCAGAGAGGTTAGAATATGTATCTAGATCCTCTATGAGGCTGTGGAGTGATTCTAGTTGTGGATTTAAAAGAAAACATGAATCATCAGCCTACAATGACACCTTTGTTTTTAAGCCCTGGATTTATAATCCCCTGATATTATTGTTGGATCTGATTTTAATAGCTAACATCTCGATGGCAACAATAAATAGATATGCCGATAGTGGACAACCTTGTTTCACTCCTCTTGACAGTTTAAAACTTTATGAGAAATAGCCATTATTTACTATTTTACACCTAGGGTTACTATACATGATTTTGAACCATTTTATAAGAGATTCACCAAAATTGAAATGATCCAGGCATTTATATATAAACCCCAGTCGTACTTTATCAAATGCCTTTTCGAAGTCTGCTATGAATAGCAGGCATGGTTTCTCCGATTTTCCATAATGTTCTATTGTTTCCAATACTTGCCTTATATTATCTCCAATGTATCTTCCATGTAAAAAACTTGTCTGATTAGAATGAATAATATCCGACAATACCTTTTTAATTCTATGCGCTATACATTTTGCTAGAATTTTTGCATCACAACACTGAATTGTAAAAGGCCTCCAATTTTTTAAATGGACTGGATCTTTATATTTGCCACTTGTACCCTGTTTCAGTAATAATGAGATCAGACTTTTTTCTTGAGTGTCAGATAATCTACCATTTACATAGGAGTGGTTAAAACATGAAAATAACGGTCCTCTTAGTATATCAAAAAAGTTTTGGTATACTTCGACTGGTATGCCATCCAACCCTGGAGTTTTCCCGGACTTAAAGTCTTTAATTGTATCCAGAAGTTCCTCCTCTGTAATTTCACCTTCACATGTGTCTTTCTGTTTGGCTGTTAATTTTACATTATCAATAGTAAAAAAATCTCTACAATTAGCTTCAGTTAGAGGAGATGGAGGGAACTGAAACGAAAACATATGCATAAAGTACCTTGTTTTCTCCTTCAAAATATCATTTGGTGAATCATGGGTTACTCCGTCAATTGTGACCAGTTTCATTACATTATTTTTGGTAGCATTCCTATGTTGAAGATTAAAAAATAATTTGGTGCATTTTTCCCCATATTCCATCCAGTTTGCTTTATTTTTATAATATATTACACTTGATCTTTCTTGAATAAGTTTCTCCATTTCTTTTTGTTTTTCCTCTAATTTATTCTGAGTCTCTATGTTACAGTTTTTATTGCCTTCTATCTGTTCTGTTAGACTTTCTATTGCCTTTGTTAGTATAAACTCTTTTGATGTTGTGGTGTCAAGACAACGATGCTGATATGCTGTGTAGACAAGGAATCCGCTGACACTGTACTTGATTATAAAGGTTTATTATATCAAAGGTTCCAGCATCAATTTACAGATTTCTGCAGAATCTGGAAAATAACTAACCCAATCTCAAATCTGATTATTCTCCCAGTCCTTTGTTCAAACATGGTATTTATCCTATGTAACATAATACAGTGGGGGGAAAAAAGTATTTAGTCAGCCACCAATTGTGCAAGTTCTCCCACTTAAAAAGATGAGAGAGGCCTGTAATTTTCATCATAGGTACACGTCAACTATGACAGACAAAATTAGAAGAAAAAAAATCCAGAAAATCACATTGTAGGATTTTTAATGAATTTATTTGCAAATTATGGTGGAAAATAAGTATTTGGTCACCTACAAACAAGCAAGATTTCTGGCTCTCACAGACCTGTGACTTCTTCTTTAAGAGGCTCCTCTGTCCTCCACTCGTTACCTATATTATTGGCACCTGTTTGAACTTGTTATCAGTATAAAAGACACCTGTCCACAACCTCAAACAGTCACACTCCAAACTCCACTATGGCCAAGACCAAAGAGCTGTCAAAGGACACCAGAAACCAAATTGTAGACCTGCACCAGGCTGGGAAGACTGAATCTGCAATAGGTAAGCAGCTTGGTTTGAAGAAATCAACTGTGGGAGCAATTATTAGGAAATGGAAGACATACAAGACCACTGATAATCTCCCTCGATCACGCAAGATCTCACCCCGTGGGGTCAAAATGATCACAAGAACGGTGAGCAAAAATCCCAGAACCACACGGGGGGACCTAGTGAATGACCTGCAAAGAGCTGGGACCAAAGTAACAAAGCCTACCATCAGTAACACACTACGCCGCCAGGGACTCAAATCCTGCAGTGCCAGACGTGTCCTCCTGCTTAAGCCAGTACATGTCCTGGCCCGTCTGAAGTTTGCTAGAGTGCATTTGGATGATCCAGAAGAGGATTGGGAGAATGTCATATGGTCAGATGAAACCAAAATAGAAATTTTTGGTAAAAACTCAACTCGTCGTGTTTGGAGGACAAAGAATGCTGAGTTGCATCCAAAGAACACCATACCTACTGTGAAGCATGGGGGTGGAAACATCATGCTTTGGGGCTGTTTTTCTGAAAAGGGACCAGGACGACTGATCCGTGTAAAGGAAAGAATGAATGGGGCCATGTATCGTGAGATTTTGAGTGAAAACCTCCTTCCATCAGCAAGGGCATTGAAGATGAAACGTGGCTGGGTCTTTCAGCATGACAATGATCCCAAACACACCGCCCGTGCAATGAAGGAGTGGCTTCGTAAGAAGCATTTCAAGGTCCTGGAGTGGCCTAGCCAGTCTCCAGATCTCAACCCCATAGAAAATCTTTGGAGGGAGTTGAAAGTCCGTGTTGCCCAGCGACAGCCCCAAAACATCACTGCTCTAGAGGAGATCTGCATGGAGGAATGGGCCAAAGTACCAGCAACAGTGTGTGAAAACCTTGTGAAGACTTACAGAAAACGTTTGACCTGTGTCATTGCCAACAAAGGGTATATAACAAAGTATTGAGAAACTTTTGTTATTGACCAAATACTTATTTTCCACCATAATTTGCAAATAAATTCATTAAAAATCCTACAATGTGATTTTCTGGATTTTTTTTCTTCTCATTTTGTCTGTCATAGTTGACGTGTACCTACGATGAAAATTACAGGCCTCTCTCATCTTTTTAAGTGGGAGAACTTGCACAATTGGTGGCTGACTAAATACTTTTTTCCCCCACTGTATTTCCCCCCTTCGAGACTAATTAAGTCTCAAAAACAAAAAGAATAGGATTATGACAAATAACATTTTTTCTTCTTGAGTAACTTTAGCAATAAAACAACATTTATGGAGAGTAAACACATTTTTATGTAGACACATTTTTATGGAGTGTAAAGAAATTATTATGGAGCGTAAACAAATTGTTATGGAGTGTAAGAGCGAAAAACCTGTCTGGCAGCTTTCATTCCAAATATCCATCAATCAATCAAGACAGGAAAATTCTCTCACAGCCCCTCTGCCCCAGGCGACCACCTAAGTACTCCAGATCAATTTATAAATCTTTATCAATGCATTTTAAGCTATGATGCAATTGAATACACATGAAAACCTCAGAAAACAAAATACAATAAAAAATGTCCACATTCAGGCTGGTCGACCCATCGGACCCTCCTGTTGATTCTCTCTGTCCCTGCCTAGACCCAATATCCCTAAGCATCCACGAAAAAAATTTAAACATCTGAGGTCCCCACATGTACCCAACAACAGAAAACATAATTCTTCAAAAAATTAATAGAGAAAGAATATGACACAAATCATGTATTACCCATGCAAATATGTATATAAATCATTGCAGACACTGGAATGTAGTCCACTACACTGCATCTCCTCAACAGTGTCGACTTTCAATGTAACGTCGATGATGGAATCTGAACATTTCCACACCTTCCTTGTTCAACTTCCTCCAGTCCATTCATATTGTCCATGTTTGAGTATTTTAATCCCACTCTACACATTCCCCCATATGCTTTTGGAAGAAAAGAAAACACCAACCAGTATCTTTTGCAAAACAACACATGCAAATTAAAACATCAATATCAAAAATAATATATAAATGATATATATAAATGAATCACATTCCATTTCCCCCCTTTGATTCATAAAACACTAAATATCACAATAATATGCAAAGAAATGTGAAAATTATCTTTAGTTACTTAAACCCTAGTTTTCCTAACATTTTGATCTGACTTTTTTTTCTCCAATTTAAAAAAAATCTATTTCACTGATTTATCCACAAAACTCTTTCCCATTTTCTGAGGATATTAAATCTGGAAATCCCCACTGTTTATGACTTCTTTACACAAAAACTTGGCAACCGACTGAGCGTCTTTTCGCTTAGTCGTGCAGGCCTCCGGCCATCGTGAAAATCTATCTACAACCACCAGCATATATATTTTCCCTTCAACTGGTTTTATCATATCAACAAAGTCGATAACCAACTCACGCATAGGACCTCTTGGTGTAGGAATGTGACCAGGAAGAACAGTCACACCCCTGGGAACATTATTTTTCAGACAGATTGTGCACCTGCCTATGACATAGTCAACCTGTTCAAGCAAATATGGTGCCCAAAAACCATACTCCTTTGTGATCTTTCTCCTAACCTCCCCCTTGCAACATGAGCTAACCCATGTGCTTCCTGAATTATCAGACCTAATAGGTCTAGAGGCGCTACTATCAACCCCTCATGGTTTCTCCAAAGACCAGTAGCATCTTTGACGCCACCTCGGTCTAGCCATAACTGTTTGTCGATCGTAGAAGCAGCTTCCTGCATCAAAATCACATCCTTAAGCGTAATTTTGTCTTCCAAGTCCACTCCATGAGTGACCAGAAAAACCTTGCCCAATTTGTCCGCTCCTGTGACGGCTTTTGCAGCTTCATCAGCAGCTTTGTTCCCTTGTGTGACTTTTGACACATCTGTTTTATGAGCTGCACACTTAGCTATCGCTATCTCTTTAGGCTTCATTATAGCATGCAACAGTTTCATTATTTGCGCATGATGTTGTATTGGAGAACCATCCGTTTTCTTAAACCCTCGACCTTTCCACACTGCTCCAAACAAATGACATACACTATGTGCATATGCTGAATCAGTGTATATCGTCACTCGCTTTCCTTCTGCTAACAAGCACGCTTCTGTTAGCCCCACAAGTTCAGCAAGTTGTGCGGACGCAGGCTGTGGTATTACTTCAGCCTTTTCAACAATAAATCCAGTTCCTTGGGCTTTAACTACTGCATAGCCAGCACACAATTTATCTCCCACATGATAACAAAATCCTTCTATTTGTGGTTCGATCCCTTGGATTGCTTCATCTTTCAATGGATACTGATTCTTCCAAGGAGGTCTGGCTCCTAGTCGAAGTTCAACTTTCACCGGTTGGGCTGATTACACAAGTCCAATATCGGCACTGTGTTGAGACCACAAACATTCTGGAACTTGTTGCAACATCTCCTCTCTCATAGGATCTGAATCCATATTCGCACTGCAAATAGATTCATGTGTCATCCTTACGGCTTGTGGCTGTCCTTGTCCTTAAGCCGAAATCATGATTTTGAGAAATCGCTGATCTTCACTCCTCCAAATCGCCAAATTCTCTTTCATTGGTATGAAAACAGCTTTCTCTGCTTCTGTCATCATTTCTCCTGTTTGCTTCTGATCATAGTCTTCAGAAACCAACAAGGTCACATGTGGCACATTCTTCTCATCTCAAATTCTTTATCCAGATAATCGTCTGTGTTTATCTTCATAGCTGCTCCTTGCGGTCCTAAAATTATGCAACATGAGCTGAGTTGAACTTTCTTTGGTTGATGACGCAACCATTCCTCTGAGTTCGATTGGGCAGCATTCTTGAAATACTTGAGCGTACAATGAAATGGATATTCTGGAAGCCTCGCACCTGGCATGTTTGCCACAATGAATTTCTCCCATATCTTAGCCTGCTTCAAAAAATCTGCACTGAGATTTCCAATCCAAAATACTGAAGAAGAATCCATCTCTGTCGTCATCAACAATTGGTAAACCTTTTCTTTTGGCACTTCTACCAGACAGCCATCTGGCGTACATTTTATTGTACAGTTCAATCTACACAATGCATCTCTTCCCAACAATGCAATAGGTGTATGTTCCGATACCAGTATGGGTATTGTAATTTTCTGATTTTTATAGCAGAGCTCAATTGGTTCCGTAAGAAGAATCAGCTGTTTCACTCCCTCAAATCCGATTGTCCTAATTAGTTGATTGGACACAGGGAGATGTGTAGCATCTTCAGGCCGAACACAGGTGAAAGCAGCTCCACTATCCGCCATCACCTCCAATGGTCGGTTGTTTACTTTCACCTCAATTGTTGGATCTTTTTCCAGTCCTGATGCTACCAGCTGACACCCCCCTTTCGGATCTTCTGGGCACCTCTAGAATCCTTGCTCCGGGCCCCTATAAGGGTTCACCGGTCCTCCAAATGATCTTGACTGGCCCCTGTATCTTCCTCTGAAATTCCCTCTGGTGTTTCCTCCTGGCCCATTAATCTCACAGGCAAAGTGACCAACCAGTCCACAATTATAAGACACTTCTGAAGATTGCTGGAAGTATGGCTTAAATCTTCCTCCTCTTCCTCTTCCTAAGCCTTCTCGTCCTCTTCCTCTCCAATTCTGTGTCTGTCCAGAAACTGGCTGTGGATATGAAACAACTGGTCCCACTAGTGGTGACTGGTACAATTGCAGTTGGAACTGGTTCGGTTGAAGTTGTAGCTGTGATTGTTGATTTGGTGCACACTGATTCTGCATAACCAAAGCCTGTTTCTTCTCCTTCTTATTCTCCACCAGTTGTATTTGATTGAGTTTTCTGAGAGTTTCTTGGTCCTGTTCTTTCTGGTTGTGTTCCTTTTTCCGGTACAGATCCACTTGATGGGCTATATGATCTGTATAGACACCTTTTGTCATGCTTCCAAGTCCAACCACCTCTGCCAGTTTACTCCTTACTGGTGAGGGCAGCCCCATCTGCAGTTTAGCTCGCAAAATTGACTGCTCTATTTGACTCACATCTGGATCATTTCCGGTAATATTTCTCCACACTTGATGAACTCTTGACACATAGGCTCTCGGATTTTCTTGTTGTCCTAGTGGGTCAATCAGAATGTTGTCAGGATGCACATTTGTTGGAAACGTATCTTTTAGTGCTCTCCACAGCCGATTTCTACTTGCAGCTAACAACTCAGGATCATTCACCGCAGTCCCCACATATCGATTAAGTCCAGCTCTCTGAAAAATGTCTTCCATACCTGGAATCCCAAGGAGATTAGCCAAAAGTTTCGTAATGTCTCCTATGGCAGACTGTGTTCCCACCGTAATTTCTTCCAACTCAGAAATCTAAGGATATGCTCCATCTTGAAGTGTAGGCAGTGTTCTCAAGTATATCTGACATATCGGTATTCTGCAAAGGCTTATACTCCAGATTCTGTCCTCGAATTATCACTGGCATAATCTCCTTACTCGTGCTCCCTTTTCTTGGTCGCAATGTATACCTCCTCCCCAATTCTTGGGATCCTTTTTTCAGCAGTTTTTCGTTCTGTATTTTCAGCTTATTGAGTTATTTTTCCAATCCTCTTACTTCTTCTAAATTATTTGCCTTATCCAAGCATGATATGCATCGATCTATATGTCTTTCTATTTCTTCTGTGCTAGTCATTGTAGAATAAAATCCTCTTGAACATGAAGCACCTTTAATCTCCAAATCTTCATAGCTGTCTTCATCTTGACTTTCATCAGAGCTCGGATCTCTTGTATCCTTCTCCTTCCAACTTCCATCACCCCTTCTTTCCGCTCTGGCCAACCTCTGTCTGATCACAGGGTCATATCCACCCATGATCTCTTCTGAATCACTCTGATCATCATCATCATCATCTTCAAATTCCATCCTCCTGAACCTCACTCTACCCTTAGTTTCCAGACATGTCGTTTTCTTCTTACTTTTGGAGTTTGGATTCATCTTTATGGTTGTTTCTGCTTGTCCTCTCTCTATTATTCGTTCATCTTCATCTCTGATGCAATAATCACCCTCCTGAATGATCATTGGAAGCTGAGGATAGACGTCCTTAAACTCTACTTTTTCCTCAAGGTGGGGGCCTCTTTGCTGAATCCGTATGTGAGAAAGGTGTATTGACTTCTGCCATTCGTTTTTCTGTTACCTTCTCCTCTTTTGTCATTTTCTCTATACCTCTGTCTCTTTTATCTTTTGTATCTTTTATCAGTTTTTGTCCCTCATTTTCAAACAGCTTAAGAACACCCAGCTCTCTTTGTCTCTTTTCTTTACGTTGTTACCCTTTTTTCCCCTTCTTTTGATCTGCCTTATAAGTCGACACAAGCACTTGCGTTATCTTGATGACGTCTGGGTTAAGAGTCCCTTCCACTGGCCATGGTTGTTCAATGTAAGGCCAACGTTTATTCCATTTTCCAGATAACCTTGCAATACCATTAACTAGAGGATTACTATTTTGTACTACATATTTACATTACATTTACATTTACGTCATTTAGCAGACGCTCTTATCCAGAGCGACTTACAAATAGGTTCATTCACCTTATAGCCAGTGGGATAACCACTTTACAATGTTTTTTTTTTTTTTTTTTTTTTTTGGGGGGGGGGGGGGGGGGGTAGAATGAGGGGGGGGTACTTTATCCTATCCCAGGTATTCCTTAAAGAGGTGGGGTTTCAAATGTCTCCGGAAGGTGGTGAGTGACTCCGCTGTCCTGGCGTCGTGAGGGAGCTTGTTCCACCATTGGGGTGCCAGAGCAGCGAACAGTTTTGACTGGGCTGAGCGGGAACTATGCTTCCGCAGAGGAAGGGGAGCCAGCAGGCCAGAGGTGGATGAACGCAATGCCCTCGTTTGGGTGTAGGGACTGATCAGAGCCCGAAGGTACAGAGGTGCCGTTCCCCTCACTGCTCCATAGGCAAGCACCATGGTCTTGTAACGGATGCGAGCTTCAACTGGAAGCCAGTGGAGTGTGCGGAGGAGGGGGGTGACGTGAGAGAACTTGGGAAGGTTGAACACCAGACGGGCTGCGGCATTCTGGATGAGTTGTAGGGGTTTAATGGCACAGGCAGGGAGCCCAGCCAACAGCGAGTTGCAGTAATCCAGACGGGAGATGACAAGTGCCTGGATTAGGACCTGTGCCGCTTCCTGTGTAAGGCAGGGTCGTACTCTCCGAATGTTGTAGAGCATGAACCTGCAGGATCGGGTCACCGCCTTGATGTTAGCGGAGAACGACAGGGTGTTGTCCAGGGTCACGCCAAGGCTCTTCGCACTCTGGGAGGAGGACACAACGGAGTTGTCAACCGTGATGGCGAGATCATGGAACGGGCAGTCCTTCCCCGGGAGGAAGAGCAGCTCCGTCTTGCCAGGGTTCAGCTTGAGGTGGTGATCCGTCATCCATACTGATATGTCTGCCAGACATGCAGAGATGCAATTCGCCACCTGGTTATCAGAAGGGGGAAAGGAGAAGATTAGTTGTGTATCGTCAGCGTAGCAATGATAGGAGAGGCCATGTGAGGGTATGACAGAGCCAAGTGACTTGGTGTATAGGGAGAAAAGGAGAGGGCCTAGAACTGAGCCCTCTCCTCCATCAACAGGAGTAATTACTTTCATAGTTTTGATGTCCTTTTTCCCCATTGTAACAACTCTTTTATATTCCTTTATTGTGAATTATTTTATTTTATTATTATTATTTTAAACTAATTAATTAGTAAACCAAAAAATACTTTAAGCTATGTTGCTTATCATTCCCTCCTATTTAAAAAAAATCATTTTTATTTTTATTTTTTCTCTACCAAATTATTGATTAGTGGAAATCTTACCACATCCGATCAGGGAAAGTAAAGGAAACTAGTCAATTTCAGAGCAATCAAAAAAGAAAGACCTGCAATCCAGCAACACTATAGCACCCACAAACCAATTGCTTAATAAGCACCCAATCACTTTAATTTTACAGAATATTCTCAGTGCTGGATTTCCAACACAACTCTAATCAAAACAACTCATGCACAAAAAACCCTAATGTGCAATTCTCAATTACATCAATTGATCAGTCTGTTGCCAAGTCCCTGCCAAATGGTCACAACATGAAATATTCTATGCATACACAATGTATCTATTATATCCTGTAAGGGAAAGTAAGTTTGTGGATAGAACAGTACTGGCCTTAATTGGACTGGATCCGGGGCAGCACACGCTGTCGCGTGACGCACTGGTCAGCACCTGCTGTTTGCTTATTTCAACCATACAATACCCTTTTAGACATACCTATGTTCACATTCGCGCTAAGAAATAAGCAAACAGCTTAACTCAGGAATATTATAAATAGCGCAATAATATATATATATATATTTTTTTAATCCGTCAACATAACTCTTATTTATAAATCCAATGGATCTCAATCAAATAGATTCATAATTAAGCAACAGCCACTTAACAAACAGAATACTTTATCCGTGTGTACTCAAAGTCTCCCCCGTTCTTTTTTCAGCTCTAAGTCTGCGTCTCCCAGCAGCTCAGTGCAGGCAGGGGAGTGACACACTCACTCCGCGCAACTCTAAATTCCTAAAATCCCACACATGCGCAGCTCATTCACCAGTGCGATTTCAGGGTGAGAGGAGCTCCCGCAAGCAACTTTCTCCAAGTCAAACAGCAGACAGACCAGCTGTCCCTCTGTTTTTTCCAACACAGACAAACAGTAACACTAAACAAAACGCACAAACCAACACAAAACATAGAACACAAATCCTACTTCGAAGTTTTTTAACTTTACTATCTTCACTTATTCTAATCTGCAGATTTATAGTTATTTTCTTATCCATTACAAATCATCTCTATACAATCATAACGTCCTCCCGGGGGGCTCATAGTTTTTTAACAATGTTTTAAAAACGTTCTCTCAAATGGATACTCATAAGGTTTTAACCGTAACGTCCTCCCGGGGGCTCATATATTTTTAACAATTCTGGAAACGTTCTCTCAAATGGAGACTCATAAGGTTTTAACCGTAATTAACATATTTCCTTACAAAAAACGAAAACCCCTGTTCTCAACCAAAACATATACAGTGGGGAGAACAAGTATTTGATACACTGCCGACTTTGCAGGTTTTCCTACTTACAAAGCATGTAGAGGTCTGTAATTTTTATCATAGGTACACTTCAACTGTGAGTGACGGAATATAAAACAAAAATCCAGAAAATCACATTGTATGATTTTAAAGTAATTCATATGCATTTTATTGCATGACATAAGTATTTGATACATCAGAAAAGCAGAACTTAATATTTGGTACAGAAACCTTTGTTTGCAATTACAGAGATAATACGTTTCCTGTAGGTCTTGACCAGGTTTGCACACACTGCAGCAGGGATTTTGGCCCACTCCTCCATACAGACCTTCTCCAGATCCTTCAGGTTTCGGGGCTGTCGCTGGGCAATACGGACTTTCAGCTCCCTCCAAAAATGTTCTATTGGGTTCAGGTCTGGAGACTGGCTAGGCCACTCCAGGACCTTGAGATGCTTCTTACGGAGCCACTCCTTAGTTGCCCTGGCTGTGTGTTTTGGGTCGTTGTCATGCTGGAAGACCCAGCCACGACCCATCTTCAATGCTCTTACTGAGGGAAGGAGGTTGTTGGCCAAGATCTCGCGATACATGGCCCCATCCATCCTCCCCTCAATACGGTGCAGTCGTCCTGTCCCCTTTGCAGAAAAGCATCCCCAAAGAATGATGTTTCCACCTCCATGCTTCACGGTTGGGATGGTGTTCTTGGGGTTGTACTCATCCTTCTTCTTCCTCCAAACACGGCGACTGGAGTTTAGACTAAAAAGCTCTAATTTTTGTCTCATCAGACCACAGGACCTTCTCCCATTCCTCCTCTGGATCATCCAGATGGTCATTGGCAAACTTCAGACGGGCCTGGACATGCACTGGCTTGAGCAGGGGGACCTTGCGTGCGCTGCAGGATGTTAATCCATGACGGCGTAGTGTGTTACTAATGGTTTTCTTTGAGACTGTGGTCCCAGCTCTCTTCAGGTCATTGACCAGGTCCTGCCGTGTAGTTCTGGGCTGATCCCTCACCTTCCTCATGATCA
Source organism: Coregonus lavaretus (assembly GCF_964263955.1). Taxonomy (NCBI): domain Eukaryota; kingdom Metazoa; phylum Chordata; class Actinopteri; order Salmoniformes; family Salmonidae; genus Coregonus; species Coregonus lavaretus. The sequence continues at coordinate 18,974,321 of NC_139993.1, forward strand.
TTGATGCCCCATGAGGTGAGATCTTGCATGGAGCTCCAGACCGAGGGTGATTGACCGTCATCTTGAACTTCTTCCATTTTCTAATAATTGCAACAACAGTTGTTACCTTCTCACCAAGCTATTTGCCTATTGTCCTGTAGCCCATCCCAGTCATGTGCAGGTCTACAATTTTATCCCTGATGTCCTTACACAGCTCTCTGGTCTTGGCCATTGTGGAGAGGTTGGTGTCTGTTTGATTGAGTGTGTGGACAGGTGTCTTTTATACAGGTAACAAGTTCAAACAGGTGCAGTTAATACAGGTAATGAGTGGAGAACAGGAGGGCTTCTTAAAGAAAAACTAACAGGGCTGTGAGAGCCGGAATTCTTACTGGTTGGTAGGTGATCAAATACTTATGTCACGCAATAAAATGCTAATTAATTACTTAAAAATCATACAATGTGACTCTGGATTTTTGTCTTAGATTCTGTCTCTCACAGTTGAAGTGTACCTATGATAAAAATTACAGACCTCTACATGCTTTGTAAGTAGGAAAACCTGCAAAATTGGCAATGTATTAAATACTTGTTCTCCCCACTGTATATTTATATATCTCTAACATAAATCTTATCATAGCATGAGTCGACACACAGCTGGAACACAACAGAGACCTCTTTAATTTTGCGCAAACACACACACTCTCTTTCCCTCACACACACATGAAAAGAATGCATCCATTCATACGGTCCTTAAAAGCATGCTTACGTCGCTCCTATTTCCTTTATATTCCTTCCTAAATGTATGCTGCCTTGAGTTGCAGATATTCAATGAGAGGCTACTTCGGACATATACTTCGTCAACTATATACCGAGAGGTAACATACAATTGAATATATATTCTACAATTTCACAGTTCCCAGAACTGACCCGAAAGTCAACCTAGTGACTTTCCTAGGATTTGCGGCCCATCTTAATGATCGCCTCATTTGAGGGCTTCCGTAGATCAGCGACATCCTAACAGTATACATTTTTCCTTATTTCCTTGCATTATTACTTCATTCTATTCCTGGACACTCCTTTAATTTTATTCAAGCCAAAGATCCCTGTGCCCAGTGCTATCAATTCCTATAGACACTCCCCCCTGTTTGCGTTGTTTTCAACGCAAACAAAATTTTGAAATTTAGAACGGATTATTATTATTATATTATATGCCATTTAGCAGACGCTTTTATCCAAAGTGACTTACAGTCATGCGTGCATACATATTTTTTTTGTGTGTATGCGTGGTCCCGGGGATCGAACCCACTACCTTGGCGTTACAAGCGCCATGCTCTACCAGCTGAGCTACAGAGGACCATTGTCATCCCACAGCAAATAACAGCAAGGCACACACACAAGTTCTTTAACGGTACATCCCCCAATGCACACACAGCACACGAACTGACCAGCGCCCAAAGTTGTGAGAAAGCTCACCTTATCTGCCGGCCTCTGTAGCGGGAGTCAGCTCGCAGCGCATGATGAAACGTTGAAACAGACGCAACATGTCCCAAAATCCAATTCATGTGGTGTCGAGACAACGATGCTGATATTGTCACGGTTTCGGCCGAGGCTGCTCCTCCTCCTTGTTCGGGCAGGCTTCGGCGGTCGTCGTCCCCGGAGTACTAGCTGCCACCGTTCGATGTTTCATGTTTGTTTGGTTTTGTCTATTTGTACACCTGTCCCTTGTTAGTGTTTGATTTGGTTGCCTATTTAGTTTTCGTGTGTGGGGGCAGGTGTTATGTGGTATTGTTTATTTGTCAAGCTGTTGCTCTGTGATATTTACTCTCAGGATTGTTGTTTGTTCCGAGAGTCCGCACTGTGTGCGCTATCGCCTTTTTACGCACTGTGTGTTTTGTGCGTACTGTGTATTTTGCCTCCCGGTTGGGTTGGCTGTTCGCCTGTTTTGCTGCTGTTATTTTTGTGACTATAGTCTGTTGACGAACGCCCGTGTTTCCTGCGCTTGATTCCTCACCGCATCTACACTCAGCTACTGACAGAATACCACATCACACCATGGAGTCAGCAGGAGCACCCGCGCCGACAGAGGTCCTGGAGGACCGTCTTCGTGGACAGGAGGACCGGATTAACCAGATCGGGCACGCCTTGGATCGGGTGATGAACACTCTCCACCGATGGGAAAGCAGCGGGGTACCCACGCCCCCACCTACCGGACCATCCCCATCGGTCAGTCCTCCTGAACAACATTCCGGAACCCAGTGGGATTCGGCTCTCGCTCCCGAGGGCGTACGACGGCTCCGCTGCCGGGTGTCAAGGGTTCCTGCTACAGGTGGAGCTCTACCTCGCCACCGTACACCCGGCGCCCTCGGGACACGAGAGCGTCTCCGCCCTCATCTCCTGTCTCACCGGCAAGGCGTTGGAGTGGGCCAACGCCGAATGGAGGAGAATGGACGCCGCGACCATCACTTATGCGGAGTTCTCCCGCCGCTTCCGGGCCGTGTTCGACCATCCACCAGAAGGGAAGGTGGCGGGGGAGCGTCTGTTCTTCCTCCGACAGGGGATGAGGAGCGCACAGGATTTTGCCTTGGAGTTCCGGACTCTAGCGGCAGATGCAGGGTGGAATGAGCGGGCCCTCATAGACCACTTCCGTTGTAGCCTCCGGGAGGACGTCCAAAGAGAGTTGGCGTGCAGGGATACCATGTTGACGTTTGACCAACTAGTCGACATGGCCATTCGGTTGGACACCCTGCTCGCCACCCGTGGGCGTCCCGGATGGGGGTCGCCCATTTCACCCTCCAGCACCTCCGAGCCGAGCCCTATGGAGCTCGGAGGTGCTGGCGCTAGAGAAAGGAGGAGTAGGAACCCGAGGGGGGCCGTCCCCTGCACCAACTGTGGCCGTGGAGGTCACACCGCGGCTAGGTGTTGGGGAAGGTCCCCCGGTGGAGGTGAAGGCAGGCCACGCATTGGGGAGTCCTCCCAGGTGAGTAGGCGCCCTACTTACCCAGCGCTTTCTGTCGTTCACATAACCTTGCCTGTTTGTTTTCCACAGGTAGCACCTCGTTCCCAGCATAAGGCGCTAGTCGATTCAGGCGCAGCTGGGAACTTTATAGATCGCCAGTTCTGTGTAGAATTAGGGATTCCCCTCCTTCCCGTTGATAAGCCTTTCCCTGTACATGCCCTAGATAGCCGTCCGTTAGGATCTGGGTTGATTAGGGAGGTCACAGCGCCCCTTAAGATGGAGACGCAGGGGGATCATGAGGAGACGATTCAGCTCTATCTGATTGACTCTCCTGCTTATCCGGTGGTGCTGGGGCTTCCCTGGTTGATTACCCATGATCCTACTATTTCGTGGCGAGAGAAGGCTCTTAAAGGGTGGTCTGCTCAGTGTGAGGGGCTGTGTCTGGGGGTTTCCATAGGGGCGACCTCGGTGGAAAGTCCGAATCTAATGCCGGCACTGCACATTCCCCCCGAGTATGAGGATTTGACACTAGTGTTTAGTAAGACTAGGGTGGCGCAGCTGCCGCCTCATGGACAGGGGGATTGTGCAATAGATCTCCAGGTAGGAGCAGCCCTCCCGCGGAGCCATGTGTATCCCTTGTCTCAAGAAGAGAGGAAGGCGATGGAAACTTACATCGCCGAGTCTCTGAGACAGGGATACATACGGGCCTCCACTTCACTCGCTTCCTCTAGCTTCTTTTTTGTGAAGAAAAAGGATGGAGGTCTGCGCCCGTGTATTGATTACCGCGGTCTCAATCAGATTACGGTGAAGTACAGCTATCCACTTCCTCTGATTGCGACGATGACGGAATCATTACACGGTGCTCGGTTTTTCACAAAATTGGAACTCAGGAGCGCATATAACTTGGTGCGCATTAGAGAGGGCGATGAATGGAAGACAGCGTTTAGCACGACCTCCGGTCATTACGAGTATCTCGTCATGCCATATGGGTTAATGAATGCTCCCTCAGTCTTCCAATCCTTCGTCGATGAGATTTTCCGGGACATGCAGGGGCAGGGAGTAGTCGTGTACATCGACGATATTCTGGTGTACAGTTCTACCCGAGCAGAGCATGTAGCCCTGGTGCGCCGAGTGTTGAGGAGGCTGTTGGAGCATGACCTATATGTCAAGGCAGAGAAATGTCTGTTCTTTCAGAAGTCGGTCTCCTTTTTGGGTTATCAGTTGTCTGCGTCAGGGGTGGAGATGGAGGTTGACCGGGTGTCAGCTGTGCGTAATTGGCAAACCCCAACCACTGTGAAAGAGGTGCAACAGTTCTTGGGTTTTGCGAATTATTACCGGAGGTTTATCCGGGGTTTTGGTCAGGTGGCAGCTCCCATAACGTCTCTGTTGAAGGGGGGTCCGGTGCGCTTGCGGTGGTCAGCTGAGGCGGACAGGGCTTTTGGGCGACTGAAGGACCTGTTTACCTCGGTGCCGGTGTTGGCGCATCCGGATCCCGCTTTACCATTCCAGGTAGAGGTAGACGCGTCCGAGGCCGGTATTGGGGCCGTCCTCTCACAACGGTCTGGCACACCACCTAAGCTCCGCCCCTGTGCTTTTTATTCTAAGAAACTCAGTCCGGCGGAGCGGAATTATGACGTAGGGGACAGGGAGCTGTTAGCCGTGGTACAGGCCCTAAAGGTGTGGAGGCATTGGCTTGAGGGGGCTCAACACCCTTTCCTCATTTTGACGGACCACCGTAACCTGGAATACATCCGGGCAGCTAGGAGACTGAATCCTCGACAGGCCCGCTGGACTATGTTTGTAGCCCGGTTTGTGTTTAAAATCACTTACATCCCTGGGTCCCAGAACGGGAAGGCAGATGCCCTGTCTCGGCGGTATGACACGGAGGAGAGGTCCGTTGAGCCCACTCCCATACTACCAAAGTCTTGTCTGGTGGCACCGGTGGTATGGGAGGTCGATGCAGAGATCGAGCGGGCGTTACGCACCGACCCAAGTCCTCCACAGTGTCCAGTGGGTCGGACGTACGTTCCGCTCGAGGTACGCGATCGCCTCATTTATTGGGCTCATACGTCCCCCTCCTCTGGACATCCAGGTATCGGCCGGACAGTTCACTGCCTTAGCACTAAGTACTGGTGGCCAACGTTAGCCAGGGATGTGAGGGTTTATGTCTCCTCCTGTTCGGTGTGTGCCCAGTGTAAGGCGCCCAGACATTTGCCCAGGGGTAAGCTACAACCCCTGCCCGTTCCGCAACGACCCTGGTCCCACCTCTCGGTGGACTTTGTTACAGACCTTCCCCCCTCACAGGGGAATACTACCATCCTGGTCGTTGTGGATCGGTTCTCGAAGGCCTGTCGTCTCCTTCCCATGCCAGGTCTCCCTACTGCCCTACAGACCGCTGAGGCTCTGTTTACCCATGTCTTCCGGCATTACGGGGTACCCGAGGATATAGTGTCTGAACGAGGCCCCCAGTTCACCTCCAGAGTGTGGAGAGCCTTTATGGAACGGTTGGGGGTTTCGGTGAGCCTTACCTCGGGTTACCACCCGGAGAGTAATGGGCAGGTTGAACGTGTCAACCAGGATGTGGGTAGGTTTCTGAGGTCTTATTGCCAGGGCCGGCCGGAGGAGTGGGCGAGATACGTTCCGTGGGCCGAGATGGCGCAGAACTCTCTCCGCCACTCCTCCACCCAACTAACCCCTTTCCAGTGTGTGTTAGGGTACCAGCCGGTTCTGGCACCTTGGCACGAGAGCCAGATCGAGGCCCCTGCGGTGGATGAGTGGGTGCGGCGCTCGGAGGAGACATGGAACGCTGCCCACGTTCATCTGCAGCGGGCCATCCATCGGCATAAGACGAGCGCCGATCTCCACCGCAGTGAGGGGCCTGTATACGCACCTGGAGATCGAGTCTGGCTCTCGACCAGAAACCTGCCCCTCCGCCTGCCCTGCCGGAAGCTGGGTCGGCGGTTTGTGGGGCCATTCAAAGTCCTGAGGAGGTTGAACGAGGTGTGTTACAGTTTAGAACTGCCTATTGATTACAGGAATATTAACCCCTCGTTCCATGTGTCTCTCCTCAGGCCGGTGGTAGCTGGTCCACTCCAGGACTATGAGATAGAAGAGACTCCTCCGCCCCCGTTGGACATCGAGGGGGCTCCGGCGTACACTGTGAGGTCCATCCTTGATTCGAGACGCCGGATGGGGGGTCTCCAATATCTCGTGGAGTGGGAGGGGTACGGCCCGCAGGAGCGGTGCTGGGTGCCGAGGAGGGACATATTAGACCTGTCCCTGCTGACCGAGTTCCATCGGGGTCATCCTACGCGCCCTGCTCCGCGTCGTCCTGGTCGTCCCCGAGGCCGGGATCGGCGCACGGCTGGAGCCGCGCGTCAAGGGGGGGGGGGTACTGTCACGGTTTCGGCCGAGGCTGCTCCTCCTCCTTGTTCGGGCAGGCTTCGGCGGTCGTCGTCCCCGGAGTACTAGCTGCCACCGTTCGATGTTTCATGTTTGTTTGGTTTTGTCTGTTTGTACACCTGTCCGTTGTTAGTGTTTGATTTGGTTGCCTATTTAGTTTTCGTGTGTGGGGGCAGGTGTTATGTGGTATTGTTTATTTGTCAAGCTGTTGCTCTGTGATATTTACTCTCAGGATTGTTGTTTATTCCGAGAGTCCGCACTGTGTGCGCTATCGCCTTTTTACGCACTGTGTGTTTTGTGCGTACTGTGTATTTTGCCTCCCGGTTGGGTTGGCTGTTCGCCTGTTTTGCTGCTGTTATTTTTGTGACTAAAGTCTGTTGACGAACGCCCGTGTTTCCTGCGCTTGATTCCTCACCGCATCTACACTCAGCTACTGACAGATATGCTGTGTAGACAAGGAATCCACTGACACTGTACTTGATTATAAAGGTTTATTATATCAAAGGTTCCAGCATCAATTTACAGATTTCTGCAGAATCTGGAGAATAACTAACCCAATCTCAAATCTGATTATTTTCCCAGTCCTTTGTTCAAACATGGTATTTATCCTATGTAACATAATATGGGTGTTTTGAATAGACCAATCCCTGGCTTCCACATATCCAAGTCTCCTCTGTTTCAGGGGGCCCCTATAGTAATGCTTTCCAGATGTTTCAGCAAGGCAAAGTAAAGTTCATCTAACACACCATTTGCAAACGTCAGCCAAAATTATAAACTGTTCAGATACTACAATGTAAATTGCTTTTGTTTTCGAGATGAGTATTGAATTGCATGGCCTCTAAATGCACATTTAAAGGTGTCCCATACAATAAGGGAAAAAGTCGGAAAAAAGTAAGTTATAAATTCCTTTGTCCTACTTAAAAATAAATTATCATCCAATAGGCTTTGATTAAATGTCCAATATCCTCGCCCACGTGGAAATTCAGTAAGAGTAATGTATATGCCAATTATATGACGGACCGACCGCATTCTGTCCCCTATCAACACTTTTTAAACTTTTGGTGCCAACGAGAATGAGATAAGAAAGAAGTCAAGACGACTAGCTTTATTGAGTCTCCGCCATGTAAATCTCACTAGATCAGGATATTTAAGCCTCCATATATCTACTAGTTCTAATGTATCATGACATTTACAATTTCCTTAAGAGCATGTGGGTGATTGTTTGTGGTGTGATTTCCTTTACGGTCCATTGAGCTATTTAAAACAGTATTATAATCCCCCACCATAATAATATTGTCTTGAATTGCTTGCAGGGTTGATAATTTATTGTATATATTGTCAAAGAAGTGTGGATCATCATTATTTGGTCCGTAAATGTTAATGAGCCATATCTGTTTATTGTCCAATAACATATTTAAAATAATCCATCTACCTTGCGTATCTATTTGGACAATTTGCACATTCGGATTAAAATTACTATTAATTAATATCATCACCCCTTTTGAATTTCTTTGCCCATGGGAGAAGTATATTTCGCCCCCCCCCCCCCCCCCCATTCCTTTTTCCACGCAACTTCATCTAGAAATGTTGAATGAGTTTCCTGTAAACAATAGATATTATATTCCTTCTCTTTGAGCCATGTAAATATTGTTCTTCTTTTGTTATTATCAGCTAAGCCATTACAATTATAACTGGCTATACTTATTTCACCATACACCATAATGAGATACAACTTTCAAGTCTATTTATCATTATATATGTTTGTAAATTTACCAATAAAAAATACCATAATGATTGAGTGTCCATATACAGTGAGGGAAAAAAGTATTTGATCCCCTGCTGATTTTGTACGTTTGCCCACTGACAAAGTCATGATCAGTCTATAATTTTAATGGTAGGTTTATTTGAACAGTGAGAGACAGAATAATAACAACAAAAATCCAGAAAAACGCATGTCAAAAATGTTATGAATTGATTTGCATTTTAATGAGGGAAATAAGTATTTGACCCCTCTGCAAAACATGACTTAGTACTTGGTGGCAAAACCCTTGTTGGCAATCACAGAGGTCAGATGTTTCTTGTAGTTGGCCACCAGGTTTGCACACATCTCAGGAGGGATTTTTGTTCCACTACTCTTTGCAGATCTTCTCCAAGTCATTAAGGTTTCAAGGCTGACATTTGGCAACTCGAACCTTCAGATCCCCCCACAGATTTTCTATGTGATTAAGGTCTGGAAACTGGCTAGGCCACTCCAGGACCATAATGTGCTTCTTCTTGAGCCACTCCTTTGTTGTCTTGGCCGTGTGTTTTGGGTCATTGTCATGCTGGAATACCCATCCACGACCCATTTTCAATGCCCGGGCTGAGGGAAGGAGGTTCTCACCCATGATTTGACGGTACATGGCCCCGTCCATCGTCCCTTTGATGCGGTGAAGTTGTCCTGTCCCCTTAGCAGAAAAACACTGTCACACCCTGGTTCTGGGACTCGTTATGTTGAGCCAGGGTGTGTGCATTCTATGTGTTTATTTCAATGTTGGTAGTTCTGTTGTGTCTATTTCTAGGTTGTTGTATGTTTGTATTGAGTGACTCCCAATCGGAGGTAACGAGTGTCAGCTGTCGGCTCGTTATCTCTGATTGGGAGCCATATTTATACTGTGTGTTTTCACCTTGGGGTTGTGGGTTTTTGTTCCATGTTCAGTCATTGTCACTGTGGACTTCACTATCGTCATTTGTTTTGTTGTTTCGGGGTTGCTTTAATTTAATAAAGTCAACATGTTCGCTAAACACGCTGCGCCTTGGTCCGCTTCCTTAGACGAACGTGACAGAAAAACCCACCACAAAAGGACCAAGCAGCGTGTCCAGGAGCAAGGTGATTGGACATGGGAGGAAGCGCCGGGTAAGGAGATCGAGAGGCTGGCGATGGCCCAGGTGGGCAAATCGTGGTCCTGGGAGGACATGCTCGGGGGCAAGGGACCTTGGGGGAGGATCAAGGCCCTGGCGAGAGAGGAGCAACGGCGTCAGCAGGGCCATCGTCGGAAGGACGAGAGGCAACCCCAAGAAATTTTTAGGGGGGGGCACACGGCATGGACGACGGAGGCAAAGATGGGGCGAATCCAGGAGGCCACCAGGCCAGGGGTACACCGCCCTGTACGTCCTGTGCGGATGCCTCACACAGAGTGTGTGAGGGTAGGCATTCAGCCAGGACGGGTGGTGGCCGCTGTTCACTCCAGGCCTCCTATCCGTCTCCACAGCCCGGTCCGGCCTGTTCCTGCCACCCGCACCAAGTCTACGGTGTGCGTCGACAGCCCTGCCCGACCTGTTCCTGCTCTACGCACCAAGTCTACGGTGTGCGTCGACAGCCCTGCCCGGCCTGTTCCTGCTCTCCGCACCAAGTCTACGGTGTGCGTCGACAGCCCTGCCCGGCCTGTTCCTGCTCTACGCACCAAGTCTACGGTGTGCGTCGACAGCCCTGCCCGACCTGTTCCTGCTCCCCGCACCAAGGCTACGGTGTGCGTCGACAGCCCTGCCCGGCCTGTTCCTGCTCTACGCACCAAGTCTACGGTGTGCGTCGACAGCCCTGTCCGGCCCAGTCCTGCTCCCCGCACCAAGTCTACGGTGTGCGTCGACAGCCCTGCCCGACCTGTTCCTGCCACCCGCACCAAGTCTACGGTGCGCGTCGCCAGCCCGACCCGGCCTGTTCCTGCCACGCGCACCAAACCTACGGTGCGCGTCGCCAGCCCGGTCCGGCCTGTTCCTGCCACCCGCACCAAGTCTACGGTGTGCGTCGCCAGCCCGACCCGGCCTGTTCCTGCCACTCGCACCAGACCTACGGTGCGCGTCGCCAGCCCGACCCGGCCTGTTCCTGCCACTCGCACCAAGCCTACGGTGCGCGTCGCCAGCCCGGTCCGGCCTGTTCCTGCCACTCGCACTAAGCCAGGGGTGCGAGAAGTCAGCCTGGTAAGGCCCGTTCCTCCTCCACGCACCAGGCCTACGGGGTGCGTCGTCAGCCCTGTCCGGCTCGTTCCTGCTCTCCGCACCAGGTCTGTGGTGCGCGTCGCCAGCCCATTCCGGTCCATTCCTGTTCCACGCACCAAGCCAGGGGCGCGTGTCGTCAGTCCGGCTCCGGCCAGCGGGGCTAGACAGGACCAGGGGTACTGTGGGGGGTGTATCGGAGGGTGGTGGTCTAGGCCGGAGCCAGAACCGCCACCGAGGAGGTATGCCCGCCCAGCCCTCCCCTGTTTGGGGTTTTTGAGGCGCGGTCGCAGTCCGCGCCTTTAGGGGGGGGTACTGTCACACCCTGGTTCTGGGACTCGTTATGTTGAGTCAGGGTGTGTGCATTCTATGTGTTTATTTCAATGTTGGTAGTTCTGTTGTGTCTATTTCTAGGTTGTTGTATGTTTGTATTGAGTGACTCCCAATCGGAGGTAACGAGTGTCAGCTGTCGGCTCGTTATCTCTGATTGGGAGCCATATTTATACTGTGTGTTTTCACCTTGGGGTTGTGGGTTTTTGTTCCATGTTCAGTCATTGTCACTGTGGACTTCACTATCGTCATTTGTTTTGTTGTTTCGGGGTTGCTTTAATTTAATAAAGTCAACATGTTCGCTAAACACGCTGCGCCTTGGTCCGCTTCCTTAGACGATCGTGACAAACACCCCCAAAGCATAATGTTTCCACCTCCATGTTTGACGGTGGGGATGGTGTTCTTGGGGTCATAGGTAGCATTCCTCCTCCTCCAAACACAGCGAGTTGAGTTGATGCCAAAGAGCTCGATTTTGGTCTCATCTGACCACAACACTTTCACCCAGTTCTCCTCTGAATCATTCAGATGTTCAATGGCAAACTTCAGACGGGCCTGTATATGTGCTTTCTTGAGCAGGGGGACCTTGCGGGCGCTGCAGAATTTCAGTCCTTCACGGAGTATTGTGTTACCCATTGTTTTCTTGGTGACTATGGTCCCAGCTGCCTTGAGATCATTGACAAGATCCTCCCATGTAGTTCTGGGCTGATTCCTCACCGTTCTCATGATCATTGCAACTCCACGAGGTGAGATCTTGCATGGAGCCCCAGGCCGAGGGAGATTGCCAGGTCTTTTATGTTTCTTCCATTTGCGAATAATCGCACCAACTGTTGTCACCTTCTCACCAAGCTGCTTGGCGATGGTCTTGTAGCCCATTCCAGCCTTGTGTAGGTCTACAATCGTGTCCCTGACATCCTTGGAGAGCTCTTTGGTCTTGGCCATGGTGGAGAGTTTGGAATCTGATTGATTGATTGCTTCTGTGGACAGGTGTCTTTTATACAGGTAACAAACTGAGATTAGGAGCACTCCCTTAAAGAGTGTGCTCCTAATCTCAGCTTGTTACCTGTATAAAAGACACCTGGGAGCCAGAAATCTTTCTGATTGAGAAGGGGTCAAATACCTATTTCCCTCATTAAAATTTCCCTCATTTCTGGATGTTTTTGTTGTTATTCTGTCTTTCACTGTTCAAATAAACCTACCATTAAAATTATAGACTGATCATGTCTTTGTCAGTGGGCAAACTTACAAAATCATCAGGGGATCAAATACTTTTTTCCCTCACTGTAGCTGTACCATGATATTTGCATTGCTACTAAGTATCCCTTCAATTGTTCTCCACTAATTCCCCCACTAAATCCCCTCCCCATCCCAAGTTGAGCCGTCATCCCAGTGATCGGCATCCCACCCACATCCCTCCGGATCCCTAGGGCCCCGAGAGGCCAGGACCCATCCATCGAAAATAGCACACAGTGCCACGCACAATACAGAAGCAGATTAACCGCCAAAAGCATTTCCAATGCTGTCACCTCTTTATATATCTATTTAAAAATATATATCTATTCAAATATCTTGCATATCTTATTTTCCATCATTAGCAATTAATATGCGTAATAATGTCAGCAGTTCATACGTAGGATTTTAACATATAACTCGGATTGCCATTGTATTACATTTAATTTATTGACAAGCAATTATTATCCTAGCAAATAATTACCGTGATCAGATCCACCCTCTTCACCTGAGACACAAACACTCTGGTCCCCCGTTGTAACCATTTTCCCCAAGCATCTCCGTGCAGTCAGACCTTTGATTATTTTGTGCCACAATGATAAACCCCCTCTCTGATTGTCCGAGTATGACCCCCTCCCCATGGGTTACTGCAGCCAGTGTTGCCAGCACTGCCACTACCTGGGTGGGGGTACCCCACCGGAATCCCCACCGGCTAGGTAAAAGGTTGTCAAGGTTCTCATTAGCAGCTTTGAGAATTTCCTTGTATGTAATATTCTCCCATCAGGGGGCTCTGGCTTTGTAGGACCAACCCTTCCAGGCAGGCTCAGAATCTTGAGGGGGCGGTGCTGCTCAAGTAGGTCTCTGACCGCATTTATTTCTCTGTTTAGGCTGCATACTCACAGCAGGTCCATAAAAGAGATGGGAACTTCTCTTTGGTGTATAGGTCACTCAGGTGGGTGTCCAGGATATAGGTTTGGGGATCTTTCCATCATGATAGGACAATAAAAAATTAGATTAGATGTATACTATATTTAAAAATGTATATCCCTCATCTACACAAAATTGAAAGCTCTCTCTCACTACCCCTGCTCATAGACACCCGTCAGCTCTAGGATATGCAACCATTTCCCCTCTCACTCAATTAACACCACACCTTTCCAAACACAAAAATGCACACCACATGGTTGACTGCGGAGGAAATGGGCCGAGCGTGCAAACGCACCCACATCCCACACCTGCCTCAAGGGGGTAAGGACGCCAGGGAGAACACAGGACCAACCCCAACAACCGTCCGCCAAAACAACAATTGCCCGCCAAAAAAGCCATGTTCTAATTAGTTGTATTTGAAGATGTATTATTCTGCTTGTTATCTTTTCTTGTTATATCCTTTTTAAAATACTATACTTACTATAAATGTTATTTAATATTCCAATTCCTATCATTGCTAGTATTGGGTGTTCCATTATTCAACTCCTCTATTACAACTTTTAGAATAGCCATGGAGTAGTCTTTGTGTCTCTGAACATTTGGTTGTCAATATATAGTTTATCGACCACAAGTGCCACACGTTTCCCTTTTAATCTATTTTCCTTGAAGATTGGATACAGAACTTTGCGCCTTTCTGCAATCTCCCTCGGGAACTGATCATTCATTCAAAGGGGCTGAATTTATAGGTTGCTTAGGAAAGCATAGGGTAGGCAGAAGTCCTGCGAATACCGCTCTAAATGTGTTGAGGAAGTGAATCATTTAGAGGGCTGCATAGGTGGGCAAAAATCCTGTATAATACCGCTTTTCTTGTGTCGAGGAAGTGAATCAGGAAAGGGGCTGAATTTGCAGGTGACTTAGGAAAGTGTATGGAAGAGTAGCACTAAGAGGGCTGCATAGGTAGACAAAAAGTCCTGTGTAATACCGCTTTTCTGTTATTGAGGAAGTGAATCAGGAAAGGGGCTGAATCTACAGGTCGTTTAGGAAAGCGTATGGAAGAGTGAGAGTGCAAGTGAGTGTGAAAATAATTCTGCTCTAGTGGGGAAAGGTTGGCGCACCTTTTCTGGATCGCTGTTTAAGTGTAGCCTGATAGAGAGGACGCACCCAGTCTCACACTAAGAGAGGAAGAGTGAACGGTGTGTGAATGCCCATTAAAATACTAGGGGTAGAAAGCAAACATACAGTTAAGTGGTTTGAAATTAAGAAAAACATGAGCAAAGGAAAGATTCATGAGGTGTTCCACACAAAAGAAAGTGGACATCAGGAAAGATAAGAGAAAAACCGAACATATATTTATGATAAATAGATATTCAGTGGTTGGGAAATAGGAGTAATATGCAAGGGGAAGATTCATGAGGTGTTCCACACAAGAGAAAAGTGGACATCAGGAGATATAGGAAATAACCAAACACACATTTATGATAAATAAGTTCTGGCTAAAATAATCAAATGCACGAATAGATCAAGAAATGGTTGAACTTGGGACTGGCATTGGGGAGTTCAAAAATACAGGCCATAAATATGAATAAAACGGCAGTAGAAATCCTGAGTGCTAGGTATCCCCTATACAAGGAAGAAATAACAAAAACATCTAAAAAAATGGGAACAACGCAACAGGAAGATGGGCACCAAATGGCCAGAAGGAGGAACGTTTGTGAGGAAATGGACACACTGATAAAAAACTATAAAACAAAAGACAAAGGAAAGAAGAGGAACGCCAAAAGAGAAAGAGAAAAATAAGTACTCAACATGTTTAAAATAGAAGGAGAAGGACTGCTAAAGAACATACAAGAAGCCAGAAATATGTTGAGAAAGGATGATGAGAAAACAAACAGAAAGAAAGTGGACTGGTCCACGGGACCTCAGCCATACACCAGTGGACAATATCCGCAGGTGTCCGGAGTAGTATCAATAAAATGAGAAATAGAAATGGAAGAAAAAAGAACTCCTTTTACATCTTCCCGAAGGAGAGAAAAGGACCCGAAAGAAGCAGGAAGAATCAAACAAAGAAACAAAGCCAAACAGATTGGACTGCTATGGAGAGCTAAGGGAGGCCTTGGGAGGATTGAAGATGACAAAAGAAGATGATGGGGAATCTCCGGATGAAGATATGACAAATATCGAAGCATCAAGCGAACTAATAGGAAGAGAAATAGACAAAATGACGAGAAAATTGAGGAAAATGGAAGAAAGGGAGAGAGAACAGAGCTGGGTTAGACAACAGACTGACGGGAACTAGAGGAGGAGGAAGAAGGAGCAGCGGCTGAAATATGGGGAGTCTGCAACCAAGAAGTAAGGGAGGAAAGAGTGTGGAATAGGAGAACACTGAAAAAACCTGAAAAATATGAGGGGCAATATCCAATCTTAATAAAAGGTATGCAGGCACACTATGTTCCATGGGGATCGCAGGACCTGGAAGGATTGGTTGCCCTTCTGCCATATTTGCATGATGGGGCAGGAAAATGGATAAGAACCTTTGAGGAGCAAACCATGGGGAAACTGCTGGCTGTGGGGGATCTGAAGGCACTGTTGGCAAGGGTGGTAGGAAAGGCAAAAATGGAGGATATACTGGGGAACAGTGACCTGAGGAGAAAAGTGACAGACCCTCAAGGGGACAGGATGTAGTTTGACTCACACCGCCCTAAAGTCTGGCGAGCACTGAGACTGGAATATCCGGCGAGAATTGACCCCAAGTCACTAAAAGGAGGGACACTGGGGGAAACTGAGAATCCAGCTGCCTATCTACATGAACAAATGAAACGATGGAGACTGGAAACAGAACGAGACCCAGAAGGGGACCCACTGATGACAACTCTGTTCTGAAACTCAGTGATAGAGGCCATGCCCCAGCCAGTGAAAAGCAGTCTGTTTCCATCCACGCAGTGACGCGCAGTGAACTACCGCAACACTGCACGTTTCCTTGCTAATCAATGAATTCGCGCCTACTAGCCAACTGTTGCGGAGAACTAGCGAGCAATTCTTCTTGCTTGACTAAACGTTTTAGCTAACTAGCTAGCTACCTTTATGTCCTTCACTAACATATGCGATTTTGGAAAATGTATTTGGGAAACAGTTTGTTCTCCATTTTCTTTACCCTTTTCCCTCACCCATCGGTGTTGTCAATGAACGCAGTCAGTAGCTAGCTAGCACAAATTACCTGCACAACACTCAAAATCAATGACATATGATTTTAGAAGCATTAGCTCGCTAGTTCAACTAGCTAATAATTTTCCTCACAGATATTTGTCTAGAAACCTCTCATGGAAAAAATATTGAGCAAGAGTTGATCAAGTTAGCTAGCTAGCTAACCCCACTAGCTATAGGCTAGCTAGCAACTTTAACACATTTTTCCTCAAAATGTAGTACAATGGATCTGATAATCAAACCTGAGGTACATTTAATTGGAATGCCTAACTAAATTAAGAGACAAGTTTAATACGCACACTCGCTGCAAGGTGCTGCCTCTTGTGATGGTGTCAATGAGAAGGGACATTTTGAAGCCAGCAATGGAAATTGGTGGGCGGAATTGTGATGTTTCTTACACTTATTAGAGTAAAAAATTACACCGTAGCAATTAACTACAGTTATCAACACCAACACCTAGGGTTGTTTGACGCTGCAGGTTGTTCAAACAAATCTATGGGAGTCAATCACTTTTGAGACTACAAATTAAACACTGGTAATTTTACTGTGCAGGGTTATAACTGAGACATCTCTGGCCCCCCACCCCTGACAGATCGTGTTGGGCCAGCCAACAAGGGCCACCAGTGCCAGTAGAGCCACAGCCAGATGCCTCTGGGCCCCTGATGGGAACTGGAGGGCTGGAGGACTGGTGGGGTGGCAGGGGGGTGAGGGTACAGAGGGTATGGTGCATCCCCCTGAAGGGGTGTCATGCCTCGGTCACTCGACAGAGAGTGGCGGCAGTGGTGTTGTTGGATTGAAGGAATGCAGGCACTGCCTGAGGTGAAGGGGATGTGAGACTGGTGGGGCGGTGTGAGGGATGTGTGTGTGGTTGTCAGAGGGTGTACTATACCACAGGGCATGGTGGGTGGTGGTTCACAGTCATGTGATATTGAACAATCATGCAGTCACACTCCCCAGGGGCCTTTTCCACTGTCACACACACGCTCTGCACTCCTCCTCTGGCCCCTCTCTACAGAGTCATATGCTTGTTAAAGGAAAAATCCACCCAAAACCACTCATTACTTTACTTTAATTTACACTGTTAAATAACCAGTTGTGATTTTAGCATGTAAATCTTGGTGGGGCAAACTAAAATGTTTTGTTTTAGATGCATGCCAGCAAAGCCACTGCACAACACAACACTAAACAATACATTAATTGCACTATAACGGTGACAAATGGTGCCACAAACTGCTGTCCCAACAGCAATGCTTCCTTTTCAGCACAATGGAGTGAATCCTTACCACAGCTACACCTGGCTATCAGCGGAGCCTTGTCTGGCAGCGAAACAGTTAATTCAGCCTCATTGACTGCCTTTATAAAAAACATAGCTGATATGGCTGACTTGCTTAAACAAATGTGGTTTCTACTGACAATTGAGATGTACAAACTATGGCATAAGGGAACGATGAGCAGATAAGAGGCAATCCGTAATTCCGATTAAGACATTAATGAGCGAGCTAAGATGGACCTAGTCAAGATAACTATTTGTTCAGCCCTTTTGAAATGTACAGTACAGCAACAGAATTCAGAACATGGGCCGTTCTTACAGTATTCTTCCTGTACACCAAGTCAGAACCGTAGAATAAATAAAGTGGGCATATGAGCAGACAATGAAAGCTCTTACAATATTCGATGATGACATTTCTCTAAAACAGGCTATAGGCTACATGTGCACCACCAAGTCAGAAAAGCAGGCTAAGTTATGAAGGGGAAAGGAACCAAATTATTAGGGTGAGGCACATGGGCTACTAACAGCTTAATACACACCATACACATAGTATTACATTGTTAGCTACTGTATACATATCTCCCAGGCATATTACATCATTTATGCAGCAGCATACAATACATCTTTGGACTCACCTTGTTGTTCTGTGCTCACTTGAACAGGAAGGTGGCGCAGCGGCCCTTCTTGTGGACAAATTTTGTCATCAAAGTCTGGCATTCTCTGGATTTATGGTGCTTTCAAGACAACTGGGAACTCTGAAAAAAACAAGGTCGACTCATGACGCCAGTGATCTTCAGGTCGGTGCTCTTGAAAGAGGCCAGAGTTCCCGACTCGGAATTCCGAGTTGGATGAGCGTTCAAAACATATTCTCCACGTCGGAAGAATACGGAGATTCCAGTTGTCTTGAACTCACTGAAGTCTGAGATTTCCCATTTCCGAGTTTCCAGTTGTTTTGAACGCGGCAGAAGTCATGCTGGATTGACAGCATGGCCAATGTATTGAACCTTTTCTGGCCCATGGTGTTGCATGTGAATGTTTATCCTTTTAAGCTTGGAAAAGATACCCTTAAACCCAGACTTGGACCACACACCCTCTCCACTTAATAGCAGGCTAGTGATTGCTTTGCAATCCTTGCAGTTAGCCACTGATTCCTTCCAAACCTCTCATTGTTGAATTTGCTATTTTCAACTTGTTGTGTAATGTTTATGTCCAATGAGCACCAATACGTTTTATCTATAATTTCTCTTCATATGACAAGGATTGAAAAAGATTAGCCAGTAGATTGTCGACTTGATTCATGATGATGACTGCTTGTCTAGCTTGCTAGCTAAGATTATGAAAGTATGATGTTGACATGATCAGTCCAATCAAAGCTACGGTAGATATAACGTGATTTGACGTCATTTTATCTGTGGCCAATGACCTTGAGCCTTCTTGGATGGGCACTTCTAATGTAAATCTATGGCAGCACCCAAGGGGCTTGAATTTTCTAACTCTCCCTGTAGATTTTGGGGTGACATAGTTTCCCCATGAGTGACAGAACACTGAGCCAATCACGGCGCAACTAGAGAACATTACCAACCCCTACGCTCTGTATTTTCCGCTGGCTGCCCCACCACCACAGATAGCATTGAGCTAGCCTGAAACACCTTCATTTTGGCGCTGCCTTACTCAAGAAAGCAAAAAAGAGACCTGTTTGTATGCGGCTTTATTAACTAAATTATCTGTTCTTTTTACATTGTTTGCAAACTGATATGTGACACGTATTAATGCCAAAATAACATGCAAAACAGACCGTTTTTTTTGCTAAACAGGTGGGGCTCAAAATGACTGGACGCCACTGTAAATACCACTAAAATGTGAGAACAATATTTTTTTGTGAACAAATGTTTCATTTTGGTGTTGTAATACGGTTGGTAGCAACATGGAAAATCGTTGTGGAAATCTGTTGCAGCTCAAGTGACTACAAAATCCACAATGCAATGCTCTCTCTATGGGCTGGCTGGCTGGCTGGCTAGGTAGCTAGCTAGCAAACGTAGCTACACACAATAATACCAAATTCAATATCAGTATGTAAAATAGCTATTTAGCTGTAAAATCGCCTAAACGAACTGCACTGTCAATTTAGGAGTCTACAATCTCACCATGTTCAACCTGCAGATTGATGTGCCTCACAGAGTAGTCTGACATTCGCAATGGCAGACATACTTTTGATGAGATGGGAAACGTTGCCTATGCTATGTCAAAGGGCCGCGCTGTGCATTCTGGGCGATTCTGGTACAAGGATGTCACGATTGTTGAGAGAAGGGTCAGACCAAGGTGCAGCGTGGTATGCGAACATGTTTATTACTCAATAAACATATAACAAAACAATAAACAACGTAACGTGAAGTCCTCCGGCTATAAACATGCAAGCCAACACGGAACAAGATCCCACAACTAAGGTAGGCAAACAGGCTACTTAAGTATGATCCCCAATCAGAGACAATGAGCGACAGCTGTCTCTGATTGGGAATCACACCCGGCCAAACATAGAAATACAATACCTAGAACATAAACATAGAATTTCTAGCATAGATTCTCACGCCCTGACCAAACCAACTAAAGACGACCGGCCTCTCAAGGCCAGGGCGTGACAGTACCCCTCCATGGATCGGCAATCCCCCCACGATGCACCAAGCCCTGTCTGGACCCTGGTGTGGGAGACCCTGAACCTGGAGGGGGGCTGACGTCTGGACCTGGATCGGCAATCCTCCCGCGATGCACCAAGCCCTGTCTGTACCCTGGTGTGGGAGGCCTAGACCCTGGAGAGGGGCTGACTTCTGGGTCTGAAGTGGAGCCGATGACCGGAGCTGAACTGGCCCCCGGTGGAGCACACTGCTCTTGCTCCGGAGTGGACCCGCTGACCGGAGCTGGACTGGGCACCGGTGGAGCGGACAGCTCTGGCTCCGGAATGGATCCACTGACCGGAGCTGGACTAGGCACCGGTGGAGCGGACTGCTCTGGCTCCGGAGTGGAGCCGCTGACCGGAGCTGCACTGGACCCCGGTGGAATGGACTTCTCTGGCTCCTGAGTGGAGCCGCTGACCGGAGCTGCACTGTACCCCGGTGGAGCGAACTGCTCTGGCTCCGGAGTGGAGCCGCTGACCGGAACTGAACTGGACCCTGGTGGAGCGGACTACTCTGGCTCCGGAGTGGAGCTGCTGACCGGAACTGAACTGGACACCGGTGGAGCGGACTGCTCTGGCTCCGGAGTGGAGCAACTGACCGGAGCTGGATCAGGCACCGGTGGAGCGGATTGCTCTGGCTCCGGAGTGGAGCAACCGACCTGAGCGGGATCAGGCACCGGTGGAGCAGGCCGGGCCGGACTGGGGACACGCACCACTGGTCTGGTGCGAGGAGCAGAAATGGGCCAGCCCAGTCGCCAGCCCAGTACGCCCCGTACCTGCTCCCCGCACCAAGCCAGTGGTGCGTGTTCCCAGTCCGGCCCGTACCGGACTGGATACACGCACCACTGGTTTGGTGCGGGGAGCAGGCACGGGGTGTATCGGACTGGGAACTGTCGTTAGAGATCTCCGACTGTACCAGTCTTTTACTCTCCGCTCCCAGTCCTCCAGTGAGGACTCCTCCTTGAGCCCCCACGAGTGCAGTGGTCGGGGCTCTTCTCTATCAATCCCCGACCACCCTTTCAGCCCCCCAAAATTTTTTTGGGGGGGCTGTCTCTCGGGCTTCCTCCTCGGTCGGCACCTTCTGTGTTGCCGTTGCTCCTCTCTAGCCAGGCCTCCTCTGTCTCTTCCCAAGGACGGCGATCCATCCCAACCTGGATCTCCTCCCATGTCCAAGATCCCTTACCATCCAGGATCTCCTCCCATGTCCAGGATGTCTGCTCCTGGCCACGCTGCATGGTCCTCGTTTGGTGGGATCTTCTGTCATGATCGTTGAGAGACAGGTCAGACCAAGGTGCAGCGTGGTATGCGAACATGTTTATTACTCAATAAACATACAACAAAACAATATACAACGTAATGTGAAGTCCTCCGGTTATACACATACAAGCCAACACGGAACAAGATCCCACAACTAAGGTAGGCAAACAGGCTACTTAAGTATGATCCCCAATCAGAGACAATGAGCGACAGCTGTCTCTGATTGGGAATCACACCCGGCCAAACATAGAAATACAATACCTAGAACATAAACATAGAATTTCTAGCATAGATTCTCACGACCTGACCAAACCAACTAAAGACGACCGGCCTCTCAAGGCCAGGGCGTGACAAAGGAGCACTCTCCTTCAAGGAGTGAATGGGCGCTGGCTCAAAAACCCAACATTAGCTCTAATTTCGTCAACAAATCTTTTCCGAGATGTGAGATAATTAACTTGCTATCTGTAATATCGTATAGCTTTGGAATCGTGACATTATGTATTTTCGAGGAAAATAAGCACGTTTCATGACATGTACATTGACTTTGAGAAGGGATTGCATGACAATTAGCTTAGCAACTGCGTGATGCAGCATGACAATGTGAACGCGATTGGTCGACAGTCTGCTGGGTGGCAATGGCACCATGCAATGCACCCTGGACTAAAGAGGCAGACAAATAGGAAAAATGTGCTATACCCTCGAGGTAGGAATATGGCAAAAATATGATAAATGACTCATTCGAGAGAAGACATCCTTCGAGTTATGACATTGGCCAGTATTGAAATCTGACATGTATGATAGACTTTCTCGCAATCTGAAAGTTGTATTCCTATTAACTTCCAGTGTAGTGAGAGTGACTTTAACACAGTGCTACGTCATACCGGCCGGATTTCTGCCTGCTTGAACGCCAATAACTCAGATACATATGAAAACATGAAATGACCCAGGGAATCGATAGAACATCACTCAGAGATGCACAAAAACAATATAATTCAAAATTGGTGAACCTTTCCTTTAACCTATGTGAACTCACCCAGGAGGGAGGCAACGTTACAGTATCCCATCCCCCACTCCTCCCCAGTGGCAATACATGAGATAAGGAAGAGGTGATTTCTGTGGCTGAATAAAAAAACTTGCCTCGGGTCAAGTGGTCATCCCCATGGCATATTTAACAGCCATAGCCCAAATGAAGACAAACGGGTTGGCTTTAATTGTTGCCTGGAAATGCAGTGGAGTGATAAAGCATGTCCGGGTGTCCTGCTGCCCTGCAATAACTACACCCCATCCCTCTCACTGTGTCTCTGACCCAGAATGCACGCTGTCTGTCTATGTCCTGGCTGTGTACAATGAGAAGGGTGAGTGGAGTTTATCAGTCTGCTGACTAAAGCAAAGAAGTGGACGAGGTTTAAAAAAAGGTTCAATGTCCCAGATTCAGGTTCTATCACTGTTACTTAATGTGAGAAAGGTCACTTACAAATGCACAGAGATTTACATGCATATTTAGTAATCTACTGTGGCTTTAGTACAATTCCTATGGCTTCATCTAGATATGATCCCAAATGTGAGCCATTAGATATTACCATTAGGTGAGTTCTATTCCACAAAGTTGAAAGTTTAGTTTTTTACCCTATAATATTGTATCTGATGTGTGTGTGTGTCTAACTAGGGAATGCAACCCTATGCTTACAAAGTATGCTTTTGTGTGTGTGTGTATGTGTGTGTGATTCCATCCAGGTGATCCAGAGCCAAGTCTGAGTTGCTCTCATTCTGTCCAGCTGCTCCCTAGACTCCTCAAGCTCTGACGATGAAGTGTAGAAAATAAGAGAGGGAGAGAGAGAGAATCTGTTTGAATGAAATGATGCCAAGACAAAGTGTAGCCCGGCCTCTCTGACAGAAATCAAATACTTTTCTGAGGAGCAGCTTGATCCTGTGCAGTTATTACATCACTCTCTACTAATCAGCTTTTTCTTGTTTTGCTATCAAATCCTTTATGTATGTTTCTCTTGCACAATACATAGAATACCAAATAATTACTACAGTATGTCTACCCTACTACCATATGTAAGCAACTAGCTGAAACATCTCTGATTTAAAGCAGGGAGCAAGATAGCATCAACACCAATGGCAAAGCTATACCACAGACATCAACAAATAGAGACATGAGGAAACTCAGACATACTGTAACCTCTCCCTCCCGACATTGTTCTCCCCTCACAGAATGTTCTTCACTGTTCCAGAAAGCCATATAAACATCGGTTAGACCATATGTCTGGTAGTGCACAGAAACAACCCCTTTGCGATTACAATTTCCACCTATTCTATTTTTCCCACGTTGTCAATCAGAGCCCTTCTCTAAGTGGGGACCCATAACAGCGTGCATCATTCCGTACTTTATATTGCCCCGTTCTTCAGTTTTACAGATTTCCATCTCGCTGTGTGTTAGGGGCGAGTTAATAGGCCCTCTGGGATATTGACTACAATTCTCTAAAAACACACTAAGCCTTGGCTTGGACCGAAAACGCATGACCGGTCGAAAACTGTGTTTGTCTTGGAAGTGAGGGAGAATTTCACATTGTTTTTATGACTCTGTGCAGTCTTCCCTAACAGGCAGGGAACAGTTTGACAATTCCTGCAGGGAGTACAACTCAACGGGTCAGACAGGGTCTTAATAAAACAGGTAAAAACATCAGCCGAAATATTCCAGCACATGCTAGAGGCCAAAGAGGGAGGGATGGACAGGCATAGGAAGGGGAGGGAGATAAAGGGATGGTGTGGTTGAACCTGTTTATGGCCTTTGGATTGTTTCCATAGAGTGATTTCTTGATTTAAACAAAAAAAGAAAATGTTGTCTTGGCGCTGTCACATTGAGCACGTACAGTGGGGAAAAAAAATATTTAGTCAGCCACCAATTGTGCAAGTTCTCCCACTTAAGAAGATGAGAGAGGCCTGTAATTTTCATCATAGGTACACGTCAACTATGACAGACAAAATGAGAAGAAAAAAAATCCAGAAAATCACATTGTAGGATTTTTAATGAATTTATTTGCAAATTATGGTGGAAAATAAGTATTTGGTCAATAACAAAAGTTTCTCAATACTTTGTTATATACCCTTTGTTGGCAATGACACAGGTCAAACGTTTTCTGTAAGTCTTCACAAGGTTTTCACACACTGTTGCTGGTATTTTGGCCCATTACTCCATGCAGATCTCCTCTAGAGCAGTGATGTTTTGGGGCTGTCGCTGGGCAACACGGACTTTCAACTCCCTCCAAAGATTTTCTATGGGGTTGAGATCTGGAGACTGGCTAGGCCACTCCAGGACCTTGAAATGCTTCTTACGAAGCCACTCCTTCGTTGCCCGGGCGGTGTGTTTGGGATCATTGTCATGCTGAAAGACCCAGCCACGTTTCATCTTCAATGCCCTTGCTGATGGAAGGAGGTTTTCACTCAAAATCTCACGATACATGGCCCCATTCATTCTTTCCTTTACACGGATCAGTCGTCCTGGTCCCTTTGCAGAAAAACAGCCCCAAAGCATGATGTTTCCACCCCCATGCTTCACAGTAGGTATGGTGTTCTTTGGATGCAACTCAGCATTCTTTGTCCTCCAAACACGACGAGTTGAGTTTTTACCAAAAAGTTATATTTTGGTTTCATCTGACCATATGACATTCTCCCAATCCTCTTCTGGATCATCCAAATGCACTCTAGCAAACTTCAGACGGGCCTGGACATGTACTGGCTTAAGCAGGGGGACACGTCTGGCACTGCAGGATTTGAGTCCCTGGCGGCGTAGTGTGTTACTGATGGTAGGCTTTGTTACTTTGGTCCCAGCTCTCTGCAGGTCATTCACTAAGTCCCCCCGTGTGGTTCTGGGATTTTTGCTCACCGTTCTTGTGATCATTTTGACCCTACGGGGTGAGATCTTGCGTGGAGCCCCAGATCGAGGGAGATTATCAGTGGTCTTGTATGTCTTCCATTTCCTAATAATTGCTCCCACAGTTGATTTCTTCAAACCAACCTGCTTACCTATTGCAGATTCAGTCTTCCCAGCCTGGTGCAGGTCTACAATTTTGTTTCTGGTGTCCTTTGACAGCTCTTTGGTCTTGGCCATAGTGGAGTTTGGAGTGTGACTGTTTGAGGTTGTGGACAGGTGTCTTTTATACTGATAACAAGTTCAAACAGGTGCCATTAATACAGGTAACGAATGGAGGACAGAGGAGCCTCTTAAAGAAGAAGTTACTGGTCTGTGAGAGCCAGAAATCTTGCTTGTTTGTAGGTGACCAAATACTTATTTTCCACCAGAATTTGCAAATACATTCATTAAAAACCCTACAATGTGATTTTCTGGATTTTCTTTCCTCAATTTGTCTGTCATAGTTGACGTGTACCTATGATGAAAATTACAGGCCTCTCTCATCTTTTTAAGTGGGAGAACTTGCACAAATGGTGGCTGACTAAATACTTTTTTCCCCCACTGTACCTTGGTCAGAAACCCTTTTTAATTATTTCAGCCCATATAGTGTCTGTAGAACGTACACTACATTATCAAAAGTATGTGGACACCTGCTCGTCGAACATCTCATTCCAAAATCATGGGCATTGCTGCTATAACAGCCTCCACTCTTCTGGGAAGGCTTTCCACTAGATGTTGGAACATTGCTGCGGGGACATGCTGTCACGATCGTCGACTGAAGACACGGACCAAGGCGCAGCGTGATAAGCGTACATTTTATTTCAGTACACAACACGAACAAAACAACAAAACGACCGATACGTGAAGTCCTAGGTTAACACCAAAACAAACCTTACGGCACAAGATCCCCCAAATACTAGTGCAACACAGGCTGTCTAAGTATAGTCCCCAATCAGAGACAACGAGCTACAGCTGCCTCTGATTGGGAACCACCCTGGCCAACATAGATCTAAACGATCTAGAACGAAAACATAGAAAAACTAAACATAGAAAAATCCACACCCTGGCTCAACCTTTAAGAGTCCCCAGAGCCATGGCGTGACACATGCTTCCATTCAGCCACAAGAGCATTAGTGAGGTCGGGCACTGATGTTGGGCGATTAGGCCTGGCTCGCAGTCGGCATTCCAATTCATCCCAAAGGTGTTCGATGGGGTTGAGGTCAGGGCTCTGTGCAGGCCAGTCAAGTTCTTCCACACCGATCTCGACAATCCATTTCTGTATGGACCTCGCTTTGTGCACGGGGGAATTGTCATGCTGAAACAGGAAAGGGCCTTCCCCAAACTGTTGCCACAATGTTGGAAGCACAGAAACCTCTAGAATGTATGCTGTAGCGTTAAGATTTCCCTTCACTGGAACTAAGGGGCCTAGCCCGAACCATTAAAAACAGCCCCAGACCATTATTTCTCCTCCACCAAACTTTACAGTTGGCACTATGCATTCTGGCAGGTAGCGTTCCCTGGCATACGCCAAACCCAAATTCATCAGTCAGACTGCCAGATGGTGAAGTGTGATTCATCACTCCAGAGAACACGTTTCCACTGCTCCAGAGTCCAATGGTGGTGAGCTTTACACCACTCCAGCTGACGCTTGGCATTGCGCATGGTGATCTTTGGCTACTCAGCCATGGAAACCCATTTCATGAAGCTCCGGACGAACAGTTCATGTGTTGACGTTGCTTCCAGAGACAGTTTGAAACTCGGTAGTGAGTATTACAGACTATTTTTGACTTGTTGGAAAGGTGGCATCCTATGACGGTGCCACATTGAAAGTCACTGAGCTCTTCAGTAAGGCTTTCTACTGCCAATGTTTGTCTATGGAGATTGCATGGCTGCATGCTCGATTTTATACACCTGTCAGCAACGGGTGTAGCTGAAATAGCCGAATCCACTCATTTGAAGAGGTGTCCACATACTGTTGTAAATATCATGTAAGTAGAAGCAGATACGTGAGTAGAAGTAAATAAACAACTTGAAGACTTTAGAAGGTAGAGGGGATATGTAATTTCAAAATACATTTTGACTTTTTAATTTTAGGCTACATTTGAAAAAGACAATACGCTCCCATTGAGTCGCCACAGAGTTTATCCTCAAATTGATTTGCAAGCACTGACGTGGCAGGGTTCTGCTGTCGAAAAATAGAAACTCCCCAGGCGTTTGAATGGTAGCTGTTTTTTCAGTCTGTTCGTCAAATCCGCTGTCATAAACCATGCACACGTCTTTGCCTATGATGGATGGAGTTTGGGCCCTTTGGGCTGTAAAGGGTTTTAGTCCAGTGATATCACTGCATTCCGGCCCTATAGGCTCCTGGGGTGTGTTGTTGACATGGGCCGGCTGCCAGAACGCTGTCGGCTACGGAGGACTCCTGTCTCTCGCCTCATCAGCCGTGGCCAGTGTGTGCCATTTTCTTTGGCAGAGGAGATTAACTGCGGTGATGTCACCGGAGAGCGTCGGTCTAGCCTTCGGGGAGTCCGCCGCCTCACCGATTCCCACCGCAGCCGGCTCGGTCCGATGCTTAGCCCGGAGGAAACCATATCCCGTAAGCAAACATGTTGGGCGTCTAGTCCCATGCTCCTGTGTGTTTTCTCATGTTGTGAGAGGAGTGTGTATGGATAAACTTTACTGCACATGGCTTCATGCTTGGACTGTATGAGAATTAGATGGTCTTCATAGAGGAATGCTGTCCTTTGAGAATGACAGGTGTGGTTTAGACAGTTTAAGACGAAGATGCAAATCTCTGAGGATAGAGGCTGTTTTCTTAGACTTAACTGTAGATATGTAGGACACGTTTGCGCCTATGTGTTCCAATTATGTCAATTCTGCTGACATCTCCTCAATGATCATGCTGTGATGCCAAAATGCGACTGACACAAATATCATCAGAGCATCCCTTAATCTGTCATCTCTAATATTGGAAGCATGGCTCTGAGGGTATGCATGTCTATTTGAAGCCTTTGCATATCAAGAGCAACAAAAATCACTATTGTGAAGTTAAAAAGTATAAAATGGGCCAAATCAATCTAGATTAGGGCTGACCCCATTTAGTCGACTGGTCGATTGTTTGGTCGATAGGCTGTTGGTCGACCAAGATTTCTATACAAGACACCTGATTCACACCTGTCTGAGTGGACTGATCCATTGCGGAGGCCGTGGGGATGGCACAGTCCATCACTAAGACGTGCTACTGAAATTGTGTATGGTTATATTACATAAGAACAATGGTGCAACACTAATAAAAATAATATTATTTTATAACAAATGCGCTTTCTCCCGCGTTGGATAGTGGTTGCTGTCCGTGGTTCAGAAACACATCAGTGCACTGTTGAATTGGCACCTTTTCCTAAACCATGTTGCTATGTGCATAATAGCAAAGTTAACCAGCATATTGGTGTTGAGAACAATGTGGCGGAGGCAGCAGCAGAATGAGAAGATGAGAAAACAGCCCTTGCCTTATTGTCACGTTGCTGTGTATAGGTGTGGTGTAGAATCAGGCGCAGGCAGCAGAGGATAAGTCCAACAAGACTTTACTTAAGCACAAAAATATATCCAAAACAGCCCGGAGGCAAAAGGACGCACACAGGCGTAAATGCGAGCGCACACACAGGTGCGTAAAACTCTCCTAACACACAAGGAGGAAACTAAGGAAAATAGCGTACCGACACGGGTAGCGCAACCACGACACGAACAATTACACACAACACTAACCTAACAACAAGGAAACTAAATAGGGTGCTAAATGAGACCTAACACAAAACAGGTGTGACTAACAGACAAAACCAAACAAACAAGAAACATAGAGCGGTGGCAGCTAGAACTCCGGAGACGACGACCGGCGAAACCTGCCCGAACAAGGAGGAGGAGCCGCCTCGGCCGAAACCGTGACAGTACCCCCCCTTGACGCGCGGCTCCAGCCGCGCGCCGCCTCCGGCCTCGGGGACGACCAGGGGGACGCGGAGCAGGGCGCGCAGGATGACCACGATGGAATTCGGTCATCAGGGACGGATCCAGAATGTCCCTCCTTGGCACCCAGCACCGCTCCTCCGGACCGTACCCCTCCCACTCCACGAGATATTGGAGACCCCCCATCCGGCGTCTCGAATCCAGGATGGTCCGAACCGTGTACGCCGGAGCCCCCTCGATGTCCAACGGGGGCGGAGGAGTCTCCTCAATCTCAAAGTACTGGAGTGGACCAGCTACCACCGGCCTGAGGAGAGACACATCGAACGAGGGGTTAATATTCTTGTAATCAATAGGTAGTTCTAACCTGTAACTCACCTCGTTCAATCTCCTCAGGACTTTAAAAGGCCCCACAAACCGCCGACCCAGCTTCCGGCAGGGCAGGCGGAGGGGCAGGTTTCTGGTTGAGAGCCAGACTCGATCTCCAGGTGCGTACACTGGCCCCTCACTGCGGTGTAGGTCGGCGCTCGTCTTCTGTCGACGTATGGCACGCTGCAGATGGACGTGTGCAGCGTCCCACGTCTCCTCCGAGCGCCGCACCCACTCATCCACAGCGGGGGCCTCGATCTGGCTCTCATGCCACGGTGCCAGAACCGGCTGGTACCCTAATACACACTGGAAAGGGGTTAGTTGGGTGGAGGAGTGGCGGAGAGAGTTCTGTGCCATCTCGGCCCAGGGCACATATCTCGCCCACTCCTCCGGCCGGCCCTGACAATATGACCTCAGAAACCTACCCACATCCTGGTTGACTCGTTCAACCTGCCCATTACTCTCCGGGTGGTAACCCGAGGTAAGGCTCACCGAGACCCCCAAACGTTCCATAAATGCTCTCCAGACTCTGGAGGTAAACTGGGGGCCTCGATCGGACACTATATCCTCGGGCACCCCGTAATGCCGGAAGACGTGAGTAAATAGAGCCTCCGCGGTCTGTAGGGCCGTAGGAAGACCCGGCATGGGAAGGAGACGACAGGCCTTCGAGAACCGATCCACAACGACCAGGATGGTGGTATTCCCCTGTGAGGAGGGAAGATCGGTAACAAAATCCACCGAGAGGTGAGACCAGGGTCGTTGTGGAACGGGCAGGGGCTGTAATTTACCCCTGGGCAAGTGTCTGGGCGCCTTACACTGGGCACACACTGAGCAGGAGGAGACATAAACCCTCACATCCCTGGCTAACGTTGGCCACCAGTACTTCGTACTAAGGCAGTGCACTGTCCGGCCAATACCCGGATGTCCAGAGGAGGGGGACGTGTGAGCCCAATAAATCAGCCGATCCCGGACCTCGAGCGGTACGTACACCCGACCCACCGGACACTGTGGAGGACTAGGCTCGGTGCGCAACGCCCGCTCGATCTCCGCATCGACCTCCCACACCACCGGTGCCACCAGACAAGACTCCGGTAGTATGGGAATGGACTCCACGCACCTCTCCTCCGTGTCATACCGACGGGACAGAGCATCTGCCTTCCCGTTCTGGGACCCAGGGATGTAAGTGATCTTGAACACAAACCGGGCGAGAAACATAGTCCATCGAGCCTGGCGAGGATTCAGTCTCCTAGCTGCCCGAATGTATTCCAGGTTACGATGGTCGGTCAGAATGAGGAAAGGGTGCTGAGCCCCCTCAAGCCAATGCCTCCACACCTTTAGGGCCTGTACTACGGCTAACAGCTCCCTGTCCCCTACGTCATAATTCCGCTCCGCCGGACTGAGCTTCTTAGAATAAAAAGCACAGGGGCGGAGCTTAGGTGGTGTACCGGATCGTTGAGAAAGAACTGCCCCGATACCGGCCTCAGACGCGTCCACCTCAACTTGGAAGGGTAAAGTGGGATCCGGGTGCGCCAACACCGGCGCCGAGGTAAACAGGTCCTTCAGTCTCCCAAAGGCCCTGTCCGCCTCAGCTGACCACTGCAAGCGCACCGGACCCCCCTTCAGAAGAGACGTTATGGGACCTGCCACCTGTCCAAAACCCCGGATAAACCTCCGGTAGTAATTCGCAAAACCCAAGAACCGCTGCACCTCTTTAACCGTAGTTGGGGTTTGCCAATTACGCACGGCGGACACTCGGTCCACCTCCATTCTCACCCCTGACGCAGACAACTGGTAACCCAAAAAGGAAACTGACTCCTGGAAGAACAGACATTTCTCAGCTTTGACATACAGGTCATGCTCCAACAGTCTCCTCAATACCCTGCGCACCAGGGCTACATGATCGGCCCGAGTAGCACTGTACACAAGAATATCATCTATGTACACCACTACTCCCTGCGCCTGCATGTCCCGGAAAAGTTCGTCTACAAACGATTGGAAGACTGATGGAGCATTCATTAACCCATATGGCATGACGAGATACTCGTAATGGCCGGAGGTAGTACTAAATGCTGTCTTCCACTCATCGCCCTCCCTAATGCGCACCAAGTTATATGCGCTCCTGAGATCCAATTTTGTGAAGAACCTTGCCCCGTGTAAGGACTCCGTCATGGTCCCAATCAGAGGAAGTGGATAGCTGTACTTCACCGTCACCTGATTGAGACCGCGGTAATCAATACACGGACGCAAACCTCCATCCTTTTTCTTCACAAAAAAGAAGCTCGAGGACGCGGGAGAAGTGGAGGACCGTATGTAACCCTGTCTCAGAGACTCGGCAATGTAAGTCTCCATTGCCCTTTTCTCCTCCTGTGACAAAGGATACACATGGCTCCGCGGAAGCGCTGCTCCTGTCTGGAGGTCTATCGCACAATCCCCTTGTCTATGAGGTGGCAACTGTGCCGCTCTGGTCTTACTGAACACGAGCGCCAAATCCTCATACTCAGGAGGAATGTGCAGTGCTGGCATCTGGTTCGGACTCTCCACCGAGGTCGCCCCTACGGAAACACCCAGACATAACCCCTCACACTGAGCAGACCACCCTTTAAGAGCCTTCTCTCGCCACGAAATAGTAGGATCATGGGTCATTAACCAGGGAAGCCCCAGTACCACCGGATACGCAGGAGAGTCGATCAGATAGAGTTGAATCGTCTCCTCATGACCCCCCTGCGTCATCATCCTAAGTGGCGCTGTGACCTCCCCAATCAACCCAGATCCTAACGGACGACTATCTAGGGCATGTACAGGAAAGGGTTTTTCGACTGGAAGGAGGGGAATCCCTAACTTAACACAGAATCTCCGATCTACAAAATTCCCAGCTGCGCCTGAATCGACTAGCGCCTTATGCTGGGACCGAGGTGCAACCTGTGGGAAACAAACAGGTAAGGTAATGTGTACGACAGAAAGCTCTGGGTAAGTAGGGCGCCTACTCACCTGGGTGGACTCCCCACTGTATGACCTGCTCTCTCCCTCACCAGGGGACCCTCCCCAGCACCTAGCCGCGGTGTGCCCTCCGCGCCCACACTTGGTGCAGGAGACTGCCCCCCTCGGGCTCCTACCTCTTCTCCCTCTAGCGCCAGCACCTCCAAGCTCCATCGGACACTGCTCGGAGGCGCTGGAGGGTGGAATGGGGGGCCCCCACCTGGGACGTCCGCGGGTCGCCAGCAGGTTGTCCAGTCGAATGGCCATGTCCACCAGCTGGTCAAATGTTAGTGTAGTGTCCCTGCAGGCTAACTCCCTGCGGACGTCCTCCCGAAGGCTACATCTGAAGTGGTCTATGAGGGCCCTCTCATTCCACCCCGCATCAGCCGCTAGAGTCCTGAACTCCAGCGCAAACGCCTGAGCGCTCCTCATCCCCTGTCGGAGGTGGAATAGACGTTCCCCCGCCGCTCTCCCCTCTGGTGGATGGTCGAAGACCACACGGAAGCGACGGGAGAACTCCGCATAGGTGACTGTGGCGGCGTCTATTCCCCTCCATTTGGCGTTGGCCCACTCCAACGCCTTGCCGGTGAGACAGGAGATGAGGGCGGAAACGCTCTCGTATCCCGAGGGCGCCGGGTGTATGGTGGCAATGTAGAGCTCCACTTGTAAGAGGAACCCCTGACACCCGGCAGCGGTGCCGTCGTACGCCCTCGGGAGCGAGAGCCGAATCCCACTGGGTTCCGGTCGATGGACGGGCTGGCTGTCCGGTGGTGATGGTGCGATAGGTGGGGCTGTGGGAACCCCGCTGGTCTCCCATCGACGAAGGGTGTCCATGACGCCCTCCAAGGCGTGCCCGATTCGGTTGATCCTGTGCTCTTGACCAAGGAGACGCTCCTCCATGGTGTCGACGGGTGCTCCTGCTGATTCCATGTTGAGGTGTGTAATTCTGTCACGTTGCTGTGTATAGGTGTGGTGTAGAATCAGGCGCAGGCAGCAGAGGATAAGTCCAACAAGACTTTACTTAAGCACAAAAATATATCCAAAACAGCCCGGAGGCAAAAGGACGCACACAGGCGTAAATGCGAGCGCACACACAGGTGCGTAAAACTCTCCTAACACACAAGGAGGAAACTAAGGAAAATAGCGTACCGACACGGGTAGCGCAACCACGACACGAACAATTACACACAACACTAACCTAACAACAAGGAAACTAAATAGGGTGCTAAATGAGACCTAACACAAAACAGGTGTGACTAACAGACAAAACCAAACAAACAAGAAACATAGAGCGGTGGCAGCTAGAACTCCGGAGACGACGACCGGCGAAACCTGCCCGAACAAGGAGGAGGAGCCGCCTCGGCCGAAACCGTGACACTTATTGTCTAAGAAAAGTGAGGAGAGAGGAAACACCAACTTAATTAGGTATATAATCAATAGCCTAACTGTTAAATGTGCCTGGCTTTATAAATCATCAATATATCTACAGAAATAAGACTGTTCCTGCTTCTGTTGCCTGTTTGAGTGTTTGTTTAATAGCCTACTGATTCCATGAGCACCAAGACATATGCAACGACATGTCAAGTAAACAATTTCACAAATTCGGCTGTTTTTAATCTTTGTTTTGCTGTAATACAGGCTGTACACTTTTTTTTCCCGTTAGAATGGCCTCTCTGGTATTATTTATAATTAATTTTTTTACACTGTTCCAAATTGTCAGAAAGATTATATTTTTAATAATAATAACGCTCCTTTTTCTTGATCTCCTTCTTATTATTATCATAAGTCATGTCATTATCATTATTAGGCTTAGTATATTAGCCTTGTATAACCACCATTGAGCTGTAGGCCTAAGAGCACACCCTGTTTAGTCTTAATACCGTAACTTAGGCATATATTTCAATACTTATATAGGCTAATGTATCAATCATTCATTCATTCATTTCATCACACAGCATATAAGTCATTCTTGATTTGAAATGCAATCAAGCTTTTTTGTTTTAAAATAAAATAAATTGAGCCTTGAATAATTAGCTTAAACAATAAATAAACCGTTCCATTTCGGACATTGCATTCACAAATGAATGTGACTGTTTTTGGTCTTTGCTGTAATAAAGGCTAACAAAAAAACATTACAACAGACTCTCTGTTACGCTTATATTTATCGGCCATGTCAGTAATTTTTACATGAAAGGAGAGTAACAATTCCAGCCAGAAAAACCCACTGTTTTTTGGTGAACTCCAAGGTCCTATGATAATACTAGTCCCATGCGAATCAACATCCATGTGTTTTGAGAGAAATGTCTGAGTTTGACAGGTGTTACTCGCGGTTTGTGCAAGAAAACAATAACTGGTTTGATAAATTGAACTAAGTGCTGCACATAAGCTATATATGAAAGGCCTACATGTAGCCTATCAACTTTCACAGTGAATGCTTTTTTGTATATGTTCTGAGTGTATGAATTTAGTATTGCCAAATGCATCGAAAAAATATATAGCCTATTTAATGCAACCCTTGCTGTTAATAGATCTCAAAGCAGCATACAACTGACCTAAATGATTGGAAATGAAAAGGTAACTTTCTAATCTATAGCCTTAAAACGCATCTCAAGTGCAATTGCACTGTTTAGCTCACATCTGAAGGCTGGGGGCATTAAGTACGTATCGCAGATCGCTAAAATATCCTAATGATTATGATCACACTTCCTCAATTCAAATATTATGGCGACACTATACCAAAGATGGTTTGGTATGGTTTAGAAACTTGGGAACCAAGCTCGAGTTATCAGTGTGGCCCTATCACCTGGACATGTTGAAATACTGTATCTCCAAGCCTAGAATAAAAACCTCCAGGCTTCTGTCATAACTGCAACATTGCTGGTCGGACTCCCTCTAGTCATTTGTTGTGTCTTAATTATTTAATCAAACAGAGTTCATAAAGCATCAGACAAGTTCAGTGCATTAAGTGGATTTGATTAAAACACATACAGCACCAATCAAAAGTTTGGACACCTACTCATTAAAGGGTTTTTCTTAATTTGTACTATTTTCTACATTGTAGAATAATAGTGAAGACATCAAAACTATGAAATAACACATATGGAATCATGTAGTAACCAAAAAAGTGTAAATATAGCTTTGCACACTCTTGGCATTCTCTCAACCAGCTTCACCTAGAATGATTTTCAAACAGTCTTGAAGGAGTTCCCACATATGCTGAGCACTTGTTGGCTGCTTTTCCTTCACTCTGCGGTCCAACTCATCCCAAACCATCTCAACTGGGTTGTATTTCACTTTTATTTTTAGATAAAAAAATATGTCTGAGTGGCTTGTCAAATCCGTCAGTAGCTTGTCAAATCCGTCACTGATGGCTAACCCCCTTAAGATACACTATATATACAAACATTTGTGGATACCCCTTCAAATTAGTGGATTCGGCTATTTCAGCCACACTCGTTTCAGACAGGTGTATAAAATCGAGCACACAGCCATGCAATCTCGATAGACAAACATTGGCAGTAGAATGGCCTTACTGAAGAGCTCAGTGACTTTCAACGTGGCACTGTCATAGGATGCCACCTTTCCAACAAGTCAGTTCATCAAATTTCTGCCCTGCTAGAGCTGCCCTGGTCAACTGTAACTGCTGTTATTGTGAAGTGGAAACGTCTAGGAGCAACAACAGCTCAGCCACAAAGTGGTAGGCCACACAAGCTCACAGAAAGGGACAGCCGAGTGCTGAAGCGCAAAGCGCATAAAAATATTCTGTCCTCGGTTGCAACATTCACTACCGAGTTCCAAACTGCCTCTGGAAGCAAAGTCAGTACAAGAACTGTTCGTCGGGAGCTTCATGAAATGGGTTTCCATGACCGAGCAGCCGCACACAAGCCTAAGATCACTATGCGCATTGCCAAGCAACGGCTGGAGTGGTGTAAAGCTTGCCACCATTGGACTGGAGCAGTGGAAACGAGTTCTCTGGAGTGATGAATCACACTTCACCATCTGGCAGTCCGACGGAATAATCTGGGTTTGCCAGGATGCCAGGAGAACGCTACCTGCCCCATTGCATAGAGCAAACTGTACTGTTTGGTGGAGGAGGAATAAAGTTCTGGGGCTGTTTTTCATGGTTCGAGCTAGACCCCTTAGTTCCAGTGAATGGAAATCTTAACGCTACAGCATACAATTAAATTCTAGACTATTCTGTGCTTCCAACTTCGTGGCAACAGTTTGGGAAAGGCCCTTTCCTGTTTCAGCATGACAATGCCCCCGTGCACAAAGCAAAGTCCATACAGAAATGGCTTGTTGAGATTGGTGTGGAAGAACTTGACTGGCTTGCATACTTACATAAGTATTCAGACCATTTGCTATGAGACTCAAAATTGAGCTCAGGTGCATCCAGATTCCATTGATCATCCTTGCAATATACTTGATTGGAGTCCACCTGTGGTAAATTCAATTGATTGGACATGATTTGGAAAGGCATACACCTGTCTATTTACGGTCCCACAATTGACAGTGCATGTCAGAGCAAAAACCAAGCCATGAGGTCGAAGGAATTGTCCGTAGAGCTTTGAGACAGGATTGTGTTGAGGCACAGATCTGGGGAAGGGTACCAAAAAATGTCTACAGCATTGAAGGTCCCCAAGAAAACAGTGGCCTCCATCATTCATAAATGGAAGAAGTTTGGATCCACCAATACTCTTCCGAGAGCTGGCCTCCCGGCCAAACTGAGCAATCGGGGGAGAAGGGCCTTGGTCAAGGAGTTGACCAAGAACTCGACGGTCACTCTGACAGAGCTCCAGAGTTCCTCTGTGGAGATGGGAGAAACTTCCAGAAGGACAACCATCTCTGCAGCACTCCACCAATCAGGCAATTATGGTGGAGTGGCCAGACGGAAGCCACTCCTCAGTAAAAGACACAAGACAGCCCGCTTGGAGTTTGCCAAAAGGCACCTAAAGGACTCTCAGACCATGAGAAACAAGATTCTCTGGTCTGATGAAACCAAGATTGAACTCTTTGGCCTGAATCCTCCCGAGTGGCACAGTGGTCTAAGGCAGTGGTCTAAGGCACTGCATCGCAGTGCTAGCTGTGCCACTAGAGATCCTGGTTTGAATCCAGGCTCTGTCGTAGCCGGCCGCGACCGGGAGACCCATGGGGCGGCGCACAATTGGCCCAGCGTCGTCCAGGGTAGGGGAGGGAATGGCCGGCAGGGATGTAGCTCAGTTGGTAGAGCATGGCGTTTGCAACACCAGGGTTGTGGGTTTGATTCCCACGGTGGGCCAGTATGAAAAATACAAAAAATAATGTATGCACTCACTAACTGTAAGTCGCTCTGGAGAAGAGCGTCTGCTAAATGACTAAAATGTAAATGTAAATGAATGTCAAGCGTCATGTCTGTAGGAAACCTGGCACCATCCCTATGGTGAAGCATGGTGGTGGCAGCATCATGCTGTAGGGATGTTTTTCAGTGGCATGGACTGGGAGACTAGTCAGAATCGAAGGAAAGATTAACGGAGCAAAGTACAGAAAGATCCTTGATGAAAACCTGCTCCAGAGCGCTCAGGACCTCAGCCTGGGGCGAAGGTTCACCTTCCAACAGGACAACAACTTTAAGCACACAGCCAAGACAATGCAGGAGTGGCTTAAGGACAAGTCTCTGAATGTCCTTGAGTGGCCCAGCCAGAGCCCGGACTTGAACCCGATTGAACATCTCTGGAGAGACCTGAAAATAGCTGTGCAACGACGTTCCCGATCCAACCTGACAGAGCTTGAGAGGATCTGCAGAGAAGAATGGGAGAAACTCCCCAAATGCAGGTGTGCCAAGCTTGTAGCGTCATACCCAAGAATACTCAAGGCGGTAATCGCTGCCAAAGGTGCTTCAACAAAGTACAGAATAAAGGGTCTGAATACTTATGTAAATGTTATATTTCATATTTAATTTTTTTATATATATATTTTTTTGCAATTCTTAAAACCTTGCTTTGTCATTGTGGAGTACTATGTGAATATTGATGAGGGGAAAAAAACAATTTAATTCATTGTAGAATAAGCTGTAACTGATATTTTTTGAGGAAAAAGTCAAGGGGTCTGAATACTTTCCGAATGCACTGTAAATGAATAGCTTTTCATAGTATTTGACGGAGATTACATGAATTCATTAAATTGCTTTTTTAATTTTTATTAAAGAATCAGGATGTTGTTCATTTACACTAACGGTCAAAAGTTTGGACACACCTAGTCATTCAAAGGTTTTTCTATAGTTTTACTATTGTTTACATTGTATAATAATAGTGAAGACATCACAACTATGAATCAACACATATGTAATCATGTAGTAACCAAAAAAGTGTTAAAAAAATCAATTATATTTGAGATGTGAGATTCTTGAAATAGCCTTGATGACAGCTTTGCACACTCTTGGCATTCTCCCAACCAGCTTCATAAGGTAGTCACCTTGAACGCATTTCAATGAACAGGTGTTAAAAGTTAATTTGTGGAATTTATTTCCTTCTTAATGCGTTTGAGCCAATCAGTTGTGTTGTGACAAGGTAGGGGGGTATACAGAAGATAGCCCTATTTGGTAAAAGACCAAGTCCATATTATGGCAAGTACAGCTCAAATAAGCAAAGAGAAACCACAGTCCATCAGTACTTTAAGACATGAAGGTCAGTCAATACGGAACATTTCAAGAACATTTCAAGAACTTCAAGTGCAGTCACAAAAACCATCAAGCGCTATGATGAAACTAGCTCTCATGAGTTCCGCCACAGGAATGGAAGACCCAGAGTTACCTCTGCTGCAGAGGATAAGTTCATTAGAGTTACCAGCCTCAGAAATTGCAGCCCAAATAAAAGCTTCACAGAGTTCAAGTCACAGACACATCTCAACATCAACTGTTCAGAGGGGACTACGTGAATCAGGCCTTCATGGTCGAATTGCTGCAAAGAAACCACTACTAAAGGACACCAATAATAAGAAGAGACTTGCTTGGGCCAAGAAACATGAGCAATGGACATTAGACCAGTGGAAATGTGTCCTTTGGTCTGGAGTCCAAATTTGAGATGTTTGGTTCCAACCGCATTATCTTTGTATTTGTATTTATTAAGGACCACTTCCTGTGGTCCTGCAACATTAAGGCAGTATTATATATAATTTAAAATATTACATGACATTATATTTCATAACACTTTACCCAATACATTTAGTGTGTTCCCTCAGGCCACTACTCCACCATCACATATTTACAATACAACATCCATGTGTACGTGTGTGTAGAGTGAGTGTCTATATGTATGTGTGTATGTACCTGTTTGTGTGTGTCTCTTCACAGTCCCCGCTGTTCCACAAGGTGTATTTCTACCTATTTTTTTTTTATCTGATTCTACTGCTTGCATCAGTTACCTGTTGTGGAATATAATTCCATGTAATCAAGGCTGTATGTGGTACTGTGCGCCTCCCATAGTCCGTTCTGGAGAGACCTCTGGTGGCATGTCTTGTGGGGTATGCATGGGTGTCCGAGCTGTGTGCCAGTATTCCAAACAGACAGCTCGGTACATTCAGCTCGTCAACACCTCTCACAAAAACAAGGAGTGATGAAGTCAATCTCTCTTCCACTCTGAGCCAGGAGAGACTGACATGCCTGTCATCAATGTTAGCTCTCTGTGTACTTTCAAGGGCCAGCCATGTTGCCTTGTTCTGTGCCAACTGCAATTTTCCCAAGTCCCTCTTTGTGGCACCTAAACCACACAACTGAACAGTAGTCTAGGTGCGACAAAACTAGGGCCTGTAGGACCTGCCTTGTTGATAGAGTTGTTAAGAAGGCAGAGCAGCGCTTAATTATGGACATACTTCTCCCCATCTTAGATACTGTTGTCAATATGCTTTGACCATGACAGTCTACAATCCAGGGTTACTCCAAGCAGTTTAGTCACCTCAACTTGCTCAATTTCCACATTAATCATTAAGAGATGTAGTTGAGGTTTAGAGTTTAGTGAATGATTTGACCCAAATACAATGCTTTTAGTTTTGGAAATTTTCAGGACTAACTTATTCCCTGCCACCCATTCCGAAACTAACTGCAACTCTTTGTTAAGTGTTGCAGTTATTTCAGTTGCAGTAGTAGCTGACGTGTATAGTTTTGAGTCATCCGCATACATGGACACACTGGCTCTACTCAAAGTGGCATGTCATTAGTAAAGATGGAAAAAAGCAAGGGGCCTAGACAGCTGCCCTGGGGAATTCCTGATTCTACCTGGATTATGTTTGAGAGGCTTCCATTAAAGAACACCCTCTATGTTCTGGTAGACACGTAACTATTTATCCACATTATAGCAGGGGGTGTAAAGCCATAACACATACGTTTTTCCAGCAGCGGACTATGATCGATAATGTCAAAAGCCACACTGAAGTCTAACAAAGACGCGGGTGAACGGATGATCTCTGCATGTGTATTTCCCACCGTAAACCATGGAGGAGGAGCTGTGATGGTGTGGGGTGCTTTGCTGGTGACAATGTCTGTGATTTATTTAGATTTCAAGGCATACTTAACCAGCATTGCTACCACAGCATTCTGAAGCGATACGCCATCCCATCTTATTTGGGCTTAGTGGGACTATCATTTTGTTTTTCAACAGGACAATGACCCAACACCCCCAGGCTGCGTAAGTGCTATTTTATCAAGAAGGAGAGTGACGGAGTGCTGCATCAGATGACCTGGCCTCCAAAATCCCCTGACCTCAACCCAATTGAGATGGTTTGGGATGAGTCGGACAGCAGAGTGAAGCTAAAGCAGCAAACAAGTGCTCAGCATATGTGGGAACACCTTCAAGACTGTTGGGAAAGCATTCCAGGTGAATCTGGTTGAGAGAATGCCAAGAGTGTGCAAAGCTGTCATCAAGGCAAAGGGTGGGTATTTGAAGAATCTCAAATCTCAAATATATTTTGATCTGTTTAACACTTTTTGGGTTATTGCATGATTTCATATGTGTTATTTCATAGTTTTGATGCCTACATTGTAGAAAAAGTCCAAATAAAGAAAAACCCTGGAATGAGTAGGTGTGTCCAAACTTTTGACTGGTACTGTACATGATGTGATAGCTGATACTGTGGTCTATCAAAATATATGTTTCAAATGTTGTTAATATTAAGAAAAATGTTTGTGGAAAAAAAGGTAGAGATTGTCCCATCTTTCAAGAATCCCTGTACATTATACTTACCTACTTTAAAAACAGTGTTCTATATGAGCATGCAGACATAAATGTGGCCTATAGTATACCATACATTACCTTAATTGCCTTGTACTCAAGGTCATCAATTCCTAAAACTCTCTTTATTCCTTGTGGCATTCCTTGATGTTTATAATTTAACACTAGAACCGCTAACATTTACATTTTCGTCATTTAGCAGACGCTCTTATCCAGAGCGACTTACAAATTGGTGCATTCACCTTATGATAGCCAGTGGGACAACCACTTTACAATATTATTATTATTATTTTATTTTTTGGGGGTGGGGTAAGGGGGGGTAGAAGGATTACTTTATCCTATCCCAGGTATTCCTTAAAGAGGTGGGGTTTCAAGTGTCTCCGGAAGGTGGTGAGTGACTCTTCTGTCCTTGTTCCACCATTGGGGTGCCAGAGCAGCAAACAGTTTTGACTGGGCTGAGCGGGAACTGTGTTTCCGCAGAGGTGGGGGGCCAGCAGGCCAGAGGTGGATGAACGCAATGCCCTCGTTTGGGTGTAGGGACTGATTAGAGCCTGAAGGTACGGAGGTGCCGTTCCCCTCACAGCTCCGTAGGCAAGCACCATGGTCTTGTAGCAGATGCGAGCTTCAACTGGAAGCCAGTGCAGTGTGCGGAGGAGCAGGGTGACGTGAGAGAACTTGGGAAGGTTGAACACCAGACGGGCTGCGGCGTTCTGGATGAGTTGTAGGGGTTTAATGACACAGGCAGGGAGCCCAGCCAACAGTGAGTTGCAGTAATCCAGACGGGAGATGACAAGTGCCTGGATTAGGACCTGTGCCGCTTCCTGTGTAAGGCAGGGTCGTACTCTGCGAATGTTGTAGAGCATGAACCTACAGGATCGGGTCACTGCCTTGATGTTAGCGGAGAACAACAGGGTGTTGTCCAGGGTCACGCCAAGGCTCTTTGCACTCTGGGAGGAGGACACAACGGAGTTGTCAACCGTGATGGCGAGATCACGGAACGGGCAGTCCTTCCCCGGGCGGAAGAGCAGCTCCGTCTTGCCGAGGTTCAGCTTGAGGTGGTGATCCATCATCCACACTGATATGTCTGCCAGACATGCAGAGATGCGATTCGCCACCTGGTTATCAGAAGGGGGAAAGGAGAAGATTCATTGTGTGTCGTCTGCGTAGCAATGATAGGAGAGGCCATGTGAGGATATGACAGAGCCAAGTGACTTGGTGTATAGTGAGAATAGGAGAGGGCCTAGAACTGAGCCCTGGGGGACACCAGTGGTGAGAGCACGTGGTGCGGAGACAGATTCTCGCCACGCCACCTGGTAGGAGCGACCTGTCAGGTGGGACACAATCCAAGAGTGAGCCGTGCCGGAGATGCCCAACTAGGAGAGGAGGATCTGATGGTTCACAGTATCAAAGGCAGCAGATAGGTCTAGAAGGACGAGAGCAGAGGAGAGAGAGTTAGCTTTAGCAGTGCGGAGAGCCTCCGTGACACAGAGAGGAGCAGTCTAAGTTGAATGACCAGTCTTGAAACCTGACTGCTTTGGATCAAGAAGGTCATTCTGAGAGAGATAGCAAGAGAGTTCAGACGTTGAGAGTTAAGACGGCACGCTCAAGAGTTTTGGAGAGAAAAGAAAGAAGGGATACTGGTCTGTAGTTGTTGACATCGGAGGGATCGAGTGTAGGTTTTTTGAGAAGGGGTGCAACTCTCGTTCTCTTGAAGATGGAAGGGACATAGCCAGCGGTCAAGGATGAGTTGATGAGCGAGGTGAGGTAAGGGAGAAAGTCTCCGGAAATGGTCTGGAGAAGAGAGGAGGGGATAGGGTCAAGTGGGCAGGTTGTTGGGCGGCCGGCCGTCACAAGTCTCAAGATTTCATCTGGAGAGAGAGGGGAGAAAGAAGTCAAAGCATAGTGTAGGGCAGTGTGAGCAGGACCAGCGGTGTCATTTGACTTAACAAACGAGGATCGGATGTCATCAACCTTCTTTTCAAAATGGTTGACGAAGTCATCCACAGAGAGGGAGGGGGGGGGGGGGGGGAGGAGGATTCAGCAGGGAGGAGAAGGTGGCAAAGAGCTTCCTAGGTTTAGAGGCAGATGCTTGGAATTTAGAGTGGTAGAAAGTGGCTTTAGCAGCAGAAACAGAGGAAGAAAATGTAGAGAGGAGGGAGTGAAAAGATGCCAGGTCCACAGGGAGTCTAGTTTTCCTCCATTTCCGCTCGGCTGCCCGGAGCCCTGTTACGTGAGCTCGCAAGGAGTCGTCAAGCCACGGAGCAGGAGGGGAGGACCGAGCCGGCCGGGAGGATAGGGGACATAGAGAGTCAAAGGATGCAGAAAGGGAGGAGAGGAGGGTTGAGGAGGCAGAATCAGGAGATTGGAGGGAGAAGGATGAGCAGAGGGAAGAGATGATAGGTTGGAAGAGGAGAGAGTAGCGTGAGAGAGAGAGCGAAGGTTGCGACGGCGCATTACCATCTGAGTAGGGGCAGAGTGAGTAGTGTTGGAGGAGAGCGAGAGAGAAAAGGATACAAAGTAGTGGTCGGAGACTTGGAGGGGAGTTGCAGTGAGATTAGTAGAAGAACAGCATCTAGTAAAGATGAGGTCAGGCGTATTGCCTGCCTTGTGAGTAGGGGGGGACGGTGAGAGGGTGAGGTCAAAAGAGGAGAGCAGTGGAAAGAAGGAGGCAGA
The DNA here is from genome assembly GCF_964263955.1 of Coregonus lavaretus. Lineage (NCBI taxonomy): Eukaryota > Metazoa > Chordata > Actinopteri > Salmoniformes > Salmonidae > Coregonus > Coregonus lavaretus. Next base: position 19,018,595 of record NC_139993.1, read on the forward strand.
GAGAAATGAGTCAAAGGTAGACGTAGGGAATTTAAAGTCACTCAGAACTGTGAGGGGTGAGCCATCCTCAGGAAAGGAACTTATCAAGGCGTCAAGCTCATTGATGAACTCTCCAAGGGAACCCGGAGAGCGACAAATGATAAGGATGTTAAGCTTGAATGGGCTAGTGACTGTGACATCATGGAATTCAAATGAGGAGATATACAGATGGGTGAGGGGAGAAAGAGAGAATGTCCACTTGGGAGAGATGAGGATTCCAGTGCCACCACCCCACTGACCAGATGCTCTCGGGGTATGGTCAGACGAGGAGAGAGCAGTAGGAGTAGCAGTGTTTTCTGTGGTAATCCATGTTTCACTGAAACACTCAAATATAACTCTCCCAACTTCAACTTATAATTGTTGTAAACTACAGCGGTTCAATGTTTTCTAGGAATAGACTAACTTAGTTTATTCAGCTAGCTAACTTGGTACAGTATTCTTCCATGAAAAGTCATTTGGACTGCTCATGAATTTACTCTGCCATTTTTAAAGTCATGGCCCGCTCCGTCCTTGACTTTTCCTGAATAAGTCTATATAACACACAGTCGTTGTTAGAATATTAATATCACAAACAGAACTGGAGTTATAACCAGTTTTAGGAGGTCATGTCATTTTAAAAATGATTTTTCCCCGTTGTCTCTCCTTCTCCCGGCAGTAGGGCCTGCTCCGCTCCTTCTCCCAACAGTTAAAGGTACCGTGACTCAGTTGATAATCACCCAATAATTGCCTCGAAACTGCGCCTAAACTATATCAAAACTATTTTCACACATACAACAACAGATTAAATAAATGAAGTAAAGTATGATGTGGGAGAAAGGGTGAGTTTGTGAGCGAGGGAAAGCAAACGATGCATTAAAACGATACATTATTATGCAATCACCAATTGTGAATGAAGAACAGGGCGGGCCATTCTATTGTATTGATCAATTTTAATTATAATCTCAAAATGGTATGTACCCTACAGCAGTCCACTGAATCCAAGCATTCTTATTAGTCTACTCTGGCCTACATGGAGTACAAAGTGAGAGCGTGCATAATTTACAATGGCAAGAAGACCAAGACGGATGGATGCAATGAAAACGACTAAGATGTTGGGGAAGAAATGTTACATCTCTAATGATTATTCTTTTGATTCTGAGCCTCAGCCTGAAAACACACCTCTGAGGCCTATGCGCAAAAAAGCCAGAATGGTGCTCACTGAGCAGTTGCCCGTGCCACCACCAAATGAAACAGTGAGAGAGGAAGGTACCGCACCATTTGGATAGAACAAGCCTGTGACAATGCTGCAGGCCAATTAGTAGCACAAAATCTAATCACTGAGAGAGAAGGCCCTACATCTCAACAACATTAGCAACGCACTCACCAGCTTTCGTTGTTTATGTGACATTGACATACTCAAATAACAATTCTATTCAAATTGTATTTGTCACATGCTTCGTAAACAACATGTGTAGATTAGAAGTGAAATGCTTACTTAGAGGCCCTTCAACAATGCAGAGTTAAAGATAAAGATAATACAATTAAAATATAAATAGTTAAAAGAGGAATAAATACACAACGAATAACAATAACATGGCTATATACAGGGAGTACCAGTACCGAATCGATGTTTAGGGGTATGTGGTAGGGGTTAAGTGACTGGGCAACAGTATAGACAGTAGCAGCAGCGTATGTGGTGAGTGTGAAAGTGTGTATTTGTGTGTGTGGCGTCAGTATGCATGTGTGTGCGTGTTATATGTGTGTGAGTGTATGTAGTGTGTGTTTGTGTGTGTGTTGGGGTGTCAATGTAAGTATGCGTGAGTGTGTGTGCATAGAGTCAGTGCAAGAGAGTTAGTGCAAAACTGGGTTAATGCAGGTAGTCCGGTAGCCATTTGATTAGCTATTTAGCAGTCTTGTTTAGCAGTCTTATGGCTTGGGGGTAGAAGCTGTTCAGGGTCCTGTTGGTTCCAGACTTGCACTGGTAGCAGAGAGAACAGTCTATGGCTTCGGTGGCTGGAGTCTTTGACAATGTTGTCCTCTGACACCGCCTGGATGGCAGGGAGCTCAGCGCATGCTGGTACACTTCCGGGAATTCCGTCTGGCCCCGCGACCTTGCGAATGTAAATAAAGGTATACTGAGAGCTACTGAGAGCGAGATCAAGTAGCCGTCCTGAACGGCTGGTGCTCTCATGAATGGTTCAGTGTTGCTTGCCTGGAAGTGAGCATAGTAGGCATTTAGCTCGTCTGGTGCTCTCATGCATGGTTTAGTGTTGTTTGCCTCGAAGCGAGCATAGAAGGCATATAGCTCGTCTGGTAGGCTTCCATCACTGGCCAGCTCGCGGCTGGGTTTCCCTTTTCAATCTGTGATACTTTGCAAGTCCTGCCACATCTGCTGAGCATCAGAGCCGGCGTATTAGGATTCGATTTTAGTCCTGTATTGATGCTTTGCGTGTTTGATGGCTTGTTGGAGGTCATAGCAGGATTTCTTATAAGCGTCCGGATTAGTGTCCCACTCCTTGAAAGCGGCAGTTCTAGACTTGCGCATTGCGGATGTTGTCTGTAATCCATGGCTTCTGGTTAGGGTGCTTACGGTCACTGTGGGGATGACGTCATCAATGCAATTATTAATGAAACCAGTGACTGATGTGGTAAACTCCTCAATGTTATCAGATGAATCCCGGAACATATTCCAGTCTGTGCTAGTGAAACAGTCCTGTAGCTTAATGTCCACTTCATCAGACCACATCTGTATTAAGCGCGTCACTGGTACTTCCTATTTCAGTTTTTAGCTTGTAAGCAGGAAGCAGCAGGATAGCGGTATGGTCTGATTTTCCAAAGGGAGGGCGAGGGAGGGCCTTTTATGCGTTTCTGTTTGTGGAGTAAAAATGATCTAGAGTTTTGTCGCCTCTAGTTGCACAGGTGACATGCTGGTAAAAATGAGTTCAAGTGGATTTCATTTTCCCTGCGTTAAAATCACCGGCCATGAGAAACACCGCCTCTGGATGTGCATTTTCTTGTTTGCTTATGGCCCTATACAGCTTGTTGAGTGCGGTCTTAGTGCCAGCATCGGTTTGTGGTGGTAAATAGACAGCTATGAAAAATCTAGATGAAAACTCTCTTGGTAAATAATATGGTCTGCAGCTTATCAAGAGGTATTCTAAATCAGGCGAGCAAAAACTCAAGACTTCCTTAACATTAGAGATTGCACACCAGCTGTTGTGATATAGAGGCACATCCCTTCTCCCTTCGTCTTACCTGACTCTGCCGTCCGGTCTTGACGATGCATAGAAAAACCAGCGAGATGTATATTATCCATGTCCTCGTTCAACCACAACTCGGAGAAACTTAGAATGTGAAAGTATATGATTGTATAGTTGATAGTATAGTCTCGAATGGCGCTCATCCAGTTTGTTTTCCAGTGACTGCACGTTCGCCAATAGAACAAAGGCCAATGGCGGTCTATTTGCTCGCCTATGTAGTCTCATCAGGATGCCGCCTCACCTGCCTCTCTTTCGCTGCTGCTTCCTCTTCCAAGTCCTGGGGATTAGGGTCTAGTCCGGAGTAAGCAGAACTCCAAAGCTGCAGACTCGTTGAAGTAGAAATGTTCATCCAAATCGAGGTTAGTAATCACTGTTCTGATGTCCAGAAGCTGTTTTCGGTCATAGGAAATGATGACGGAGACATTATGTACAATTTTTCTTATATCAACTTAAAAAAACAAGAATTGAGCAGGAGCCTGTAAGACGGCTACTATCCACTGCAGCGCCATCAGATGCCATTGCGTGAAGATGCACACCACGTTAGCACGACCTGACAATAATTGAATATGTTTGACTGCTGTCATATCGACACTTATATTGATTATAATGCTTTATTGCTTTTGTGCTGATTTTATCTATTTATCAAACACACTTCGTGCTTATAATGATGTCTAGGCTACTGATGTTTTCATCATTTGACTCTGCGTCTTGGTGGTTGGGGTATTTTATTTTATTTAGTTGTTATAAAAATAAGCTGTTACTGCATTCCAACACAAATGCTTTCTGACAAAGTTGCAACAAAGGCACTCCACGATTAAAACTTTTTTAACAGTTGAATGTGTTTTGTGTTTTTACATACAGTGGGGAAAAAAAGTATTTAGTCAGCCACCAATTGTGCAAGTTCTCCCACTTAAAAAAGATGAGAGAGGCCTGTAATTTTCATCATAGGTACACGTCAACTATGACAGACAAATTGAGAAGAAATAAAATCCAGAAAATCACATTGTAGGATTTTTAATGAATTTATTTGCAAATTATGGTGGAAAATATGTATTTGGTCACCTACAAACAAGCAAGATTTCTGGCTCTCACAGACCTGTAACTTCTTCTTTAAGAGGCTCCTCGTCCTCCACTCGTTACCTGTATTAATGGCACCTGTTTAAACTTGTTATCAGTATAAAAGACACCTGTCCACAACCTCAAACAGTCACACTCCAAACTCCACTATGGTCAAGACCAAAGAGCTGTCAAAGGACACCAGAAACAAAATTGTAGACCTGCACCAGGCTGGGAAGACTGAATCTGCAATAGGTAAACAGCTTGGTTTGAAGAAATCAACTGTGGGAGCAATTATTAGGAAATGGAAGACATACAAGACCACTGATAATCTCCCTCGATCTGGGGCTCCACGCAAGATCTCACCCCGTGGGGTCAAAATTATCACAAGAACCACACGAAGGGACCTAGTGAATGACCTGCAGAGAGCTGGGACCAAAGTAACAAAGCCTACCATCAGTAACACACTACGCCGCCAGGGACTCAAATCCTGCAGTGCCAGACGTGTCCCCCTGCTTAAGCCAGTACATGTCCAGGCCCGTCTGAAGTTTGCTAGAGTGCATTGGGATGATCCAGAAGAGGATTGGGAGAATGTCATATGGTCAGATGAAACCAAAATAGAACTTTTTAGTAAGAACTCAACTCTTCGTGTTTGGAGGACAAAGAATGCTGAGTTGCATCCAAAGAACACCATACCTACTGTGAAGCATGGGGGTGGAAACATCATGCTTTGGGGCTGTTTTTCTGCAAAGGGACCAGGACGACTGATCCGTGTAAAGGAAAGAATGAATGGGGCCATGTATCGTGAGATTTTGAGTGAAAACCTCCTTCCATCAGCAAGGGCATTGAAGATGAAACGTGGCTGGGTCTTTCAGCATGACAATGATCCCAAACACACCACCCAGGCAACGAAGGAGTGGCTTCGTAAGAAGCATTTCAAGGTCCTGGAGTGGCCTAGCCAGTCTCCAGATCTCAACCCCATAGAAAATCTTTGGAGGGAGTTGAAAGTCTGTGTTGCCCAGCGACAGCCCCAAAAAATCACTTCTCTAGAGGAGATCTGCATGGAGGAATGGGCCTAAATACCAGCAACAGTGTGTGAAAACCTTGTGAAGACTTACAGAAAACGTTTGACCTGTGTCATTGCCAACAAAGGGTATATAAGAAAGTATTGAGAAACTTTTGTTATTGACCAAATACTTATTTTCCACCATAATTTGCAAATAAATTCATAAAAAATCCTACAATGTGATTTTCTGGATTTTTTTCTCTCATTTTGTCTGTCGAGGGAGATTATCAGTGGTCTTGTATGTCTTCCATTTCCTAATAATTGCTCCCACAGTTGATTTCTTCAAACCAAGCTGCTTACCTATTGCAGATTCAGTCTTCCCAGCCTGGTGCAGGTCTACAATTTTTTTTCTGGTGTCCTTTGACAGCTCTTTGGTCTTGACCATAGTGTAGTTTGGAGTTGGAGTGGGGAGTTGCAGTGAGATTAGTAGAAGAACAGCATCTAGTAAAGATGAGGTCAGGCGTATTGCCTGCCTTGTGAGTAGGGGGGGACGGTGAGAGGGTGAGGTCAAAAGAGGAGAGCAGTGGAAAGAAGGAGGCAGAGAGAAATGAGTCAAAGGTAGACGTAGGGAATTTAAAGTCACTCAGAACTGTGAGGGGTGAGCCATCCTCAGGAAAGGAACTTATCAAGGCGTCAAGCTCATTGATGAACTCTCCAAGGGAACCCGGAGAGCGACAAATGATAAGGATGTTAAGCTTGAATGGGCTAGTGACTGTGACATCATGGAATTCAAATGAGGAGATATACAGATGGGTGAGGGGAGAAAGAGAGAATGTCCACTTGGGAGAGATGAGGATTCCAGTGCCACCACCCCACTGACCAGATGCTCTCGGGGTATGGTCAGACGAGGAGAGAGCAGTAGGAGTAGCAGTGTTTTCTGTGGTAATCCATGTTTCACTGAAACACTCAAATATAACTCTCCCAACATCAAATTATAATTGTTGTAAACTACAGCGGTTCAATGTTTTCTAGGAATAGACTAACTTAGTTTATTCAGCTAGCTAACTTGGTACAGTATTCTTCCATGAAAAGTCATTTGGACTGCTCATGAATTTACTCTGCCATTTTTAAAGTCATGGCCCGCTCCGTCCTTGACTTTTCCTGAATAAGTCTATATAACACACAGTCGTTGTTAGAATATTAATATCACAAACAGAACTGGAGTTATAACCAGTTTTAGGAGGTCATGTCATTTTAAAAATGATTTTTCCCCGTTGTCTCTCCTTCTCCCGGCAGTAGGGCCTGCTCCGCTCCTTCTCCCAACAGTTAAAGGTACCGTGACTCAGTTGATAATCACCCAATAATTGCCTCGAAACTGCGCCTAAACTATATCAAAACTATTTTCACACATACAACAACAGATTAAATAAATGAAGTAAAGTATGATGTGGGAGAAAGGGTGAGTTTGTGAGCGAGGGAAAGCAAACGATGCATTAAAACGATACATTATTATGCAATCACCAATTGTGAATGAAGAACAGGGCGGGCCATTCTATTGTATTGATCAATTTTAATTATAATCTCAAAATGGTATGTACCCTACAGCAGTCCACTGAATCCAAGCATTCTTATTAGTCTACTCTGGCCTACATGGAGTACAAAGTGAGAGCGTGCATAATTTACAATGGCAAGAAGACCAAGACGGATGGATGCAATGAAAACGACTAAGATGTTGGGGAAGAAATGTTACATCTCTAATGATTATTCTTTTGATTCTGAGCCTCAGCCTGAAAACACACCTCTGAGGCCTATGCGCAAAAAAGCCAGAATGGTGCTCACTGAGCAGTTGCCCGTGCCACCACCAAATGAAACAGTGAGAGAGGAAGGTACCGCACCATTTGGATAGAACAAGCCTGTGACAATGCTGCAGGCCAATTAGTAGCACAAAATCTAATCACTGAGAGAGAAGGCCCTACATCTCAACAACATTAGCAACGCACTCACCAGCTTTCGTTGTTTATGTGACATTGACATACTCAAATAACAATTCTATTCAAATTGTATTTGTCACATGCTTCGTAAACAACATGTGTAGATTAGAAGTGAAATGCTTACTTAGAGGCCCTTCAACAATGCAGAGTTAAAGATAAAGATAATACAATTAAAATATAAATAGTTAAAAGAGGAATAAATACACAACGAATAACAATAACATGGCTATATACAGGGAGTACCAGTACCGAATCGATGTTTAGGGGTATGTGGTAGGGGTTAAGTGACTGGGCAACAGTATAGACAGTAGCAGCAGCGTATGTGGTGAGTGTGAAAGTGTGTATTTGTGTGTGTGGCGTCAGTATGCATGTGTGTGCGTGTTATATGTGTGTGAGTGTATGTAGTGTGTGTTTGTGTGTGTGTTGGGGTGTCAATGTAAGTATGCGTGAGTGTGTGTGCATAGAGTCAGTGCAAGAGAGTTAGTGCAAAACTGGGTTAATGCAGGTAGTCCGGTAGCCATTTGATTAGCTATTTAGCAGTCTTGTTTAGCAGTCTTATGGCTTGGGGGTAGAAGCTGTTCAGGGTCCTGTTGGTTCCAGACTTGCACTGGTAGCAGAGAGAACAGTCTATGGCTTCGGTGGCTGGAGTCTTTGACAATGTTGTCCTCTGACACCGCCTGGATGGCAGGGAGCTCAGCGCATGCTGGTACACTTCCGGGAATTCCGTCTGGCCCCGCGACCTTGCGAATGTAAATAAAGGTATACTGAGAGCTACTGAGAGCGAGATCAAGTAGCCGTCCTGAACGGCTGGTGCTCTCATGAATGGTTCAGTGTTGCTTGCCTGGAAGTGAGCATAGTAGGCATTTAGCTCGTCTGGTGCTCTCATGCATGGTTTAGTGTTGTTTGCCTCGAAGCGAGCATAGAAGGCATATAGCTCGTCTGGTAGGCTTCCATCACTGGCCAGCTCGCGGCTGGGTTTCCCTTTTCAATCTGTGATACTTTGCAAGTCCTGCCACATCTGCTGAGCATCAGAGCCGGCGTATTAGGATTCGATTTTAGTCCTGTATTGATGCTTTGCGTGTTTGATGGCTTGTTGGAGGTCATAGCAGGATTTCTTATAAGCGTCCGGATTAGTGTCCCACTCCTTGAAAGCGGCAGTTCTAGACTTGCGCATTGCGGATGTTGTCTGTAATCCATGGCTTCTGGTTAGGGTGCTTACGGTCACTGTGGGGATGACGTCATCAATGCAATTATTAATGAAACCAGTGACTGATGTGGTAAACTCCTCAATGTTATCAGATGAATCCCGGAACATATTCCAGTCTGTGCTAGTGAAACAGTCCTGTAGCTTAATGTCCACTTCATCAGACCACATCTGTATTAAGCGCGTCACTGGTACTTCCTATTTCAGTTTTTAGCTTGTAAGCAGGAAGCAGCAGGATAGCGGTATGGTCTGATTTTCCAAAGGGAGGGCGAGGGAGGGCCTTTTATGCGTTTCTGTTTGTGGAGTAAAAATGATCTAGAGTTTTGTCGCCTCTAGTTGCACAGGTGACATGCTGGTAAAAATGAGTTCAAGTGGATTTCATTTTCCCTGCGTTAAAATCACCGGCCATGAGAAACACCGCCTCTGGATGTGCATTTTCTTGTTTGCTTATGGCCCTATACAGCTTGTTGAGTGCGGTCTTAGTGCCAGCATCGGTTTGTGGTGGTAAATAGACAGCTATGAAAAATCTAGATGAAAACTCTCTTGGTAAATAATATGGTCTGCAGCTTATCAAGAGGTATTCTAAATCAGGCGAGCAAAAACTCAAGACTTCCTTAACATTAGAGATTGCACACCAGCTGTTGTGATATAGAGGCACATCCCTTCTCCCTTCGTCTTACCTGACTCTGCCGTCCGGTCTTGACGATGCATAGAAAAACCAGCGAGATGTATATTATCCATGTCCTCGTTCAACCACAACTCGGAGAAACTTAGAATGTGAAAGTATATGATTGTATAGTTGATAGTATAGTCTCGAATGGCGCTCATCCAGTTTGTTTTCCAGTGACTGCACGTTCGCCAATAGAACAAAGGCCAATGGCGGTCTATTTGCTCGCCTATGTAGTCTCATCAGGATGCCGCCTCACCTGCCTCTCTTTCGCTGCTGCTTCCTCTTCCAAGTCCTGGGGATTAGGGTCTAGTCCGGAGTAAGCAGAACTCCAAAGCTGCAGACTCGTTGAAGTAGAAATGTTCATCCAAATCGAGGTTAGTAATCACTGTTCTGATGTCCAGAAGCTGTTTTCGGTCATAGGAAATGATGACGGAGACATTATGTACAATTTTTCTTATATCAACTTAAAAAAACAAGAATTGAGCAGGAGCCTGTAAGACGGCTACTATCCACTGCAGCGCCATCAGATGCCATTGCGTGAAGATGCACACCACGTTAGCACGACCTGACAATAATTGAATATGTTTGACTGCTGTCATATCGACACTTATATTGATTATAATGCTTTATTGCTTTTGTGCTGATTTTATCTATTTATCAAACACACTTCGTGCTTATAATGATGTCTAGGCTACTGATGTTTTCATCATTTGACTCTGCGTCTTGGTGGTTGGGGTATTTTATTTTATTTAGTTGTTATAAAAATAAGCTGTTACTGCATTCCAACACAAATGCTTTCTGACAAAGTTGCAACAAAGGCACTCCACGATTAAAACTTTTTTAACAGTTGAATGTGTTTTGTGTTTTTACATACAGTGGGGAAAAAAAGTATTTAGTCAGCCACCAATTGTGCAAGTTCTCCCACTTAAAAAAGATGAGAGAGGCCTGTAATTTTCATCATAGGTACACGTCAACTATGACAGACAAATTGAGAAGAAATAAAATCCAGAAAATCACATTGTAGGATTTTTAATGAATTTATTTGCAAATTATGGTGGAAAATATGTATTTGGTCACCTACAAACAAGCAAGATTTCTGGCTCTCACAGACCTGTAACTTCTTCTTTAAGAGGCTCCTCGTCCTCCACTCGTTACCTGTATTAATGGCACCTGTTTAAACTTGTTATCAGTATAAAAGACACCTGTCCACAACCTCAAACAGTCACACTCCAAACTCCACTATGGTCAAGACCAAAGAGCTGTCAAAGGACACCAGAAACAAAATTGTAGACCTGCACCAGGCTGGGAAGACTGAATCTGCAATAGGTAAACAGCTTGGTTTGAAGAAATCAACTGTGGGAGCAATTATTAGGAAATGGAAGACATACAAGACCACTGATAATCTCCCTCGATCTGGGGCTCCACGCAAGATCTCACCCCGTGGGGTCAAAATTATCACAAGAACCACACGAAGGGACCTAGTGAATGACCTGCAGAGAGCTGGGACCAAAGTAACAAAGCCTACCATCAGTAACACACTACGCCGCCAGGGACTCAAATCCTGCAGTGCCAGACGTGTCCCCCTGCTTAAGCCAGTACATGTCCAGGCCCGTCTGAAGTTTGCTAGAGTGCATTGGGATGATCCAGAAGAGGATTGGGAGAATGTCATATGGTCAGATGAAACCAAAATAGAACTTTTTAGTAAGAACTCAACTCTTCGTGTTTGGAGGACAAAGAATGCTGAGTTGCATCCAAAGAACACCATACCTACTGTGAAGCATGGGGGTGGAAACATCATGCTTTGGGGCTGTTTTTCTGCAAAGGGACCAGGACGACTGATCCGTGTAAAGGAAAGAATGAATGGGGCCATGTATCGTGAGATTTTGAGTGAAAACCTCCTTCCATCAGCAAGGGCATTGAAGATGAAACGTGGCTGGGTCTTTCAGCATGACAATGATCCCAAACACACCACCCAGGCAACGAAGGAGTGGCTTCGTAAGAAGCATTTCAAGGTCCTGGAGTGGCCTAGCCAGTCTCCAGATCTCAACCCCATAGAAAATCTTTGGAGGGAGTTGAAAGTCTGTGTTGCCCAGCGACAGCCCCAAAAAATCACTTCTCTAGAGGAGATCTGCATGGAGGAATGGGCCTAAATACCAGCAACAGTGTGTGAAAACCTTGTGAAGACTTACAGAAAACGTTTGACCTGTGTCATTGCCAACAAAGGGTATATAAGAAAGTATTGAGAAACTTTTGTTATTGACCAAATACTTATTTTCCACCATAATTTGCAAATAAATTCATAAAAAATCCTACAATGTGATTTTCTGGATTTTTTTCTCTCATTTTGTCTGTCGAGGGAGATTATCAGTGGTCTTGTATGTCTTCCATTTCCTAATAATTGCTCCCACAGTTGATTTCTTCAAACCAAGCTGCTTACCTATTGCAGATTCAGTCTTCCCAGCCTGGTGCAGGTCTACAATTTTTTTTCTGGTGTCCTTTGACAGCTCTTTGGTCTTGACCATAGTGTAGTTTGGACTGTGACTGTTTGAGGTTGTGGACAGGTGTCTTTTATACTGATAACAAGTTCAAACAGGTGCCATTAATACAGGTAACGAGTGGAGGACGAGGAGCCTCTTAAAGAAGAAGTTACAGGTCTGTGAGAGCCAGAAATCTTGCTTGTTTGTAGGTGACCAAATACTTATTTTCCATCATAATTTGCAAATAAATTCATTAAAAATCCTACAATGTGATTTTCTGGATTTTTTTTTCTCAATTTGTCTGTCATAGTTGACGTGTACCTATGATGAAAATTACAGGCCTCTCTCATCTTTTTAAGTGGGAGAACTTGCACAATTGGTGGCTGACTAAATACTTATTTTCCCCACTGTATAGCCTACAGTAACATAAACTAATGAAAATACTATTGTGTTAATCAATAGTTTTTTCTTCGTTTTCTAATGTTACCTTCATAAACACAACCAAACGATTATTTTTGCAATAGCATATATGAAGTGTATTAATTACATTGTTAGAATGTTGCAGTCAGAGTGACTGCGCAATAGCTTGAAGGGGTGTCCCTTGAGTTTTAGTGTTAAAGGTCCCCTTGTGTTGTAAACCTATATCCATCCCCCTTCTTTACCCACTTAAATTTCAACCGGTGCTGATATGAAATTGCCACATCCGAGTGACTCTGACTGAGCCCAGCATTTTTATTTTGAATGTGAGAAAGAAGAGAGGGACCGAGGGTTCCTCCCAGGGCCCGGAGACCCGATGCTGGTTGGGTCAACTTTCCTGCTGTCCTTCGTGCCCCGTGAATGGGCTTCTTTCAAGAGGAGGGTGCCTCTCCTCACCTACAGTGGATCAAAGTGTGACACCAGCCTTCTTATTTACCCAAGTCCAGGCGCTTGTTTTTGGAGCCCGACCACCTTCCCCTGTGGTGATCTAATCAGTTTAATACAACCCTGGGACGTCACGGTGGGTTTCATCTCTCGTCCATCCACCACGACGTTCCCTCCGAAATCTGCAACTCAACACAGGCCTTGACACACAAGAGCTAGCCTGGTATTTCTGCACCCCCTGGCTTTTTCGAGGAGGAAAAAAAGGGAGGGAAACAGAACGGACGGAAATATACATAACTAAACATCCTCAAGTACACAGGGAAGTGAGCAACGTTACATAACAGGCAAGGAACCATAAAGCAAGGAATCAGTTCCAGGATGTCAGAGAGGGCGAGAGTAAAGGGGGCAGGGTGGTCAGTGGTTGTGAAGACTCTGAAAGATTCCGGAAGCAACAAGAGCTCAAGCCACAAGAACTCAATCTGAAAGCTGTGAGACCCACCTTTCAAGGATGAAAGGGCAGTGGGAAAGTCGACAGTGTCTTTAGTTATTCATGCTTCGCTTCAGGAGGCCTGAACATGAGTCAGCAAGATCGCTGTACAGCGAGATCCAGGGGCTGCCTCCAGTCATGTGGTTTAATTGAAAGCTGCGTGAGCATGTCTAGGTCACTGCCACTTATAGGGCACTCTCTTTCTCTGACTGCTACCCCCAGTGCATCTCCATTGTACTCCACCCAATCAAACAGTGGGTTCAAAACCCTCCATTTCGTCTTGCCATCTCAGCTCATTACCCATAAGGCCATCTGCCTGTGCCTTCACAGATCTACACCATGCAGTCCCTCAGAGAACAAAGCCTACAGAAATAGGAGACGAGTGATGTCAGCGTTTATGTTTTTTTTTCGTACTTGAGGCAAACCTGCAGGAGTGAAAAGGGGCAGCCCTGGAATGTACCTCTTTGTTTTGATATCGGCCAATAAAATGGTAATGATATGCTCTTCACATCTGGATCCAGTTGCCAGTCTGCGCCAGAGGTAGACGTGTCAGTTGTTATTATTTTTCTCCTGTGGTGTTTGGGTCTGGCGAGATGAGGGGAGGTCGCACGGCATACCTTGCATGCTCTTTGGTAATTTTGTAGCTACTTGAAGGCCACCTAACCCGGCTTCACAGGACAGCACATCCCAGTGTTGACTAAATATTCTATTAAAACAGTGCTCTTTTCAGCATCACGTCTTCACAAACTATTTGAAGTACTTTAGTTGCACCCAATGCTAACCATCATAACATACAGTGCCTTCAGAAAGTATTCACACCCCTGTTGTGTTACAGCCTGAATTTAAAAGGGATTACGTGAATTTCAAACACAGATTCAACCACAAAGAACAGGGAGGTTTTTCAATGCTTCACAAAGAAGGGCACCTATAGTTGAAAAATTAAAAAGCAGACATTGAATATCCCTTTGAGTATGGTGAAATTATTGATTACACTTTAGATGGTGTATCAGTACACCCAGTCACTACAAAGATATAGGCATCCTTCCTAACTCAATTGCCGGAGAGGAAGGGAAACCGCACAGGGATTTCACCATGAGGCCAATGATAACACTAAAACAGTTACAGAGTTTAATGGCTGTGATAGGAGAAAACTGAGGATAGATCAACAACATTGTAGTTACTCCACAACACTAACCTAAATGACAGAGTGAAAAGTAAGCCTGTACAGAATACAAATATTCCAAAACATGAATCCTGTTTGCAACAAGGCACTAAAGTAAAACTGCAAAAACTGTGACAAAGGAAGATATTAACTTTATGTCCTTTTTTAAAATGTATTTTATTTCACCTTTATTTAACCAGGTAAGCCAGTTGAGAACAAATTCTCATTTACAACTGCGACCTGGCCAATATAAAGCAAAGCAGTGCGATAAAAACAACAACACAGAGTTACATATGGGGTAGACAAAACATAAATCAAAAATACAAACAGAAAATATATATACAGTGTGTGTGAATGTAGTAAGTTATGGAGGTAAGGCAATAAATAGGCCATAGTGCAAAATAGTTACAATTTCGTATTAACACTGGAATGATAGATGTGCAAAAGATGATGTGCAAATAGAGATACTGAGGTGCAAATTAGCAAAATAAATAACAATATGGGGATGAGGTAGTTGCGTGGTCTAATTTCAGAATGGCTGTGTACATGTGCAGTGATCGGTAAGCTGCTCTGACAACTGACGCTTAAATTTAGTGAGGGAGATAAGAGTCTCCAGCTTCAGAGATTTTTGCAGTTTGTTCCAGTCATTGGCAGCAGAGATCTGGAAGGAATGGCGGCCAAAGGAGGTATTGGCTTTGGGGATGACCAGTGAGATATACCTGCTGGAGCGCAGACTATGGGTGGGTGTTGCTATGGTGACCAGTGAGCTAAGGTAAGACGGGGATTTGCCTAGCAGGGATTTATAGATGACCTGGAGCCAGTGGGTTTGGCGACGAATATGCAGTGAGGGCCAGCCAACAAGAGCATACAGGTCACAATGGTGGGTAGTATATGGGGCTTTGGTGACAAAACGGATGGCACTGTGATAGACTACATCCAATTTGCTGAGTAGAGCTTTGGAGGCTATTTTGTAAATTACATCGCCGAAGTCAAGGATCGGTAGGATAGTCCATTTTACGAGGGTATGTTTGGCAGCATGAGTGAAGGAGGCTTTGGTGCGAAATAGGAAGCCGATTCTAGATCTAACTTTGGATTGGAGATGCTTAATGTGAGTCTGGAAGGAGAGTTTACAGTCTAACCAGACACCTAGGTATTTGTAGTTGTCCACACACTCTAGGTCAGACCCGGCGAGAGTAGTGATTCTAGTCGGGTGGGCGGGTGCAAGCAGCCTTCGGTTGAAGAGCATGCATTTAGTTTTGCTAGTGTTTAAGAGCAGTTGGAGGCTACAGAAGGAGTGTTGTATGGCGTTGAAGCTCGTTTGGAGGTTTGTTAACACAGTGTCCAATGAAGGGCCAGATGTATACAAAATGGTGTCGTCCGCATAGAGGTGGATCAGAGCTTCACCAGCAGCAAGAGCAACATCATTGATATACACAGAAAATAGAGTCGGCCCGAGAATTGAACCCTGTGGCACCCCCATAGAGATGGCCAGAGGTCCAGACAACAGGCCCTCCGATTTGACACATTGAACTCTATCTGAGAAGTAGTTGGTGAACCAGGCGATGCAGTCATTAGAGAAACCAAGGCTATTTAGTCTGCCAATAAGAATGCGGTGGTTGACAGAGTCGAAAGCCTTGGCCAGGTCGATGAAGACGGCTGCACAGTACTGTCTTTTATCGATCGCGGTTATAATATCTAGATTTTTCAACTCTTTCAGAACGTCAGCTGTCTGAATTTGTGTGAAGGAGAAGCGGGGGGGGGGGGGGGGGGGGCATGGGCAAGTTGCAGCAGAGGGTGCAGAGCTGGTGGCCAGGGTAGTGGTAGCCAGGTGGAAAGCATGGCCAGCCGTAGCAAAATGCTTGTTGAAATTCTCGATTATTGTAGATTTATCGGTGATGACAGTGTTTCCTAGCCTCAGTGCAGTGGGCAGTTGGGAGGAGGTGCTCTTATTTTCCATGGACTTTACAGTGTCCCAAAACTTTTTGGAGTTAGTGCTACAGGATTCAAATTTCAGTTTGAATACAAAGCATTATGTTTGGGGCAAATCCAACACAACACATTACTGGGTACCAGTCTTCATATTTTCAAGCATGGTGGTGGCTGCATCATGTTATGGGTTTGCTTGTCATCGGCAAAGACTAGGGAGTTTGACACCTTGTAGAGTCCATGCACCGGAGATTTGAGGTTGTTCTGAGGGCAAACATGTACAATGCATTTTAACAAAGTGATTAAGAGCATTTCAATAGCTAATGGTACATGCTAGCAGTTAAAATTGGAATGCTGTTTTAGAACTGAGACAGTGGTACTGAGAATAACACCACTACACCATGTTCTAACAAGCAGTACACAATGACACTTAATAATGATGGGCATATCGTCTTGGTAAATAATAGCTTGAGAGGGTCCACCATTTTTCTGCATGGTGTGAGGGCTAACATGTTTTCTCCACAGAGAGGGCTTGCTAGTCAGAAAAGTCCCAGGCAGCATTCTACAGTGAAGGGGAGCAGGGTCTGCAAGCCTGCTGTGTCTGCCAGCCTGCCAACTCCCTGATTGTTTCCAGATAAGCTTTTGCCCTCTGGACACCACGTCTCTCTCTGCCTAAGAGTAATGGCCAATTACCAGCCATAGTTTGCTGAAAGGATGGAGCCAGGAACGGCATCTCCTTTCAAATTGAGGCCAAAGAGCGAATCACGTAATGATGCAATGTACTATGTCTATGACAGGTATGAAGAAAAGTGTTGTGTATCCTAATGGATTGAGTGTGTGCCTCAGGGATATGGAACCGAGAGTGAAGGATGGTTGAGAAGCAGTTATGGAGGAGAACCGCGCATGGCATGGTTTTACGCACTCAGTTCTTCTGTGACTCATCACTGTCTAGGGTTCCGACACAGATCTTGGTAATTGACTTGGAAACATAACTATTTGGCTCCCCAGCAAACTTGCATATGAAGTTGACTAGCATCAATGAAAGCATGAGGCAAACCTATCAACAGCTAGCATCAAATCTCATTCTCCATCAAAGGTGTCGTTTTGTTTGACTTCCCCTAATCCTTAAACTTACAGTGCTGCTCCGCTCACACCTGCAGTCCTGTTGACAGAATTCCATGAAGTCAGTTGGAATTCTACTGAGTCAGCGGGGTACTAACCACCCTCTTTTGTCAATTTGTCAGCACCTATGGCCCAAACACTTCAACCAGCGCGAGACACACTGCTATTACAACAAGGCTGGAAACAGATTACATTGTCTGCCCGAGGCAGAAAGGAATTGAATGGAAAACTAAAACTCTCCCCAGTCTCTCATCAGCAGTTAGCCGTTACCTCAGGAACACCAAGTGTCTGACAGGCGTTTTATTGTACCTTTCGGTTCTCTCTGCTCGTTCATCCCCTGAAAGAACATCCAGGGTAAACAGTAAGGGATGATGTGCAATCCCTCTCTCAGCAGGTAGGAAGAAGGGATGACTGAGGAGAGGAGGTTCTGGCTATCCAGGGTCAGGTTTAGTTCCTACGGTCTGATAGCGGTTGCTGTGTTGTCCCTATAGGCACCAGGACTAGTGTTGGGGGATGCACAAACTGATTTACATTGTGTCTCTCGAGAAACAGAATGCCTGGAAACCGTGTGATCCGGCAGCAGTTGAAAAGTTGATATTCCTCCTGTTTTTACCAGCGTGGTATATCTTGAATAGAAGTGCCTTTCATTCAAACTTGTTGTTATCTATGAGTTATTATGTGGAGACATGCAGTTTCTTGACGTTAGATACCTGGTCAAAAGTTCTGAGAATGACACAAATACTAATTTTCACAAAGTCTGCTGCCTCAGTTTTGATGATGGCAATTTGCATATACTCCCCAAAAAACATTTCACTGCAGTTCAACCCTGCCACAAAAGGACCAGCTGCCATCATGTCAGTAATTCTCTCGTTAACACAGGTGAGAGTGTTGACGAGGACAAGGCTGGAGATCACTCTGTCATGCTGATTGAGTTAGAATAACAGACTGGAAGCTTTAAAAGGAGGGTGGTGCTTGAAATTATTGTTCTTCCTCTGTTAACCATGGTTACCTGCAAGGAAACACGTGCCGTCATCATTGCTTTGCACAAAAAGGGCTTCACAGGCAAGGATATTGCTGCTAGTAAGATTGCACCTAAATCAACCATTTATCGGATCATCAAGAACTTCAAGGAGAGAGGTTAAATTGTTGTGAAGAAGGCGTCAGGGCGCCCAAGAAAGTCCAGCAAGCACCAGGACCGTCTCCTAAAGTTGATTCAGCTGCGGGATCGGGGCACCACCAGTGCAGAGCTTGCTCAGGAATGGCAGCAGGCAGGTGCGAGTGCATCTGCACGCACAGTGAGGCAAATACTTTTGGAGGATGGCCTGGTGTCAAGAAGGGCAGCGAGGAAGCCACTTCTCTCCAGGTAAAACATCAGGGACATACTAATATTCTGCAAAAGGTACAGTGATTGGACTGCTGAGGACTGGGTTAAAGTCATTTTCTCTGATGAATCCCCTTTCTGATTGTTTGGGGCATCCGGAAAACACCTTGTCCAGAGAAGACAAGGTGAGCGCTACCATCAGTCCTGTGCCATGCCAACAGTAAAGCATCCTGAGACCATTCATGTGTGGGGTTGCTTCTCAGCCAAGGGAGTGGGCTCACTCACAGTTTTGCCTAAAAACACAGCCAGAAAATAAAGAATGGTACCAACACATCCTCCGAGAGTAACTTCTCCCAACCATCCAAGAACAGTTTGGTGACGACCAATGCTTTTTCCAGCATGATGGAGCACCTTGCCATAAGGCAAAAGTGATAACTAAGTGGCTCTGGGAACAAAACATCAACATTTTGGGTCCATGACCAGGAAACTCCCCAGACCTTAATCCCATTGAGAACTTGTGGTCGATCCTCAAGAGGCGGGTTGACAAACAAAAACCCACAAATTCTGACAAACTCCAAGCATTGATTATGCAAGAATGGGCTGCCATCAGTCAGGATGTGGCCCAGAAGTTAATTGACAGCATGCCAGGGCGGATTGCAGAGGTCTTGAAAAAGAAGGGTCAACACTGCAAATATTGACTTTTTGCATAAACTTAATGTAATTGTCAATAAAAGCCTTTGACACTTATGGAAAGCTTGTAATTATACTTCAGTATACCATAGTAACATCTGACAAAAATATCTCATAACACTGAAGCAGCGAACTTTGTGAAGACCAATACTTGTGTCATTCTCAAAACTTTTGACCACGACTGTACAGTATGTATGTATGTATGATAGTGCATACCCATACACAGCGGTGGAGGCTCCTCAGAGTAGGAAGGGGAGGACCATCCTCCTCAGTGAATTTCATAAAAATAAAAAATGAAATATTATAAACATTTTCCTTTTTAGATAGAAATATTAACGTCACCAAATAATTGATTAAAACACACTGTTTTGCAATGAAAGTCTACAGTAGCCTCAACAGCACTCTGTAGGGTAGCACCATGATGTAGTTAGTTTCCGTCCTCCTCTGGGTACATTGACTTCAATACAAAACCTAGGAGGCTCATGGTTCTCACCCCCTTCCATAGACTTACACAATAATTATGACAACCTCCGAAGGACATCCTTCAACTTATCAGAGCTCTTGCAGCATAAACTGACATGTTGTCCACCCAATCAAAGGATCAGAGAATTAATCCAGTACTGAAAAAATTAACTACAGCTAGCTAGCACTGCAGTGGATAAAATGTGGTGAGTCGGTGACTAAAAGGAGAGAAAGACAATTGTTGAACAGTTTTTAACAAATGTATTTATTTAAAGATGAAGGAGAAGCGAGAGAGAGAGAGAGAGCTAGTGCTTTCGGAACGTTTTCAGACCCCTTGACTATTTCCACATTTTGTTATGTTTCAGCCAATTCTAAAACGGATTAAATTGTTTTACACACAATACACATCAATCTACACACAATACCCCATAATGACAAAGCAAAAACAGGTTTTTAGAAATAAGACATTTACATAAGTATTCAGACCCTTTACTCAGTACTTTGTTGAAGCACCTTTGGCAGCAATTACAGCCTTGAGTCTTCTTGGGTATGACGCTACAAGCTTGACACACCTCTATTTGGGGAGTTTCTCCCATTCTTCTCTGCAGATCCTCTCATGCTCTGTCAGGTTGGATGGGGAGCGTCGCTGCACAGCTATTTTCAGGTCTCTCCTGAGATGTTCGATCGGGTTTAAGCCTGGGCTCTGGCTGGGCCACTCAAAGACATTCAGAGACTTGTCCCGAAGCCACTCCTGCGTTGTCTTGGCTGTGTGCTTATGGTCGTTGCCCCATTCTGAGGCCCTGAGCGCTCTGGAGCAGGTTTTCATCAAGGACCTCTCTGTACTTTTCTCCGTTCATCTTTCCCTCGATCCCGACTAGTCTCCCAGTCCCTGCCACTGAAAAACATTCCCACATCATGATGCTGCCACCCCCATGCTTCACCATAGGGATGGTGCCAACTTTCCTCCAGATATGATGCTTGACATTCAGGCCAAAGAGTTCAATCTTGGTTTCATTAGACCAGAGAATCTTATTTCTGAACGTCATTAGGTGCCTTTTGGCAAACTCCAAGCGGGCTGCATTTTACTGAGGAGTGGCTTCCGTCTGGCCACTACCATAAAGGGTGTGTGCAAAGCTGTCATCAAGGCAACAGGTGGCTACGTGAAGAATCTCAAATATAAAATATATTTTGATTTGTTTAACACTTTTTTGGTTACTACATGATTCCATATGTAGTAACCAGAATCGAAAGTATTTGAAAGCCAAGTTAACAAACAGATCACCGACCATTTCGAATCCCACCGTAACTTCTCCGCTATGCAATCCGGTTTCCGAGCTGGTCATGGGTGCACTTCAGCCACGCTCAAGGTCCTAAACAATATTATAACCGCGATCAATAATAGACAGTACTGTGCAGCCGTCTTCATCGACCTGGCCTAGGCTTTCGACTCTGTCAACCACTGCATTCTTATTGGCAGACTAAATAGCCTTGGTTTCTCAAATGACTGCCTCGCCTGGTTCACCAACTACTTCTCAGATAGAGTTCAGTGTGTCAAATCGGAGGGCCTGTTGTCTGGACCTATGGCAGTCTCTATGGGGGTGCCACAGGGTTCAATTCTTGGGCCGACTCTTTTCTCCGTGTATATCAATGATGTCGCTCTTGCTGCTGGTGAATCTCAGATCCACCTCTACGCAGACGACACCATTTTGTATACATCTGGCCCTTCATTGGACACTGTGTTAACAAACCTCCAAACGAGCTTCAATGCCATACAACACTCCTTCAGTAGCCTCCAACTGCCCTTAAACACTAGTAAAACTAAATGCATGCTCTTCAATCGAACGCTGCTGGCACCCGCCCACCCGACTAGAATCACCACTCTCGACGGGTCTGACCTAGAGTATGTGGACAACTACAAATACCTAGGTGTCTGGTTAGACTGTAAACTCTCCTTCCAGACTCACATTAAGAATCTCCAATCCAAAGTTAAATCTAGAATCGGCTTCCTATTTCGCAACAAAGCCTCCTTCACTCATGCTGCCAAACATGCCCTCGTAAAACTGACTATCCTACCGATCCTTGACTTCGGCGATGTCATTTACAAAATAGCCTCCAACACTCTACTCAGCAAATTGGATGTAGTCTATCACAGTGCCATCCGTTTTGTCTCCAAAGCCCCATACACTACCCACCACTGTGACCTGTACGCTCTTGTTGGCTGGTCCTCACTACATGTTCGTCGTCAAACCCACTGGCTCCAGGCCATCTATAAATCACTGCTAGGCAAATCCCCGCCTTATCTTAGCTCATTGGTCACCATAGCAGCACCCACCCGTAGTCTGTGCTCCAGCAGGTATATCTCACTGGTCATTCCCAAAGCCAACACCTCCTTTGGCCGCCATTCATTCCAGTTCTCTGCTGCCAATGACTGGAACGAATTGCAAAAATCTCTGAAGCTGGAGACTCTTATCTCCCTCACTAACTTTAAGCATCAGTTGTCAGAGCACCTTACCGATCACTGCACCTGTACACAGCCCATCTGAAATTAGCCCACCCAACTATCTCATCCCTATATTGTTATATATTTTGCTCTTTTGCACCCAAGTATCTCTATTTGCACATAATCTCTTACACATCTAGCATTCCAGTGTTAATACTAATTGTAATTATTTTGCACTATAGCCTATTTATTGCCTTACCTCCATAACTTGCTACATTTGCACACACTGTATATATATTTTCTGTTGTATTTTTTTTTTACTTTATGTTTTTTTACCCCATATGTAACTCTGTGTTGTTGTTTTTATCGCACTACTATGCTTTATCTTGGCCAGGTCGCAGTTGTAAATGAGAACTTGTTCTCAACTGGCTTACCTGGTTAAATAAAGGTGAAATTGTCACGCCCTGGCTCTGGGGACTCTAATATGTTGAGCCAGGGTGTGTAAAGTCTATGTGTTTGGTTCTAGGTTTCACATTCTAGTATTGTTCTATGTTGGCCAGTGTGGTTCTCAATCAGAGGCAAAATGATTCAGCTGTTGCTTGTTGTCTCTGATTGAGAACCATACTTTAGCAGCCTGTTTCCCCACAGAGTTTGTGGGATCTTGTTTCTAGTCTGTTTTTGTTAGACCGTGAACTGTCACGTATCGTTTGTTGTTTTTGATCGTGTCTCTAAATAAAGAGTATGTTTGCCTGCAACGCTGGGCCTTGGTCCTCATCTCTAACCAACGATCGTGACAGAAGATCCCACCAAGACTGGACCAAGCAGCAAGTCCAGGAGCCAGCGCCTGAGAGATCTCTAGCGGATCTCCTTCGCCTCCTCGACTGGGTCAAGCCATGTGAGGAAGAGAGGGGCTTGACGTGGAGGCAGAAGGGCGAAAGGCTGGCGAGAAGCATGGAGACCTGGTCCACGGGTAGGAGTGAAGCCCATACATTTTTTAGGGGGGGGCTAACGCCGTGGACGACGGGGCAGCAGGAGGCCGCCAGGTTACGGGAGTCACTGGTCACCAGGGGGAAGGAGGATGTAGAGGCACGGCGAGAGGTACTGGCGTGTGTTGCCAGTCCGGTCCGGCCTGTTCCTGATCCCCACGTAGGGCCAGTGGTGTGTGTTCCCAGTACGGTCCGGCCTGTTCCTGCCACTCGCACCAAGTCTAGGGTGCGCGTCGTCAGCCCGGCTCGGCCCGTTCCTGCTCCCCGCACCAAGTCAGTGGTGCGCTTCGTCAGCCCGGCACGGCCCGTTCCTGCTCCCCGCACCAAGTCAGTGGTGCGCTTCGTCAGCCCGGTCCGGCCCATTCCTGCTCCCCGCACCAAGTCAGTGGTGCGTTTCGTCAGCCCTGTCCGGCCCGTTCCTGCTCCCAGCACCAAGTCAGTGGTGCGCGTCGTCAGCCCGGTCCGGCCCATTCCTGCTCCCCGCACCAAGTCAGTGGTGCGTTTCGTCAGCCCAGCTCGGCCCGTTCCTTCTCCCCGCACCAAGTCAGTGGTGCGCTTCGTCAGCCCGGCACGGCCCGTACCTGCTCCCCGCACCAAGTCAGTGGTGCGCTTCGTCAGCCCGGTCCGGCCCGCTCCTGCTCCCCGCACCAAGTCAGTGGTGCGTTTCGCCAGCCCGGCTCGGCCCGCTCCTGCTCCCCACACCAAGCCAGTGGTGTGCGTCGTCAGTCCGGCACGGCCCGTGCCTGTTCCACCGGTGGCTGGTCCGGCACCGGTCAGATGCTTCACGCCGGAGCTAGAGCAATCCGCTCCACCAGTGTGCAGTCCAGCTCCGGCCAGCGGGGCCAGACCGGACCAGGGGTACTTTGGGGGGTTGGAGAGGGAGCGGGGATCAGGCCCGGAGCCGGATCCGCCGCCTAAGCGGAGTGCCCACCCGGTCCCTCCCCTGTGGTATTTGGTGGGCGCGGTCGGAGTCCTGTCACGCCCTGGCTCTGGGGACTCTAATATGTTGAGCCAGGGTGTGTAAAGTCTATGTGTTTGGTTCTAGGTTTCACATTCTAGTATTGTTCTATGTTGGCCAGTGTGGTTCTCAATCAGAGGCAACGTGATTCAGCTGTTGCTTGTTGTCTCTGATTGAGAACCATACTTTAGCAGCCTGTTTCCCCACAGAGTTTGTGGGATCTTGTTTCTAGTCTGTTTTTGTTAGACCGTGAACTGTCACGTATCGTTTGTTGTTTTTGATCGTGTCTCTAAATAAAGAGTATGTTTGCCTGCAA
The DNA here is from genome assembly GCF_964263955.1 of Coregonus lavaretus. Taxonomy (NCBI): domain Eukaryota; kingdom Metazoa; phylum Chordata; class Actinopteri; order Salmoniformes; family Salmonidae; genus Coregonus; species Coregonus lavaretus. The sequence goes on from NC_139993.1 coordinate 19,043,008, forward strand.
CGCTGCGCCTTGGTCCTCATCTCTAACCAACGATCGTGACAGAAATAAAAAAATAAAAATAAAAATATGTGTTATTTCATAGTTTTGACGTCTTCACTATTATTCTACAATGTAGAAAATAGTAAAAATAAAGAAAAAGCCTTGAATTTGTAGGTGTGCCCAAACTTTTGACTGGTACTGTATGTAAATACATTTTGCAAAATGTTCTACTAAACTTTTTTTGCTTTGTCATTATGGGGTATTGTGTGTAGATCGATGAGAAAACATATATATTTAATCAATTTTATAATAAGGCTGTAGCGTAACTGTCACGCCCTGGCTCTGGGGACTCTTATATGTTGAGCCAGGGTGTGGATTTTCTATTTGTTATTTTCTATGTTTTGTTCTAGTTCGTGTATTTTTATGTTGGCCAGGGTGGTTCCCAATCAGAGGCAGCTGTATTGTTGTCTCTGATTGGGGTCCATACTTAGGCAGCCTGTTTGGCACTGTTTATTGTGGGATCTTGTTCCGTATGGTTTGTTTTGGTGTTAACCTAGGACTTCACGTATCGTTTGTTGTTTTGTTCGTGTGTACACTTCAATAAAAGTATGTACGCTTACCATGCTGCGCCTTGGTCCGCTTCATCATCTAACGACGATCGTGACAGAAGATCCCACCATAAAAGGACCAAGCAGCGTGCCAAGCAGGAGGAGTTGGCGATGTCCCAGGTGGGCGAATGGTGGTCTTGGGAGGACATATTCGCAGGCAGAGGGCCCTGGGCAAAGGTACAGGCCCTGGCAAGAGAGGAGAAACGGCACCAACCGCGCCGACGACGGACACGCGAGAGGCAACCCCAATAATTTTTTGGGGGGGGGGCACACGGCATGGACGACGGAGCTGCTGGAAGCAGCTACAGGGCGCATCGGCGATTTAGGGGAGGAGGCCACCAGGTTTGGGGGGCTGGAAGGGTGGTTGGCGGAGCCTAGAGGTAGAGCAGAGCCAACTCCCCGTACTCAGGCTAGGCAGCGTGAGACTGGGCAGGTTCCGAGTTATGCGGAGCTACGTACTGTGCCGCGAGTGTTCCGGCACAGTCCTGTACGTCCTGTGCTAGCACCACGTACGTGTCGTGCTAAGGTGGGCATGCAGCCAGGACGGAGTGTGCCGGCTCAACGCTCGTGGCCTCCAGTACCCCTCCTTGGTCCCGGATATCCTGCGCCAGTGCCACGTGCTGTAGTGTCAGTACGAGTGCACAGCCCTGTACGTCCTGTGCTGATGCCTCACACAGAGTGTGTGGAAATAGGCATTCAGCCAGGACGGGTTGTGTCAGCTCTCCGTTCCAGACCTCCAGTCCGTCTCCACAGTCCAGCCCGGCCTGTTCCTGTCCCTCGCACCAAGCCTGTGGTGCGCGTCGCCAGCCCGGTCCGGCCCGTTCCTGCTCCCCGCACCAAGCCAGTGGTGTGCGTCGTCAGCCCGGTCCGGCCTGTTCCTGTCCCTCGCACCAAGCCTGTGGTGCGCGTCGCCAGCCCGGTCCGGCCTGTTCCTGTCCCTCGCACCAAACCAGTGGTGCGCGTCGCCAGCCCGTCCGGCCTGTTCCTGCTCCCCGCACCAAGCCAGTGGGGCCAGACCAGACCAGGGGCGCTACAGGGGGGTAGAGAGAGAGTGGTGGTCACGCCCGGAGCCGGATCCGCCTTCGAGGCGGAATGCCCACCCGGCCCCTACCCTCTTGTGTTTGGTTGGTGCGGTCGCAGTCTGCGCCTTTGGGGGGGGGGGTACTGTCACGCCCTGGCTCTGGGGACTCTTATATGTTGAGCCAGGGTGTGGATTTTCTATGTGTTATTTTCTATGTTTTGTTCTAATTTGTGTATTTCTATGTTGGCCAGGGTGGTTCCCAATCAGAGGCAGCTGTAGCTTGTTGTCTCTGATTGGGGACCATACTTAGGCAGCCTGTTTGGCACTGTTTATTGTGGGATCTTGTTCCGTATGGTTTGTTTTGGTGTTAACCTAGGACTTCACGTATCGTTTGGTTTGTTGTTTTGTTCGTGTGTACACTTCAATAAAAGTATGTACGCTTACCACGCTGCGCCTTGGTCCGCTTCATCATCTAACGACGATCGTGACAGTAACAAAATGTGGAAAAAGTCAAGGGGTCTGAATATTTTCCAAATGCGCTCTATATTTCATTTAATTTTTTTTCACTTTCACTTAGCTTGTGACTGCAGCTAGCTAGTTTAGCCTACCCAAACACCCGGCTCAAACAGAGAGGGATGCTATGTTAGCTAGCTGGATATGGCTATCCAACACTGGAGGTCTTCCAAGTCATCAAGCTAAGCTTGCCGGTGTAACTGCTAAACTGCATAATTGTAGCAGGTTTACTAACGCATTAGTTCTAGTATTGTGAGGGAAAAAAGTATTTGATCCCCTGCTGATTTTGTACGTTTTCCCACTGACAAAGAAATGATCAGTCTATAATTTTAATGGTAGGTTTATTTGAACAGTGAGACACAGAATAACAACAAAAAAATTCAGAAAAACTAATGTAAAAAATGTTATAAATTGATTAGCATTTTAATGAGGGAAATAAGTATTTGACCCCCTCTCAATCAGAAAGATTTCTGGCTCCCAGGTGTCTTTTATACAGGTAACGAGCTGAGATTAGGAGCACACTCTTAAAGGGAGTGCTCCTAATCTCAGTTAGTTACCTGTATAAAAGACACCTGTCCACAGAAGCAATCAATCAATCAGATTCCAAACTCTCCACCATGGCCAAGACCAAAGAGCTCTCCAAGGATGTCAGGGACAAGATTGTAGACCTACACAAGGCTGGAATGAGCTACAAGACCATTGCCAAGCAGCTTGGTGAGAAGGTGACAACAGTTGGAACAATTATTCGCAAATGGAAGAAACACAAAATAACTGTGAATCTCCCTCGGCTTGGGGCTCCATGCAAGATCTCACCTTGTGGAGTTGCAATGATCATGAGAACGGTGAGGAATCAGCCCAGAACTACACGGGAGGATCTTGTCAATGATCTCAAGGCAGCTGGGACCATAGTCACCAAGAAAACAATTGGTAACACACTACGCCGTGAAGGACTGAAATCCTGCAGCGCCCGCAAGGTCCCCCTGCTCAAGAAAGCACATATACAGGCTCGTCTGAAGTTTGCCAATGAACATCTGAATGATTCAGAGGAGAACTGGGTGAAAGTGTTGTGGTCAGATGAGACCAAAATCGAGCTCTTTGGCATCAACTCAACTCGCCGTGTTTGGAGGAGGAGGAATGCTGCCTATGACCCCAAGAACATCATCCCCACCGTCAAACATGGAGGTGGAAACATTATGCTTTGGGGGTGTTGTTCTGCTAAGGGGACAGGACAACTTCACCGCATCAAAGGGACGATGGACGGCACCATGTACCGTTAAATCTTGGATGAGAACCTCCTTCCCTCAGCCAGGGCATTGAAAATGGGTCGTGGATGGGTATTCCAGCATAACAATGACCCAAAACACACAGCCAAGGCAACAAAGGAGTGGCTCAAAAAGAAGCACATTAAGGTCTTGGAGTGGCCTAGCCAGTCTCCAGACCTTAATCCCATAGAAAATATGTGGAGCTGAAGGTTCGAGATGCCAAACGTCAGGCTCAAAACCTTAATGACTTGGAGAAGATCTGCAAAGAGGAGTGGGACAAAATCCCTCCTGAGATGTGTGCAAACCTGGTGGCCAACTACAAGAAACGTCTGACCTCTGTGATTGCCAACAAGGGTTTTGCCACCAATTACTAAGTCATGTTTTGCAGAGGGGTCAAATAATGATTTCCCTCATTAAAATGCAAATCATTTTGTAACATTTTTTACATGCGTTTTCTGGATTTTTTGTTGTTGTTATTCTGTCTCTCACTGTTCAAATACACCTAGCATTACAATTATAGACTGATCATGTCTTTATCAGTGGGCAAACGTACAAAATCAGCAGGGGATCAAATACTTTTTTCCCTCACTGTAGCTATGTTGACTATGACGTTAGCTAATTTGGGACAGCGATGTAGCGGTTATGATATGAAGGTTTGGCTTGGAAAGGTTTTTTTCACCTGGTCACAGACAGCTGATTTGTTGTGCACTGAAGTCCACAAGCGAAGGGAAAAGGAGAGAGGAGGAGAGCGCATAGATGCGAGAAGGAATTATACAACGAGCAAATTATCATGCTGTTTGTATGTGGCTGCTATGAAAGTTAAATATGTTTGTGTGTGATCAGGGGTGTATTCATTCCGCCGATTCTGTTGAAAAACGTTTTCTTAAACGGAAGCAAACGGATCGAAACAGGGATAAACAAACCTGAATTTGTCCAATAGAAACTCTCATTTGCAACTGTCGGACTAATAATTACATCCTAGATCATGTAGAAGCAGGCAAGAGTGTTAAAGGCAGTAATGAACGTGTCACTGTCTGTCACCTTGATTACTCAACTTTTTCTCTTGACCTGTGCACCTACTGTACGTTGTAAACTTTCATTCATAGGCTAGGTTGTAGAAACCGAAGGATGTGTATAGGGAAAATTAGAGTATCATGTAGTAGCATAAACCTATCGATGTTACATTGAGCTGGGTGAATGGAATATGAATGACAGTAATCCAATATGCTGTAATAGAAATAAGGCCATGCTCATTCAAAAAATAAATGGCATTCATCCCCCGCCTAACTCAGGGCAACATATGATGCTAAAACATTTGACGTTATCAAAGGGTGTTGACCTAAACAAAGAGTGTTTTAACTTCTAACCTGTCATGGACAAAAAGGTTAACCATACATCCAATCAATTCACTAACATACTACACAGAGAACCATAATACTCAGTGGTGAACATACTGAATGAGAACTCTGATAGTAATTTTGAGGTTTCTTTCAGAAAACGGTAATTTCCAATTTATTGATCCTGCTGGTTCTCTCCTAACGTCCAACATACTGCACAACACACATGACTAAATCGAAGACAGCCAGGTTTTCTCTTTTCCCTCCGAAAAAACAGATTCTCCCTCAAATCTAATCATCGTAACCGCTGTAAGAGTTTGATCCCATCAGGGCCAGGATTTTGGAAATCAGTCCAAAGGGAAACTATTACATCCGTCTGGAATTCTGTGGTATCGACGTCAAAATTCTTTTCCATATTTCACAAAGATGTTTTCTATATTTTTGTTATTGCACAATTTCCAAGCGCCCCCCCCCCCCCCCCCCCCCCCCCCCCCAAATTTGAACAAATGAGAAGCCTCCTTTAATCTTTGACTTTCTCGCTGTTGTGTCAGTGGAAATCCATATAAATAAATGGATTGATTGACTCAATCTTATGCGGTAGTGTGAATCCAAACAGTGCCTTTCCGCTGGTGATGTCACAGCGTTGGATCCCAGGTGCGGGGGCCGTTAGCCACGTCAAAGAGGGCCAATGTAATTGAAGACACGCTGTACAGATAGTCAACATTCGCTCAATGTGTCCATAGAGGTTTAATTCAATATTTTTGTTTCTTAACAGCATTAAGTCAAATGCATTAGATCATATGGTGTGGATTCTGATGGCTCCCATTTTAATCACCTAATTGTGTCTGCACCTTTCTTCTAGGATTCCAGTTCCTCCGACTTCGAAAATAATGGGCCCTCAACCGTTTAAAAACTTTGGGAAAATGCAGCCCAGGGGGAAACTTCAACCTCCACTCACACGCACATGCTCCAGATCTCCTTTGATGATTTTCCACAGAAATCCATACAGGAACCGAGAAAATAAAAACACTGTGCACTAATACAATGGTTGTATCCTGTGTGTCTGTCTTAAATCTTTATTCATCCTTCTGAAGTTAAGAAGTTCTGTCAATATTTCATGGCAGGTTTTTCAAGTCCTGTGCCCTCCTAATGGCAGACCAGGAATTATATTTACTTAGAATGGACTGCATTCAAACACTTATACAATCAAAATCCCACACCTTTCCATAAAATGAGCAGTGCACTTTGCCGTGCTATTCAGCTTCTTGGAAAGCCATGGTTTCCTCAAAAATCACTGTTATGAGAGCTCAGACGTGTGTGTGTGTGTGTGTGTGTGTGTGTGTGTGAATGCACATCTGGTGAGAAGCATTACAGCATTACGGGCACAGGGACAAAACCAAAGCCCGAATCTGTTTGAGAGGAGACTGGGGAGCCACAACGGGGCCGCTAAACGCCACAAGCAAGAGTCCTTGACAAAGCAATTGGTTACCTGTGCCACATTGTTGACTGGGCCGGATAATGCAATTTGGTGCTGAATTAAAGATCCAGGAGCCCCAGTCGGAAAGGCAGCCGTGTGTATATACACTACCGTTCAAAAGTTTGGGGTAACTTAGAATGTCCTTGTTTTCAAAAGAAAAGCCATTTTTTTGTGTATTAAAATAACATCAAATTGATCAGAAATACAGTGTCTGATCAATTTGATATTATTTTAATGCACAAAAAAATTGCTTTTCTTTCGAAAACAAGGACATTTCTAAGTGACCCCAAACTTTTGAACGGTAGTCTATATACACATGGTAGATGGCTGTGGGTTGGGGATTGTTGGAAGCTGCTATAGGGGGGAGTGGGTTATGGAACAGACTGCAGGATATGCTTTGACAAGGACTCTTGCTTGTGGTGTTTAGCGGCCCTGTTGTGGCTCCCCAGTCTCCTCTCTGTCACGGTTTCGGCCGAGGCTGCTCCTTCTCCTTGTTCGGGCAGGCTTCGGCGGTCGTCGTCTCCGGAGTACTAGCTGCCACCGTTCTATGTTTCATGTTCGTTTGGTTTTGTCTCTTTGTAACACCTGTCCCTTGTTTGTGTTTGATTGTGTTCCCTATTTAGTTTCGTGTGTTTGGGTCAGGTGTTATGCGTGATTGTTTATTGTCAGCCTGCCTCCGAGGAGTTTGTATCTCTCGTTGTTGTATTTTTCGAGAGTTCGCACTGCGTGCGCTTTTCTTGTTTTTTCCGCACTGTGTTTGTGCGTAATTGTTCGCGCCGCCCGGTTGGGTTGGCGACTCATTTTTCCTGTGTTGGACCTTACTAAAGTCTGTTGAAGTCATCCTTGTTCCTGCGCTTGATTCCTTTCACTCATCCACACACAGCACTCTGACAGAATCACGCATCATTCCATGGAATCAGCAGGAGCGACCGCGCCAACAGCAGGTATGGAGGAACGTCTTCGTGGGCAGGAGGACCGGATTAACCAGGTCTGTCATGCCCTGGAGGGGGTGATGAACACTCTCCACCGATGGGAAACCAGCGGGGTACCCACGACCCCACCTACCGAACCATCCCCATCGGTCAGTCCTCCTGTCCCATCTCCGGAACCCAGTGGGATTCGGCTCTCGCTCCCGAGGGCGTACGACGGCTCCGCTGCCGGGTGTCAAGGGTTCCTGCTGCAAGTGGAGCTCTACCTCGCCACCGTACACCCGGCGCCCTCGGGACACGAGAGCGTCTCAGCCCTCATCTCCTGTCTCACCGGCAAGGCGTTGGAGTGGGCCAACGCCGAATGGAGGAGAATGGACGCCGCTACCACTACCTATGCGGAGTTCTCCCGCCGCTTCCGTGCTGTGTTTGACCATCCACCAGAGGGGAAGGCGGCGGGGGAGCGTCTGTTCTACCTCCGACAGGGGATGAGGAGCGCCCAGGACTTTGCCTTGGAATTCCGGACTCTAGCGGCCGATGCAGGGTGGAATGAGCGGGCCCTTATAGACCACTTCCGTTGCAGCCTCCGGGAGGACGTCCAGCGAGAGTTGGCGTGCAGGGACACCTCGTTGACCTTTGACCAACTTGTCGACATGGCCATTCGGCTGGATACCCTGCTCGCCACCCGTGGACGTCCCGGGTGGGGTTCGCCCATTCCACTCTCCAGCACCTCCGAGCCGAGCCCTATGGAGCTCGGGGGTGCTGGCGCTAGAGAACGGAGGAGTAGGAACCCGAGGGGGGCCGTTCCCTGCACTAACTGTGGCCGTGGAGGGCACACCGCGGCTAGGTGTTGGGGAGGGTCCCCCGGTGGAGGTGAAGGCAGGTCACGCATTGGGGGGTCCCCCCAGGTGAGTAGGCGCCCTACTCACCCAGAGCTTTCTGTCGTTCACCTAACCTTGCCTGTTTGTTTTCCACAGGTTGCACCTCGTTCCCAGCATAAGGCGCTGGTAGATTCAGGCGCAGCTGGGAATTTTGTAGATCGCCAGTTTTGTATAGAGTTAGGGATTCCCCTCCTTCCAGTTGATAAGCCTTTCCCTGTTCATGCCCTAGATAGCCGTCCGTTAGGGTCTGGGTTGATTAGGGAGGTCACAGCACCCCTTCAAATGATGGCGCAGGAGGGTCATGAGGAGACGATTCAGCTCTATCTGATTGACTCTCCTGCGTATCCGGTAGTGCTGGGCCTTCCCTGGTTGATGACCCATGACCCTACTATTATGTGGCGAGAGAAAGCTCTTAAAGGGTGGTCTGCCCAGTGTGAGGGGCGGTGTCTGGGTGTTTCCATAGGGGCGACCTCGGTGGAAAGTCCGAATCTAATGACAGCACTGCATATTCCCCCCGAGAATGAGGATTTGAAACTGGTGTTTAGTAAAACTAGGGCGGCGCAGCTGCCGCCTCATAGACGGGGGGATTGTGCGATAGATCTCCAGTCAGGAGCAGCTCTCCCGCGGAGCCATGTGTATCCCTTGTCTCAATGGAGACGTACATCGCTGAGTCTCTGAGACAGGGATACATACGGGCCTCCACTTCACCCGCTTCCTCGAGTTTCTTTTTTGTGAAGAAAAAGGATGGAGGTCTGCGCCCGTGTATTGATTACCGCGGTCTCAATCAGATTACGGTGAAGTACAGCTATCCACTTCCTCTGATTGCGACTATGACGGAGTCACTGCACGGTGCGCAGTTCTTTACAAAATTGGATCTCAGGAGCGCATATAACTTGGTGCGCATTAGAGAGGGCGATGAGTGGAAGACAGCGTTTAGCACGACTTCCGGACACTACGAGTATCTAGTCATGCCATATGGGTTAATGAATGCTCCCTCAGTCTTCCAATCCTTCGTCGATGAGATTTTCCGGGACATGCAGGGACAGGGAGTAGTCGTGTACATCGACGACATTCTGGTGTACAGTCCTACCCGAGCAGAGCATGTAGCCCTGGTGCGCCGAGTATTGAGGAGGCTGTTGGAGCATGACCTATATGTCAAGGCAGAGAAATGTCTGTTTTTTCAGAAGTCGGTCTCCTTTCTGGGTTACCAGTTGTCTGCGTCAGGGGTGAAGATGGAGGTAGACCGGGTGTCAGCTGTGTGTAATTGGCAGACCCCAACCACTGTGAAGGAGGTGCAACAGTTCTTGGGTTTTGCAAATTATTACCGGAGGTTTATCCGGGGTTTTGGACAGGTGGCAGCTCCCATAACGTCTCTGTTAAAGGGGGGTCCGGTGCGCTTGCGGTGGTCAGCTGAGGCGGACAGGGCTTTTGGGAGACTGAAGGACCTGTTTACCTCGGCGCCGGTGTTGGCGCATCCGGATCCCTCTTTACCTTTCCAGGTAGAGGTGGACGCGTCAGAGGCCGGTATAGGGGCCGTTCTTTCCCAACGGTCTGGCACACCACCTAAACTCCGTCCCTGTGCGTTTTATTCTAAAAAGCTCAGTCCGGCGGAGCGGAATTATGACGTAGGAGACACGGAGCTGTTAGCCGTGGTACAGGCCCTAAAGGTGTGGCGGCATTGGCTCGAGGGGGCTCAACACCCTTTCCTCATTCTAACTGACCATCGTAACCTGGAGTACATCCGGGCAGCTGGAAGACTGAATCCTCGCCAGGCCCGCTGGACTATGTTTCTAGCCCGGTTTGTGTTTAAAATCACGTACATCCCTGGGTCCCAGAACGGGAAGGCAGATGCTCTGTCTCGGCGGTATGACGCGGAGGAGAGGTCCGTTGAGCCCACGCCCATACTACCAGAGTCTTGTCTGGTTGCACCGGTGGTGTGGGAGGTTGATGCCGAGATCGAGCGGGCGTTACGCACCGACCCAAGTCCTCCACAGTGTCCAGTGGGTCGGACGTACGTTCCGCTCGAGGTACGCGATCGCCTCATTTGTTGGGCTCATACGTCCCCCTCCTCTGGCCATCCGGGTATCGGCCGGACAGTGCACTGCCTTAGCACGAAGTACTGGTGGCCAACGTTAGCTAGGGATGTGAGGATTTATGTCTCCTCCTGTTCGGTGTGTGCCCAGTGTAAGGCGCCCAGACATTTGCCCAGGGGTAAGCTACAACCCCTGCCTATTCCACAACGACCCTGGTCCCACCTCTCGGTGGATTTTGTTACCGACCTTCCCCCCTCACAGGGGAATACTACCATCCTGGTTGTTGTGGATCGGTTCTCGAAGGCCTGTCGTCTCCTTCCCATGCCGGGTCTACCCACTGCCCTACAGACCGCTGAGGCTCTGTTTACCCATGTCTTCCGGCATTACGGGGTACCCAAGGATATAGTGTCTGACCGAGGCCCCCAGTTCACCTCCAGAGTGTGGAGAGCGTTTATGGAACGGTTGGGGGTTTCGGTAAGCCTTACCTCGGGTTACCACCCGGAGAGTAATGGGCAGGTTGAACGTGTTAACCAGGAGGTGGGTAGGTTTCTGAGGTCTTATTGCCAGGGCCGGCCGGAGGAGTGGGCGAGATACGTTCCGTGGGCCGAAATGGCACAGAACTCTCTCCGCCACTCCTCCACCCAACTAACCCCTTTCCAGTGTGTGTTAGGGTACCAGCCGGTTCTGGCACCTTGGCACGAGAGCCAGATCGAGGCCCCTGCGGTGGATGAATGGGTACGGCGCTCGGAGGAAACATGGAACGCTGCCCACGTACATCTGCAGCGGGCCATCCGTCGGCAGAAAACGAGCGCCGATCTCCACCGCAGTGAGGGGCCTGTGTACGCACCTGGAGATCGAGTCTGGCTCTCGACCAGAAACCTGCCCCTCCGCCTGCCCTGCCGGAAGCTGGGTCGGCGGTTTGTGGGGCCATTCAAAGTCCTGAGGAGGTTGAACGAGGTGTGTTACAGGTTAGAACTGCCTATTGACTATAGGAATATTAACCCCTCGTTCCATGTGTCTCTCCTCAGGCCGGTGGTAGCTGGTCCACTCCAGGAGTATGAGATAGAGGAGACTCCTCCGCCCCCATTGGACATCGAGGGGGCTCCGGCGTATACCGTGAGGTCCATCCTTGATTCGAGACGCCGGATGGGGGGTCTTCAATATCTCGTGGAGTGGGAGGGGTACGGTCCGGAGGAGCGGTGCTGGGTGCCAAGGAGGGACATATTGGACCAGTCCCTGCTGACCGAGTTCCATCGGGGTCATCCTGCGCGCCCTGCTCCGCGTCGTCCGGGTCGTCCCCGAGCCCCGGGTCGGCGCACGGCTGGAGCCGCGCGTCAAGGGGGGGGTACTGTCACGGTTTCGGCCGAGGCTGCTCCTTCTCCTTGTTCGGGCAGGCTTCGGCGGTCGTCGTCTCCGGAGTACTAGCTGCCACCGTTCTATGTTTCATGTTCGTTTGGTTTTGTCTCTTTGTAACACCTGTCCCTTGTTTGTGTTTGATTGTGTTCCCTATTTAGTTTCGTGTGTTTGGGTCAGGTGTTATGCGTGATTGTTTATTGTCAGCCTGCCTCCGAGGAGTTTGTATCTCTCGTTGTTGTATTTTTCGAGAGTTCGCACTGCGTGCGCTTTTCTTGTTTTTTCCGCACTGTGTTTGTGCGTAATTGTTCGCGCCGCCCGGTTGGGTTGGCGACTCATTTTTCCTGTGTTGGACCTTACTAAAGTCTGTTGAAGTCATCCTTGTTCCTGCGCTTGATTCCTTTCACTCATCCACACACAGCACTCTGACACTCTCAAACAGATTCGGGCTTTGGTTTTGTCCCTGTGCCCGTAATGCTGTAGGATCTAGTTTGAGAAACAGACACCTCACAGGTCCTCAACTGGCAGCTTCATTAAATAGTACCCGCAAAACACCAGTCTCAACATCATCAGTGAAGAAGCGACTCCGGGATGCTGACCTTCTAGGCAGAGTTGCAAAGAAAAAGCCAAATCTCAGACTGGCCAATAAAAAGAGAAGATTAAGATGGGCAGTCTGAGATATGGCTTTTTCATTGCAACTCTGCCACTCCTCTTTCTATTCTGAGCCAGTTTTGCGCTGTTCTGTGAAGGGAGTAGTACACAGCTTTGTACGAGATCTTCAGTTTCTTGGCAATTTTTCGCATGGAATAGCCTTAATTTCTCCGAACAAGAATAGACTGACGAGTTTCAGAAGAAAGTTATTTGTTTCTGGCCATTTTGAGCCTGTAATCGAACCCACAATTGCTAGTGCTCCAGATACTCAACTAGTCTCAAGAAGGCCAGTTGTATTGCTTCTTTAATCAGCACAACAGTTTTCAGCTGTGCTAACATAATTGCAAAAGGGTTTTCTAATGATCAATTAGCCTTTTAAAATGATAAACTTGGATTAGCAAACACAACGTGCCATTGGAACACAAGACTGATGGTTGCTGATAATGGGCCTCTGTACTGTCTGAATCCTGGCTCAGGAAGGCCACCAAAAATTCTGAAATTTCCATCCCCAACTATAACATTTTCCGTCTAGATAGAACTGCCAAAGGGGGTGGAGTTGCAATCTACTGTAGAGATAGCCTGCAGAGCTCTATCATACTATCCAGGTCTGTGCCCAAACAGTTTGAGCTTCTACTTCTAAAAATCCACCTTTCCAGAAATAAGTCTCTCACTGTTGCCGCTTGCTACAGACCCCCCTCAGCCCCCAGCTGTGCCCTGGACACCATATGTGAATTGATTGCCCCCCATTTATCCTCAGAGTTTGTACTGCTTGGTGACCTAAATTGGGATATGCTTAATACCCCAGCCATCCTACAATCCAAGCTAGATGCCCTCAACCTCACACAAATTATCAACGAACCTACCAGGTACAACCCTAAATCCGTAAACATGGGTACCCTCATAGATATCATCCTGACTAACATACCCTCTAAATACACCTCAGCTGTCTTCAACCAGGATCTCAGCGATCACTGCCTTATTGCCTGCGTCCGTAACGGGTCCGCGGTCAAACGACCACCCCTCATCACTGTCAAACGCTCCCTAAAACACTTTAGCGAGCAGGCCTTCCTAATTGACCTGGCCCAGGTATCCTGGATGGATATAGATCTCATTCCGTCAGTAGAGGATGCCTGGTTGTTCCTTAAAAGTAATTTTTTTCTCAATCTTAAATAAACATGCCCCATTCAAAAAATACAGAACTAAGAACCGATATAGCCCCTGGTTCTCCTCAGACTTGACTGCCCTTGACCAGCACAAAAACATCCTGTGGCGTACAGCATTAGCATCAAATAGCCCCCGCGATATGCAACTTTTCAGGGAAGTTAGGAACCAATATACACAAGCAGTCAGGAAAGCAAAGGCTAACTTTTTCAAACAGAAATTTGCATCCTGTAGCACTAACTCCAAAAAGTTTTGGGACACTGTAAAGTCCATGGAGAATAAGAGCACTTCCTCCCAGCTGCCCACTGCACTGAGGCTAGGAAACACTATCACCACCGATAAATCTACAATAATCGAGAATTTCAACAAGCATTTTGCTACAGCTGGCCATGCTTTCCATCTGGCTACCACTAACCCGGCCACCAACTCTGCACCCTCTGCTGCAACTTGCCCATGCCCCCCCCGCTTCTCCTTCACACAAATTCAGACAGCTGATGTTTTGAAAGCGCTGCAAAATCTGGACCCCTACAAATCAGCTGGGCTAGACAATCTGGACCCTTTCTTTCTAAAACTAGCCGCCGAAATTGTCGCAACCCCTATTACTAGTCTGTTCAACCTCTCTTTCATAACGTCTGAGATCCCCAGAGATTGGAAAGCTGCCGCGGTCATCCCCCTCTTCAAAGGGGGTGACACTCTAGATCCAAACTGCTACAGACCTATATCCATCCTGCCCTGCCTTTCGAAAGTATTTGAAAGCCAAGTTAACAAACAGATCACCGACCATTTCGAATACCACCGTATCTTCTCCGCTATGCAATCCGGTTTCCGAGCTGGTCACGGGTGCACTTCAGCCACGCTCAAGGTCCTAAACGATATTATAACCGCGATTGATAATAGACAGTACTGTGCAGCCGTCTTCATCGACCTGGCCAAGGCTTTCGACTCGGTCAACCACCGCATTCTTATTGGCAAACTAAATAGCCTTGGTTTCTCAAATGACTGCCTCGCCTGGTTCACCAACTACTTCTCAGATAGAGTTCAGTGTGTCAAATCGGAGGGCCTGTTGTCTGGACCTATGGCAGTCTCTATGGGGGTGCCACAGGGTTCAATTCTTGGGCCGACACTTTTCTCCGTGTATATCAATGATGTCGCTCTTGCTGCTGGTGACTCTCAGATCCACCTCTACGCAGACGACACCATTTTGTATACATCTGGCCCTTCATTGGACACTGTGTTAACAAACCTCCAAACGAGCTTCAATGCCATACAACAATCCTTCAGTAGCCTCCAACTGCTCTTAAACACTAGTAAAACTAAATGCATGCTTTTCAATCGAACGCTGCTGGCACCCGCCCACCCGACTATAATCACCACTCTCGACGGGTCTGACCTAGAGTATGTGGACAACTACAAATACCTAGGTGTCTGGTTAGACTGTAAACTCAACTTCCAGACTCACATAAAGAATCTCCAATCCAAAGTTAAATCTAGAATCGGCTTCCTATTTCGCAACAAAGCCTCCTTCACTCATGCTGCCAAACATGCCCTCGTAAAACTGACTATCCTACCGATCCTTGACTTCGGCGATGTCATTTACAAAATAGCCTCCAACACTCTACTCAGCAAATTGGATGTAGTCTATCACAGTGCCATCCGTTTTGTCTCCAAAGCCCCATACACTACCCACCACTGTGACCTGTACGCTCTTGTTGGCTGGTCCTCACTACATGTTCGTCGTCAAACCCACTGGCTCCAGGCCATCTATAAATCACTGCTAGGCAAATCCCCGCCTTATCTTAGCTCATTGGTCACCATAGCAGCACCCACCCGTAGTCTGCGCTCCAGCAGGTATATCTCACTGGTCATTCCCAAAGCCAACACCTCCTTTGGCCGCCATTCATTCCAGTTCTCTGCTGCCAATGACTGGAACGAATTGCAAAAATCTCTGAAGCTGGAGACTCTTATCTCCCTCAATAACTTTAAGCATCAGTTGTCAGAGCACCTTACCGATCACTGCACCTGTACACAGCCCATCTGAAATTAGCCCACCCAACTACCTCATCCATATATTGTAATATATTTTGCTCTTTTGCACCCCAGTATCTCTATTTGCACATAATCTCTTGCACATCTAGCATTCCAGTGTTAATACTATTGTAATTATTCTGCACTATAGCCTATTTATTGCCTTACCTCCATAACTTGCTACATTTGCACACTCTGTATATATATTTTCTGTTGTATTTTTGACTTTATGTTTTTTACCCCATATGTAACTCTGTGTTGTTTTTATTGCACTGCTTTGCTTTATCTTGGCCAGGTCGCAGTTGTAAATGAGAACCTGTTCTCAACTGGCTTACCTGGTTAAATAAAGGTGAAATAAAAAAATAAAATAAAAAGTACGCCTATGTAGATATTCCATAAAAAATCAGCCGTTTCCAGCTACAATAGCCATTTACAACATTAACAATGTCTACACTGTATTTCTGATCAATTTGATGTTATTTTAATGGACAAAAAAATTGCTTTTCTTTAGAAAACAAGGACATTTCTAAGTGACCCCAAACTCTTGAACAGTAGTGTACTTCCCCACTGCTCTGGGTCTATCAATCAAACCCAACGCTTTCAGCCACTCTGACGGGATGAATTATTCCAAATGCAGCTAAAGCTGTTGCTTTGGCACCCGGGTATAAATCTTGGCCTTTAATTTAATAAAGAAAGCCGGGAGAGGTGAGGCACCTGGGAGGAAATTGGTCAGGGGGAATGACAGGCACAGAGGGGGGTCCTTGGTTAATATTTCCCCCATAATAGTCCCTGGTCATCATCCGCCCACATTTTAATGTCAGCCCCTTGACTCTTTGGAGATGGTTTCGTTTTTCACGTTGCTCCCCTCTTACCCCAGTGAGATCACTCCAGATTCAAGGCGAAATCTGAAGTTTTTGCAAGTCCCCAGGATGTCAGGAGACACCTTCAAAACTGTCCACTAGGGGCAAAAATATATACCTCAATGCCCAGAGGTCTATGGAGTAGGAACACACTGCTTAGACAACTGTGCCATCCATCCACAGTGAGTTACAAAGGCGGGTCTTAGTTAATGGCTAAACTTAACCGTGGAGTTGTTTTTTTGTTTAACCCTATCCCAAACCTTAATCCTTATTTGAGCAATCTGAATTAATGCCTGAATTGTTAACCATCAGAATGAATTATGATTATGTGTGTACCCGTAGAGTTGTTTATGTTTGCCTAATATGCCTAAAACTCATGAGGGAGCTGTGTGCCTAAATACAGGACGTCGCCACTAGGGGTAGGCTTGGGTTTTGCTAGGGTGTTGTGGACAGGGGTGGCAGATTGGCGTAATCCATGAACTCTGGCTCCCAGTGATAGGCACTCATTTTTACAATTTAGAAATTTGACAGGTGCTCCGGCTCTGAGGGTTGCGTTTTCAATCCCAGTGATAGGCACTCATTTTTGCAACTTAGAAGTTTAACTCGAGCTCTGGCTCCGAGGGTCGTGTGTTCCATCCCAGGGATAGGCACTAGTTTTAGCAATTTTGAAACATGAAATTTCATCCCAAACACATCAGAGATGGTTGCTTACTCTTTCCTTCTCTCTCTGTTCTCCATCTCCCTACCTAATGCCTAAAGTTCAAAGGGTTATTGCTCCCTTTACGGACCCCTGATTCATCTTCACTTTAATGTGCATAGTTAGAGGGGGGAAGAGAAAACAGGTACCAAGTTTCTCAATTTTTTTAACTACCCATAATGTTTCTCATGGACTGAGATCTGGTTTCTCCAGGCTGGTTTCAATTGAGCGGCCCATAATCACCATTCCTGAGTCTCCATTTTATTACCCCCCCTTCCCCATCCCGGTAATCTCATAAAAGCATTGAAAAAAGCATTGACTTGTTTTTGTTCACTTTGATTGTAAGGGAAGGTGCTGGTAGAAGAGCAACAGAACAGGCAACGCTTCGTTATGCATGACGATTTCCTTTTGTTTGGAAGGTTGGAGACCATTCAAATTCGGAGATCGCATGGCTTCTACACGATGTCGTGAGGATCCTGAGAAATTAAAATCCCTTAGTAAAGCAGGTGCTGGGTGCTGAGTTTTTGCCCAATGCTATTTCTTTGACAGTAGTAATCAATGCATATGGCTTGAGCTAATCGCTACCATATGAAAGAGGTTTAGCGTAGCACAGAACCAGATGGCTTTACAAATGACAGTCTTGGGGAGCGTTGCGATAATGGAAACACATAGTATCTCTGATGGTCAGGTGCCTGGCGTTTCGACATTTCCTGAAGATGTTTTACATGGAAAGAAGCCTTACTTTGAAGGTCTCATCTCTGGGCTAGCCCACAGATTTTGGCCGTGTTTCAGACGTTATTACGAAGTGAGGAATCACTGTGACAAGGCACAGACTGGACATGTGGATTCCTCCAGTTTTTTGTTTCATTCGTTCAGTTACCTTTCAGTTTTATAAAATGTTTTGTTCCTTTTGTGTGTGTGTTTGTGTGTGTGTGTGTGAGTGTGTGTTTGTGAGTGAGTGAGGGGCTCCCATCTTTATTTTTCTGGTCTTTTGGGCTACAGTTCCCCTCATTGAAAACAGAGTACCATGAACCTGCGAATATTGCTTTTGAGCCATATAGGAAAAGTAGATCAACCATGCCTTTGGTTGAATGCTGGGTGATGAAAACATTGTTTCTACCCCTTCAATCGGTCACTTCCTCTTCATTGTAGGAGCCCACCACATTTAGACCCCCCTCATCACTTCTTAGGAGGTTAACCTACCATCATGGTACAAAAGAAACCACCTGTGTGTGTGTGTTGATGTGTTTATCTATGTCTATGTGAGTAGATATGTCTATGTAGATATGGTTAAACAAGACGTAATGGATCATTACTTGATCCTGTGTTTGATTTTTCTAAAGGTCAGGGATGACCTCATCCCGGGGCTGATTTCTTCTGGGTTATTAGGCCGAACTAAGCCCTTCCAACCCCCTGCTTGTTTCTGTCCTATAGACAACCTATGGAGACACTCCGAGGACCACAGGGTATCTGGTGTCCAATTAATACCCACACACCACTACTTCTTTCAGGGAGGGAAACGATCGGTAGAGCCTGAAGTGGTGTCCCACAGCGCCGGCTAAAGGAAGTTTACTGAAAAGACGGAAAGAGGAGTGAGAAAGAAAGAAACAATAAGAAATAAAGTCAACAAAACAAATATTTGATTTTGTCTTTCGCATGCCGGGCTCGGCGAGCGAGGCAATTGGCCATGTCTTAAAATCCGCTTTCCAGGGGACTCTGGGAAGGGGGAGGTCAGGGAGAGGTTAGGGAAGCAACATGGGCGCACATCTGTGAGGTGTGGGCATGCTTTGCCACGCCGTGTTTGCCGAGTGCCGACAGTGCCCCTAAAACGCCCTGCAGAGGCAATGGGAATGGAGGCAGGGGATAGACTGATTTGACTTCGGCTGAGAGTATTTTCTCTTTCTCACAGACACCCTGACATTCCTCTCTGTTTGTTTGATCAATACTGCTGTATCAGACCCGTCTGTGGACATACAGACCCAACTGCATCGTGGGGGATTAAATCAAGTCCACCAACAGACTGAGTGAGTGGTCGGCCCAATAGTTTTCTCTCTCTGGCTGAAGAGAATTGAAGGAGGGCAAACAAAGGCAGGCCTCACGCAATAGTAGACACACCAAGTAGATGAAGAGATTTAGATGGTGTCTAACATGAACACTACATTTGCGCAGTTAATGATGCAAAGCAGGTTGTTTATAATTTGGAAAATGTACGTTCTTTTTTTTACCGTTTTACTTTGAATGTGGCTTTGAGGTGTACATTTTGTCATATTGCTACATGTATTGTGCTACTTTCGTATGCTCTAGTCTAGTAAGCCACACAAAAAGCCATGCAGGTCACTGGTTTTATATGGCTAAAACACTACCAGAATGTGTTTGTCCCACAACCTTTATAGCTCTAGAATGACCATAACTTGATATCTTTTTTTCTTTTTCTGATGACCATTTCTGAGGAACAAACACAAAACCTATCCCTTGGCTCCTTGCTTCCAGAATGAAGATGTAGGGTGGTTTTCAAGAGGGTCAAAGGTCATAGGTTGAACTCAGGTGCCGTATATTGAGGCCTGAGGCCTCCTGGCATAAAACCCAAGACTATCCTCTCAGGATCTCACCCAACAAAGGTTTGACAAACTCCACCGGCCCTTGCGTATGACAGTTGTGTTACTCAATAGACCAACGATTGAAAATCAAACCGAAGGCTGTAAAAATAACGAAAGGCTAGGTGTCATCCCCGAGACCTGGACTACATAACTCACAATCACTGTTAGGGCCTTTTAAGAGAAAAAAGCAGTTATAATCTGGAGGACCAGAATACACAATGAGGGCTATTAGCTCATGCCCGGGATATCTTGTGTCTTGATGCATTGATGAGATGTGTGCGTTATTTATGTGAGCACTCCCTCAGAGGGCACTACCAAAGCAAACATTTCAAAGGAGATGTCTCTTGTGTATGCATGGCTTCTCCGGGTTCCTCAGAATAATTTTCAGGTCTCATGAAGAAGCCTTATAAGAATACCACACTGTAAAACAGAATAAAGAAACGTTAACCTCTTTGATGATCAAAGAGAAAAAAATATATACAAAAATTAAGTTGGCTAGAAAATAAGACCACAAGGTCGTCTCCAAGAACACTTGGACAAGGTTTAAAACAAGGATCAATTTCTCAACCTGTGGGGGAAAATCCAGCATTGATTTGATCTTTAGACCGTGGTAATGGCATTTCAAAGCCCAGCAAAATGATGTTAAGCTTGTCCTTTGCTTGATCCTCTGCCCTCTACACAGACACAAATATATTTTTTACTAACTGACATCTTGTAATTCAAAACTGACTACTGGTATATATTCCTGTCATAATGACATCTCACCTATCAGAACAGTATAAGTGGGTCTTTCCACCAATTCGGTGCCTTTTGAGCAGTGTAACTTGGTCGAAAAAAGATTGATTTCACAAAATGTTAACATTCTGTCATGAAGAGCACATGTTCAAATTCATAAAAAAACATTTTCCCATCTCAAGACGTTAAAGGCCCAGTGCAGACAAAAACTTGATTTTTCTGAGTTTCCTATACACTGAGGGAACAAAACATTATGAACACCTGCTCTTTCCATTACATACAGTGGGGGAAAAAAGTATTTAGTCAGCCACCAATTGTGCAAGTTCTCCCACTTAAAAAGATGAGAGAGGCCTGTAATTTTCATCATAGGTACACGTCAACTATGACAGACAAAATGAGAATTTTTTTTCCAGAAAATCACATTGTAGGATTTTTAATGATTTTATTTGCAAATTATGGTGGAAAATAAGTTTTTGGTCAATAACAAAAGTTTCTCAATACTTTGTTATATACCCTTTGTTGGCAATGACACAGGTCAAAGGTTTTCTGTAAGTCTTCACAAGGTTTTCACACACTGTTGCTGGTATTTTGGCCCATTCCTCCATGCAGATCTCCTCTAGAGCAGTGATGTTTTGGGGCTGTCGCTGGGCAACACGGACTTTCAACTCCCTCCAAAGATTTTCTATGGGGTTGAGATCTGGAGACTGGCTAGGCCACTCCAGGACCTTGAAATGCTTCTTACGAAGCCACTCCTTCGTTGCCCGGGCGGTGTGTTTGGGATCATTGTCATGCTGAAAGACCCAGCCACGTTTCATCTTCAATGCCCTTGCTGATGGAAGGAGGTTTTCACTCAAAATCTCATGATACATGGCCCCATTCATTCTTTCCTTTACACAGATCAGTCGTCCTGGTCCCTTTGCAGAAAAACAGCCCCAAAGCATGATGTTTCCACCCCCATGCTTCACAGTAGGTATGGTGTTCTTTGGATGCAACTCAGCATTATTTGTCCTCCAAACACGACGAGTTGAGTTTTTACCAAAAAGTTATATTTTGGTTTCATCTGACCATATGACATTCTCCCAATCCTCTTCTGGATCATCCAAATGCACTCTAGCAAACTTCAGACGGGCCTGGACATGTACTGGCTTAAGCAGGGGGACATTTCTTGCACTGCAGGATTTGAGTCCCTGGCGGCGTAGTGTGTTACTGATGGTAGGCTTTGTTACTTTGGTCCCAGCTCTCTGCAGGTCATTCACTAGGTCCCCCCGTGTGGTTCTGGGATTTTTGCTCACCGTTCTTGTGATCATTTTGACCCCACGGGGTGAGATCTTGCGTGGAGCCCCAGATCGAGGGAGATTATCAGTGGTCTTGTATGTCTTCCATTTCCTAATAATTGCTCCCACAGTTGATTTCTTCAAACCAAGCTGCTTACCTATTGCAGATTCAGTCTTCCCAGCCTGGTGCAGGTCTACAATTTTGTTTCTGGTGTCCTTTGACAGCTCTTTGGTCTTGGCCATAGTGGAGTTTGGAGTGTGACTGTTTGAGGTTGTGGACAGGTGTCTTTTATACTGATAACAAGTTCAAACAGGTGCCATTAATACAGGTAACGAGTGGAGGACAGAGGAGCCTCTTAAAGAAGAAGTTACAGGTCTGTGAGAGCCAGAAATCTTGCTTGTTTGTAGGTGACCAAATACTTATTTTCCACCATAATTTGCAAATAAATTCATAAAAAATCCTACAATGTGATTTTCTGGATTTTTATTTCTCAATTTGTCTGTCATAGTTGACGTGTACCTATGATGAAAATTACAGGCCTCTCTCATCTTTTTAAGTGGGAGAACTTGCACAATTGGTGGCTGACTAAATACTTTTTTTCCCCACTGTAGACTGACCAGGTGAATCCAGGTGAAAGCTATAATCCCTTATTGATGTCACTTGTTAAATCCACTTCAATCAGTGTAGCTCAAGGGGAGGAGACAGGTTAAAGGAGGATTTTTAAGCCTTGAGACAATTGAGACATGGATGTGAAATAACACATATGGAATTATGTAGTAACCAAAAAAGTGTGAAAGAAATCAAAATATATTTTATATTTGAGATTCTTCAAATAGCCACCCTTTGCCTTGATGACAGCTTTGCAAACTAGTGGCATTCTCTCAACCAGCTTCACCTGGAATGCTTTTCCAACAGTCTTGAAGGAGTTCCCACATATGCTGAGCACTTGTTGGCTGCTTTTACTTCACTCTGTGGTCCGACTCATCCCAAACCATCTCAATTGGGTTGAGGTCGGGGGATTGTGGAGGCCAGGTCATCTGATGCAGCACTCCATCACTCTCCTTCTTGGTAAAATAGCCCTTACACAGCCGGGAGGTGTGTTGGGTCATTGTCCTGTTGAAAAAAAATGATAGTCTCACTAAGCACAAACCAGATGGGATGGCGTATCGCTGCAGAATGCTGTGGTAGTCTTGCTGGTTACGTGTGCCTTGAATTCTAAATACAGTGAGGGAAAAAAACATTTGATCCCCTGCTGATTTTGTACGTTTGCCCACTGACAAAGACATGATCAGTCTATAATTATAATGGTAGGCTTAATTTAACAGTGAGAGACAGAATAACAACAAAAAAATCCAAAAAAACGCATGTCAAAAATGTTAGAAATTGATTTGCATTTTAATGAGGGAAATAAGTATTTGACCCCTCTGCAAAACATGACTTAGTACTTGGTGGCAAAAACCTTATTGGCAATCACAGAGGTCAGACGTTTCTTGTAGTTGGCCACCAGGTTTGCACACATCTCAGGAGGGATTTTGTCCCACTCTTCTTTGCAGATCTTCTCCAAGTCATTAAGGTTTCGAGGCTGACGTTTGGCAACTCAAACCTTCAGCTCCCTCCACAGATTTTCTATGGGATTAAGGTCTGGAGACTAGCTAGGCCACTCCAGGACCTTAATGTACTTCTTCTTGAGCCACTCCTTTGTTGCTTTGGCCGTGTGTTTTGGATCATTTTCATGCTGGAATACCCATCCACGACCCATTTTCAATGCCCTGGCTGAGGGAAGGAGGTTCTCAACCAAGATTTGATGGTACTTGGCCCCGTCCATCGTCCCTTTGATGCAGAGAAGTTGTCCTGTCCCCTTAGCAGAAAAACACCCCCAAAGCATAATGTTTCCACCTCCATGTTTGACGGTGGGGCAGCATTCCTCCTCCTCCAAACACGGCGAGTTGAGTTGATGCCAAAGAGCTCGATTTTGATCTCATCAATCATTTAGCAGACACTCTTATCCAGAGCGACTTACAGTTAGTTAGTGCATACATTTTTATTTTTTTCTTCATACCCCCTGTGGGAATCGAACCCACAACCCTGGAGTTGCAAACACCATGCTCTATCAACTGAGCTACATCCCTGCCAGCCATTCCCTCCCCTACCCTGGGCCAATTTTGCACCGCCCCATGGTTCTCCAGGTCACGGCCGGCTACGACAGAGCCTGGATTCAAACCAGGATCTCCAGTGGCACAGCTAGCACTGCGATGCAGTGCCTTAGACCACTGCGCCACTCGGGAGACTGTGACCTCAACACTTTCACCCAGTTCTCCTCTGAATCATTCAGATATTCATTGGCAAACTTCAGACTGGCCTGTATATGTGCTTTCTTGAGCAGGGGGACCTTGCGGGCGCTGTAGGATTTCAGTCCTTCACGGAGTAGTGTGTTATCAATTGTTTTCTTGGTGACTATGGTCCCAGCTGTCTGGAGATCATTGACAAGATCCTACCATGGTCGTCTGTTGTCCTCTGTAGCTCAGCTGGTAGAGCACAGCGCTTGTAACGCCAAGGTAGTGGGTTCGATCCCCGGGACCACCCATACACAAAAATCACTTTGGATAAAAGCGTCTGCTAAATGGCATATTATTATTATTACCGTGTAGTTATGGGCTGATTCCTCACTGTTCTCATGATCATTGCAACTCCACGAGGTGAGATCTTGCATGGAGCCCCAGGCCGAGGGAGATTGACAGTTATTTTGTGTTTCTTCCATTTGCGAATAATCGCACCAACTGTTGTCACCTTCTCACCAAGCTGCTTGGCGATGGTCTTGTAGCTCATTCCAGCCTTGTGTAGGTCTACAATCTTGTCCCTGACATCCTTGGAGAGCTCTTTGGTCTTGGCCATGGTGGAGAGTTTGGAATCTGTTTGATTGATTGCTTCTGTGGACAGGTGTCTTTTATACAGGTAACAAGCTGAGATTAGGAGCACTCCCTTTAAGAGTGTGCTCCTAATCGCAGCTCGTTACCTGTATAAAAGACACCAGGAAGCTAGAAATCTTTCTGATTGAGAGGGGTCAAATACTTATTTCCCTCATTAAAATGCAAATCAATTTATAACATTTTTGACATACGTTTTTCTGGATTTTTTTGTTGTTATTCTGTCTCTCACTGTTCAAATAAACCTACCATTAAAATTATAGACTGATCATTTATTTGTCAGTGGGCAAAGAACTTGTGTTTCTTGGTCCAAGCAGGTCTCTTCTTCTTATTGGTGTCCTTTAGTAGTGGCCATGAAGGCCTGATTCACACAGTCCCCTCTGAACAGTTGATGTTGTTACTTGAACTCTGTGAAGCATTTGTTTGTTCTGGTAACTCTAATGAACGTATCCTCTGCAGCAGAGGTAACTCTGGGTCTTCCATTCCTGTCGCAGTCCTCATGAGAACCAGTTTCATCATAGCGCTTGATGGTTTTTGCGCTTGCACTTGAAGAAACGTTCTAAGTTTATGAAAATGTTCCATATTGACTGGCCTTCATGTCTTAAAGTAATGATGTACTGTCGTTTCTCTTTGCTAATTTAAGCTGTTCTTGCCATTATATGGACTTGGTCTTTTACCAAATAGGGCTATTTCTGTATACCCCCCTACCTTGTCACAACACAACTGATTGGCTCAAACGTGTTAAGAAATAAATACACTCCACAAATTAACTTTTAACAAGGCACACCTGTTAATTGAAATGCATTCCAGGTGACTACCTCATGAAGCTGGTTGAGAGAATTCCAAAAGTTAGCAAAGCTGTCATCAAGCCAAAGGGTGGATATTCGAAGAATCTCAATAAAAAATATATATTTTGATTTCTTAACACTTTTTTGGTTACTACATGATTCCATATGTGTTATTTCATAGTTTTTATGTCTTCACTATTATTCTACATTGTAGAACATAGTAAAAATAAAGAAAAACTCTGGAATGAGTAGGTGTGTCCAAACTTTTGACTGGTACTGTATGCGTGCCATACAGAGCGTGAATGGGCAAGACAAAATATTATAGTGCCTTTGAACGGGGTATGGTAGTAGGTACCAGGCGCAACAGTTTATGTCAAGAACTGTAACGCTGCTGGGTTTTTCACGCTCAACCGTTTCCCGTGTGTATCAAGAATGGTCCAACACCCAAAGGTCATCCAGCCAACTTGACAGAACTGTGGGAACCATTGGAATCAACATGGGCCGGCATCCCTGTGGAACGTTTGACACCTTGTACAGTCCATGCCCCTACAAATTGAGGCTGTTCTGAGGGAAAAATATTATGAAGGTGTTATTATTTTTTTTATTATCTTTTTATTATAATGTTATTTTCTTTTAACAGGGATTACATAGACAACCAAACAAAGTGCACCACACAGACGAAGTACAATAAAAGGAATAAGGATACAGCAAAACATTATACAAAAAGGCAGTCATAAAATGGAGAGAAAATAATATATACAAACATCACAATTATAACATGGGGCATTTATGGGAGGTTTTCTACATAGGACCACAATGGAGACCAGATTTTCCAAAATGCGTCAGACTTCTGGTGTAAATCAAAGGTATCAAAGGTGTCTCTAGGGGTAGAATAGCAGAAGCTTGAGAAAGCTACATTCTCACAGATGGTACTTCAGGTGTGGACCATAATAACAATATGCATTTTTTGGCTAAGTAGACAAGGGTATTGAACAGATGTTCAGAGTTAGGGTCAAACACAACGTTACAATCAAAATATAAATTCGCTGAAAAAGCAAATTGTCTACCCAAGATCTTCTGGATGTTTAAATGAATATCATTCCAATAAGACTGGATTCTGCTACAATACCAAAAAACATGCATGAAGGTGCCAGTATCCTGTTTACATTTGAAACATAAATGTGATGCATTAGAAAACATTCTGTGAAGGCGGACAGGTTCTATGAAAACATTAGACATTTAGTTATTGCATGCTTATGGAGGTGCATTTGGGGTAGACCCTTTCGCAGATAGATATATTTAGACATATTGCCATTCATTTTCTGAAAAAAAGACAGATAGATGGCAGGGGATATTTTGGAATAGATCATTTAGCCGAGGAAGGATATTCATCCTGATGACATGAATCCTGCCAAAAAGAGAGTTTGGTAGGGTAGACCAGTTAATCAAGCCCTGTTTAATCTTTGTGAGCAAAGGCATATCATTTGAAGTGAACAGGTTTTTAAGATTTGGAGTAACATATACGCTCAAGTATTTTAAGCCTGTTTCAGTCAATTGGAATGGAGATATCGTTTCTAAGTTGATTGTAGAGGGGATATTCAAAGGTTAAGCCATGGATTTATCCACATTAATTTTGAACCCTGACACGTTACCATATTCAGATATGATGTCCATTACTGCAGTGACAGTCTCTGGTTTAGAGATGTATAAATGCACATCATCAGCAAATAATGAAATTCTATGCCCTTCGTCACCCATAGAGATGCCCCTGATGTTATTACTAGACCTTATTGCCTCAGCCAGTGGTTCTATGACTAACGAGAACAGAGCAGGAGATAAAGGACAGCCTTGACGACAGCCCCTACCGATAGGAACTCTTTCTGATAATTTACCATTTGTGTTAACTGCCACTGATGGGTCAGAATAAAGTAATTTTACTAAATTAATAAAATGGTCACCCAGATTAACTTTTTCTAATACTGCAAGCAATAATTTCCACTCAACTCCATCGAAGGCCTTTTCGGCATCGAGAGAGACAATGAGTGCAGGGTCTTTAATTCTGCGAAGGTGGTTTATGATATTCAAAGCACGTCTCACATTGTCCGTTCCAAATATGGATTTGACAAAACCAGTCTGATCAGGTTTAATGAAGTCTGGAAGTAGGACCCCCAACTTGCGAGCAAGTGTCTTAGTGTCTATTTTAACACAGAGGTAGGCCCGATTATCAACAATGACGAGACAGCCTACAGGGAGGAGGTGAGGGCCCTGGGAGAGTGGTGCCAGGAAAATAATCTCTCACTCAACGTCAACAAAATAAAGGAGCTGATCGTGGACTTCAGGAAATAGCAGAGGGAGCACGCCCATATCCACATCGACGGGACCGCAGTGGAGAAGGTGGAAAGCTTCAAGTTCCTCAGCGTACACATCACTGACGATCGGAAATGGTCCACCTACACAGTGTGGTGAGAAGGCGCAACACGCCTCTTCAACCTCAGGAGGCTGAAGAAATTTGGCTTGCAACTAAAACCTAAGAAACTTTTACAGATGCACAATTGAGAGCATCCTGTCGGCCTGTATCACCGCCTGGTACTGCAACTGCATCTCCCGCAACCGCAGGGCTCTCCAGAGGGTGGTGTGGTCTGCCCAATGCATCGCCGGGGGCAAGCTACCTGCCATCCAGGACACCTACAGCACCCGAAGTCACAAGAAGGCCAAAAAGATCATCAAGGACAACAACCACCTGAGCCACTGCCTGTTCACCCCGCTTTCATCCAGAAAGCGAGGTCAGTATAGGTGCATCAAAGCTGGGACCGAGAGACTGAAAAACAGCTTCTATCTCAAGGCCATCAGACTGTTAAATAGCCATCACGCAACCCTGCATCTTAGAGGCTGCTGCCCTATGTACATAGACTTGGAATCACTGGCCACTTTAATAATGGAACACTAGTCAGTCTAATAATGTTTACATATTTTAGTTTTACTCATCTCATATGTATTCTATTGTACTGTATTTTAGTCTACGCCACTCCGACATTGCTGTTGATCTTTCAGACATTGCTCGTCCTAATATTTATATATTTCTTAATTTCATTCTTTTATTTTAGATTTGTGTGCATTGTGTGTATTGTTGTGAATCGTTAGATATTACTGCACTGTTGGAGCTAGAAACACAAGCATTTCGCTACTCCCGCAATTACATCTTCTAAATATGTGTATGTGACCAATACAATTTGATTTGATTTGAACATCAACTCCTAGCAAACTGATAGGTCTAAACGAAGAGCAGTTTAATGGGTTTTTGTCCTTTTTTTTGTATCAGGCTAATGGATGCCGTTTTCCAGGACACTGGTATTATGTCTCTTTTGAACATATCATTTAGAGCAGGCATGAAGATAGGACATATCTCAGGCCAGAACTTCCTGTAGAACTCTGCCGAGAAGCCGCCTAGGCCGGGTGCCTTGCCAGAAGGCATTGCCTTAATAATTTCCCAAACCTCTTCAAGAGTAAAGGGAGCATTTAGTCTATTTCTATGCTCATCTGATATAGTGGGCAAGATGATCTTATTCAGATGTTTTGTCATTTCGTCGTTCGATCATGTACATTGTGAAGTATAAAGAGATTTATAGAAGTTGCAAAACGTATTATTGATAATGGATCTGCCATCCTTATAGACTTAATCGATCTTTCATTCTTTTATTTTTTAAGTTGGTGTGCAAGTAGACGGCTCGGACTCATCATATTTTTGCTTGGTAAAAAACTAACGTTTTTGACATGCTTTGTATGCTCTAAATTGAGTTTGGTCTAAGCACAAGTTAGTAAATTCCATTTCGCCTGGGTTGGTTGTTGTTTATGAAAAAGTTCTAAATGCTTTACTTCAGCCTCCCTATTTTCCATTCTAAGCTTCTTGGTCAGAGAGGCTTGGGAAATGATAAAACCCCTTATGGTTGCTTTAGCAGTATCCCAGATAGTTGCAGCTGAGACAGGAGAGAGTTGATTGTTGAGCCAGTAATGTGATAATTTACCTTTTATCACAGAGCAGAATCCTTCATTGTTAAGCAGAGACGTATTAAGTCTCCAATATCTCGTTTTGGGGATTGTTTTGCCAATTTCAATATAATAATAATACACTGGGGCATGGTCAGAAATTACTATATAACCAATAGCACATGACTAGACAACATTATGGGGTCTAGAGTAGAAAGTATAGTCTCTGACATTAGAATTTAGCTCTCTCCATATGTCTACTAAACCAGATGAATCACAAACGCTTCTGGGAGCATTTGAGGCTCTATGAGTCGAGACTGGAGCAGTTGATGATTTATCCAATTTGCCCAAAGTATAATTAAAATCTCCTGAAATAAACCCAAGTCCCTTGCAGCGTTGATTAAATAGATCGATTTGGGGGAGTCTGTGTTCAGGCCATATACATTTAGTATGGTAATATGTTGACCAAGTATATTACCTGTAATCAAAATAAATTATCCTTCAGGGTCTGTATCTTGGTGCTCAAATCATGGTGCTCCTTCAACGATGGCAGTGCCTCTTTTGTTTGTATTAAAGAAGAAAAGTACACCTGGCCCAACCAGTCCCTTGCCAGCTTAGCATGTTCTGTTGAAGAGAAATGGGTCTCCTGTAGCATAGCAATTGAAACGCTTTCCTTTTTTAAGAATGTTAGAATTTTCTTCCTCTTGACCACATGCCCACTGCGCCGAACATTCCAGGAGACTGCTTTAAATGAACTGTTTATGTTACAGTAGTATTATAGAATAACTTAACCCAGACTGACTAGTGCATCACAAAAACAAAACAATTAATAAGACGTTTGTGTAACCGTAAACTAAAATAAAACATAAAAATACAATTTAGAAAAAAAAAAAAAAGTTGCACTATGTCCTATGTTGAATAACGGGGAATTAACATAGATCTATGGACATGTGGTTGAAAATGTATGACCTAATCTTTTAAATTGCCCTAAGCATTATCACTTTTGCACTCATATGCACGTGCCCGTATACACACACCATACAGTCACATGTAGCCTATATAATAAATGAAAAAATATAAATTGCAGGCCTAAAGTAAATGAATTTAGCCTAGTAACTACGCCCCGTTGCCTACCTTGAGGCCCAACTAAAGTAGCAAATGAACAGGAACGTCATTGGGCTTTGGCTTATTCATTCATGAAAAAATTAAAAAGAACCTCAGTTCTATACATGAAAAGCTTAGTTACATTACACCATAATGCTTATTAACGATTACTTTGTATACCATGGCATGGTAGACGGTTCCATCCCGAGGTAGTCCTCCATCTATATGTGGTGCATGGACTGCCCAAATTGGGGAAATAAAAGTTACTCACGTTCACGTCCATAAACTGACCATGTGTGCGACCTAATAACATAACTAGCAGCCTTCGCGGATCTGGGTTCTGTGCCGCTGTTGAGTGGATATTGTCCCTGTAGAAGGTTAGTGCAGACTGGGTGTCGTCAAATGATGTGTGGCTATCCCCTTGTAAAGATAGCCGGGTGTATCAGGCCAAATCTGACTCCTGCCTTGTGAAGGTGGGCTTTCACATCTTTGTATGCAGCTCTGCGTCTTGTCAGGTCTGCCGAGTAATCTGGGAAGATATGGATCCGCTTGCCATTGTTGTTCAGCTGTCCTCTTTCGCGGGAGGGCCGAATAATTTTCTCTTTGGTCTGGAAGTAATGTAAGCGGACCAGCACTGCTCTGGGAGGGCGACCGGGCTGTGGTTTTGCTGCTAGAGTGCAATCCGCCCTGTCGATGACTGGGGACCTGTCAAATGTCTCTCCGCCTAGGACGTCTTGCAGGAAAGAGGCCATGAACTCGGTAGGATTGCGCCCTTCCATCCCTTCTGGGATTCCGACCACACGTATGTTGTGTCTCCGGGAACGCTTTTCCTGTTCATCTAGACTAACCTTTAGCTTCACGTTCTCTGAGGTAAGCTCGTCGTTTTTGGTCTCCAATTCGGTAAGACGCTTATCGATGTCGGTCAACAACGTTTCCATGTCACCATAGTTAACTGGACTTCTGTCATAATTTCAGCTCGTAGACTTGACACAGATGAACAAAGTTTGGTCATGAAATCAGAGCGTAGTGTAGACATTTCTGCGTGGATGGTGACTAGCATCTCCATAACGTTAGTATCCGCCATCTTGTTGCTACTCTTCGTCGTTGTTAGGCCTACTGCTGCTAGGTAGCTCTCTCTCTGCTCTCCCCCTCCCCTCTGTCTGTCCTTGATTGCAGGAGTGAGGTCTGGTGTGCGGGAGTCAGGGTTCCAGCTGCAGCTCATTCACCATAATCACCTCAGCCTTTAAGACCCGGTCAAACTTGCCACTCATCGTCAGATCATAGTCAAGACGACCATGTTAGTTTTGCTGTTGACTCAACCTGCTTGTTTTCGCCCTTTGTGTTTTTGGCCTGTTCTAGTTACTTTTCTCCTGTGCCACAGATTATTGGAACCTGACTCCTGCCTCCGCTTCACTCCTGCCACCACCATCCTGCTTTCCACTACCGGACCTCACTTTTGGACTCACCACGGACACTAGGACATTACGGTACCACACCTGCTCTGAACCTGGATTTGTTACCCTCCCTGTAAACCTGGACTTGCTCTTCCCCTATTATTGGAAACCTGGACAAATTGAACTTTGTAAATAAACCTGTTAAACCTTCTCTGGCTCGGTGTAGTTGTCTGCATTTGGGTTCAAATCCAGTTAAATCATGACAGTATGATCTGACCAACATGAACCCAGCAGACAGTAGCTCGGATACCACCCCAGAGTGCACTCAAATTCGGACTGCCATAGCCAATCAGGGCATTTTACTTGGCCAACATGATACCCTGTTTAAGACTATATCCGAGAACAGTCAGGTGCTGCTTAATCAGGTTCAATTACTCACCAATCAAGTGTCTGCCCTTACTACCCAAGTTAATAATGCACCCCTCGTTCATGGCATACAAACTGCTCCTTCTCATGCTCCGCCTGTTTTTCCGGCTCCTCCAGCCCAGATCAGAGAGCCTTTTGTTCCTGCTCCAGAGCGCTATGACGGGAACATGGGAACCTGTGGTGATTTTTTGACTCAATGCTCAGCCCCTCACCTACGCCTCAGAAAGAGCCCGTATTGCCTACCTTATCAACTCTACTAGCGGTTCCGCTCGTTCCTGGGGATCCGCGGTCTGGGAGAGTCAGTCGGACATTTGCAACGCTTACGTTGCCTTCACCACTGAGATGAGGAAGGTTTTCGACCACCCCGTACGGGGCAAGGAGGCTGCTAAACGTTTGTTTTCTCTTCGGCAGGGGTCTCGCAGTGTGGCGGAGATGGCAGTGGAGTTTCGGACTTTAGCGGCAGTGAGTGGTTGGAATGACGAGGCATTACAAGGAGTGTTCATTAATGCTTTGGCTGAGACCTTGAAAGATGAATTGGTGTCATATGATGAATCGCCTACGCTGGATAATCTTATTTCACTCACCATCAGGTTGGATAATCGGATTCGGGAGCGCCGCCGGGAGAGGAGTGGTAGATCCAAGCAACCTGTCTGTCGTCAACCAACTCCTCCCCGCCTCTTCCCTACGGAGAAGGCAGAGTCTTCCCGAGTCGATACTAGGAGCACTGAACCCGAAGCCATGAAGGTGGGTCGTGCACGGTTGTCCTCAGAGGAGCGTGCACGTCGTATTCAGGCTCGGGTCTGCCAATATTGTGGAGAAGCTGGTCATTTCGTTCCTTCCTGCCCAGTTCGTCCGGGAAAAGGGCCGGCTCATCATTAATGGGAGAAGTTTTGGTGAGCCGAGCAGCGGATTCTTCCTCTTCTCCCCGCATTCTGCTCCAGGCATCCCTCCAGTGGCAGTCCCAGGATTTCCCTGTTAGTGCGCTGGTTGACTCTGGTGCCGATGAAAGCTTTTTGGATCGAGAGTTGGCTCAACAAATGGATTTAGAGACTGTACCTATGGACCGTCCGCTGCAGGCTAAGGGTCTAAATGGACAATTGTTGACCCGTATTACTCATCAGACTGTGCCTGTTTGTCTCAGAGTGTCGGGTAATCATCAGGAGAACATTCAGTTTCACATCATTGACTGCCCACAGACCCCCCTGGTCCTTGGTATCCCCTGGCTCATAAGACACAATCCACACATTGATTGGGTGACAGGTAGAATTGTTTCATGGAGCACATTTTGTCATGTGAATTGTTTGTGTTCTGCTCAGACCCCTGCCAGCACTGTGCCTCAACCTCCACTGGAGTCCATGGATCTCTCTGCTGTTCCTGACGTGTATCATGACCTGGCATCCGTTTTCTGCAAACACAGAGCTACTTCTCTTCCTCCTCACCGGCCTTACGACTGCGCCATTGACCTCCAGCCAGGAGCCCCTCTCCCCAGCAGTCGCCTGTACAATCTCTCCCGCCCGGAGACGGAGGCTATGGAGAACTACATTCGGGACTCCTTGGCGGCAGGTATTATTCGTCCTTCCTCGTCACCTGTAGGAGCGGGATTCTTTTTTGTTGGAAAGAAGGATAAGACCCTCAGACCCTGTATTGATTTCCGTGGACTTAACAACATCACCATTAAGAACAAATATTCTCTGCCTTTAATTAATTCTGCTTTTCCCCTCCTTCATGGTGCAACTATCTTTACCAAACTGGATCTACGAAATGCGTATCACCTGGTGCGCATTCGTAAAGGTGATAAATGGAAGACTGCCTTCAACACACCCTTGGGACATTTTGAGTATCTGGTTAAGCCTTTTGGGTTGTCCAATGCCCCTGCTGTTTTTCAGGCACTAGTCAATGATGTCCTTCGGGACATGTTGAATCAGTTTGTTTTTGTCTATCTGGATGATATCCTGATTTTCTCAGAGTCTTCCCAGGAACATGAACTGCATGTGCCAGGTGTTGCAAAGGTTGTTGGAGAACAAACTGTTTGTGAAGATGGAGAAATGTGAATTTCATGTGTCTGAGACCTCTTTTTTGGGTTACATCATAGCTCAGGGGGAGTTGCGGATGGACCCAGCTAAGATCTCTGCTGTCACGGACTGGCCAGCCCCCTCCACCCGCAAACAACTTCAACGATTCCTGGGGTTTGCGAACTTCTACAGGAGGTTCATCAAGGACTACAGCCGCATTGCGGCGCCACTCACCGCTCTCACCTCCATCTCACTACCGTTCGCTTGGAATGAAGGGGCCGAATCAGCGTTCGAAGAACTGAAACATCGCTTCGCCTCGGCTCCCATTCTGATGCAGCCGGACCCCGACCGCCAGTTTGTCATGGAGGTGGATGCATCCGACACTGGGGTAGGTGCGGTGTTGTCACAACGTTCTCCTGAAGATAACAAACTGCATCCCTGTGCTTTTCTTTCACGGAAACTTTCTCAGGCAGAGAGGAATTATGATGTTGGCAATCGTGAACTGCTCGCCGTTAAGCTGGCTCTCGAGGAGTGGCAGCATTGGTTGGAGGGGGCGGAACAACCCTTAATCGTTTGGACGGATCATACAAATCTGGCATACATCCAGTCAGCGAAGCAGCTCAACCCCCGTCAAGCCAGGTGGGCACAATTTTTTGGGAGATTCAATTTTTCTCTGTCTTACCGTCCTGGGTCACGCAACGTCAAGCCTGACGCCCTGTCTCGTGTTCATTCGGCTGTTGATACTGGTAGTAACCCTGAACCCATCTTGCCTCCTACCTGCAGTATTGCGGCCATCACATGTGACATCGAAGGGATTGTTAGACAGGCTCAACATCATCAAGCTGACCCTGGGAGGGGTCCTCCTAACCGGTTGTTTGTCCCTGAGTCTGCTTGACAGTCGTGTCTTGTTGTTTACCATTTCGTCTCATTTTCCCAATTCCAGACATATCCAAGAATGCCACCCAAATGTTGCTAGAGCCAGTAGGTGTGCAAAGTGTGTCCTCGTTTTAATAGATAAAAGGTTAAAACATAAAAGTATTAACCCTTAGTGGAGAGGCCTCGGAACACGTCTTTACGTATCCATGTTGAAACCGCACCCCAGGAAGGTGTTCTTAATGTTTTGTACACTCAGTGTATATTTCCACGCTATGAGGTTGGAATAATACTGTGAAATTGTGATAATGATGATAATTCCATTTTAGTGTAAGTAAGAGCTGTTTGAAAAGACTGTCTGAAATTTCCTGGTGACATCACCAGCTGGTAAATTAGTTAATAAACCAATAAGAAAGAGTTCCAAACCTCTCTGCCAATAACAGCTATTTTCCCCCTCCCCGCTCAGACCACTCCCAGACAGTCCTAGCACAATTATTGCTTGAGAAATTGCTCTTTTCTAAAAACCATTTTAGTTTATTTTTGACCATTTTAATTGAAAACATTCAGAGTAAGGTACTTAATTGTTACCCATAAATGATTTGATATTGAGATAAAAACGGATGCATTGGAACTTTAAAAAATAATAAAAAAATATCTAAGTGCCTATTGAGTACCAAATAAAGTAACAGGGTTGACAATTTCATTTTAAATCAGCCATCAATCCCCTTGTGACAGGGGAAATGGAATATTGTTGTGTGCAAGATTCACAAAAAAACTGTAATTGTTAAAACATTTCTAGCCTGTCTGTCTATGGGTAACATTGTTGACATGTTATGCTCGACCCGCTCAGAATTCCACCACAACACACCAGAAAATGGCCAAAAATAATAGAACCAGCTCACCTGCTTTTACACTATGATTTACTATTAGATGCTCAATGTTGTTTTGAAATACAGTGGGGAAAAAAAGTATTTAGTCAGCCACCAATTGTGCAAGTTCTCCCACTTAAAAAGATGAGAGAGGCCTGTAATTTTCATCATAGGTACACGTCAACTATGACAGACAAAATGAGAAAAAAAAATCCAGAAAATCACATTGAAGGATTTTTAATGAATTTATTTGCAAATTATGGTGGAAAATAAGTATTTGGTCAATAACAAAAGTTTCTCAATACTTTGTTATATACCCTTTGTTGGCAATGACACAGGTCAAACGTTTTCTGTAAGTCTTCACAAGGTTTTCACACACTGTTGCTGGTATTTTGGCCCATTCCTCCATGCAGATCTCCTCTAGAGCAGTGATGTTTTGGGGCTGTCGCTGGGCAACACGGACTTTCAACTCCCTCCAAAGATTTTCTATGGGGTTGAGATCTGGAGACTGGCTAGGCCATTCCAGGACCTTGAAATGCTTCTTACGAAGCCACTCCTTCGTTGCCCGGGCGGTGTGTTTGGGATCATTGTCATGCTGAAAGACCCAGCCACGTTTCATCTTCAATGCCCTTGCTGATGGAAGGAGGTTTTCACTCAAAATCTCACGATACATGGCCCCATTCATTCTTTCCTTTACATGGATCAGTCGTCCTGGTCCTTTTGCAGAAAAACAGCCCCAAAGCATGATGTTTCCACCCCCATGCTTCACAGTAGGTATGGTGTTCTTTGGATGCAACTCAGCATTCTTTGTCCTCCAAACACGACGAGTTGAGTTTTTACCAAAAAGTTCTATTTTGGTTTCATCTGACCATATGACATTCTCCCAATCCTCTTCTGGATCATCCAAATGCACTCTAGCAAACTTCAGACAGGCCTGAACATGTACTGGCTTAAGCAGGGGGACACGTCTGGCACTGCAGGATTTGAGTCCCTGGCGGCGTAGTGTGTTACTGATGGTAGGCTTTGTTACTTTGGTCCCAGCTCTCTGCAGGTCATTCACTAGGTCCCCCCGTGTGGTTCTGAGATTTTTGCTCACCGATCTTGTGATCATTTTGACCCCACGGGGTGAGATCTTGCGTGGAGCCCCAGATCGAGGGAGATTATCACTGGTCTTGTATGTCTTCCATTTCCTAATAATTGCTCCCACAGTTGATTTCTTCAAACCAAGCTGCTTACCTATTGCAGATTCAGTCTTCCCAGCCTGGTGCAGGTCTACAATTTTGTTTCTGGTGTCCTTTGACAGCTCTTTGGTCTTGGCCATAGTGGAGTTTGGAGTGTGACTGTTTGAGGTTGTGGACAGGTGTCTTTTATACTGATAACAAGTTCAAACAGGTGCCATTAATACAGGTAACGAGTGGAGGACAGAGGAGCCTCTTAAAGAAGAAGTTACAGGTCTGTGAGAGCCAGAAATATTGCTTGTTTGTAGGTGACCAAATACTTATTTTCCACCATAATTTGCAAATAAATTCATTAAAAATCCTACAATGTGATTTTCTAGATGTTTTTTTCTCAATTTGTCTGTCATAGTTGACGTGTACCTATGATGCAAATTACAGGCCTCTCTCATCTTTTTAAGTGGGAGAACTTGCACAATTGGTGGCTGACTAAATACTTTTTTCCCCCACTGTAAATATTTAAAAAGGAATAGTTTCACCATATTTAAGCGAGAGTTCAGTTCACGTAACACTGTTGACCATAAAATGACATACAGACGTAAATGAATCACTAGTCACATGAAATAAAATGACTTTGTCAAATCAACAAAATAAGGCTTTTCAATGATGGTAAAAACTTGGCGAAATTGTGGGGTTAAGTGGGTTAAAAGTCACATTAGCAAGCCTCAGATTTATTGAATTCTCCATGTGGTCTGTATTAAAGGGCACTACATTTAATATAACAGGCTTTTAAAATTCAATATTGGTGCACAATTTCGACTTAAAATGTCAAAAGGACGCAAAGGCATTATTTTCGTGAATAGACTCAAGTACCAATATCTACACTACACAACAATGTGGTGATTGGCTGGTTGGCTATTGGTTGAATCGGCTGTCACACCATGGTCAGAAAAATCTATGACAAGTGTTACATCATGTTTATTAAGGTATAATTACACATTTACAATTTGTATATTTCTAGATAAAATTAGATCTCCCTAAATCTCTGTCAATGAAGCGAAAAATTGAAGGATTTAGATAGAATGTATTTATTTGACTTGAGCCTTTTGCCTCCCAAGGAGACCGGGCCAAGTTATTCTTTGGCACGTCTTTCCTAAAACAGACACATGCTGTAGAATAGCAACCTCACCTCCATCCTCATCCACATCCTTCGGCCCCCCCACCTCCTTTCCCACGCCTGGAGTTTCTATTTGTCAGTGGTCTGTGTTTGGAGTCCCGTCCGAAGTACGGATTAGTGGACGAGAGGCTTTGTCTTCCTTCAGCTCCAATACCAGGGCCTGTATCCACAAAAAGTCTCAGTTTTGGAGTTCTGATCTAGGATCTGTTCATATAATCTTATTCATTATTATCTAAAAGGCTAAACTGATCCTGGATTAGCACTCTTACTCTGAGACTCTTTTGGATACGGACCCAGATCTCGCCAATATACAATGGGAGTTATTTAGCTTGTCCCCACTGTTAGGTAATCTATGTGCCTTCAGAAAGTATTCACAACCCTTGACTGATTGTTGTGTTTCAGCCTGAATTTAAAATGGATTAAATTTAGTTATTTTTGTCACTGGCCTACACACAATACCACATAATGTCTAAGTGGAATTATGTTTTTCAACATTTGTACTAATTAATAAAAAATTAAAAGGTGAGAGGTCTTGAGTCAATAAGTATTCAACCCCTTTGTTATGGCAAGCCTAAATAAGTTTAGGAGCACAAACTTGCTTAACAAGTCACCTAATAAGTTGAAGGGACACACAGTGTGTGCAATAATAGTGTTTAACATGATTTTTGAGTGACTACCTCATCTCTGTACCCAACAAATACAATTATCTGTAAGGTTCCTCAGTCGAGCAGTGAATTTCAAACACAGATTCAACCACAAAGACCAGAAATATTTTCCAATGTCTCGCAAAGGAGGGCACTTATTGGTAGATGAAAATAAAATATGACAAGAAGCAGACATTGAATATCCCTTTGAGCATGGTGAAGTTATTAATTACACTTTGGATGGTGTATCAATACACCCAGTCACTACAAAGGCGTCCTTCCTAACTCAGTTGCTGGAGAGGAAGGAAACCACTCAGGGATTTCACCATGAGGCCAATGGTGACTTTAAAGGAGAAAACTGAGGATGGATCAACAACATTGTCGTTACTCCAAAATACTAACCTAATTAGCAGAGTGAAAAGAAGGAAGCCTGTACAGAATACATTTTTTTCCAAAACATGCATCCTGTTTGCAACAAGGCACTAAAGTAATACTGCAAAAAATGTGGTAAATCAATTAACCTTTTGTCCTGAATACAAAGTGATATGTTTGGGGCAAATCCAATACAACTTATTACGGAGTACCACTCTCCATATTTTCAAGCATAGTGGTGGCTGCATTATGTTATGGGTATGCTTGTAATAGTTAAGGACTAGGGAGTTTTTTCAGGATAAAAAAGAAACGGAATGAAGCTAAGCACAGGCAAACTCCTAGAGGAAAACCGGTTTAGTCTGCTTTCCACCAGACACTGAGAGATGAATTCACCTTTCAGCAGGACAATAACCTAAAACACAAGGCCAAATCTACACTGGAGTTGCTTACAAAGAAAACAGTGAATGTTCCTGAGTGGCCGAGTTACAGTTTTGACTTAAATCTGCTTGAAAATCTATGGCAAGACCTGAAAATGGTTGTCTAGCTATGATCAGCAACCAATTTGACAAGCTTGAAGAATCTTGAAAAGAATAATGGGCAAATGATGCACAATCCAGGTGTGGAAAGCTCTTAGAGACTTACCCAGAAAGACTCACAGCTGTAATCGCTGCCAAAGGTGATTCTAACATGTATTGTCTCAGGGTTGAATAAGTATATAATCAAGATACGGTGAGGGAAAAAAGTATTTGATCCCCTGCTGATTTTGTACGTTTGCCCACTGACAAAGACATGATCAGTCTATAATTTTGATGGTAGGTTTATTTGAACAGTGAGAGACATAATAACAACAAAAAAATCCAGAAAATGCATGTCAAAAATGTTATGAATAGATTTGCATTTTAATGAGGGAAATAAGTATTTGACCCCCTCTCAATCAGAAAGATTTCTGGCTCCCAGGTGTCTTTTATACAGGTAATGAGCTGAGATTAGGAGCACACTCTTAAAGGGAGTGCTCCTAATCTCAGCTTGTTACCTGTATAAAAGACACCTGTCCACAGAAGCAATCCATCATATTCCAAACTCTCCACCATGGCCAAGACCAAAGAGCTCTCCAAGGATATCAGGGACAAGATTGTAGACCTACACAAGGTTGGAATGGGCTACAAGACCATCACCAGGCAGCTTGGTGAGAAGGTGACAACAGTTGGTGCGATTATTCGCAAATGGAAGAAACACAAAATAACTGTCAATCTCCTCGGCCTGGGGCTTTGCAGCTCCTTCAGGGTTATCTTTGGTCTCTTTGTTGCCTCTCTGATTAATGCCCTCCTTGCCTGGTCTGTGAGTTTTGGTGGGCGGCCCTCTCTTGGCAGGTTTGTTGTGGTGCCATATTCTTTCCATTTTTTAATAATGGATTTAATGCTGCTCCGTGAGATGTTCAAAGTTTCAGACATTTTTTTTATAACCCAACCCTGATCTGTACTTCTCCACAAGTTTGTCCCTGACCTGTTTGGAGAGCTCCTTGGTCTTCATGGTGCCGCTTGCTTGGTGGTGCCCCTTGTTTAGTGGTGTTACAGACTGTGGGGCCTTTCAGAACAGGTGTACAGTGGGGAGAACAAGTATTTGATACACTGCCGATTTTGCAGGTTTTCCTACTTACAAAGCATGTAGAGGTCTGTAATTTTTATCATAGGTACACTTCAACTGTGAGAGACGGAATCTAAAACAAAAATCCAGAAAATCACATTGTATGATTTTTAAGTACTTAATTTGCATTTTATTGCATGACATAAGTATTTGATACATCAGAAAAGCAGAACTTAATATTTGGTACAGAAACCTTTGTTTGCAATTACAGAGATCATACGTTTCCTGTAGGTCTTGACCAGGTTTGCACACACTGCAGCAGGGATTTTGGCCCACTCCTCCATACAGACCTTCTCCAGATCCTTCAGGTTTTGGGGCTGTCGCTGGGCAATACGGACTTTCAGCTCCCTCCAAAGATTTTCTATTGGGTTCAGGTCTGGAGACTGGCTAGGCCACTCCAGGACCTTGAGATGCTTCTTACGGAGCCACTCCTTAGTTGCCCTGGCTGTGTGTTTCGGGTTGTTGTCATGCTGGAAGACCCAGCCATGACCCATCTTCAATGCTCTTACTGAGGGAAGGAGGTTGTTGGCCAAGATCTCGCAATACATGGCCCCATCCATCCTCCCCTCAATACGGTGCAGTCGTCCTGTCCCCTTTGCAGAAAAGCATCCCCAAAGAATGATGTTTCCAGCTCCATGCTTCACGGTTGGGATGGTGTTCTTGGGGTTGTACTCATCCTTCTTCTTCCTACAAACACGGCGAGTGGAGTTTAGACCAAAAAGCTATATTTTTGTCTCATCAGACCACATGACCTTCTCCCATTCCTCCTCTGGATCATCCAGATGGTCATTGGCAAACTTCAGACGGGCCTGGACATGCGCTGGCTTGAGCAGGGGGACCTTGCGTGCGCTGCAGGATTTTAATCCATGACGGCGTAGTGTGTTACTAATGGTTTTCTTTGAGACTGTGGTCCCAGCTCTCTTCAGGTCATTGACCAGGTCCTGCCGTGTAGTTCTGGGCTGATCCCTCACCTTCCTCATGATCATTGATGCCCCACGAGGTGAGATCTTGCATGGAGCCCCAGACCGAGGGTGATTGACCGTCATCTTGAACTTCTTCCATTTTCTAATAATTGCGGCAACAGTTGTTGCCTTCTCACCAAGCTGCTTGCCTATTGTCCTGTAGCCCATCCCAGCCGTGTGCAGGTCTACAATTGTATCCCTGATGTCCTTACACAGCTCTCTGGTCTTGGCCATTGTGGAGAGGTTGGAGTCTGTTTGATTGAGTGTGTGGACAGGTGTCTTTTATACAGGTAACGAGTTCAAACAGGTGCAGTTAATACAGGTAATGAGTGGAGAACAGGAGGGCTTCTTAAAGTAAAACTAACAGGTCTTTGAGAGCCGGAATTCTTACTGGTTGGTAGGTGATCAAATACTTATGTCATGCAATAAAATGCAAATTAATTACATAAAAATCATACAATGTGATTTTCTGGATTTTTGTTTTAGATTCCGTCTCTCACAGTTGAAGTGTACCTATGATAAGAATTACAGACCTCTACATGCTTTGTAAGTAGGAAAACCTGCAAAATCAGCAGTGTATCAAACACTTGTTCTCCCCACTGTATATATACTGAGATCATGTGACAGATCATGTGACACTTTGATTGCACACAGGTGGACTTTATTTAACTAATTATGTGACTTCTGAAGGTAATTGGTTGCACCGGATCTTATTCAGGGGCTTAATAGCAAAGGGGGTGAATACATATGCACGCACCACTTTTCCGTTATTTATTTTTTTGAATTTTTTGAAACAAGTTATTTTTTTTCATTTCACTTCACCAATTTGGACTATTTTGTGTATGTGCATTACATGAAATCCGAATAAAAATCCATTTAAATTACAGGTTGTAATGCAACAAAATAGGAAAAACACCAAGGGGGAAGAATACTTTTGCAAGGCACTGCATATATTTATACAAGCTATATATCTTCCCCGACTGCCTCTGGCCTTTCAATCCTTGGCTGCACTCGCTTCTGTCTTAAATGGAGAATGATACGAGGTTGTCTCTAGAAAGGCTCAGTTTTGATTATGACCTGGGCAGTCATTTTTAGCAAGAGGTAGCATGTTAGCCATCAGGAAGCATGCTCTGTGTACACAGTTTGAGACATTGTGCCCCTGAAATAAGAATTTAACCTAGCTCTCCTTGACAGAACTAAATGCTCTGCTCTGGGACCCAAGACCACCTCAAGAACACAATTTGAGTTTTGTTGAGCTGCAGTGGTTTCTCAAATGGTGGGAGAGAGCTCTCAAACCTGAATGTGAGAGAAAATATTGGGTAATGTTAAGTCACTCTTATCTCTCTGCACATTGTACATTTTTATTTATTTAACCTTATTTTGACAGGGAGTCATGCTGAAACCAAGGTCTCTTTGTGTCAAACATACACATCAATACACATAAATATACACTATATACATCAATCTACACATCAATACACAAAAAGCAAAACACAATAATATAAAACAAACACATTCATGAGTAAAAAGGTCCTAAATCAGCCATCTGAATTGCCCTAAGAGGCACCAACCCTTCCTATTTTAGAGAGCATTGGAGATTATTCCACAAGTAAGGTGCAAAAAGCAAATTTACCTAAATTAGCCACCCCTAAGACTGGGTCTGGTAGCTTTTACGTCTCTAGGTTAACAGTGAAGGAAGGTACGGTGGAAGTTTATGCAAGAGGGCTTTATAAACAAAAAGAGTACAATGCATCGATCTACAAGACTTCAAAGAGGGCCAGCCTACTCTGATACAGAAAGCAATGATGTGTACTGAACCTGTCTCCTGTAATAAACAACACAATCTCACACTCAATTCGTGCAAATATTTACAAAAAGTATTTCAGCAGATTTGGTGTGTTTTTGTGTGGCTTAATTCCTGTGAAAATACAAAACATTTTGTGCGACTTAATTCGTAGGAAAATACATTTTTGGGGGGCAAACTTCGGAACAATCGTTTGAAAGTTGTTGGAGCAATGCATTTTGGGCAATGGTTTCTACACTGCCTTTTTTTGTGTCCCACATTTATTTATATATTTAAAAAAACGTGTTAAGAACACAATATTGTTCATCAACCAGGTTGTCACTGAAATACTTATAATATAATAGTAGCCTTATGTTGTTTTATTCATTATTAATGCCAATGCTGTTTTCAATGCTTGTTTTTGCTACATACTTTGGGATATTGGTGCTATGTCGGATTTTATGAGGGTTGCCAGATTGGAATAAAAAGTTGTATTTGTCCGTTTTTATTTGTGGTATCGATTAAGGTATTTGATTGGGGAATGGGGATACATTTTCATAATGGGAAATTAATTAATCAATAAAATGTGAAGACATGGAAAATACATTTGTTTGGTTTAAATTCCCCTAATGCATGTTATGTGCAACTATAACGAGCCAGGACTATTATCAATTAAGCCATATCAATGCAGTTAAACAGGTTAATGTAAAATAATGAATTATGTTGACTTACACTTATGGCACTTCCAAGGCTGTTTCATGATGATTATTACGGTCGTGTCAATCATGTTATATACTTAGGCTATTGTAACAAGGCATATGCCAGCATTGTAGGCCTACTGCCTCTGCCCAGAGGCCTACTAGGCTTTCATGGCATTGGCCGTTAGAGCTCACTTTGCCATGTATGAGTCCTGGTTAGAGTCCCTGTTGCAGCTTTCACTTTCTTCCGCTACATTGGTGGCAGCGTTGGGATCATGTCCAGCTCACGTCTAGTTATGTGATCTAGTGGTGGGAAGCAATCTGTTTTCAACATTGTATTGGGTGTAATTACATTGATATATCTAGTGAACAATGGATAAGCAACATTGCACGTGATGGATAGAAGTAGTCACTACAGGTGTGATCAAGCCTTACATCAAATTTGCCTGAAGCTGAATGGAAATTGCTATGCCCTCACCAGTTATTCAGAAGAAAATCCTCTGTGACTGTCTAATTTACATAAGTTAACATACCCGTGTGGACCCAAAACAAACACATTCTACACATTTACAAACTACCTATTTAAAGTGTTATTACAACCATGGTGTTCTTTTGTTACTGAAGCTTATATATCAAATAACCTGACAATGATCCACATCATCTGGGTTGACAAATAATGTAAGTGTTTTATGCAGCAAAACACAACTATCCTTTTCAAGGATGAAAACCATTCAAATGAATCACT
This sequence comes from Coregonus lavaretus, assembly GCF_964263955.1. Lineage (NCBI taxonomy): Eukaryota > Metazoa > Chordata > Actinopteri > Salmoniformes > Salmonidae > Coregonus > Coregonus lavaretus. Next base: position 19,087,973 of record NC_139993.1, read on the forward strand.
GTTGATCCATCCTGTTTTGATCTAATGAGATGGATGTAGGATTTTCTACGGTCTAGAATCAAGGCCTTTCCCAGTCATGAAGGACGAAGCTAGGCCCCTCTTGGTTCTCATTGGCGAAGACTGAACTCAAGTTAGGGGTTATATGTCAGACTCTCCTATACCCCTTTGCCCAACATGTTATACCCCCAGAGGTTGTAAATAAACCCTTTTTAAGGTGATATAACTCGTATCATTATTATAGGGCTGTGAAACCCAGAGCCGAATGGCTTCAGACTGAGCATTTCTCACTGGAAATTGCTGCTGACATTGAACATAGCTTAGGGTTAGGGTATTTTATTCGTTTCAGACTCTCCTATGTCACTATTCCCAACATCTTATACCCCATAGGTTGTAAATAAACCCTTTTTAAGCTGATATAACTTGTATCATTATTATAGGGCTGTGAAACCCATAGCCGAATGGCTTCAGACTGAGCATTTCTCACCATTTATTTACGGAGAGCAATTTCCATTTTATTACTGGTAGTGTCCATTTATTTACAGTAGTGTGTTGATTAACTATTGCTTTCTTCAGTGGAAATACAGAATATGTATAAAAATGAGATTTACGACTATTTAACCATGTTAATCATTACTGAAACATTCACACTACAAACATTTAACCAGTTAAAGATAATGAATACATGACAAATAGATACAAATATGTTATTCAAAATAATTCATACACAAGTCAAGAGTTGGCTATAACATGAGTACAAAGTGAGTGTGTGTATTTGACATAGCCTTTATAAAATACATTATGAAAGAAATGGTGTAATGTACACGAAAAAGTGGAGCCTTGTATTAAATGCATTATGAAGAAAATTGTGTAATGTAGACAAGTGCACCCGTATCCAAAGTATTAAGTGAAAAAAAGCACAGAAAACAGTATTGGCATTAATTTAAAAAAATAACAACGTAAGGCTACTATTATATTATAATTATTTCGGTGACAACCTGGTTGATTAACAATATTGGGTTATTAACACATTTTTAAAAATATGTTTTATAAATGTGGGATACAAAAAAATGGCAGTGTAGAACACCATTGCCCATCATGCATTGCTCAATAACTTTCAAAAGATTGTTCCGAAGTATTCCCCAAATTGTTTACTTTTCCTATGAATGAAGTCGCACAAAAATGTGTCTTTTCACACGAATTAAGTCACAAAAAAACACACAAAATCTGCTGAAAAAAAATGTGTACATATTTGCACGAATTGAGTGTGAGATTGTGTTGAAATAAAACGTAATGCGTTGTGATAAACTGCATCCAATGGCTTCAATACAGTGGCAGCTGCATTCATGAAAACGATATCACCATAATCTATAACCGTTATGAATGTCGACTGAATTATTTAATGAAAGGTATGCTATTTAAGGAAAGGCATGCCCTATTCCTATAAAGGAAGCTCATTTTAATTCTTAACTTCTTAACTATCATCAATATGCTTTCTGAATGATAGATTCTCGTCAATCAAGATACACAGATATTTATAAGTGGGGACAAGATCAATGTGGGCACTATCCAATGTACAAATGCATAAATCATCAGATACCTATTTAAGCTTTTTAGAAAATAACTTATACTTAGTTTTACCTGCATTAAGGACTAATTTCAGTTCAACAAGGCCTTTCTGCAAAGCAAAAAATCAGATTGTAGCTCAGAGAGAGCCTTGTCAATAAAAGGGGCAACAGAATACACAACAGTATCATCCACATACAAGTGGAGCTTACAACTTCCTACAGACAAACAAATGTTGTTTATATAGACAGTAAAAAGTACAGGGCCCAAAATTGATCCCACAACCAAGATACCTTAGTTGTGGGACTAGAACTGCCTACAGAGATACTGTTGAAAATATGAGGCAAATAATTCAGTAGGCCATTTTTTACTCTGAATTAATTGTGTTTGTTTAATTCATTAGTATTTGAAAGTTTATTTTATGGGAAGTTGAGGGGTTGAAAATACTGCAACCTGAAACTGTAACAAAAGGGAAGTAATGTTTCCCGTAGGAGGTATAAAAATAATCGCATTGCACCTCCCCAGAAAATATACTCTAGGGACCCAAACATTTTTTTGTTTCCTGATACAAATCAATGAACAACTCTGCGAATGGAATAATATTTTGATATCAAACTTGTTATTCAGGAAATGGTTTATAGACAGCCCTCGGCCTGTCCTGCTGGGTTGTAGGACTGGTAGAAGCCATTTATCGGGCCACGATCTCACCCTAAAAACCTCAATGTACAAGTAACACACACACAGGGAACTTAGCAAAGAAACACACATACCGAGAGCTGAGCAAAGATACACATACAGAGGGCTTTGCACATATCGCCGGGAGGCAAACAGACTTGATGGCTTACTGCTCACACACCCTGCAATGCGGTCACCTTGTGTGCGCCTTTGCCCTCCAATGAAAATATTATGAACATAGCTTCTCACAACCGCAGACAAAAAGGCAGTGTGGCTGACAGTTACACATCACAGCTGGGTCTCAATTAGTACTACTGTGTTATTTATTTAGCCTATTCTAACTCCCTACACCATGATGAAAACCTTTCCGACATAGTGTAAGCATGTTCGAGGGAACACAGTTTATTAGTTGGCTTAGCATTTATTATACATGTAACCTACGCTCAATATGCTTTAATGCACTGTATCTATATTTGTGATAGCTGTTTATAATGTGTCAATAAGCTATATATAATAAATCATTAATAAGCATTTATGGCTGAATTATCTTATATCAGTGAAATGTATCCCTATTTATGTCCGCATGGATGCTTGATATTGATATTGCATAATGGGCTACATAGCTAGTTTTCTGTAGTACTTTATACATGCATAAAGAGTTTTCCCTTCACGACAAAATGTGCTGGAGGGTAATAAAACATGCATATTTTACATTACAGTCCATTCCCCGCTTTTTAAGTACACTACCGGTCAAAAGTTTTAGAACACTTACTCATTCAAGGGTTTTTCTTTATTTTTTACAATGTGAATAATAGTGAAGACATCAAAACTATGAAATAACACATATGGAATCAGATAGTAACCAAAAAAGTGTTAAACAAATCAAAATATACTTTATATTTGAGATTCTTCAGATAGCCAACCTTTGCCTTGATGACAGCTTTGCACACTCTTGGCATTCTTTCAACCAGCTTCATGAGGTAGTCACCTGGAATGCATTTCAATTAACAGGTGTGCCTTCATAAAAGTTAATTTGTGGAATTTCTTTCCTTCTTAATGCGTTTTAGCCAATCAGTTGTGTTGTGACAAGGTAGGGGGGGTATACAGAAGATAGCCATATTTGGTAAAAGACCAAGTCCATATTATGGCAAGTGCAGCACAAATAAGCAAAGAGAAACGACAGTCCATCATTACTTTAAGACATGAAGGTCAGTCAATACGAAATATTTCAAGAACATTGAACGTTTCTTCAAGTGCAGTAGCAAAAACCATCAAGCACTATGATGAAACTGGCTCTCATGATGACCGCCACAGGAATGGAAGACCCAGAGTTAACTCTGCTGCAGAGGATAAGTTCATTAGAGTTACCAGCCTCAGAAATTGCAGCCCAAATAAATGCTTCACAGAGTTCAAGTAAATGACACATCTCAACATCAACTGTTCAGAGGAGACTGTGTGAATCAGGCCTTCATGGTCGAATTGCTGCAAAGAAACCTCACCAGTATTAAGAAGAGACTTGCTTGGGCCAAGGAACACGAGCAATTTCCCACTGTAAAGTATGGAGGAGGAGGTGTTATGGTGTGTGGGGGTGCTTTGCTGGTGACACTGTCTGTGATTTATTTAGAATTCAAGGCACACTTAACCAGCATGGATACCACAGCATTCTGCAGCGATACGCCATCCCATCTGCTTTGGGCTTAGTTGGACTATCATTTGTTTTTCAAGAGGACAATAACCCTACACACCTCCAGGCTGTGTAAGGTCTATAATACCAAGAAGGAGAGTGATGGAGTGCTGCATCAGATGACCTGGCCTGCACAATCTCCCGATCTCAACCAAATTGAGATGGTTTGGGATGAGTCGGACCGCAGAGTGAAGGAAAAGCAGCCAATAAGTGCTCATTATATGTGGGAACTCCTTCAAGACGGTTGGAAAAGCAATCCAGGTGAAGCTGGTTGAGAGAATGCCAAGAGTGTGCAGAGCTGTCATCAAGGCAAAGGGTGGCTATTTGAAGAATCTCAAATATAAAATATATTTTGATTTGTTTAACACTTTTTTGGTTACTACATAATTCCATATGTGTTATTTCATAGTTTTAATCTCTTCACTATTATTCTACAATGTAGAAAATTTTAAAAATAAGGAAAAAACATTGAATGAATAGGTGTTTTAAAACTTTTGACTGGTAGTGTATATTTGTCCGTATAATATCTTAATTTGAATATATTCCACAGAGCATGCCAAACATCGTTTTCATGTAAATGGGTGCCGTGGGATTCCGATAGCGGTTTTAATAATAGAATATGACTTGAAAGGTTAAAGGAGCTCGGTTAAATATTTGTACGTTTAATTATGAGCGATCGGCATTTGATGAAGTCCCGCTTTGGTCTCCAAAGCTTTAAAGAGCTTTCTTCTTCATTAGCAAAAATGAACACCACTCAAATCAAGTATGGCAGGCCATTTCTTTCTACTATGAATTAACGGTGCACATTATTTAGCTTGTGTTTACTTAGCTGGGAACATTTACAATTCCTCAGGAACAAAAACGGGGAAAGCGCACATACTTTATTGTGGATAAATGCCCTCATCCTTCTCCCAGACTTCCCTCCACTCACCCATGCCTATGGACAAACATTCAGCCAGGAAGGAAGCAAAGGATATTTGGGCCACTTGAAGTTCAGAATCATTTCCAGGTAGAGAAGAGACGGCGAGGCTGGTTCTGAGAGTGAGTGAATGAAGAAGGGATGGGAACGACAGAGAGATGAAAGAAAGTGGTAACCAGCAGGAAAGAGCTGGATGTCTCACTTTCCCAACATGCTCCTGGCGGTGGAAGCTAGCAGGGCCTAACAGGGTGTTGACATGTCTGAGGGGGAAGCTGTTTGGAGAACGATTCCCCCGTGCCCCATCACTCCTCTACGGACTAGAGAGAGTGATAGAGAGAGAAAGAAAGGGAGAAAGAGAATAAGTGAGAATGAAAGAGAGAACAAAAAGGTGTGATAGAATGTTTGGCTTCTTAACCGAGAGCAACAACAGTGTATGTTTGAAATGGAGAGGAGAGAGAGAGAAAGAAAGAGCAATAACAACAAAGGAGGAACTGTCAGCTAAAGAAGGCACCTCATTAAAGAAGGCACCTAGATAGTATACCGGCTGGCAGATTATGACAGATCTGCTGCTCAATGCAGCATCGCCTCCTCATGCTCCTCGCTGGGAAGACATTACTGTAAGCTGCCTGAGTCTAAAAAATGCAATCACCATGCTTTTATTGACTCACCCAGGCAATGATTTTCCCCCTGATGATTTCACTTAGTCTTAAATAACCATTTATTAGTGGTGTCAAAAAATCTCTCTCTCTCCCTCTCTGACAGACAACTCTGACATTTAAAGTGCCATAGCAGTCTGTTCTCTATGCTGTGCTGTGACTTCAGTCATGACATGAGTTGGGCCTTTCCATGACTGTTGTACTGGCATGCAGTCTGCAGTCTCTGACATCAATGCCAGCTGGCCTGGTCGCTCAGGTGGGGGGCTAGTCGTCTGAGACAAAGAGAAAAGGAGAAGGATGGAGAGAAGGAATTAGGAAAGGAGAGATCAGCATATGAATAAGCACAACCTGTCGCATTTAGTGTGGAATTAAGTTAGTTTCATAATAGCAACTTTTAACATTATTTCAAATGCACATGAAATGCAAGGGGGAAATATTGCAGTACATCAATGCAGTGAAAACTGATTACTGGCTTACTGTTGAACTGGCTTTCTGTTGAACTTGAAAACAGACAAAATATGACTTCTTGTGCCAATGGCATAGTGTGCAACTTCACACATGGTATGTATTTCTCTGTTCTGTTCTTTGCTTTTTGTCTGATGAAAAAGAGAAAAGCTTCAGTTGCACAGTTCTTCATCAGCATTCCTTTACAGGGCTGCTTCCGTAATGTTTCAGTGAAGGTCCTCACCAACTGTCCTTACTGTAGTTCTGTTAAAAAGGGTGTTGAGTTGAAGCACCTGGTATCCATTTGGAGCACATCATATTGAGTGTACGTGCTATGGAGCACAAAGTAAAGCTGAGAATTGGTGTCCATGGTCAATTAGTTGAGAATTTGACCAAAAACCAAAGCAGTCCCTGACCAAGAGCACAAAGGAACAACTGTGGAAATTAATAACATAGTTTAGCTCTTAAGATAAACATCAACAAATAATTCAGCAGAGACATTGTTTGCAAGAGCTGTGATGTCAATTTATTGCTATGATATCATTTCAAACTCTTTTCCATGTAAGCAGGCATACACGCACACACACAAGTACATTCATATTCTTGCCCTCTCAACACACATCCTTCCCAAAGCTAATATAATTTGGGCCATATCCTTAGCAGGGCCGTCTCCCTGGAAACGTGTCTGCTCGTCTTGTGTATCCGAGGAATCCGCTTATCTGATGCTGACTTCCTGAGCCAGTTATTTTTTTTTCGTAAACAGGTCTGGAGTCAGCAGTGCTGTATAAAGCCCAATTCAAACAAGACACGTTACATTTTTAAGTGAGCAAAGCGCACCAACTTAAAAAGCGTCTATTTTTCTTGCGTCTATGCGAAGCAATGCAAGTTGTTTGTGCATATTTTCATGTAAAAGCGTTAATAAATTGTTCATAAAAGTACACTTTATTGTATTGTTCAGTTCTGCGTTTCTAAATTTAGCTCACCCCACAAAAATAATTGCTAGCTTAGTACCTTGACTGGTCACCTGACCTGAGCTCGTATATTACCAACAAAAACTAATCATGGACAACGAGAGGCTTATTATCAAAGTGGAAAAGTATACAGAGCTTTATAATGTGAAAAGCAAACACTACAAAGACATGCCAAATAAGGAGATTGCTTGGAATGCAGTTGCTTCAGTGCTTGACGAACCATCTTGTGAGTTCACTTTTTAGGTTGTGTTTTGTAGCTAGTAAATTTGAGCTAGCTTGTGTGCATGCATCAGCTAGCATGGTTCTATTGGAGGGTGGTAGCTAGCTATCTCAATGGTGAATATGGATTGTGTGTAAAGTCATTGACCATGTTCTCAGGTATATGAACCATAATAGGAGCTTGCTGGCATTTTACCTGACCAGAATACCGACATTGCATTGAAGTAGGCCTACAAAGGTAGAACACAAGAATGAGCAACATCACCTGAAACAATGAGAACTTGAACTCTGTAGTATTGTTCATCTTGACCTTCACTCCCGAGTCAGAAAACAGACCTTCACTGACCTGCTTGGTTGTTAAGGGCGTGTCAACACTTTTTGCCACTGTCACCATTTGTAGTACAGGTGAGTCAGCTAAACAATGTTCAGTTTCTACTGCCAGTACATCAGCAGAACCCAGGACAGGGTCAGACCACTCTCCAGCTTCAGGCCTAGGGCACAGCTCAGTATTGTCAGTTTCAGTAGGAAATAGTGTGAGAGGCTCTTCACTCTTGCCAGCAACCGGCAGAGATACCGCCCCACCGCCATCCATCAGCTCCGCAGTAAAGGCCATGGGAAGCTGGATCACCACCAGCTCATCAACAGTATCAGAAACCCTGCAGCTACTCTGGAGTATCAGGCACCCCAGCCTGCAGCACGGCTTGCACAGAGAGAGTAAACTCTGCCGCACTCCTCTCCTTCAGTGGACGGAAACACCGGAACCATCACCGGCTCAGGAACAGCCCCCTCCATCGGCAGCTCAGCAACAGCCCAACGCTGCAGCTCAGACTCAACCCCAGCAGGGAGCAGAAGATCAGGGACAGGTATCTCGGCGACCTCAACATCAGACAGGGAAAGCTCATCCTCTCCTCCAGGAGCAGACCGCAGAACAGGAGACAACAGAATGGGCAGCTCCTCATTGATAACTGGGCTTGACTGTGGGGTCTCTACAGCAGATCTCCATGGCTGGTGGAACACTCTGGTAGCCAGTACCGCAGGTAACACCAGTTCTTGCCACCAGGAGAGACTTCCCAGTCACATACACAGCTTCTCTTAAGGGTGCGGGTATCGCAGTCGCACCTCCTTCCCCGGAGACAGGCCTTCAGCAGAAACCGCTGCGCCTGGAAGAGCTGCACCAGCAGTGAGTCGGCCAGCTAAGCATCTGCCCAGTGCTGCCAGGCCTGTGGGAATTCATGGATAGAGGCCCGGATGACCTCTGCAGCCCCTTCAAACAGGTCATCCTCAATGTTCAGCCACCAGAACAAGTGGTAAGCAGTGTTCACCAACTTGAGCGTCAAGTCACCTTCCTCCATCTTCAGCCAATCACCCGTGACACAAGTCAGTATTCGACGTCCATCTATGTCTGAGGATGTTGGGAGATGACGTGGAAACCGGCCTCTAGGGGCAACAGTGAGCGCTGTTACCGTCAAGTAGGTTTCAGTTTTGCTAGGGCATTGTGGACGGGCGTAAGCATCTGCCTCTGATTCCAAAGGTTGCAAGTTTGAATCCAGCGATAGAAAGTTGTTTTTGTGATTTTTGTTTTAAGCCTATCCCAAACCTTAACCATTCAGAGTTAATGCCTAAACTTAACCTTAAACAGTTAGAAATTTGACATTTGCAACAACTTCGAAATTTGAGGTTTGAGAAACATGGATGAAAGCCTAATTCTGATGTGAGACTGTGAGAGCTAGTTTCCATCTCATAGCGTTCGCCTGCACTCCTCACTGTGATGGGATTGATCCCACTTCTGACACCATTCTGAGGTTGACCATGCGGTTGGATTTTAACACTGACTAAGTAGATGCAGTATTCTTGTCAGGGTGAGGCTATCTATTTGCAAAGTGAGGATAAAGAGCCTGCAAACTGTACAATTATTTACAAAAAGAATAAACTGAACAAGGTTCAGAAGGTAGGAATCAAAGAGAGCTCTAACAAACGCATACCCAGGCTTCAATCATCCTATCATCCTATCATCCTATCATCCTATCATCCTTTCATCCTGCCAACATGCCAACATGCCGACCTGTCTGTCAAACAACGCAATGGCATGCTTCTTGTAGTAACATCCATTACCCAGAGTGCATCACAAACCCTACCAATTACAGTGGGGAAAAAAAGTATTTAGTCAGCCACCAATTGTGCAAGTTCTCCCACTTAAAAATATGAGAGAGGCCTGTAATTTTTATCATAGGTACACGTCAACTATGACAGACAAAATGAGATTTTTTTTCCCAGAAAATCACATTGTAGGATTTTTAATGAATTTATTTGCTAATTATGGTGGAAAATAAGTATTTGGTCAATAACAACAGTTTCTCAATACTTTGTTATATACCCTTTGTTGGCAATGACACAGGTCAAACGTTTTCTGTAAGTCTTCACAAGGTTTTCACACACTGTTGCTGGTATTTTGGCCCATTCCTCCATGCAGACCTCCTCTAGAGCAGTGATGTTTTGGGGCTGTCGCTGGGCAACACGGACTTTCAACTCCCTCCAAAGATTTTCTATGGGCTTGAGATCTGGAGACTGGCTAGGCCACTCCAGGACCTTGAAATGCTTCTTACGAAGCCACTCCTTCGTTGCCCGGGCGGTGTGTTTGGGATCATTGTCATGCTGAAAGACCCAGCCACGTTTCATCTTCAATGCCCTTGCTGATGGAAGGAGGTTTTCACTCAAAATCTCACGATACATGGCCCCATTCATTCTTTCCTTTACACGGATCAGTCGTCCTGGTCCCTTTGCAGAAAAACAGCCCCGAAGCATGATGTTTCCACCCCCATGCTTCACAGTAGGTATGGTGTTCTTTGGATGCAACTCAGCATTCTTTGTCCTCCAAACACGACGAGTTGAGTTTTTACCAAAAAGTTCTATTTTGGTTTCATCTGACCATATGACATTCTCCCAATCCTCTTCTGGATCATCCAAATGCACTCTAGCAAACTTCAGACGGGCCTGGACATGTACTGGCTTAAGCAGGGGGACACGTCTGGCACTGCAGGATTTGAGTCCCTGGCGGCGTAGTGTGTTACTGATGGTAGGCTTTGCTACTTTGGTCCCAGCTCTCTGCAGGTCATTCACTAGGTCCCCCCGTGTGGTTCTGGGATTTTTGCTCACCGTTCTTGTGATCATTTTGACCCCATGGGGTGAGATCTTGCGTGGAGCCCCAGATCGAGGGAGATTATCAGTGGTCTTGTATGTCTTCCATTTCCTAATAATTGCTCCCACAGTTGATTTCTTCAAACCAAGCTGCTTACCTATTGCAGATTCAGTCTTCCCAGCCTGGTGCAGGTCTACAATTTTGTTTCTGGTGTCCTTTGACAGCTCTTTGGTCTTGGCCATAGTGGAGTTTGGAGTGTGACTGTTTGAGGTTGTGGACAGGTGTCTTTTATACTGATAACAAGTTCAAACAGGTGCCATTAATACAGGTAACGAGTGGAGGACAGAGGAGCCTCTTAAAGAAGAAGTTACAGGTCTGTGAGAGCCAGAAATCTTGCTTGTTTGTAGGTGACCAAATACTTATTTTCCACCATAATTTGCAAATAAATTCATAAAAAATCCTACAATGTGATTTTCTGGATTTTTATTTCTCAATTTGTCTGTCATAGTTGACGTGTACCTATGATGAAAATTACAGGCCTCTCTCATCTTTTTAAGTGGGAGAACTTGCACAATTGGTGGCTGACTAAATACTTTTTTTCCCCACTGTACGTACCTAATTGACAATCAACTTCAATAAAGCTATGAAAATGGTATATGAGCACATTCAGGTAATATATTCACATGATAAATATCCCCACATCAATCACAGTCAATAAATGTGCTTCTCATAATAAGCAGGTGTTAAACTCTTAAATGTAATGTCCCCATATTCGGGGACCCTATTAGATTTGTTTTATTCAATTCAGTCTGGTATGAGAACGGTAGCCCGTATCTTCAAAAGCAGGGTGTCTGTGGAAAGCTGAGTATCTTGGCTATTGACCTATGCCTTAAAATCTTTGTTGTGACTTACTACCATATATGGGCAAACAAATGTTTAAGGACAGGCCAAGCCGATGACCTCATTTTAAGATGGATGCTACCTTCATTCAGGTTAGCGTTGCGAAGCATAAACAAAATAAACACGGAATACGTCTTTACTCACCGAAAGACGGGACTACACAGATCATGAGTATGTCTTATTTGTCTGCCTGTGACCTACCGTTATTGATTACCAGCCCCGAGAGTCAAAATGTTTATTTTACGCAACGTTTTCACCAAACAGCAAACATCTTACAAGGTAAGCTTCGATTTGGTCTGTGTTTGAGCTATAGCTACACGGGGGTATGAAATGAATCCTTAGGTTGGTAGGAACAAATCTAGCCTATTGCCAATGTTATCTGATGATGTATGACTGAATGGCAACATCGAATGTCCCCCGACACCACCACAATGTTTGAGAGAGGTTGGTGTTGTAGAAATTTAGTTTTCATAGTGAACAATAACTTTTAGGCACATCCAGTGTGCAAAAACAGTGCAATTACCACATTCGGACACTTTAGAGAGGTTGAATGGACACTTGAATGTACCCTGGATACCCCATAACACCACCACAATGTTTGAGTGAGGTTGATATGGTAGACATTGTTTTTATACTGAACAAAACGCATTTAGGGATTGCAAATATGTAATAGCACTGGAATTATCTAATTTACAGACATATGCCACTTTGGAGAGGTGTAGGGACACTTGGAAACGTCCTGTTTCTAGTTGTTAGGTCTATCAATCCCATATTTTTTTCTGCTATTGTTCACATGTTGTGGAAGCCATCTGATGTGTTTCTAGCTCTGGGACAGGGGCGGTGTGTTCAATAGGGCGATATGGGCGACGCACTGCCAAACGGGAAAAGGAAGGGATTTTTTTTCTAATCAATTATATCACGGCAACAGTAGTTATCAGTGTTGTAATCTAGACGTCTGATCTGCCACAGTGCCACACTGCCACTAAATGTCCAATCAGGCTAAAGTCGTGCTTCAAATGGCCCCCCCCCCCTTTTGGGGCGATTTCAGTCAGGTTGAAAATCGCCCAGAAGTCTGTCATAGACTCCCATGTAAAATCTATTTTTTTCAAATTTCAGAGCTTTCAATACAATCTCTATGGGTTTCTGAGGGCTTGCACTTACGCGCTTTCGTCATACGTAACGTAACCATGAACGTAACTAAGAAAAGAGCGGGTAGCAGCATCAATCAATTCACGTACTACTATCAAGATGGCTATAGCGTTCAGTGCAACTCGATTGTCTCTTTGAAAGAAGTTCACATCAAAGAGACAACCACAAAGTGCAGGAGCGCTTTTTTGAGTTCCTTCCCATCTCGGAATCAACCTCAGTCTCAATCGCCAGTGTGCTTTTGGAGAGACTGAACGGTCTTTTTGCCGACGACGTGAAAGTCAAACTCATTGCGCAAGCTTACGATGGAGCCAGTGTGATGAGGCGAGAGAAGGCAAAAGGTGCGTGAGCATTTCAAGAAAGGCCATTACGTGCATTGCTATGCGCATCAGCTGAATTTGATCATGCAGCAAGCTAAAAAGTAACTAGTAAACTAGTCCTCAGCATGCCTGATTTCAATGAGAAAGTCATTGACCGCTTTGCTGCATTGAAAGAGAGAAGAGAACAGTTTCAGTACAAGTAATGTAGCCTCTCTCTCTCTTTGTCCCTCCCTGTCTGTCTCTTTAACACACACACGCCCAAATCAGTTCACAGTTGATGTTGTTTAAAATAGTTATTTTTCATTTAAAAAAAAGTAAACAATTTTTTTTACAAATCTATACAATTGGCCAGAATATGGTTGTTCATATTTACAAAGCCATACAGATAGCTGTGTTTACCTTTTCTATAAATTATTTTCAAATTCTGTTTTCAGGCAAAATGTCTATCACTGTTCATTTTCACAAATCTATACAAGAGGGCAGAATATGGAAGTCTATAAAAATTTCTTATTACCAATAACTTGCATCAATGTTTTCAGTAGCCTCTATCAAAAGCTCCTGCTTGCTCAGGTGCACATATTTCCAATTCAACCATGAGGCCTTTTTGAAGCAAGTAATGTGTATATCAGTATTGACTTATATGCTGCCCCTGTCTTCATGTTGTTGCTGGACATATCTTTTTTAAAATGTGTGTAGGTCACCTAAATCATCAGAAAAATTGCCCACCCTGAGAATTTTTTCAGGAGCCGCCACTGCTCTGGGAATCAATAATTCACTTATAGCTTGTCAAAGAAAGATGACTTTCAATAAAAAAACTAAAAAACAGTTATTTTGTGTGTGCTTGATCTTGTGTATTCTGAACTATGCAACTCCTATCTATTTTCTGATCATATCCTCATAATCTCCCAGATGTGTTCTTTCCAAATATACCAAGTTTTGGCATGTCAGAATCATGTAATTACACATGAATAGCAGTTACTTTTGGGTATGCCTATTTACGTGGAAATCTAAATTTTGCCATTACATTTAAGAGGTTAATCAATGTCTGGACATAAATCAGGCAAGATTTTAGATTATGTGACGTATGACATTTATCTAAATGTAATCTGTTACAGTTACCTGTCCAATTGTAATATAACTTTTGGATTACCCAAACTCAGTAATGTAATCTGATTACTTTCACTTACTTTTAGATTACTTTCTCCTTTAAAAGGGATTAGAAGAAGACAAACATTTATATTACCAATTGAACAAAATCTATTGCAGGATAAATCAATGTCAGAGTTTACATAGCTGACCATAAATGGATGTTGCATTTTACTTTATGGGTTGGTTATGCAGGCTTCTTCTAACCAATTGCTTTCTACTACAGATAATAATATGATTAGGTTATATATTTACATTAAAAACCAAAGTCTTTCAGATTTCCAGTCATTCCAATTAAGTGAATACACCTTGGACATTTTATTTGATTTATTAGGATCCCCATTAGCAGACGCCAATGGCGACATATGGAAGTATAGATTAGCTAATTGTTTTACTTGAGCATAACCCAAAAACTAAGGACTTTTTTAGCCTACCCTTTTAGTTTATGATTTTGTTGTCATGGAGGACTGATTGGTCTCATTGCTTTGAGTTGAAAAAGAAATGCTGCTCTTGTGGAGTGGCATGCTTTGAGCACTACTGAAAAGTGCTATTTGCATGTGAAAAATGTATGTAATATGCTGCATTTGCTATAAGCCTCTTTAAGTTTTTGTTGGTGACACTTAATATATAATTTGCCTCTTTTTAAAGGGTGAATCCACACTTAAAACAATAACAAAGCTAAAAAGCTGAGGGATGGGCCTGGATAAATGTAACCATCCTCAGATTAATAGACAGTGTTATGGATGCAAGGACTGACCATCCATGATATCAACATTATTGTTTTAAGCATGTTTTGAGGCTATACAATGTTTGTTTACATGTACAATGTTTACAAACATTGGAGAAAAACAAGCTCATATTTTGGGTTCTCATGGGGTGTGACAGTTGAACTAAGCTCATGAGGCATTTATAAGTTATATTCTTCAAGAATCAATGGGTATATGAGCAATAAAAGCCCCACTCATGGTCTTTGTAAATTAAACTTGTTTTTGACAGTATGAAGCACAATACCACAGAGGAGTTTAAAAGGTACGAAATCCCTCAAGCTTTTATTCCATAGGCTGCCCACTGGTCGCAAAAAAACATGATTGATAGGCAGCTTAAACTTCTTCAATTCAACAATTAATGGGTTAGAATACACATACATTTCTGAACAGCCATCCACACCAAAACAACCACAATCCGTAAGATGCAAATAACTAAATGAGAGAGCAGCAGTGTGATTCACATCAATACGTTATGTAGATACAGTATCAATAATAAGTGATATCTGTATCCCCGTAGGCTACGCCACTGCTGTCGTCCTTACTTCCAAGCGTTTATTCAAGTTGGATAATCTTTGGGTGCTGACAGCATTCGCACCATTGTAGCCTACAAAAGCCTATTCCTGTTATTTTCCTGTGATCCATCAAACGCATTTGGTGTGTCATCATAGTGGTCTCTGACTTGTGATCAGAATCGTTCAGGCGGAACAAACTTAAACTTGCGCCTTTTTTCAATGCTGATTTGAATGTCATTGAGAAAACAGAAAGGTGTCAAATGTTTTATGCAAACATCCTTTCTAAATTTAATAGTAATCCTAGAAGTAATCATCTAGTTTTTCCAAAAGTATCTGTAATCTGATTACAATATTTTGCTGGTAACATAACGGATGACAGTTTTTTTGTAATATGTTACATGTAACGCAATCCGTTACTCCCCAACCCTGGAATGCAGTACAGTAGGTTAGCAGGTAAATTAAGTCATTGAACTTTTATGGAAAGACAATCTAGTAATGTGTACCTCCATTACAAAGTGTTTATGTAATAATTTCTAATTGTTGACACATGCATGCAGCCACATGGTAACCAGTGATTCCCAATCTATGCACACACACACACACACACACACACACACACACACACACACACACACACACACACACACACACAATCACTCACTCATTTAAGCTAGGCATACATTAGTTGACCAAACAAATCTTTACGTCATTGGAGCACTCACATTATGTGAATTGTCTGTATAATCTTGTCATCCTGAAGTCTGTGACCGTTTGTGTTCACATTACACGATTTTGATCAAATTGCAACCTGTCTAGACCCCTCCCTGTCCTGAGATTTCCAGATGTGTCGTGGCCCGCCTCCTACTCCGTGGCTGTAGCCGAGCAACGGAGGACAAGTTGCACAAGTTGCAAGTCGCATTGTAGCACCCCCCTCACTACACAAGATACAACAAAAATGTCTGGCATGTCCGAAAAATTATCGGGACCTAAGATGCGGACCTAAGATGTGGGTATTTGTGGATGTATTGTGATGGAAGTTGTGGTGTGTGTTTTTGTGTTTGGAAAAGTTTGGCGTTATGTGAGTGAGAATATACATTTTAAAAAAAAGTATACATCTAATGTATTTTTTATTGTTCTATCATGATGGAACGATCCCCAACCCTATATCCCAGACACCCACCTGAGCGACCCATACACCAAAGAGAAGTCCCCATCTGCTTTATGGCCCTGCTGTAAGTTGCCTCTATGCAGCCAAAACAGAAAGATAAATGCGGTCAGAGACCTACTAGAGCAGCACCGCCCCCTCAAAGATTCTGAGCCTGCCTGGCAGGGTTGGTCCTACAAAGCCAGAGCCCCCTGATGGGAGAGCATAATACAGTTCCTTGCAAATGTATTCATACCCCTTGGAGTTTTTCCTATTTTGTTGCATTACAACCTGTAATTTAAATGGATTTTTATTTGGATTTCATGTAATGGACATACACAAAATAGTCCAAATTGGTGAAGTGAAATGAAAAAAATTACTTGTTTCAAACAATTCAAAAAAATAAATAACGGAAAAGTGGTGCGTGCATATGTATTCACCCCTTTGCTATGAAGCCCCTAAATAAGATCTGGTGCAACCAATTACAGTGGGGGAAAAAAAATATTTAGTCAGCCACCAATTGTGCAAGTTCTCCCACTTAAAAAGATGAGAGAGGCCTGTAATTTTTATCATAGGTACACGTCAACTATGACAGACAAAATGAGAAGAAAAAAAATCCAGAAAATCACATTGTAGGATTTTTTATGAATTTATTTGCAAATTATGGTGGAAAATAAGTATTTGGTCACCTACAAACAAGCAAGATTTCTGGCTCTCACAGACCTGTAACTTCTTCTTTAAGAGGCTCCTCTGTCCTCCACTCGTTACCTGTATTAATGGCACCTGTTTGAACTTGTTATCAGTATAAAAGACACCTGTCCACAACCTCAAACAGTCACACTGCAAACTCTACTATGGCCAAGACCAAAGAGCTGTCAAAGGACACCAGAAATAAAATTGTAGACCTGCACCAGGCTGGGAAGACTGAATCTGCAATAGGTAAGCAGCTTGGTTTGAAGAAATCAACTGTGGGAGCAATTATTAGGAAATGGAAGACATACAAGACCAGTGATAATCTCCCTCGATCTGGGGCTCCACGCAAGATCTCACCCCGTGGGGTCAAAATGATCACAAGAACGGTGAGCAAAAATCCCAGAACCACACGGGGGGACCTAGTGAATGACCTGCAGAGAGCTGGGACCAAAGTAACAAAGCCTACCATCAGTAACACACTACGCCGCCAGGGACTCAAATCCTGCAGTGCCAGACGTGTCCCCCTGCTTAAGCCAGTACATGTCCAGGCCCGTCTGAAGTTTGCTAGAGTGCATTTGGATGATCCAGAAGAGGATTGGGAGAATGTCATATGGTCAGATGAAACCAAAATAGAACTTTTTGGTAAAAACTCAACTCGTCGTGTTTGGAGGACAAAGAATGCTGAGTTGCATCCAAAGAACACCATACCTACTGTGAAGCATGGGGGTGGAAACATTATGCTTTGGGGCTGTTTTTCTGTAAAGGGACCAGGACGACTGATCCGTGGCACACCGCCCGGGCAACGAAGGAGTGGCTTCGTACGAAGCATTTCAAGGTCTTGGAGTGGCCTAGCCAGTCTCCAGATCTCAACCCCATAGAAAACCTTTGGAGGGAGTTGAAAGTCCGTGTTGCCCAGCGACAGCCCCAAAACATCACTGCTCTAGAGGAGATCTGCATGGAGGAATGGGCCAAAATACCAGCAACAGTGTGTGAAAACCTTGTGAAGACTTACAGAAAACGTTTGACCTGTGTCATTGCCAACAAAGGGTATATAACAAAGTATTGAGAAACTTTTGTTATTGTCCAAATACTTATTTTCCACCATAATTTGCAAATAAATTCATTAAAAATCCTACAATGTGATTTTTTGGAGAAAAAAAATCTCATTTTGTCTGTCATAGTTGACGTGTACCTATGATGAAAATTACAGGCCTCTCTCATCTTTTTAGGTGGGAGAACTTGCACAATTGGTGGCTGACTAAATACTTTTTTTCCCCACTGTATGTTCATTAACACAGTAGTTATTATTCAATGTGTCCTCACCTGGGATTTGAACACACAACCTCTTGTTTCACAGCAATATGATATTCCTGCTACGCCACCTAGTCTGCTTCAATGACTGATTCCACCTGTATTCCTCTACTTTGAACTTCAAAGTAAATATCAGCTCACTTAAAAATACAATTAAGAAAAACAATTATATTTCTCATAGTGATCGAGGACTAACATTAAAACAGAATAATATGCCACACCAACATTAACGCTAGAATCTCCAAGACAGTATATTTCAATAAAAACCTTCAACCCACCTGTCCCTGACTTTTCCTAAATATATGTTTTTTACACTCTAGCAGAACCTTGAGATAAATATCATAAAATACTAATACTTTCGGAACATTTCTATCTCAAAACGACATGACAGTCAAAATGACCGTATGCGTAATTAACAGTAGAATAGCCGGGCATCGACGAGTACCAATTAATCCATTTAATATACACAATCACAAAGAAGTGCATTAGTATTTGGTTAAGGGAGGTCATAAAAAAACATGATAAAATACTATTTATTTATCTGTGCTCAGTAGCCGAGGCTATATGGCTGCGCCATGGCAATGAAATCAACTTGTTCATTAAGCAGATATCAGAGGTGTATATTCCCCTGCCCTACCACAGTCAACACACATGTATTTTACAAGTACAAATATAATGGAATAAAAAAATATATAGAAAGGGTATTTTTCCCCAATGCCTATAGTTGGTTGTCACCAATACTCATTACATTACATTTTAGTCATTTAGCAGACGCTCTTATCCAGAGCGACTTACAGGAGCAATTAGGGTTAAGTGCCTTGCTCAAGGTCACAGACAGATTTTTCACCTAGTCGGCTTGGGGATTAGAACCAGCGACCTTTCGGTTACTGGCACAACGCTCTTAACCACTAAGCTACCTGCCGCCCTCAAATGAGGAAATCGTGGAGATGCGCTTATTCTAGGCAAATCTATATTCATTAGAAACCTTTGAATATGCCCTTTCCAATAGGGTACATCAATCAAAACGTCTGGCCTGCATGGACCTCTTAGAGATAGTTGAAAAAGTGCTGTTTGGTAAGCTCCATTCCCTTCTTTGTCAATGCACGCTGTGCTGGTCATCAGTCTGTTCCAACTGGGCATACCACGTCATTTCAACGTGGAGAATTTGATTGACATGTTGATCAATGAGATTACAACCTATTTTCACCCACCCAAAAAGACAGTCAAAAGTTTGTTGAATTCCCACTATGCTTTAAATCATCTGAAAGCAAAACCAAATTCCATTGGAAAATCAATGTTCAAATGGGAATACAATGATAGATATTTTGTTTATTTATACAACAACTAAATGTGTTATCATTGTGATTGATCTACTAGCACAACCAAATTACCTGGATTGCAATTGAGTTTACTTAAATACATGGTGCAAGTGGTCAATGCCATTTGAGATTCTGCGCAGATTATTAAAGCAATTGTGAAGATCTCCACAGACCTGCGACATTCAAATGCTATCTTGAACATGCACGCTTTTTTCTGATTACATAAGACCGTAACCTCAATGTGGCCAGGGATGTGTTACTCATTATTAAAGTTGAATAAACACTGTTACATTAGTTTGTAAAATTGCCTTAACTTTAGGCTATTTACTCTATTACAAAAGTTATATTGAATTGTGTTGGTTAACAACCCAACCAAATATCAAAATTTGAAGGAGACATATCTAATGCTTGGATAGTTCCATTTGAGCCACTGGCTTAGCCCTTTACACTCGTACCTGTATACGGGTTGGACATTGCCGATTTGGGCACTGATGAGCGCCTAAATTGGAACGCACTGGCTGTACTGATCAAAAATATAAACGCAACATGTAAATTGTTGGTCCCATGTTTCTAAAAAATGTTCTACACAAATTTGTTTACATCCTTGTTAGTGAGCATTTCTCCTTTGCCAAGATAATCCATCCAACTGACAGGTGTGGCATATCAAGAAGCTGATTAAACAGCATGATCATTAAACAGCTGCACCTTGTGCTGGGGACTCTAAGGACACTCTAAAATGTGCAGTTTTGTCACAAAACACAATGCCACAGATGTCTCAAGTTTTTAGGTTTGAAACTGTGGGTTTGCACAACCAAAGAATTTCTGCACATCTGCTCATCTGCATGCTGGTCGTCCTCACCAGGGTCTTGACCTGAGTGCAGTTTGGTGTCATAACTGACTTCAGTGGGCAAATGCTCACCTTCGATGGCCCCTCGCACGCTGGAGAAGTGTGCTCTTCACGGATGAAGCCCGGTTTCAATTGTACCAGGCAGATAGCAGTATGGCGGTTTGCTGATGTCAACGTTGTAAACAGAGTGCCCCATGGTGGCGGTGGGTTATGGTATGGGCAGGCATAAGCTACGGACAACGAACACAATTGCATTTTATCAATGGCAATTTGAATGCGCAGAGATACTGTGACGACATCCTGAGGCCTATCCTGAAGCCTATTGTTGTCCATTCATCTGCCACCATCACCTCATGTTTCAGCATGATAATGCATGGCCGCATGTTGCAAGGATCTGTACACAATTCCTGGAACCTGAAAATGTCCCAGTTCTTCCATGGCCTGCATACTCACCAGACATGTCACCCATTGAATATTTTTGGGATGCTCTGGCTCGACGTGTACGACGGCGTGTTCCCACCAATATCCAGCAACTTCGCACAGCCATTGAAGAGGAGTGGGACAGCATTCCACAGGCCACAATCAACAGCCTGGTCAACTCTATGCGAAGAAGATGTTGCGCTGCATGAGGCAAATGGTCACACCAGATACTGACTGGTTTTCTGATCCAGTCCCCTACCTTTTTTTAAGGTATCCATGACCAACAGATGCATATCTATATTCCCAGTCATTGACTGATTTCCTTATATGAACTGTAACTGTAAATTGTTGCATGTTGCGTTTATATTTATGTTCAGTGTATAAATGACGTCAGAGCTCAGGCTCTGCATTTCACAACGCTGTATGGGTTTTGACTGACAGACATTCTGAACTTGAGCACCGTACGCGACAAGAAGTACCCCGAACCCTCCTGCTAATTGGGCAAATGTTTTGTTGTCTGAGTGACGTTGAGGATTATAATAAATACAGATACAGCGTCAAAGTTGATGATCACTCTGTTTGATGTACAGTTACAAGATGACATGGCATCATACCCTGGGCCATGCATAGACCTTTCAGCGGGCAGGTGCTCAAAATGAAAAATGGGCATCTTAACATTTTTGAGCAAAAGCCTATTTATTTCTGCAACAACCCACTCACTCATTATCACAAATTGTAAGCAAGCTAGTTACAGTGCCTCCTAAAGACATGATTGACATCGGGAAAAGAGCCTATGTCTTTCGGCTGCGTGTATCAGCCAGCCGAACTGAATATTGATGATGGTGTAGACTTTATCAAGTGGTAAACAAATTTGTATTTGTATTTATTAGGGATCCCCACTTCCTGGGGTCCAAACATATTAAAGCATATTAAATTACATATAAAACAAAATATAAAACAGTATGACATTATTACACCACTACCTATCTACAATACAACATGTTTAATACCACCATACAACAATATCACAATGTGTGCGTATGCACGTGTCTATACCCTTGTGTGTGTGTCTCTTCACAGTCCCGGTAGTTCCATAAGGTGTATTTTTACCTGTTTCTTAAATCTGATTCTACTGCTTGCATCAGTTACCTGATGTGGAATAGAGTTCCATGTAGTCAAGGCTCTATGTAGTACTGTGCACCTCCCATAGTCTGTTCTGGACTCCCATAGTCTGTTCTGAAGAGACCTCTGGTGGCATGTCTTGTGGGGTATGCATGGGTTTCCGAGCTGTGTGATAGTAGTTTAAAACAGACAGCTTGGTACATTCAGCTTGTCAACACCTCTTACAAAAACAAGCAGTGATGAAGTCAATCTCTCTTCCACTCTGAGCCAGGAGAGACTGATATGCATGTAATTAATGTTAGCTCTCCGTGTACTTTTAAGGGCCAGCCGTGCTGCCCTGTTCTGAGCCAACTGCAATTTTCCCAAGTCCCTCTTTGTGGCACCTGACCACACTACTGAACAGTAGTCTAGGTGCGACAAAACTAGGGCCTGTAGGACCTGCCTTGTTGATAGAGTTGTTAAGAAAGCGCTTAATTATGGACATACTTCTCCCCATCTTAGCTACTGTTGTATCAATATGCTTTGACCATGACAGTCTACAATCCAGGGTTACTCCAAGCAGTTTAGTCTCCTCAACTTGCTAAATTTCCACATTATTCATTACGAGATGTAGTTGAGGTTTAGGGTTTAGTGAATGATTTGACCCAAATGTTATGCTGATGTGGCAATACTGTTGATATTTAAACTGGGTAGCTACACACACTCAACCTGTGACCGCATCTCTCAAGCCATGCATGTTTGGATACCGGGCCTGTGCAATCTCCATACAGGGCAGACTGGGAAAAGGCGTGTGAGCTCCATACATGGCAGATCAACAGGTGCAACAAACAGATTGGGTGGGGGTGGCACATTTTGGGGGGGAATTTATACCACCACCCATAAGGGACTTTGGAGACTGGAAGGGCAAAGGGGCATGTGCTCTGCACAGGTAGCGCCCTATCGGGGCACGTGCCTGGGCTGGGTTTCCCAAAAGCATCGTAGCACTAAGATCATCTTTCGTCCATTTAGTTTAAATGGAATTAAGATGATCTTAGTGCTACATATATGATGCTTGTGGGAAATCCAACCCTGGTCCTACCCTGGGTTGTTCTGAACAGAATGAGCCCATGTTTGTCTATTGTGAAGAAAATTAGCAGCGGAACATGCACCTGAATGCACGCATGACTCCTTTCTATGCGCACCAAAATTACTATCTGTTTCTCTGAATTGCCCTGTGAAAGCCTAACACTAAGATCGTATAATATTTTTATTTGGTTGTGCAACCAAATATCAACATTTGAAGGAGATGTATCCTTGGATAGTTCCGTCTGTGCCACCGAGTCTGGCATTAATTCCAGTTTGTCTATAAATTAATAATTGATATGTTGGATTCACTTCTCCAAATCAAATCAAACTTTAAATGCACTTTAAATACAGTTTGATTTGATTTAGTCATATTCTTTAACTTAGATTTTTGGTTGCGATGGAGACGTGAAGCCAACAACTTCTAGATTCCATTTGAAATCAACCAAAACTGGAAACCCTATAGGCCTATATGTATTGTCTATTTTTAGTTGAATCCTGGTGTGAATTTAAACAACAGCTGTTGATGACTTCCAAAATGCTATATAGGCCTAAATAACATTATTGATGCTATATGATTGATAAAGTATGGTTACATTTAATTTGTTCTGTTAAACCTACCATTTGGAATGACTTTGATAGCAACAGTGAATCTATTAAGTGGAGATTTCTCAACAATCATCCTCACGATAGCACATTGGTAACAGCCAGTGACAAATATCAAAGCTAATCAGTGCTGGGCTTTGTTAAAACCCTGGATGGGAGACCAAAGGGAAGCTTTAGATGGATAAAATCTCCAGTAGGAGGTGCTGCCCAGCCTATAGTTTTTTTTATTATAGGGGAGATTACGGTAAAGATCTGACGTTGCAATAAAACTGGCCTTCTTGAGACTAGAGCATCAGCAATTGTGGGTTCGATTACAGGCTCAAAATAGCCAGAAACAAAGAACTTTCTTCTGAAACTCGTCAGTCTATTCTTGTTCTGAGAAATGAAGGCTATTTTATGCAAGAAATTGCCAAGAAATTGAAGATCTCGTACAACACTGTGTACTACTCCCTTCACAGAACAGCGCAAACTGGCTCTAAACAGAATAGAAGAGGAGTGAGAGGCCCCGGTGCACAACTGAGCAAGAGGACAAATACATTAGAGTGTCTAGTTTGAGAAACATACGCCTCACAGGTCCTCAACTGGCAGCTTCATTAAATAGTACCCGCAAAACACCAGTCTCAACGTCATCAGTGAAGAGGCGACTCCGGGATGCTGACCTTCTAGCCAGAGTTGCAAAGAAAAAGCCATGTCTCAGACTGCCCATCTTAATCTTTTATTTTTATTGGCCAGTATGAGATATGGCTTTTTCTTTGCAACTCTGCCTAGAAGGTCAGCCTCCCGGAGTCGCCTCTTCACTGTTGACGTTGACACTGTATTTCTGATCAATTTGATGTTATTTTAATGGACAATTTTTTTTGCATTTCTTTCGAAAACAAGGACATTTCTAAGTGACCCCAAACATTTGAACAGTAGTGTAGTTTTTAGTATTTGCGCTCCTGGATCAATCAATACATTTTCTGATTGATTACAATTTACATTTGGTGTCTTATAACCTATTTTAACATAATAAATGCATTCATTTTGCGATGTATTATTTATTATGGAATATTACACAATTGAAATATCAAATGGTCAGAATGACCGTCATGGCCATCGTAGTAGTTATGGAATTCCGCCGCTCCGAGTGTTAAACAACTATACTGAAACCCCGAACTCAAATTGCTGAAATAAGTCAATTAAATCAATGATGAGAGAAGTCAGATTAACTAATAACTAAAATAGCATTGCAGATGGCACTCTTTTGCTAAGTGCAGATATGTATTATAGGTAATGAATGTGTAGGGGACTTCTACAGACTTTGTGGCTCAGCAGAAAGATCAGCATACCCCAAATCCAGAGGTTGTGAGTTTAAATCCCAGGTGGGGTCATATTGAAAGGTCAGTACTAAATGATCATGTCAAATGTTATCATATTGTCAATGATTAAACAGAGAATGTTCCCTTGGGACCATCACACAATGTCCTAATGACTAGTAAAATTACAGTCCTGAGAACGTCCTAAAAAGATCCTGACATGGTCCTCAGTGACGTCCTGGTAACGTACAGGGATCTATACAAAGGTCCCCCAGAGTACGTTCCCTTGGGACCATCATGTGACGTCCCCTTGTGGTAATTGAATGTCCCATGTATATCGTCCTATCAGAACCAAATTGGAACCTTTTGATAACATTCCCTAATGGACATCAAAATACCATATTATAACGTTATGCTGCAACCAAACCAAGACCTGTACTGAATGTTTTAATGTTCCTGGAACGTTCTCAGAACGTATTGACGAAACATTTAAAGGGACCTAATGGGAACATTGCCGAATGTCCTTAGGACATCCACTGTTTGCTGGGTATAAACTATGAAATATCAACTTCATTTAAGTCATCTTGTAGGGTTCTCTAAATCACTTTATGTATGTTATAAAAAATATTATACAATACAATACAAACTAATATTAGTAACCATGCTCTGACTTACCTTCTATCTTTTATGTGAGGCAACAGGAAAGACATGATGTTGAAGTACGTCCATGTCGGTTTCCCTATGCTGCTCCGGAAACCACTGGGCGTATACCCCTTGCACTTCCTGGCAAATGTGTCTAGTAACACTTTTCACCTTTAGGCAGTCATCCGATGTGAATTAAATGTTAATTGTTAGCATTTCATAAACATGAATCAATGACATACAATCACAAACTATAATTTTTCTATATTTTAGATAGGGGCAATCAGCAGTTAAAACAATAACAAAGCATCCTCCCTGCCACTGTTTTGGAGGGATGGGGCTAGAGAAATTGTTCTAACTATTATTTTTCTATCTTTTAGATTCCTGGGATCGGGAGACTAATTTAGTAGCCTGGCATTCAGTTACAGGCTTGGCAACTCAAAGGTGGCTGCTTGTGTTGACGACATCTGCCAGACAATTGTCAGAAGACTAAAGCCGGAACAGAGGCCCAGCCCTAGCGAGGAGGACTGGAAAGCTATTGTGCTGAGAAGTGGAACTACCCTCTTTGCATAGGTGCAATAGATGGAAGAATTTGCAGATTCAAGCTCCACCGAGATCAGGAAGCGAGTTTTTAAATATACTGTAAGAAGACATTTTCTATTGTGCTTCTTGCCCTGGTGGATGCTGACTACCGTTTCCATGTAGTACAGGTTGGGGATTTCGGCCG
This sequence comes from Coregonus lavaretus, assembly GCF_964263955.1. Lineage (NCBI taxonomy): Eukaryota > Metazoa > Chordata > Actinopteri > Salmoniformes > Salmonidae > Coregonus > Coregonus lavaretus. The sequence continues at coordinate 19,114,219 of NC_139993.1, forward strand.
CACAAGTGATGGAGAGGTGTATGCGGGCTCTGCACTTGGGAGAGGAATGGAGGCTGGATCCCTACATGTGCCTGCAGATCATGCTGAACATCTGTCATTCTGGGGGATTCCGCTTTCCCATTGAAGCGCAACTTGTTGAGACCATACCCACGGCATTACCTCCCACATGTTAAGAAGGTATTCAATTACCGCCTGTCTCGAGTGAGGAACGTAGTGGAAGATGCATTCGGAATTCTGTTATTCAGGTTCAGGATCTTCTACAGGAGGATCAAGGTACTCCCCCACAAGAGAGATGTGCAGATACTGGCAACCTGCCTCCTCCACAATCTTTTGCAGAGGCCGAGTGAGAGTCAGAGATGGCTGGATGCGAGAAGTGCAGGGCACCCCAGAACATCCGCAACATGGGCAGAATTCAAGGATCGAGGGATTCCTTCAATGTGAGAGAGGCAGTTACTTTGTCTCACCAGAGGCATGGTTTAACACCTGAGGGTGTGTGGGTGTGTGTGTATGTGTGTGTGTATCTGTTGTCTCTCACCCTCTCTAACCACCAGCTCGACCCATCTCTTGCATCCAGAGAGAGTAAACATGAATCAATGAATGAGTGAGTGAAGCTGGCCATACATTACACGATTTTAAACTGGGATTTTGCCACAATTTGGAGTCTACAACACATTTCTGGGATCGCAGTTAAATCCTAAAGTCATAGGCTCCGACCAAGACGTCAAAGGTCGCATAATGTGAGCGGGGAAAGATGTGCGATTATGGGTCTTACGCTCTCCCGATCCTCATCTTTTTATTTATATTTTTTTATTATAAGGGGGTAGATCAGCTTTAATATTGCAGATAGATTGTAACTTCCATCAATGTAATTATCTGCATAATTTCCAATCCCCCATATGTCCCCCCCCCCCCCCCCCCCGCGCAAATATAAAAATATATATATACATAAATAGAGCGTCTGCTAAATGACTAAAATGTAAATGTAATATAAATATATATTTTTTTTAATAAATTTGCCTTTATTACTTTCCAACCCCACCACCCCTCCCCTAATTGGAGTAAACTAGTGAACAACAACGCTTAGGCCTCTACTTCCAGCTTATTCATACTATATACATTTTATGGACACAGTCAATTTTACAATAATGATATTTTGTTTGTTTTTACTCCTGAACTTCCTCTACCCTCAACCTCTCTGAACATTTTTATGATGTCCATCCGGTTTGCTTCTATAAGCCATATCTTTCTAACTGTGCTCTTTCACAAAAGCTCTCAACCTATAACCTATATACTTATTATGGACACAGTATCCTTTACATTAGTTATCTTGTTGTTATTAGTTTTTGTTAGTTGTTATTAGTCCCATCTTTCAGCTCCATTCAACACCTCCCATCTATCTCTTAACACCATCCATATTGGATTTCTATTTGCCATATATTTTTCAACTTTACTGTGATGTTTCACAAAAGTTCTGAACCCTTCTATTCTCATTGTTTCTACAGATTGTAAATAAACATTTTTGCTAAAAGTATTATTATATTATTGATCGATTGACTATGACTTTTCAGATCACCCAGTAGTGCTATCTGCAGGGTTAGCTCCAGGTAAATATTGCAATCCTTCAGCCATTCCTGGACCTGTGACCAAAACAAATGATCTAATGATTCTCTTCGCAGCAAAATCTGCAGAGCTGGGAAGATTGTATCCCCCATATAATTAACATTCTATTAGTAGCAAGAATTATGTATAATAATTTAAATTGAAAAGTTCTAAGTTTTGAATCCGGCATCGTTTTGCGTATCAGTTCATAAACACTATGCCATGGAATCGGTACGTCAAAAATCTCTTCCCAACTATTTTGCAATCTAAATGGGACGGCTGTCAATCCTTTGGTCCTTAAATGAAACTGGTATACTTTTTTATTTATCACTATTTTCTTTAACCAATTATGGTCTTTAATGCAGGGCCGAGAGACAAGTTCCTTACTTTTTCTCCATTCCACTTTCCTCTTCCATTTTTGCGGTAATGCTGCAATTATTTGGTTGTAATTTTGGGTAGAGCAGACATTTCCATATGTTTTTGTTAGCTGCATGTGCGACATAATGATCACCAGTCCTACCGATGATATCATTTACGAAAATTATACCTTTTTTAAAAATGTTATCAAAATATAATGTTTTTTTATCAATTAGTATATTTGAGGTTAACCACAATATCAAATCAAATCAAATCAAATCAAATTTTATTGGTCACATGCGCCGAATACAACAGGTGCAGACATTACAGTGAAATGCTTACTTACAGCCCTTAACCAACAGTGCATTTATTTTAAACAAAAAAAGTAAGAATAAAACAACAACAAAAAAAGTGTTGAGAAAAAAAGAGCAGAAGTAAAAATAAAGTGACAGTAGGGAGGCTATATATACAATAGAATAAAGTGACAGTAGGGAGGCTATATATACAGGGGGGTACCGTTGCATAGTCAATGTGCGGGGGCACCGGCTAGTTGAGGTAGTTGAGGTAATATGTACATGTGGGTAGAGTTAAAGTGACTATGCATAAATACTTAACAGAGTAGCAGCAGCGTAAAAAGTATGGGGTGGGGGGGCAGTGCAAATAGTCCGGGTAGCCATGATTAGCTGTTCAGGAGTCTTATGGCTTGGGGGTAGAAGCTGTTGAGAAGTCTTTTGGACCTAGACTTGGCACTCCGGTACCGCTTGCCGTGCGGTAGCAGAGAGAACAGTCTATGACTAGGGTGACTGGAGTCTTTGACAATTTTGAGGGCCTTCCTCTGACACCGCCTGGTATAGAGGTCCTGGATGGCAGGGAGCTTTGCCCCTGTGATGTACTGGGCCGTACGCACTACCCTCTGTAGTGCCTTGCGGTCAGAGGCCAAGCAGTTGCCATACCAGGCGGTGATGCAACCAGTCAGGATGCTCTCGATGGTGCAGCTGTAGAATTTTTTGAGGATCTGAGGACCCATGCCAAATCTTTTTAGTCTCCTGAGGGGGAATAGGCTTTGTCGTGCCCTCTTCACGACTGTCTTGGTGTGTTTGGACCATGATAGTTCGTTGGTGATGTGGACACCAAGGAACTTGAAGCTCTCAACCTGTTCCACTACAGCCCCGTCGATGAGAATGGGGGCGTGCTCAGTCCTCTTTTTTTTCCTGTAGTCCACAATCATCTCCTTTGTCTTGGTCACGTTGAGGGAGAGGTTGTTGTCCTGGCACCACACGGCCAGATCTCTGACCTCCTCCCTATAGGCTGTCTCATCGTTGTCGGTGATCAGGCCTACCACTGTTGTGTCGTCGGCAAACTTAATGATGGTGTTGGAGTCGTGCCTGGCCATGCAGTCATGGGTGAACAGAGAGTACAGGAGGGGACTGAGCACGCACCCCTGAGGGGCCCCCGTGTTGAGGATCAGTGTGGCAGATGTGTTGTTACCTACCCTTACCACCTGGGGGCGGCCCGTCAGGAAGTCCAGGATCCAGTTGCAGAGGGAGGTGTTTAGTCCCAGGATCCTTAGCTTAGTGATGAGCTTTGAGGGCACTATGGTGTTGAATGCTGAGCTGTAGTCAATGAATAGCATTCTCACGTAGGTGTTCCTCTTGTCCAGGTGGGAAAGGGCAGTGTGGAGTGCGATAGAGATTGCATCATCTGTGGATCTGTTGGGGCGGTATGCAAATTGGAGTGGGTCTAGGGTTTCTGGGATTATGCTGTTGATGTGAGCCATGACCAGTCTTTCAAAGCACTTCATGGCTACAGACGTCAGTGCCACGGGTCGGTAGTCATTTAGGCAGGTTATCTTAGAGTTCTTGGGCACGGGGACTATGGTGGTCTGCTTGAAACATGTTGGTATTACAGACTCAGTCAGGGACATGTTGAAAATGTCAGTGAAGACACTTGCCAGTTGGTCAGCACATGCTCGGAGTACACGTCCTGGTAATCCGTCTGGCCCTGCGGCCTTGTGAATGTTGACCTGCTTAAAAGTCTTACTCACATCGGCTACGGAGAGCGTGATCACATAGTCGTCCGGAACAGCTGGTGCTCTCATGCATGCTTCAGTGTTGCTTGCCTCGAAGCGAGCATAGAAGTGGTTTAGCTCGTCTGGTAGGCTTGTGTCACTGGGCAGCTCGCGGCTGTGCTTCCCTTTGTAGTCTGTAATAGTTTTCAAGCCCTGCCACATCCGACGAGCGTCAGAGCCAGTGTAGTATGATTCAATCTTAGACCTGTATTGACTCTTTGCCTGTTTGATGGTTCGTCGGAGGTCATAGCGGGATTTCTTATAAGCGTCTTATAAGCGTCTTATGTTGCATTATTTGTTCTGTAGTTTCTGGAGGATTAAATTGAAATTGCAACCAACGTTCCATGGCTTGTTTTAGAAATTGTGATATTTGGGAGATTATTTCCTTTTCAAATAACTGAAAGTGAGAGGTTGTAATCTGAATAAAGGGAAAAGGGCCATTCTTGAACATGGGGTGAGACAATCTTACTTATTTGCTAGAGAACCATTTCGGATTTAAGTATAACTTTTGCATGACTGAAGCATTTAGTGATAGGTCTAATGCTTTAGTATTTAATAATTTCCGTCCTCCGAATTCATATTCATTATATAAATAGGCCCATTTAATTTTGTCTGGCTTGCCGTTCCAAATAAAATTTAATATTTTTTTCTCATATAATTTTTAAAACTGTTCACTAGGCGTAGGCAAGACCATCAGCAAATAGGTAAACTGGGATAATACTAAAGAGTTAATCAGGTTGATTTTTCCACAAATAGACAGGTATTTACCTTTCCATGGTAGCAAGATCTCATTTATTTTTGCTAACTTTCTATTAAAATGTATTGGAGTGAGATCATTTATTTCATTTGGGTTATGTATTCCGAGTATATCCACATCACCATCAAATCATTTTATTGGTAAATTACATGGTAATGTAAATTTTTTATTTTTTAGAGATCCAATATGTAATATAGTACATTTATCATAATTTGGCTGTAATCCAGAGAGGTTAGAAAATGTATCTAGATCCTCTATGAGGCTGTGGAGGGATTCAAGTTGTGGATTTAAAAGAAAACATGAATCATCAGCGTACAATGACACCTATGTTTTTAAGCCCTGGATTTCTAATCCCATGATATTATTGTTGGATCGGATTTTAATAGCTAACATTTCCATGGCCATAATAAATAGATATGCCGATAGTGGACAACCTTGTTTTACTCCTCTTGACAGTTTAAAACTTTCAGAGAAATTATTTACTATTTTACACCTAGGGTTACTATACATGATTTTAACCCATTTTATAAGAGATTCTCCAAAATTGAAATGTTCCAGGGTTTAATATATAAACTCCAGTTGTACTTTATCAAATGCCTTCTCAAAGTCTGCTATGAATAGCAGGCCTGGTTTCCCAGATTTTTCATGGTGTTCTATTGTTTGTAATATTTGCCTTATATTACCTCCAATGTATCGTCCATGTAAAAAACCTGTCTGATTAGAATGAATAATGTCCGACAATACCTTTTTTAATTCTATGCGCTATACATTTTGCTAGAATTTTTGCATCACAACACTGAATTGTAAAAGGCCTTCAATTTTTTATATTTTCCACATGTATCCTGTTTCAGTAATAATGAAATCAGACCTTCTTCTTGAGTGTCTGATAATCTACCATTTACATAAGAGTGATTAAAACATGCTAATAACGGTCCTCTGAGTATATCAAAAAAGATTTGGTATACCTCGACTGGTATGCCATCCAACCCTGGAGTTTTCCTGGACTTAAAGTCTTTAATTGCATCCAGAAGTTCCTCCTCTGTAATTTCACCTTCACATGAGTCTTTCTGTATGGCTGTTAATTTTACATTATCAATTGAAAAATTATCCCTACAGTTAGCTTCAGTTAGATGAAATGGAGGAGACTGAAATTAAAACATATGCTTAAAGTACTTTGCTTCCTCCTTCAAAATATAATTTCGTGAATCATGGGTGACTCCGTCATTTGTAACCAGTTTCAGTAAATTCTTTTTGGTAGCATTTCTATGTTGAAGATTAAAAAAGAATTTGGTGCATTTTTCGCCATATTCCATACAGTTTGCTTTATTTTTATAATATATTACACTTGATCTTTCTTGAATAAGTTTCTCCATTTCTTTTTGTTTTTCCCTGTAATTTATCCTGAGCCTCTATGTTACAGCTTTTATTGCTATCTATCTATCTGTTCTGTTAGACCTTCTATTTCCTTTGTTAGTATGGACTATTTTAATCTAAATTGCTTTTGTTTTCGAGATGAGTACTGAATTGCATGGCCTCTAAAGGCACATTTAAAAGTGTCCCATACAATAAGGGGATTTGCTGTACCTAAATATGTTATGTCGGAAAATATCAGTTATAAATTCCTCTGTCCTAATTTAAAACAAGTTATCATCCAATAGGCTTTGATTAAATGTCCAATATCCTCGCCCACGTGGAAATTCAGTAAGAGTAATGTATATGCCAATTATATGATGGTCTGACCGCATTCTGTCCCCTATCAACACTTTTTATACTTTTGGTGCCAAGGAGAATTACATAAGAAAGAAGTCAAGACGACTAGTTTGATTGAGTCTCCACCATGTATATCTCACTAGATCAGGATATTTAAGCCTCCATATATCCACTAGTTCTAATGTATCCATGACATTCATGATTCCTTAAGAGCATGAGGGTGATAATTTGTAGTGTGATTTCCTGAGCTATTTAAAACAGTATTATAATCTCCCACCATAATAGTAGAGTTTTGTATTGCTTGTAGGGTTGATAAATTATTATATACAGTGGGGAGAACAAGTATTTGATACACTGCCGATTTTGCAGGTTTTCCTACTTACAAAGCATGTAGAGGTCTGTAATTTTTATCATAGGTACACTTCAACTGTGAGAGACGGAATCTAAAACAAAAATCCAGAAAATCACATTGTATGATTTTTAAGTAATTAATTTGCATTTTATTGCATGACATAAGTATTTGCTCACCTACCAACCAGTATGAATTCCGGCTCTCACAGACCTGTTAGTTTTTCTTTAAGAAGCCCTCCTGTTCTCCACTCATTACCTGTATTAACTGCACCTGTTTGAACTTGTTACCTGTATAAAAGACCCCTGTCCACACACTCAATCAAACAGACTCCAACCTCTCCACAATGGCCAAGACCAGAGAGCTGTGTAAGGACATCAGGGATAAAATTGTAGACCTGCACAAGGCTGGGATGGGCTACAGGACAATAGGCAAGCAGCTTGGTGAGAAGGCAACAACTGTTGGCGCAATTATTAGAAAATGGAAGAAGTTCAAGATGACGGTCAATCACCCTCGGTCTGGGGCTCCATGCAAGATCTCACCTCGTGGGGCATCAATGATCATGAGGAAGGTGAGGGATCAGCCCAGAACTACACGACAGGACCTGGTCAATGACCTGAAGAGAGCTGGGACCACAGTCTCAAAGAAAACCATTAGTAACATTTACATTTACATTTTAGTCATTTAGCAGACGCTCTTATCCAGAGCGACTTACAGGAGCAATTAGGGTTAAGTGCCTTGCTCAAGGGCACATTTACGTCATTTAGCAGACGCTCTTAAACAGAGCGACTCACAAATTGGTGCATTCACCCTATAGGCAGTGGGATAACCACTTTACAATTTTTTTTTTGGGGGGGGGGGGGGGGTAGAAGGATTACTTTATCCTATCCCAGGTATTCCTTAAAGAGGTGGGGTTTCAAATGTCTCCGGAAGGTGGTGAGTGACTCCGCTGTCCTGGCGTCGTGAGGGAGCTTGTTCCACCATTGGGGTGCCAGAGCAGCGAACAGTTTTGACTGGGCTGAGCGGGAACTATGCTTCCGCAGAGGAAGGGGAGCCAGCAGGCCAGAGGTGGATGAACGCAATGCCCTCGTTTGGGTGTAGGGACTGATCAAAGCCCGAAGATACAGAGGTGCCGTTCCCCTCACTGCTCCATAGGCAAGCACCATGGTCTTGTAGCGGATGCGAGCTTCAACTGGAAGCCAGTGGAGTGTGTGGAGGAGGGGGGTGACGTGAGAAAACTTGGGAAGGTTGAACACCAGACGGGCTGCGGCATTCTGGATGAGTTGTAGGGGTTTAATGGCACAGGCAGGGAGGCCAGCCAACAGCGAGTTGCAGTAGTCCAGACGGGAGATGACAAGTGCCTGGATTAGGACCTGTGCCGCTTCCTGTGTAAGGCAGGGTCGTACTCTCCGAATGTTGTAGAGCATGAACCTGCAGGAGCGGGTCACCGCCTTGATGTTAGCGGAGAACGACAGGGTGTTGTCCAGGGTCACGCCAAGGCTCTTCGCACTCTGGGAGGAGGACACAACGGAGTTGTCAACCGTGATGGCGAGATCATGGAACGGGCAGTCCTTCCCCGGGAGGAAGAGCAGCTCCGTCTTGCCAGGGTTCAGCTTTAGGTGGTGATCCGTCATCCATACTGATATGTCTGCCAGACATGCAGAGATGCGATTCGCCACCTGGTTATCAGAAGGGGGAAAGGAGAAGATTAGTGTATCGTCAGCGTAGCAATGATAGGAGAGGCCATGTGAGGATATGACAGAGCCAAGTGACTTGGTGTATAGGGAGAAAAGGAGAGGGCCTAGAACTGAGCCCTGGGGGACACCAGTGGTGAGAGCACGTGGTGCGGAGACAGCTTCTCGCCACGCCACTTGGTAGGAGCGACCGGTCAGGTAGGACGCAATCCAGGAGTGAGCCGCGCCGGAGATGCCCAGCTCGGAGAGGGTGGAGAGGAGGATCTGATGGTTCACAGTATCAAAGGCAGCAGACAGGTCTAGAAGGACAAGAGCAGAGGAGAGAGAGTTAGCTTTAGCAGTGCGGAGAGCCTCCGTGACACAGAGAAGAGCAGTCTCAGTTGAATGACCAGTCCTGAAACCTGACTGGTTTGGATCAAGAAGGTCATTCTGAGAGAGATAGCAAGAGAGTTGGCTAAAGACGGCACGCTCAATAGTTTTGGAAAGAAAAGAAAGAAGGGATACTGGTCTGTAGTTGTTGACATCAGTGGGATCGAGTGTTGGTTTTTTGAGAAGGGGAGCAACTCTCGCTCTCTTGAAGACGGAAGGGACATGGCCAGCGGTCAAGGATGAGTTGATCAGCGAGGTGAGGTAGGGGAGAAGGTCACCGGAGATGGTCTGGAGAAGAGAGGAGGGGATGGGGTCAAGCGGGCAGGTTGTTGGGCGGCCTGCAGTCACAAGTCGCAGGATTTTATCTGGAGAGAGAGGGGAGAAAGAAGTCAAAGCATAGGGTAGGGCAGTGTGAGTAGGACCAGCAGTGTCATTAGACTTAACAAAGTAACACACTACGCCATCATGGATTAAAATCCTGCAGCGCACGCAAGGTCCCCCTGCTCAAACCAACGCATGTCCAGGCCCGTCTGAAGTTTGCCAATGACCATCTGGATGATCCAGAGAAGGAATGGGAGAAGGTCATGTGGTCTGATGAGACAAAAATATAGCTTTTTGGTCTAAACTCCACTCGCCGTGTTTGGAGGAAGAAGAAGATGAGTACAACCCCAAGAACACCATCCCAACCGTGAAGCATGGAGGTGGAAACATCATTCTTTGGGGATGCTTTTCTGCAAAGGGGACAGGACGACTGCACCGTATTGAGGGGAGGATGATGAGGCCATGTATCGCGAGATCTTGGCCATCAACCTCCTTCCCTCAGTAAGAGCATTGAAGATGGGTCGTGGCTGGGTCTTCCAGCATAACAACGACCCGAAACACACAGCCAGGGCAACTAAGGAGTGGCTCCGTAAGAAGCATCTCAAGGTCCTGGAGTGGCCTAGCCAGTCTCCAGACCTGAACCCAATAGAAAATCTTTGGAGGGAGCTGAAAGTCCGTATTGCCCAGTGACAGCCCCAAAACCTGAAGGATCTGGAGAAGGTCTGTATGGAGGAGTGGGCCAAAATCCCTGCTGCAGTGTGTGCAAACCTGGTCAAGACCTACAGGAAACGTATGATCTCTGTAATTGCAAACAAAGGTTTCTGTACCAAATATTAAGTTCTGCTTTTCTGATGTATCAAATACTTATGTCATGCAATAAAATGCAAATTGTTTACTTAAAAATCATACAATGTGATTTTCTGGATTTTCTTTTTAGATTCCGTCTCTCACAGTTGAAGTGTTCCTATGATAAAAATTACAGACCTCTACATGCTTTGTAAGTAGGAAAACCTGCAAATTTGGCAGTGTATCAAATACTTGTTCTCCCTACTGTATATATATTGTCAAAGAAGTGTGGATCATCATTATTTGGTCCGTAAAGGTTAATGAGCCATATTTGTTTATGGTCCAATAACATATTTAAAATCATCCATCTACCTTGCAGATCTGTTTGCAAATCAAATCAAATCAAATCAAATTTTATTGTTCACATGCGCCGAATACAACAGGTGCAGACATTACAGTGAAATGCTTACTTACAGCCCTTAACCAACAGTGCATTTATTGTTTTACAAAAAAAGTAAAAATAAAACAACAACAAAAAAAGTGTTGAGAAAAAAAAGAGCAGAAGTAAAATAAAATAACAGTAGGGAGGCTATATATATACAGGGGGGTACCGTTGCAGAGTCAATGTGCGGGGGCACCGGCTAGTTGAGGTAGTTGAGGTAATATGTACATGTGGGTAGAGTTAAAGTGACTATGCATAAATAATTAACAGAGTAGCAGCAGCGTAAAAAGGATGGGGTGGGGGGGCAGTGCAAATAGTCTGGGTAGCCATGATTAGCTGTTCAGGAGTCTTATGGCTTGGGGGTAGAAGCTGTTGAGAAGTCTTTTGGACCTAGACTTGGCACTCCGGTACCGCTTGCCGTGCGGTAGCAGAGAGAACAGTCTATGACTAGGGTGGCTGGAGTCTTTGACAATTTTGAGGGCCTTCCTCTGACACCGCCTGGTATAGAGGTCCTGGATGGCAGGAAGCTTGGCCCCAGTGATGTACTGGGCCGTACGCACTACCCTCTGTAGTGCCTTGCGGTCGGAGGCCAAGCAGTTGCCATACCAGGCGTGATGCAACCAGTCAGGATGCTCTCGATGGTGCAGCTGTAGAATTTTTTGAGGATCTGAGGACCCATGCCAAATCTTTTCAGTCTCCTGAGGGGGAATAGGCTTTGTCGTGCCCTCTTCACGACTGTCTTGGTGTGTTTGGACCATGATAGTTCGTTGGTGATGTGGACACCAAGGAACTTGAAGCTCTCAACCTGTTCCACTACAGCCCCGTCGATGAGAATGGGGGCGTGCTCAGTCCTCTTTTTTTCCTGTAGTCCACAATCATCTCCTTTGTCTTGGTCACGTTGAGGGAGAGGTTGTTGTCCTGGCACCACACGGCCAGGTCTCTGACCTCCTCCCTATAGGCTGTCTCATCGTTGTCGGTGATCAGGCTACCACTGTTGTGTCGTCGGCAAACTTAATGATGGTGTTGGAGTTGTGCCTGGCAATGCAGTCATGGGTGAACAGAGAGTACAGGAGGGGACTGAGCACGCACCCCTGAGGGGCCCCCGTGTTGAGGATCAGTGTGGCAGATGTGTTGTTACCTACCTTTACCACCTGGGGGCGGCCCGTCAGGAAGTCCAGGATCCAGTTGCAGAGGGAGGTGTTTAGTCCCAGGATCCTTAGCTTAGTGATGAGCTTTGAGGGCACTATGGTTTTGAATGCTGAGCTGTAGTCAATGAATATAGCATTCTCACGTAGGTGTTCCTCTTGTCCAGGTGGGAAAGGGCAGTGTGGAGTGCAATAGAGATTGCATCATCTGTGGATCTGTTGGGGCGGTATGCAAATTGGAGTGGGTCTAGGGTTTCTGGGATAATGCTGTTGATATGAGCCATGACCAGCCTTTCAAAGCACTTCATGGCTACAGACGTCAGTGCTACGGGTCGGTAGTCATTTAGGCAGGTTATCTTAGAGTCCTTGGGCACAGGGACTATGGTGGTCTGCTTGAAACATGTTGGTATTACAGACTCAGTCAGGGACATGTTGAAAATGTCAGTGAAGACACTTGCCAGTTGGTCAGCACATGCTCGGAGTACACGTCCTGGTAATCCGTCTGGCCCTGCGGCCTTGTGAATGTTGACCTGCTTAAAAGTCTTACTCACATCGGCTACGGAGAGCGTGATCACATAGTCATCCGGAACAGCTGGTGCTCTCATGCATGCTTCAGTGTTGCTTGCCTCGAAGCGAGCATAGAACTGGTTTAGCTCGTCTGGTAGGCTTGTGTCACTGGGCAGCTCGCGGCTGTGCTTCCCTTTGTAGTCTGTAATAGTTTTCAAGCCCTGCCACATCCGACGAGCGTCATTCAGATCAAAATTACTGGTAATTAATATCATCACCCCTTTTGAGTTTCTTTGCCCATGGGAGAAGTATATTTGCCCCCCACCCCCTCAGTCCTTTTTCCACACAACTTCAATTGTTGAATGAGTCTCCAGTAAACAATAAATATTAAATTCCTTCTCTTTGAGCCAAGTAAATATTGTTCTTCTTGTGTTATTATCTGCTAAGCCATTACAAGTATGAACTGGCTATACTTATTTCACCACTTACCATAATGAGATACAAGATTCATATCTATTTATCATAATATATGTTTGTAAATTTACCAATAAAAAGTACCATAGTGATTGAGTGTCCATATACAGTGGGGAAAAATGTATTTAGTCAGCCACCACTTGTGCAAGTTCTCCCACTTTAAAAGATGAGAGAGGCCTGTAATTTTCATCATAGGTACACGTCAACTATGACAGACAAAATGAGAAAAAAATATCCAAAAAATCACATTGTAGGATTTTTAATGAATTGATTTGCAAATGATGGTGGAAAATAAGTATTTGGTCAATAACAAAAGTTTCTCAATACTTTGTTATATACCCTTTGTTGGCAATGACACAGGTCAAACATTTTCTGTAAGTCTTCACAAGGTTTTCACACACTGTTGCTGGTATTTTGGCCCATTCCTCCATGCAGATCTCCTCTAGAGCAGTGATGTTTTGGGGCTGTCGCTGGGCAACACGGACTTTCAACTCCCTCCAAAGATTTTCTATGGGGTTGAGATCTGAAGACTGGCTGGGCCACTCCAGGACCTTGAAATGCTTCTTACGAAGCCACTCCTTCGTTGCCCGGGCGGTGTGTTTGGGATCATTGTCATGCTGAAAGACCCAGCCACGTTTCATCTTCAATGCCCTTGCTGATGGAAGGAGGTTTTCACTCAAAATCTCACGATACATGGCCCCATTCATTATTTCCTTTACACGGATCAGTCGTCCTGGTCCCTTTGCAGAAAAACAGCCCCAAAGCATGATGTTTCCACCCCCATGCTTCACAGTAGGTATGGTGTTCTTTGGATGCAACTCAGCATTCTTTGTCCTCCAAACACGACGAGTTGAGTTTTTACCAAAAAGTTCTATTTTGGTTTCATCTGACCATATGACATTCTCCCAATCCTCTTCTGGATCATCCAAATGCACTCTAGCACACTTCAGACGGGCCTGGACATGTACTGGCTTAAGCAGGGGGACACGTCTGGCACTGCAGGATTTGAGTCCCTGGCGGCGTAGTGTGTTACTGATGGTAGGCTTTGTTACTTTGGTCCCAGCTCTCTGCAGGTCATTCACTAGGTCCCCCCGTGTGGTTCTGGGATTTTTGCTCACCGTTCTTGTGATCATTTTGACCCCACAGGGTGAGATCTTGCGTGTAGCCCCAGATCGAGGGAGATTATCACTGGTCTTGTATGTCTTCCATTTCCTAATAATTGCTCCCACAGTTGATTTCTTCAAACCAAGCTGCTTACCTATTGCAGATTCAGTCTTCCCAGCCTGGTGCAGGTCTACAATTTTGTTTCTGGTGTCCTTTGACAGCTCTTTAGTCTTGGCCATAGTGGAGTTTGGAGTGTGACTGTTTGAGGTTGTGGACAGGTGTATTTTATACTGATAACAAGTTCAAACAGGTGCCATTAATACAGGTAACGAGTGGAGGACAGAGGAGCCTCTTAAAGAATAAGTTACAGGTCTGTGAGAGCCAGAAATCTTGCTTGTTAGTAGGTGACCAAATACTTATTTTCCACCATAATTTGCAAATAAATTCATAAAAAATCCTACAATGTGATTTTCTGGGAAAAAAAATCTAAATTTGTCTGTCATAGTTGACGTGTACCTATGATGAAAATTACAGGCCTCTCTCATCTTTTTAAGTGGGAGAACTTGCACAATTGGTGGCTGACTAAATACTTTTTTTTCCCCCACTGTACATAATGTAATCATGCGTGTCAAATATGTAAGTTGAAAACACTGTGTGGCCATACTTGTGAACTTTTGTTTATGGCTAGCTGCTAGCTTTTCTCATAGTCCAAATTGCCCAAATTAGCCATGACGCTGAGGACGGCCAGCTGAGCAGATAATTATATCTAGTAACTAATTCTGTATCAGCCGATTAAAATCGTCCACGTAGTTGGATTTGATCCAACACTTTTTCACTAAAGCATCTTTACTAAAGTCCACTAGTATGTTCTGTTACTCAAATTAACTGCATCACATGCAAAAACAAAATTAGCTCACAGTGTAAGACACCTAGACACTATGCTTTCAACCATCTAAAAGCACAACCAAATTCCAATGGAAAAACACATTTTGTTTTAGTTGTCACCTAAATGTGTTATCACATTTATTTCAACCATTTTAAAAGCACAACAAAGTTCAAATGGGAATACATTTTGCACGTATAAAACAACTTAATATGTTATCACTGTGCTTCATCTAATAGCATGAACTGGATTACAGTTGAGATTCCTTTAAGAGTACATAGTGCAAGTGATTAATGCTGTTCGAGTTTCTGCACAGATTATTATAGCAATTGTGAAGATCTCCACAGACCTGCGATCTTTACATGCTATCTTGAACATGCACGCTTTATATGACTACATTTGAAGTCAGAAGTTTACATACACCTTAGCCAAATACATTTCAACTCAGTTTTTCACAATTACTGACATTTAATCCTAGTAAAAATTCTCTGTTTTAGGTCAGTTAGGATCACCACTTCATTTTAAGAATGTGAAATGTCAGAATAATAGTAGAGAGAATTATTTATTTCAGCTTTTAGTTCTTTCATCACATTCCCAGTGGGTCAGAAGTTTACATACACTCAATTAGTATTTGGTAGCATTGCCTTTTAAATTGTTTAGGTTGGGTCAAACGTTTCGGGTAGCCTTCCACAAGCTTCCCACAATAAGTTGGGTGAATTTTGGCCCATTCCAACTGACAGAGCTGGTGTAACTGAGTCAGGTTTGTAGGCCTCCTTGCTCGCACACACTTTTTCAGTTCTGCCCACACATTTACTATAGGATTAAGGTCAGGGCTTTGTGATGGCCACTCCAATACCTTGACTTTGTTGTCCTTAAGCAATTTTGCCACAACTTTGGAAGTATGCTTGGGGTCATTGTCCATTTGGAAGACCCATTTGCGACCAAGCAATATATCCACATAACTTTCCTCCCTCATGATGCCATCTATTTTGTGAAGTGTACCAGTCCATCCTGCAGCAAAGCACCCCCACAGCATGATGCTGCCACCCCCGTGCTTCACGGTTGGGTTGGTGTTATTCGGCTTGCAAACCCCCCTTTTTCCTCCAAACATAACGATGGTCAAATGGCCAAACAGTTCTATTTTTGTTTATAATATTATAATAATATGCCCTTTAGCAGACGCTTTTATCCAAAGCGACTTACAGTCGTGTGCATACATTTTTACGTATGGGTGGTCCCAGGGATCGAACCCACTACCTTGGCGTTACAAGCGCCATGCTCTACCAATTGATTCTACCAATTGAGCTACAGAGGACCACCACCAAAATCTTTTTCTATGAGCAATTGTGTTAGTATAAAATAATACAATTTCCCCAATTCCTTTGAGCATACAATATAGCTCAGTATTTGAACCACTGATTTTATACAGTCAGGGCGCCAATAATTTCGGACCCCACTGTACATGATCCAAGTCACTGTAATGGACCTAGGGCTTTGAAAGCCTTCACAAAGCAACAGGTCTAGATGATGAATGGAAGAGGCAGCCCTGGATCCTACCTCAGTAAGGGGATATCACATTCAGTTAGGATTTGTCCCAAATGACTACCTATATCCTGCATAGTGCACTACTTTTGACCAAAGCCCTATGGGGCCTGGTAAAAATTAATGCACTATTTAGGTAACAGGTTGCCATTTGGGATGCATCCGTAAACTAATTTTTTCTTACACAACTTACACAAACACGTTTACAGTGGTTTAGAAGCTATTGCTATCTAGCTTTAGCATAGACGTTAAAAAAAACACTGCAGTTGTCGCGAGCCTTTAGAAAATACATTCAGCTCTGCATTGGGGAATAAGTTCACTGATAGTCTATGACATCATTACATCTTTATTATGGCATCTGGCTTGGAAACAAACCAATCATTTCTCATGTTAATAAATAGATATTGCAACACATGGGCGAGCAAATCTGATTGGTTCTGGGTGGATTCTTCTATCAATCAATCTTTAAATTGATTGATGGAGGACTCTTGGGGCTATGAGCCTCAGGGAAGTTGGGCTAATTAAGACTTCAAATGAATTAAAAACACTGCAGTTTAAAAGCTTAAGACTAAATATAATGATGACTTTCTGTTTCAAACTTACTCTGGTAAGAGACATTTCTGGGACATTTTTTATATTTTCAAGGATAACTTCTGGGACATTTTTTATTACATTTACATTTTAGTCATTTAGCAGACGCTCTTATCCAGAGCGACTTACAGTTAGTGAATACATATATTTTTTATACTGGCCCCCCGTGGGAATCGAACCCACAACCCTGGCGTTGCAAACGCCATGCTCTATCAACTGAGCTACATCCCTGCCGGCCATCTCTAGGAGACAGAATGCATCTCCTTCCTGAGCGGTATGACGGCTGCGTGGTCCCATGGTGTTTATACTTACGTACTATTGTTTGTACAGATGAACGTGGTACCTCCAGGCATTTGGAAATTGCTCCCAAGGATGATCCAGACTTGTGGAGGTCTACAATTTTTTTTCTGAGGTCTTGGCTGATTTCTTTTGATTTTCCCATAATGTCAAGCAAAGAGGCATTGAGTCTGAAGGTAGGCCTTGAAATACATCTACAGGTACACCTCCAATTGACTCAAATTATGTCAATTAGCCTATCAGAAGCTTCTAAAGCCATGACGTCATTTTCTGGGATTTTCCAAGCTGTTTCAAGGCACAGTCAACTTAGTGTATGTAAACATCTGACCCACTGGAATTGTGATACAGTGAATTATAAGTGAAACACCACTCTCAACGTCAACAGTGAAGAGGCGACTCCGGTATGCTGACCTTCTAGGCAGAGTTGCAAAGAAAAAGCCATATCTCAGACTGGCCAATAAAAAGAAAAGATTAAGATGGGCAGCATCCCGGAGTCGCCTCTTCACTGTTGACGTAGAGACTGGTGTTTTGCGGGTACTATTTAATGAAGCTGCCAGTTGAGGACCTGTGAGGCACCTGTTTCTCAAGCTAGACACTCAATATGTTTGTCCTCTTGCTCAGTTGTGCACCGGGGTCTCCCACTCCTCTTTCTATTCTGGTTAGAGCCAGTTTGCGCTGTTGTGTTTAGGGAGTAGTACACAGCGTTGTACGAGATCTTCAGTTTCTTGGCAATTTCTCGCATGGAATAGCCTTCATTTCTCAGAACAAGAATAGACTGACGAGTTTCAGAAGAAAGTTCTTTATTTCTGACCATTTTGAGCCTGTGATTGAACCCACAATTGCTGATGCTCCAGATACTCAACTAGTCTCAAGAAGGCCAGTTTTATTGCTTCTTTAATCAGCACAACAGTTTCCAGCTGTGCTAACACAATTGCAAAAGGGTTTTCTAATGATCAATTAGCCTTTTAAAATTATAAACTTGGATTAGCAAACACAACGTGCCATTGGACCACAGGACTGATGGCTGCTGATAATGGGCCTCTGTACGCCTATGTAGATATTCCATAAAAAATCAGCTGTTTCCAGCTACAACAGCCATTTACAACATTAACAATGTCTACGCTGTATTTCTGATCAATTTGATGTTATTTTAATGGACAAAAAAATTGCTTTTCTTTCGAAAACAAGGACATTTCTAAGTGACCCCAAACTTTTGAACGGTAGTGTATATTTCTTACTTCAGTTTATTTGAGTAAATACTTTCTTAACACTTATTTTTCTTGAAACTGCATTGTTGGTTAAGGGCTTGTAAGTAAGCATTTCACTGTTAGGTCTACACTTGTTGTATTCGGCGCATGTGACAAATAAAATGTGATTTGATTTGATCTCTCTTTATTGCGCAATAGGCCTCGGAGGTGTAGGCTGAGGCTCAGAATCAGAAGAATAATCATCAGCGATCTCATGATTAATTTCTTCCCCACCTATCTGAGTCGTTTCACTCAGATTCTGTATACTATGCACGCTCTCACTGTGTACACCAAGTAGGCCAGAGTAGACTGATAACACTGCTTGGACTGCTGTTCTTCATTCACAATTGGTGGTTACATAATTATGCATCATTTGCTTCCTTTCGCTCATCAACTCACCCATTCTCCGCCGTTATACTACTTAATTTAGTTAATCTGTTATATGTGTGAATTATTTTTGGTATAGTTTAGGTTCAGTTTCAAAGCAATTATCACGGCACTTTCAAATGTGACCGACCGGCTCGATTCGGTCTTATGTAGCTAAATTTTAAATGGTGTTTTTTACATTGGATAAAAGTAGCGACTCTGAGCTACAAAATGGTATATCCTACACTACAGTTGAGGAACAATGGGAAAGTAATTCTGCTTTGAAAGTTGTTAAACTTGTAACCTCACTTTTGAGAAAATGGCCCTTGAATGTTTTGGTAAACCTACTGGAGAGCTATTTTTTGTCTACACCCATTCAGCATCGTTCACACCCTCTTAAGCCTAAGCCCCACCCATCTCTTTAAGGATTCACATGTGAGGCCATGTACTAAACAACCAAAGATTTCAAGACTAAAGGCTGGTTTATACTACGTCTATCGACAGTTGTCGCAGTGACATCATGAACATTCTATTGTTGTCAGACATCAAACTTGTCATTGTCGTTATGAAAAAGTATAAACACAAAAACTACAGGCTGCATGACATCAGCAGCCTGGTGGACCAACATAGCATAAATAGTGTATTTTAACACCAATAAACCCACCCGTTTAAAAATGAATTTAGTATATGTCAATTTAGCAAACCAGGCAACTAAAAGCAACTTTCTAAACAATGTTTTGGTTCGTTTCTAGCTTGTTAGCTAGCTAGCTAAAGTTAAGTTATCTGGCTAGCCAGTTCAAATAATGACCATATCATGTAGCTGACGTCTTCACCTTAGCTCATTTGTCTTCATTATTACAGGAAAATAAACTCTCAACAAGATCATTATTTACAAGTTAATGGTGAGCCAATTACAGAAAATAGCTTACGGTTGTGAATGTGCTGAAATAAAAGCAGGGCATTCTACCAAAGAATTTTAGAACTTGGACACTGTCTCATTGGCCTAGCGTTATATCCTAATTTGACTTTGGTGCAGGTCATGTTCTTCACATTACCGTCTCTGGTAAACATGTACTATATCGAATAAAATCAAAGTTTATTTGTCACATGCACAGGATACAGAAGGTGTAGTGAAATAGTTACTTGCATAGTGGAGTCTTTTGTTTAGACATGTAGCTAGTTAGTTAGCTAAACAATTAACCATAATCCCAACTCATAACATTACTACCCTGCATGAATCTGCAGGTAACTAACCAACCAGGTTTAATGTTAGCTAGCTAGCTAACATTAGGCTATAACTAGTAATGAAAATGGCTCTGAGATATGAATAACATTACTACACAGATCATACAAGTAACATTAGCTAGCGAGCAAGCCAGCTAACATTAGCTAGCTAGCTAACAGTATGCTTTAACTTGCAATGAAAACATATTTCTGACAAAATTAGATATGTATAATATCTGAAAATGTAGCTAGCTAGACTATCTTACTTGTATACATGGATGGACACTTCTCCCTTTCTGTCATGGTTGCCCTTAGTTTGAAGATGTAACCCCGAGACAGATGTTTTATACAACAGCTTTCTGTGTGTTCTCTTTTCGACTCCCTCTGCATATTTGCAATCAAACGCCAGAATTTTCTCCATCTCCTTAGCTATCATACTCTAATTCCACCGGGCATTCCCACTGATTTCAAAACTTGGTCCTCCAGAAAGTGGAGAGCAACACTTTTGCAGTTCTACTACGTGATGTCTTAAAAAAAAAAAAAAACGCGTTAGAAAGGATTACCTACACATACTGACCAGCTCATTTTATAGACAGAAGCGTGCTACATGGCAACTCATCTCTCGGCATGTCCAGCCCATCCATTATCTCAGCCAATCATGGTTAGCGGGAAGGTTCCTGTCTTTTTCCATGGCTAAACCAACTAGGCTCGTAATTTAACCATTTCATTTGTATTTACATATGGCATACAAGTTTGTTATTAAGGCACATTAAAGTTCACATGTTCCAGAAGGCATTTCTGCCAAAAAGACATTCAGCATGAGTATAGGGAAGGGCACTCGACTCTGCTAAAGGAAATGGATAATAAGACGATAGTTGGCGCTGTATTGTTAGAATTCAGTGCAGCCTTTGATGTCATTGATCATAATCTCTTATTGAAAAAACACTTGTTATGGTTTACATTACCTGCCATCACATGGTTGGAGAGTTACTTATCCAATAGAACTCAGAGAGTATTCGTCAATGGAAGCTTCTCTAACATCAAATATGTACAGTGCGGTATCCCTCAGGGCAGTTGCCTTGGGCAGTTACTTTTCTCAATTTTTAGATTTGCCACTTGTCTTACAAGAAGCTAAAATGACTACGTATGATGATGATTGAAAATGGAGAGAGGTACAGTGCCTTCCGAAAGTATTCATATCCCTTGACATTCCAATTTTTTTTGTGTTACAGCCAGAGTTCACAATGGATTTAATTGATCTACACACAATACCCCATAATGACAAAGTGAAAACATGTTTTTAGAAATGTTAGCAAATTTCTAGAAAATTAAATACTGAAATATCTCATTTATCTCAATACCATTGTAGAAGCACCTTTGGAAGCGATTACAGCTGTGAGTCTTTCTAGGTAAGTCTCTTTGAGCTTTCCATACCTGGATTGTGCAACATTTGCCCATTATTATTTTGAGGCATTTTCAAACACTGTCAAATTGTTTGTTGATAATTTTTAAGTAGATTTAAGTCAAAACTGTAACTCGGCCACTTAGGAACATTCACTGTCTTCTTGGTAAGAAACTCCAGTGTAGAATTGGCCTTGTGTATTAGGTTATTGTCCTGCTGAAAGGGGAATTCATCTCTGTGTCTGGTGGAAAGCAGACTGAACCAGGTTTTCCTCTAGGATTTTGCCTGTGCTTAGCTCCATTCCGTTTATTTTTTATCCTGATGAACTCCCTAGTCCTTCACTATTACAAGCATACCCATAACATGATGCAGCCATCACTATGCTTGAAAATATGGAGAGTGGTATTCAGTAACGTGTTGTATTGGATTTTCCCCAAACATAACACTTTGTATTCAGGACAAAAAGTTAATTGCTTTGCCACATTATTTGCAGTATTACTTAAGTGCCGTGTTGCAAATAGTTACTCCACAATACTAACCTAATTGACGGAGTGAAAAGGAAGCTTGTACAGAATAAAATATTCCCAAACATGCATCCTGTTTGCAATGAGGTACTAAATTAAAACTGCAAAAAATGTGACAAAGAAATTAACTTTGTCCTGAATACAAAGCGTTATGTTTGGGGCAAATCTAACACACATCACTGAGTACCACTCTTCATATTTTCAAGAATGGTGGTGGCTGAGGTCCAGTAAAATTAAGGCAGTTATACATTTTAAAACCATTACAATACATTCATAACAGATTTCACAACATATTAAGTGTGTGCCCTCAGGTCGTTACTCTACTACCACATATCTATAACACAAAATCCATGTGTACATGTGTGTATGTTATTGTGTGTTTGTATGCATGTGTCTATGTTTGTGTTGCATCACAGTCCTCACTGTTCCATAAGGTGTATTTTTATCAGTCTTTTAAATGTAATTTTTACTGCTGGCATGAGTTACTTGATGTGGAATAGAGTTCCATGTAGTCATGGCTCTATGTAGTACTGTGCGCCTCCCATAGTCTGTTCTTGACTTGGGGACTGTGAAGAGACCTCTGGTGGCATGTCTTGTGTGGTATGCATGGGTGTCCGAGCTGTGTGCCAGTAGTTCAAACAGACAGCTCGGTTCATTCAACATGTCAATATCTCTCACAAATACAAGTAGTGATGAAGTCAATCTCTCCACTTTGAGCCAGGAGAGATTGACATGCATATTATTAATGTTAGCTCTCTGTACATCCAAGGGCCAGCCGTGCTGCCCTGTTCTGAGCCAATTGCAATTTTCCTAAGTCCCTCTTTGTGGCACCTGACCACACGACTGAACAGTAGTCCAGGTGCGACAAAACTAGGGCGTGTAGGACCTGCCTTGTTGACTTCTCCCCATCCTAGCTAGTGTTGTATCAATATGTTTTGACCATGACTGTTTACAATCCAGGATTACTCCAAGCAATTTAGTCTACTCAACTTGCTCAATTTCCACATTATTCATTACAAGATTTAGTTGAGGTTTAGGGTTTAGTAAATGATTTGTCCCAAATACAGTGCTTTTAGTTTTGGAAATATTTAGGATTAACTTATTCCTTGCCACCCATTCTGAAACTAACTGCAGCTCTTTGTTAAGTGTTGCTGTCATTTCAGTTGCTGTGGAGAGGCTTCCATTAAAGAACACCTTCTGTGTTCTGTTAGACAGGTAACTCTTTATCCACAATACAGCAGGGGGTGTAAAGCCATAACACATTTGTTTTTCCATCAACAGACTATGATCGATAATGTCAAAAGCCGCACTGAAGTCTAACAAAACAGCCCCCACAATCTTTTTATCATCAATTTCTCTCAGCCAATCATCAGTCATTTGTGTAAGTGCTGTGCTTGTTGAATGTCCTCCGCTATTATCCTCAGTAATTTTCGATCTAAGTTGTCAGACCCCAGTGACTTGTCATTGTTGATAGACAACAATACTTTTTTTTACCTCTTCCACACTTACTTTACGGAATTCAAAATGACAATGCTTGTCTTTCATAATTTGGTCAGATATACTTGGATGTGTAGTGTCAGCGTTTTTTTGCTGGCATATCATTCCTAAATTTGCTAATCTTGCCAATGAAAAAATTATTAAAGTAGTCGGCAATATCAGTGGGTTTTGTGATGAATGAGCCATCTGATTCAATGAATGATGGAGCGGAGTTTGCCTATTTGCCCAAAATTTCATTTAAGGTGCTCCAAAGCTTTTTACTATCATTCTTTGTCTGTTTCATAGTGTAGTTTCTTCTTCTTTTTATTCAGTTTAGTCACATGATTTATCAATTTGCAGTACGTTTGCCAATCGGTTGTGTGTGTAGATCGTTGACAAAAAATGACATATAAATACATTTTGATCTGACTTTGTAACACAACAAAACATGGAAAAAGTCAAGGGGTGTGAATACTTTCTGAAGGCGCAGTAATTTGCCAACATCGTAACTGGAACTGGAGTTGCTGACATCTTTCTTCCCGAAGATTGATGCCAGCTTTTGTATTCTAGCAACATACTGTTTGAACGTACAATTACAATGATAATTACATATGCATAACCCATATTTCAATATTCTTACAAAAACTGCATTCCCACCCCCACCCCTAAAGTCATAGTATCAAGGCAGGTCGCCTGTCAAGTCAGTCAGTCAGTAATCGCTGTATACAGTACCTTCAAAAATAATTCAGACCCCTTGACTTTTTCCACATTTTGTTACATTACAGCCTTATTCTACAATTGATTAAATTGTTTTTTTCATCATCAATCTACACACAATACCCCATAATGACAAAGCAAAAACAGGTTTTTAGAAATGTTTGCTCATTTATTAAAAATAGAAAACTGAAATATACATTTACATAAGTATTCAGACCCTTGTCTCAGTACTTTGTTGAAGCACCTTTGGTAGCGATTACAGTATCGACTCTTCTTGGGTATGACGCTACAACCTTGGCACACCTGTATTTGGGGAGTTTCTCCCATTATTCTCTACAGATCCTCTCAAGCTCTGTCAGGTTGGATGGGGAGCATTGTTGCACAGCTATTTTCAGGTCTCTCCAGAGACGTTAGATCGGGTTCCAGTCCGGGCTCTGGCTGGGCCACTCAGGGACATTGAGACTTGTCCCGAAGCCACTCCTGCGTTGTCTTGGCTGTGTGCTTAGGGTCGTTGTCCTGTTGGAAGGTGAACCTTCGCCCCAGTCTGAGGTCCTGAGTGCTCTGGAACATATTTTCATCAAGGATCTCTCTGTACTTTTCTCCGTAAATCTTTGCCTCGATCCTGACTAGTCACCCAGTCCCTGCTGCTGAAAAACATCCCCACAGCATGATACTGCTACCACCATACTTCACTGTAGGGATAGTGCCAGGTTTCCTCCAGACGTGGCGCTTGGCATTCAGGCCAAATATTAAAATCTTGGTTTCATCAGACCAGAGAATCTTGTTTCTCATGGTCTGAGAGTCTTTAGGTGCCTTTTGGCAAACTCCAAGCGTTCTGTCATGTGCCTTTTACTGAGGAGTGGCTTCCGTCTGGCCACTCTACCATAAAGGCCTGATTGGTGGAGTGCTGCAGAGATGGTTGTCCTTCTGGAAGGTTCTCCCATCTCCACAGAGGAACTCTAGAGCTCTGTCAAAGTGACCATCGGGTTCTTGGTCACCTCCCTGGCCAAGGCCCTTCTCCCCCGATTGCTCAGTTTGGCCGGGCGTCCAGCTTTAGGAAGAGTCTTGGTTGTTCGAAACTTCTTCCATTTAAGAATGATGGAGGCCACTGTGTTCTTGGGGACCTTCAATGCTGCAGACATTTTTTGGTACCCTTCCCTACATCTGTGCCTCGACACAATCCTTTCTCAGAGCTCTACAGACAATTCCTTCGACCTCATGGCTTGGTTTTTGCTCTGACATGCACTGTCAACAGTGGGACCGTATATAGACAGCTGTGTGCCTTTCCAAATCATGTCCAATCAATTGAATTTACCACAGGTGGACTCCAGTCAAGTTGTAGAAACATCTCAAGGATGATCAATTGAACCAGGATGCACCTGAGCTCAATTTCAAGTCTCATAGCAAAGAGTGTGTATACTTATGTAAATAAGGTATCTGTTTTTTATTTTGAATTAATTTGCAAAAATGTACATTTTGTCATTATGGGGTATTGTGTGTAGATTGATGAGAATTTTAGAATAAAATGTACATTTTTAAAACCTAGTTCCGTAACCATCTCACTTGTTAGCTGGCAATGAACTATGTGGCCATTGAGGACAGTAGTGTCAATCAGATGGAAAAATATATTACCACTTGGTGGTACATGCCACAAAGCTGTTTATCATGTCTGCCTTATCCACTGACTCCATTTTGCGATTATAGTCAAGCACACGGTCTGATTTGATCTTTCTCTCTCCCTTCAGGTGGTCCACCTTCCCTGTGGCTTGCTCTTCTCCTGTAGCTCCAAAGCATAACGATTGGTCTCCTCCACTATGTCTCCCACCAGCTCCTCTATCAGAAACAGCTTGAAGCACTCCGCCTCAGAGGGAGATGGCAAGCGGCTTTGCGCTCCAGACTGGGACTCATCAAAGCCAACAGCAGGGCGAGGTGGGGTTAAATGACTGGCAGCCTTCCAGCTACCGCAGACCTCATGTACACGCTTCATCACCATCATCTTCAAAAGGAACCTGGGACTTTGTCGGTGGGCGAGCGGTCCTCAGATTCAGGGTTCTCAATGGCCAAAAGGTTGGGGGCAGTTCCTCACTGTCAGAATCTGATTCCTCACTTTCATACTTACTCATTGTCCGAATTTACACATTTGTGAGTTGTCTCTGTTTGAAAGACATTGCTAATGCTACATCTTAGCCCACTAGCTACATACAACACTGTATGGCCCCGAGTGAGTGTCAGGGGTGACGTGATTGGCTGTCTGCACCACCACTTATCAATTAATCTAACATAGCAGGCGTAAAAGAAAGGCCTGAACTAGATCCCCTACATACTGGTCTTGTCGAGAAGAAAAACAACTGTTGGGGGAGGTTCTCTTCTGCACTGTTCAACCAATCCAGTAAATGTGGAGGAGGAGTTCAAATGGAGTGTCACCTTGTTAACGTCCAAAGGCGGAAGTCGCATCACAGGTTCTCTTTTCATTTCCCCTGAAAACCGGAACATTCGGTTTTTGGGGACTCGGCAGAGGACATGTATCAGTAAATCTCTATCAGAAAATTGTTTGTGTGGTTATTATTTCTTTATTCACTGTTTTATTCACGTTTTCAAGTACTTGTGACAAATCATGCATTCCGATTCTTGCGTACATTTTAAAGGACGCATGTGTAAAATACTTCTTTGAAGGTTGTACTGATTTTGATGAGCTAATGATAAACTAATTTCCGGCTATGTGCGCAACCATGTTTTTTGCCATTGTCATCATTTTAATGCATTCTGGGTGTCAGGTAAACATCTGTCAGACCAAAGATGTTATAACAAAACAAGACAAGGTGAAGGGATGTCTTTTGGGTAAACGTCCCGAAGTGAATGATGGGAAGTGAAAGATGGGAGTTACTTATCTTGTCCTATGAAACTCCCCAGACGACACACACTCCCTTCAACATGCATACTGCAAACAGACCCAACTCATCTTGTCACCTTGTCTTACCATTGGTTGACGCGTAAAAACAAATATGGTTGCGCGAACAAACTCTAGCCACTGTCGGATTACTTTGGACTTTTAGAAAGTGTTTTACTCAATTTAACTCACCCGTGATGTGATCAATTGTAAATACTAATTGCTATTATCTAATTCATATTATGGTTTCTTTCAGCCAAGAGTTAGCTAAATATGACCGCTTGTGTTGCTCAGTCTTTCCTCAGTCAGTGCTAGGACCAACACAACCTACCTTTTCCGAGTTGGATGATAATTGTTTTATGCTGTTGCTTCTTCTGTGAATGTCTGAACATCTGCATCCAAAAATATACTGCTCACATTGAGGACATACAGTTGTAAAGACTGTGTTTGTGCAAAATGTTTCTGTGAAAAAAACAGTGTGGCCAGCTCAAATGCTGACTGTTATGTCAATTGTAACTAGATGTTCTTATGAAGTGTTCTAATCACACTGCTGCAGGGATCACTGTAGAATGATCACACCTGTTTGATTGTATGCATCAAAAGGTTAATCAGCTGTGTTTGCTAGGGATTGGGGAAAAGTGTGACACCACTCCAGCCCCTGAGGATTTTGCTCTATTTTGGTAGATTCTGCTCTATCAGTAGAAAACATAGCCTGCATGGTGATACGTCAGCACTTACGACCAACAGCAGGACCAGCTAACTTGCCCACTCTAGCTAGCTAGCTGGCTATCACTATCAGTTTACAGAGTCACGTTTAACCAACAACAAAAAAACGATTACAATCTATTTGTGGACTAATTATTTCTGAGTGAGCGTGCACATTCTATTTCTGCATTCTGTAGATGAGACTGCTCTCCATTTCTTCTTAAATAAAATGTTTTATTGGCATCTAAAAACCTTGGTTTCAGTTCACTGTGGCAACAAATGAAAGCTATGCAAATTCACTATTTACCTCAAAGTGACTGCAAACTTACAGTGAGCTCCATAATTCACTGGACAGTGACCATTCTTTTGTTATTTTGGTTCTGTACTCTAGCACTTTGAGTTTGAAAGGATACAATGACAATGAGGGTGAAGTGCAGACTGTCAGCTTTAATTTGAGGGTATTTTCATACATATCGGATGAACCGTTTACGAATTATAGAAGCTTTTGTACATGGTCCCCCCCATTTTCGGGCATCAAAAATCATTGGACAGTTTAACATAATGTAGAATAAAGTAATCATTGTTAATATTTGGTCGCATATCCTTTGCATGCAATGACTGCTTGAAGTCTGCGATGCATCGCCATCACCAGACGCTGGGTATCTTCCCTGGTGATGCTCTGCCAGGCCTGTACTGCAGCCATCTTCAGTTCCTGCTTGTTTCGGGGACTTATTGCCTTAAGTCTCCTCTTCAGCATGTAAAATGCATGTTCAATTGGATTCAGATCTGGTGATTGACTCGGCCAGTCAAGGTTTTTCCACTTTTTGGCCATCAAAAACCCCTTTGTTGCTCTAGCAGTATGTTTAGGGTCATTGTCTTGTTGCGTGATTAAGTGCCGTCTAATGAGTTTTGAGGCATTTGGTTTTATCTGAGCAGATAAAATATTTCTGTAGACTTCAGAATTCATTGTTCTACTTCTGTCTGCAGTCACATCATCGATGAAGACAAGTGAGCCTGTTCCACTGGCAGCCATACAGGCCCAAGCCATAACACCCCCTCCACCATGTTTCATGGATGAGGTGGTATGCTTTGGATCATGGGCATTTCTTTTTTTTCTCCACACTTTTGTCTTTCCATCACTCTGGTACATGTTAATCTTTGTCTCATCTGTCCACAATATTTTTTCCAGAACTCTTGGGGTTCTTTTAGGTGCTTTTTAGCAAACTGTAATCTTGCCTTTCTGTTCTTCAGGCTTATCAGTGGTTTGCATCTTGTAGTGTACCCTCTGTAGTCCTGCTGGTGTAGTCTTCTGCGTATGGTAGACTTTGACACATCTACACCTGCATCCAGGAGAGTGTTTTTGATCTGTTGGGCTGTTATCAGGGGTTTTTTCTTCACCATAGAGAGTATTCTCCGGTCATCCACTACAGTGGTCTTCCTCTGTCTACCGGGTCTTTTGACATAATTGAGTTCACCGGTTGTTTTTTTCTTGTTAATGATGAACAAAACTGTTGACTTGGGCATGGCCAGGGTTTTTGCAATGTTCCTGAATGATTGATTTTCATTTCTGAGCCTTATGACGGCCAACTTCATTTGCATCGACACTGCTGTCTTCCTCATGTTGTCACACCCCAATAACAACCTCCAAAGGCAATAGCAACGTCTAGAATCATTACTATTCATCAACAGCTCTCCTGCATTCACTAACGACACAAATGAATACACCTGCCTAACGACACACATCTGTGAAGCCAATTTAACAAATACTTGTAGTACCTTAAAATGGGGGGACCATGTACAAAAGGTGCTGTCATTTCTAAACGGTTCATCCGATATGTATGAAAATACCCTCAAATTAAAGCTGACAGTCTGCACTTCACGCTCATTGTCATTGTATCCTTTCAAACTCAAAGTGCTAGAGTACAGAACCAAAATAACAAAACAATGGTCACTGTCCAATGAATTATGGAGCTCACTGTATATTTGGACTCGATGGGATTCCTGAAGTTGGTAGATGTCTTGGTCAACTAGCTAACAAATATATGCTCTGTTTTGAAAGATAATTGTAGGAAAGCTAGATAATCATCAAGCCATGATTTTAACTCTCTCACCCATGATGAAGTATTCACTTCAAATTCTCAGCAGGGGTGTCTAAATATTTGTAAACAATGATTTAAACAATAGATCAAAGTGTGCAGTAGTTGGGCGCCTAGTGTGAATTGACGCAGTCAAATATTCGCTGTTGACACACGTCTTCCATTTGATTTGGGCTTAACCCTTTGACGCGTACGATCACATATTTGTGATCATTGTTGAGTGGTCCCTGCAGTATACCATCGCAAATAATGTATGTGATTAGAACAGTAGCAACAGAACATAGATGCAACAAACACGTCTAAACAGCATTGTTGGCTGAAAAGCATCTAAACAATGTTTTGTAGTGATGGGAAATAAAGGTCTTCACAACTTTATTCCTCAATTTGACCTTTTATTGTAGAAGATAAATGTGAACTTCATCATCCAAACATCACACGGAACACATCCACAGCTAAACTCATTCCATAAATCAGTCTAAATAATAGGTTGCGCTTACAAAAAACTAAACATAACAGCTAACAGCTAGACTTCTTTACAATGTACCACATCTCTGGTGAGCACAAGGGAGAAATGTAATATTGTTTAGAAAAGAGATGTGTCAGCTAAGCTAACAGCAGCTACATTCTTTATGATGGCAGCCATTACATTTACATTTACGTCATTTAGCAGACGCTCTTATCCAGAGCGACTTACAAATTGGTGCATTCACCCTATAGCCAGTGGGATAACCACTTTACAATTGTTTTTTTGTTTTGTTTTGTTTTTTTTGGGGGGGGGGGTTAGAAGGATTACTTTATCCTATCCCAGGTATTCCTTAAAGAGGTGGGGTTTGAAATGTCTCCGGAAGGTGGTGAGTGACTCCGCTGTCCTGGCGTCGTGAGGGAGCTTGTTCCACCATTGGGGTGCCAGAGCAGCGAACAGTTTTGACTGGTTTCCATGTTTGTTTATATTTGATAAGCAAAAACTCCCTAATGCCAGAATACCATTCACTATAAGACCCAAATAAACAAAGTCAAAGTCAAAGATGGCTGCGCCTTTTGCCTGAAAAAGATGAACTTAGTTTGGCCACTTTTCAGCATATTAGAATTCTTCGATGTACTTGTTACAGTGTATACAAGAACTGGAGCACATGACTTGACAAGTCGTTTACCATTTTTGACAAATCACAAAGCAAATAAAATGTTATCACCTCACAGATCATCACTCGAAATACAAGCCTACTGCCTAGCCTAACCGTAGCGCAAAAGCTAAATAGGGATGGACAATTTTAGGGGGGTTTGTGGGGGGTTTTCATGTCCAATGGCTGGTAGCAATGGGGGAAATTATGTAGGAAATATTACTATGATGGGGGATTTATCAATAAATGGGGGGCAAACAGGAGAAGTTTATACACTAAATAAAAATAAAACGCCTGGAAAGGAGGGTCTGAGCTGGCAACCCTGAGGTACCAAAGTTACAATTTGATGCCGCTTTCAAAACAACTGGGAACTCGGAAATCTCCGACTTCATTGCATTCAAGACAACTGGGAACAACTACAGTTGAAGTCGGAAGTTTACATACACTTAGGTTGGAGTCATTAAAACTAGTTTTTCAACCACTCCACACATTTCTTGTTAACTAACTATAGTTTTGGCAAGTCGGGTAGGACATCTACTTTGTGCATGACACAAGTAATTTTTCAAACAATTGTTTACAGACAGATTATTTCACTTATAATTCACTGTATCACAATTCCAGTAGGTCAGAAGTTTACATGTACTAAATTGACTGTGCCTTTAAACAGCTTGGAAAAATCCAGAAAATGATGTCATGGCTTTAGAAGCTTCTGATAGGCTAATTGACATCATTTGAGTCCATTGGAGGTCTACCTGTGGATATATTTCAGGGCCTACCTTCAAACTCAGTGCCTCTTTGCTTGACATCATGGGAAAATCAAAAGAAATCAGCCAAGACCTCAGAAAAAAAAGTTCATCCTTGGGAGCAATTTCCAAAAACCTGAAGGTACCACGTTCATCTGTACAAACAATAGTACGCAAATATAAACACCATGGGACCACGCAGTCGTCATACCGCTCAGGAAGGATACGTGTTCTGTCTCCTAGAGATTAACGTACTTTGGTGCGAGAAGTGCAAATAAATCCCAGAACAACAGCAAAGGACCTTGTGAAGATGCTGGAGGAAACAGGTACAAAAGTAACAGTAAAACGAGTCCTATATCGACATAACATGAAAGGCTGCTCAGCAAGGAAGAAGCCACTACTCCAAAACCGCCATAAAAAAGCCAGACAACAGTTAGCAGCTGCACATGGGGACAAAGATTGTACTTTTTGGAGAAATGTCCTCTGGTCTGATTAAACAAAAATATAACTGTTTGGCCATAATGACCATCGTTATGTTTGGAGGAAAAAGGGGCAGCTTGCAAGCCGAAGAACACCATCCCAACCGTGAAGCACGGGGGTGGCAGCATCATGCTGTGGGGGTGCTTTGCTGCAGGAGGGACTGGTGCACTTCACAAAATAGATGGCATCATGAGGAAGGAAAATTATGTGGATATATTGAAGCAACATCTCAAGACATCAGTCAGGACGTTAAAGCTTGGTCGCAAATGGGTCTTACAAATGGACAATGACCCCAAGCATACTTCCAAAGTTGTGGCAAAATGGCTTAAGGACAACAAAGTCAAGGTATTGGAGTGGCCATCACAAAGCTCTGACCTCAATCCTATAGAACATTTGTGGTTAGAACTGAAAAAGCCTGTGCGAGCAAGGAGGCTTACAAATCTGACTCAGTTACACCAGCTCTGTCAGGAGGAATGGGCCAAAATTCACTCAACTTATTGTGGGAAGCTTGTGGAAGGCTACCCGAAACGTTTGACCCAAGTTAAACAATTTAAAGGCAATGCTACCAAATACTAATTGAGTGTATGTAAACTTCTGACCCACTAGGAATGTGATAAAATAAATAAAAGCTGAAATAAATCATTCTCTCTACTATTATTCTGACATTTCACATTCTTAAAATAAAGTGGTGATCCTAACTGACCTAAGACAGGGAATTTTTACTATGATTAAATGTCAGTAATTGTGAAAAACTGAGTTTAAATGTATTTGTCTGAGGTGTATGTAAACTTCCGACTTCAACTGTAGATCCGACTGGGAAATATATTTTTGAATGGTCATCCAACTCAGAATTCCAACTCGGGAACTCAGGCTTCTTTCTAGAGCTCTGACTTTCCAACCTGATGATCACTGACGTCATGATTTGACCTTGTATTCTTCCGAGTTCCTAGTCACTGTAAGTCAGTTGAGTGAACTATCACTTCACCTCATTTATTATAACATCTTTGGTCTGACAGACATTTACGTGACAAACAGAATGCATTGTAGAATGCATTGTATGATGTCAAACACAGTTGAAGTCGGAAGTTTACATACACCTTAGCCAAATACATTTAAACTCAGTTTTTCACAATTCCTGCCATTTAATCCTAGTAAAAATTCCCTGTCTTAGGTCAGTTAGGATCACCACTTCATTTTAAGAATGTGAAATGTCAGAATTATAGTGGAGAGAATGATTTATTTGAGCTTTTATTTCTTTCATCACATTCCCAGTGGGTCAGAAGTTTACATACACTCAATTAGTATTTGGTAGCATTGCCTTTAAATTGTTTAACTTTGGTCAAACGTTTCGGGTAGCCTTCCACAAGCTTCCCACAATAAGTTGGGTGAATTTTGGCCCATTCCTCCTGAAAGAGTTGGTGTAACTGAGTCAGGTTTGTAGGCCTCCTTGCTCGCACGCGCTTTTTCAGTTCTGCCAACACCTTTTTCTATAGGATTGAGGTAAGGGCTTTGTGATGGCCACTCCAATACCTTGACTTTGTTGTCCTTAAGCCATTTTGCCACAACTTTGGAAGTATGCTTGGGGTCATTGTCCATTTGGAAGACCCATTTACGGCCAAGCTTTAACGTCCTGACTGATGTCTTGAGATGTTACTTCAATATATCCACATAATTTTCCTTCCTCATGATGCCATCTATTTTGTGAAGTGCACCAGTCCCTCCTGCAGCAAAGCAAATCAAATCAAATCAAATCAAACCCCCACAGCATGATGCTGCCACCCCCGTGCTGCACGGTTGGGATGGTATTCTTTGGCTTGCAAGCTATCCCCTTTTTCCTCCAAACATAACAATGGTCATTATGGCCAAACGGTTCTATTTTTGTTTCACCAGACCAGAGGACATTTCTCCAAAAAGTACGATCTTTGTCCCCATGTGCAGTTGCAAACCGTAGTCTGGCTTTCTTATGGTGGTTTTGGAGCAGTAGCTTCTTCCTTGCTGAGCGGCCTTTCAGGTTATGTCGATATAGGACTCGTTTTACTGTGGATATAGATACTTTTGTACCTGTTTCCTCCAAGGTCCTTTGCTGTTGTTCTGGGATTGATTTGCACTTTTCGGTAGCTAGGTTAGGACATCTACTTTGTGCATGACACAAGTAATTTTTCCAACAATTGTTTACAGACAGATTATTTCACTTATAATTCACTGTATCACAATTCCAGGTTATGTCGATATAGGACTCGTTTTACTGTGGATATAGATACCTTTCAGGTTATGTCGATATAGGACTCGTTTTACTGTGGATATAGATACTTTTGTACCTGTTTCCTCCAAGGTCCTTTGCTGTTGTTCTGGGATTGATTTGCACTTTTCGCACCAAAGTACGTTTTCGCACCAAAGTACGTTAATCTCTAGGAGACAGAACGCATCTCCTTCCTGAGCGGTATGACGGCTACGTGGTCCCATGGTGTTTATACTTGCGTACTATTGTTTGTAGAGATGGCATATTATTATTATTATGAACGTTGTACCTTCAGGCATTTGGAAATTGCTCCCAAGGATGATCCAGACTTGTGGAGGTCTACAATTTTTTTGATGTCAAGGAAAGAGGCACTGAGTTTGAAGGTAGGCCTTGAAATACATCCACAGGTACACCTCCAATTGACTCAAATTATGTAAATTAGCCTATCAGAAGCTTCTAAAGCCATGACATCATTTTCTGGAAATTTCTAAGCTGTTTAAAGGCACAGTCAACTTAGTGTATGTAAACTTCTAACCCACTGGAATTGTGATACAGTGAATTATAAGTGAAATAATCTGTCTGTAAACAATTGTTGGAAAAATTACTTGTGTCATGCACAAAGTAGATGTCCTAACCTAACTACAGTTTGTTAACAAGACATTTGTGGAGTGGTTGAAAAACGAGTTTTAATGACTCCAACCTAAGTGTATGTAAACTTCCGACTTCAACTGTAGTTGGCAAATAGCTTAGCATTAGCTCATCATAATCAGTACAACCTTCAAAAAAGTATTTTATGCACATCATATGTGTCCATTACAATCTTTGCAAGAATCGGAATGCATGATTTGTCATCAGTACTTGAAAACGTGAATAAAACAGTAAATACATTATGCGCCACACATACATACACATACAAGGCCTGCTCAGTATAATTGGTTGAGACTTTAGTAAGAGAGACCAGTATTCAAAATGCATAATTACGATAGTACAATAACCAATAATTGGTTGTCATATTAATAATGAGAAAAAAAATACTATACAATCCTACTGATACTGAACTCAATTAAAGAAAGTGTTGATGTGAATATTTCTTTATGGAGAAATGTTAATTAATGTCTCAATTGTACCCACACTATTGACTAATTTCTATTGTGACTGATGTTTAAATCTTGTCCTTTCTTAAACCTCAGAACCAACATTATAATGCTATTCAACAAAATGTCCTTTGACACATCCATTCAATTCATTTTAATGGCATTAAGAAATGTTTGAGGAAGTGTTTTTATGAAAAAAAGGAAGCGACAAATTGAATATGATTTAAATCAACAAACAAACCATTAAGCGTCACAGTCTAAACTAATTTACACATTAATAAACGACCCCAAGAGCTACAACTTTATTGTCTAGAGAGGGGAGTGAAAGTATGAGAATATTAAAAAAAAAACATTTTCATTTCAGTCATTAGTTTCTCATCTTTGATGATTGAATGAATGGGATAACACAAATGGGGAAGTGGAAAATATGGTCATGCTGTTTGATATTCCCTTACCCTACATTTGGTGATGCCAAACCCAAATCCTACAATGGTGCCGGGGGGGATGGCTGCCGTTTTACGGGCTCCAAACCAACCGTGCTATTTTGTAAGTTTTTTTTCGCATCGTTTGTAACTTATTTTGTTGCTGCTACCGTCTCTTATGACCGAAAGGATCTTCTGGACATCAGAACAGCGATTACTCACCTCAAACCTGACCAAGATTTTTTATTTAATGAGTCCGACGTGAAGGATATACTGCTCTCAAGAGACCAGGCCCAAATCCCTGTCATTTGCATGCAGAAAAGGCGGAGATACAGAGGGAGAAGGTCGGGGTGTCTTGTTAGGATTCGTAGGCGAGTGAGCAAATCGCCATTACCATCGGTTCTATTGGCCAACGTGCAATCACTGGAAAACAAACTCGATGATTTACGGTCGAGACTATCCTACCAACGTGACATTAAAATTGGTAGTATCTCATGTTTCACTGAGTCGTGGCTGAACGACGACACGGATATAGAGCTGGCTGGGTTTTCTGTGCATCTGCAGGACAGAGCAGCTACGTCTGGTAAGACGAGGGGCGGGGGTGTGTGTCTATTTGTAAACAACAGCTGGTGCGCAATGTCTAATATTAAAGAAGTCTGAAGGTATTGTTCGCCTGAGGATAAGCTGTAGACCACACTATCTACCAAGAGAGTTCTCATCTATATTATTCGTAGCCGTCTATTTACCACCACAAACCGATGCTGGCACTGACCGCACTCAACGAGCTGTATAAGGCCATAAGCAAACAAGAAAATGCTCACCCAGAAGCGGCGCTCCTAGTGGCCGGGGACTTTAATAAAGGCAAACTTAAATCCGTTGTACCTCATTTCTACCAGCATGTATAGCTAAACCTGCCTTAGTTAGCTCCTTTGTCCCTCCGCCCATACACTCAGAGACCGACTCAATTGATGCCTCTAGAGATACTATCTCTTTCATTGTTACCCAACGCTTAGGTTTACCTCCACTTTACTCATATCCTTCCATATCCTTGTCTGTACATAATGCCCTGAATCTTTTCTATAACACCCGGAAATCTGCCCCCTTTATTCTATGTACCCAACGCACTAGAAGACCAGTTCTTAAAGCCTTTAGCCGTATCCTTATTCTAGTCCTCCTCTGTTCCTCTGGTGATGTAGAGGCGAACCCAGGGCCTGTAGCCCCCAGTATCACTCCTACTCCCCAGGAGCTATCATTTGATGACTTCTGTAATCGCAAAAGTCTTGGTTTCTTGCACATAAATATCAGAAGTCTACTTCCTAAGTTTGAGTTATTCACTGCGTTAGCACACTCTGCCAACCCTGATGTTCTAGCAGTGTCTGAATCCTGGCTCAGGAAGGCCACCAAAAATTCTGAAATTTCCATCCCCAACTATAACATTTTCCGTCTAGATAGAACTGCCAAAGGGGGTGGAGTTGCAATCTACTGTAGAGATAGCCTGCAGAGCTCTATCATACTATCCAGGTCTGTGCCCAAACAGTTTGAGCTTCTACTTCTAAAAATCCACCTTTCCAGAAATAAGTCTCTCACTGTTGCCGCTTGCTACAGACCCCCCTCAGCCCCCAGCTGTGCCCTGGACACCATATGTG
Source organism: Coregonus lavaretus (assembly GCF_964263955.1). Taxonomy (NCBI): domain Eukaryota; kingdom Metazoa; phylum Chordata; class Actinopteri; order Salmoniformes; family Salmonidae; genus Coregonus; species Coregonus lavaretus. The sequence continues at coordinate 19,151,600 of NC_139993.1, forward strand.
AATTGATTGCCCCCCATTTATCCTCTGAGTTTGTACTGCTTGGTGACCTAAATTGGGATATGCTTAATACCCCAGCCATCCTACAATCCAAGCTAGATGCCCTCAACCTCACGCAAATTATCAACGAACCTACCAGGTACAACCCTAAATCCTTAAACATGGGTACCCTCATAGATATCATCCTGACTAACATACCCTCTAAATACACCTCAGCTGTCTTCAACCAGGATCTCAGCGATCACTGCCTTATTGCCTGCGTCCGTAACGGGTCTGCGGTCAAACGACCACCCCTCATCACTGTCAAACGCTCCCTAAAACACTTTAGCGAGCAGGCCTTCCTAATTGACCTGGCCCAGGTATCCTGGATGGATATAGATCTCATTCCGTCAGTAGAGGATGCCTGGTTGTTCCTTAAAAGTAATTTCCTCTCAATCTTAAATAAATATGCCCCATTCAAAAAATACAGAACTAAGAACCGATATAGCCCCTGGTTCTCCTCAGACTTGACTGCCCTTGACCAGCACAAAAACATCCTGTGGCGTACAGCATTAGCATCAAATAGCCCCCGCGATATGCAACTTTTCAGGGAAGTTAGGAACCAATATACACAAGCAGTCAGGAAAGCAAAGGCTAACTTTTTCAAACAGAAATTTGCATCCTGTAGCACTAACTCCAAAAAGTTTTGGGACACTGTAAAGTCCATGGAGAATAAGAGCACTTCCTCCCAGCTGCCCACTGCACTGAGGCTAGGAAACACTATCACCACCGATAAATCTACAATAATCGAGAATTTCAACAAGCATTTTGCTACAGCTGGCCATGCTTTCCATCTGGCTACCACTAACCCGGCCACCAACTCTGCACCCTCTGCTGCAACTTGCCCATGCCCCCCCCGCTTCTCCTTCACACAAATTCAGACAGCTGATGTTTTGAAAGCGCTGCAAAATCTGGACCCCTACAAATCAGCTGGGCTAGACAATCTGGACCCTTTCTTTCTAAAACTAGCCGCCGAAATTGTCGCAACCCCTATTACTAGTCTGTTCAACCTCTCTTTCATAACGTCTGAGATCCCCAGAGATTGGAAAGCTGCCGCGGTCATCCCCCTCTTCAAAGGGGGTGACACTCTAGATCCAAACTGCTACAGACCTATATCCATCCTGCCCTGCCTTTCGAAAGTATTCGAAAGCCAAGTTAACAAACAGATCACCGACCATTTCGAATACCACCGTACCTTCTCCGCTATGCAATCCGGTTTCCGAGCTGGTCACGGGTGCACTTCAGCCACGCTCAAGGTCCTAAACGATATTATAACCACGATTGATAATAGACAGTACTGTGCAGCCGTCTTCATCGACCTGGCCAAGGCTTTCGACTCTGTCAACCACCGCATTCTTATTGGCAGACTAAATAGCCTTGGTTTCTCAAATGACTGCCTCGCCTGGTTCACCAACTACTTCTCAGATAGAGTTCAGTGTGTCAAATCGGAGGGCCTGTTGTCTGGACCTATGGCAGTCTCTATGGGGGTGCCACAGGGTTCAATTCTTGGGCCGACACTTTTCTCCGTGTATATCAATGATGTCGCTCTTGCTGCTGGTGACTCTCAGATCCACCTCTACGCAGACGACACCATTTTGTATACATCTGGCCCTTCATTGGACACTGTGTTAACAAACCTCCAAACGAGCTTCAATGCCATACAACAATCCTTCAGTAGCCTTCAACTGCTCTTAAACACTAGTAAAACTAAATGCATGCTTTTCAATCGAACGCTGCTAGCACCCGCCCACCCGACTAGAATCACCACTCTCGACGGGTCTGACCTAGAGTATGTGGACAACTACAAATATCTAGGTGTCTGGTTAGACTGTAAACTCAACTTCCAGACTCACATAAAGAATCTCCAATCCAAAGTTAAATCTAGAATCGGCTTCCTATTTCGCAACAAAGCCTCCTTCACTCATGCTGCCAAACATGCCCTCGTAAAACTGACTATCCTACCGATCCTTGACTTCGGCGATGTCATTTACAAAATAGCCTCCAACACTCTACTCAGCAAATTGGATGTAGTCTATCACAGTGCCATCCGTTTTGTCTCCAAAGCCCCATACACTACCCACCACTGTGACCTGTACGCTCTTGTTGGCTGGTCCTCACTACATGTTCGTCGTCAAACCCACTGGCTCCAGGCCATCTATAAATCACTGCTAGGCAAATCCCCGCCTTATCTTAGCTCATTGGTCACCATAGCAGCACCCACCCGTAGTCTGCGCTCCAGCAGGTATATCTCACTGGTCATTCCCAAAGCCAACACCTCCTTTGGCCGCCATTCCTTCCAGTTCTCTGCTGCCAATGACTGGAACGAATTGCAAAAATCTCTGAAGCTGGAGACTCTTATCTCCCTCAATAACTTTAAGCATCAGTTGTCAGAGCACCTTACCGATCACTGCACCTGTACACAGCCCATCTGAAATTAGCCCACCCAACTACCTCATCCCTATATTGTTATTTATTTTGCTCTTTTGCACCCCAGTATCTCTATTTGCACATCATCTCTTGCACATCTAGCATTCCAGTGTTAATACTATTGTAATTATTCTGCACTATAGCCTATTTATTGCCTTACCTCCATAACTTGCTACATTTGCACACACTGTATATATATTTTCTGTTGTATTTCTGACTTTATGTTTTTTTTACCCCATATGTAACTCTGTGTTGTTTTTATTGCACTACTTTGCTTTATCTTGGCCAGGTCGCAGTTGTAAATGAGAACCTGTTCTCAACTGGCTTACCTGGTTAAATAAAGGTGAAATAAAAAATAAATAAATAAAAAATGTCACAAGTGCAACCAGAGGAAAGAAAACTCGTCCTCCATTTGGCAAATCTGACCATCATTCTATCCTCCTGATTCCTGCTTATAAGCAAAAATTAAAGCAGGAAGTACCAGTGACTCGCTCAATACGGAAGTGGTCAGATGACACGGATGCTATGCTACAGGACTGTTTTGCTAGCACAGACTAGAATATGTTCCGTGATTCATCCAATGGCATTGAGGAATATACTTTCTCAGTCACCGGCTTCATCAATAAGTGCATTGACGATGTCGTCCCCACAGTGACCATACGTACATATCCCAACCAGAAGCCATGGATTACAGGCAACATCCGCACCAAGCTAAAGGCTAGAGCTGCCGCTTTCAAGGAGCGGGACACTAATCCGGACGCTTATAAGAAATTCTGCTATGCCCTCAGACAAACCATCAAACAGGCAAAGCGTCAATACAGGACTAAGATTAAATCCTACTACACCGGCTCTGATGCTCGTCGGATGTGGCAGGGCTTGCAAACTATTATGGACTACAAAGGGAAACCCAGCCGCGAGCTGCCCAGTGATGCGACCCTACCGGATTAGCTAAATGCCTTTTATGCTCAACTCGAGGCAAGCAACACTGAAGCGTGCATGAGACCACCAGCCGTTCTAGATGACTATGTGATCACGCTCTCCATAGCCGATGTGAGCAATACCTTTAAACAGGTCAACATTCACAAGGCCGCGGGGCCATACGGATGACCAGGGCGTGTACTCAGAGCATGCGCGGACCAACTGACAAGTGTCTTCACTGACATTTTCAACCTCTCCCTGACCAATCTGTAATACCCACATGTTTCAAGCAGACCACCATAGTCCCTGTGCTCAAAAAGTGAAGGTAACCTGCATAAATGACTACCGCCCCGTAGCACTCACGTCTGTAGCCTTGAAGCGCTTTGAAAGGCTGGTCATGGCTCACATCAACACCATCATCCCGGAAACCCTACACCCACTCCAATTTGCATACTGCCCCAACAGATCCACAGATGATGCAATCTCAATCGCACTCCACACTGCCCTTTCCCATCTGGACAAAAGGAACACCTATGTGAAAATGCTGTTCATTGACTACAGCTCAGCGTTCAAAACCAGAGCGCCCACAAAGCTCATCACTAAGCTAAGGACCCTGGGACTAAACACCTCCCTCTGCAACTGGATGATGGACTTCCTGACGGGCCACCCCCAGGTGGTAAGGGTAGGCAACAACACATCTGCCACGCTGATCCTCAACACCGGGGCCCCTCAGGGGTGTGTGCTTACTCCCCTCCTGTACTCCCTGTTCACCCACGACTGCGTGGCTAAGCACGACTCCAACACCATCATTACGTTTGCTGACGACACAACAGTGGCCTGATCACCGACAATGATTAGACAGCCTATAGGGAGGAGATCAGAAACCTGGCAGGGTGATGCCAGGACAACAACCTCTCCCTCAATGTGAGCAAGACAAAGAAGATGATCGTGGACTACAGGAAAAGGAGGGCCGAACAGGCCCCCATTAACATCGACGGGGCTGTAGTGGAGCGTGTCGAGAGTTTCAAGTTCCTTGGTGTCCACATCACCAACAAACTATCATGGTCCAAACACACCAAGACAGTCGTGAAGAGGGCACGACAACACCTTTTCCCCCTCAGGATATTGAAAAGATTTGGCATGGGTCCCAAGATCCTCAGAAAGTTCTACAGCTGCACCATCGAGAGCATCCTGACCGGTTGCATCACTGCCTGCTATGGCAACTGCTCGGCATCCTACCATAAGGCGCTACAGAGGGTAGTGCGTATGGCCCAATACATCACTGGGTTCAAGCTTCCTGCCATTCAGGACCTACAGTGAGGGAAAAAAGTATTTGATCCCCTGCTGATTTTGTATGTTTGCCCACTGACAAAGAAATGATCAGTCTATAATTTTAATGGTAGGTTTATTTGAACAGTGAGAGACAGAATAACAACAACAAAATGCAGGAAAACGCATGTCAAAAATATAATAAATTGATTTGCATTTTAATGAGGGAAATAAGTATTTGACCCCCTCTCAATCAGAAAGATTTCTGGCTCCCAGGTGTCTTTTATACAGGCAACGAGCCGAGATTATCGTCCCTGACATCTCCAGGGATGTCAGGGACAAGATTTTAGACCTACACAAGGCTGGAATGGGCTACAAGACCATCGCCAAGCAGCTTGGTGAGAAGGTGACAACAGTTGGTGCGATTATTCGCAAATGGAAGAAACACAAAATAACTGTCAATCTCCCTCGGCCTGGGGCTCCATGCAAGATCTCACCTCGTGGAGTTACAATGATCATGAGAACGGTGAGGAATCAGCCCAGAACTACACGGGAGGATCTTGTCAATGATCTCAAGGCAGCTGGGACCATAGTCACCAAGAAAACAATTGCTAACGCACTACGCCGTGAAGGACTGAAATCCTGCAGCGCCCGCAAGGTCCCCCTGCTCAAGAAAGCACATATACAGGCCCGTCTGAAGTTTGCCAATGAAAATCTGAATGATTCAGAGGAGAACTGGGTGAAAGTGTTGTGGTCAGATGCGACCAAAATCGAGCTCTTTGGCATCAACTCAACTCGCCGTGTTTGGAGGAGGAGGAATGCTGCCTATGACCCCAAGAACACCATCCCCACCGTCAAACATTGAGGTGGAAACATTATGCTTTGGGGGGGGGGGGGGGGGGGGGTTCTGCTAAGGGGACAGGACAACTTCACCGCATCAAAGGGACGATGGATGGGGCCATGTACCGTCAAATCTTGGGTGAGAACCTCCTTCCCTCATCCAGGGCATTGAAAATGGGTCATGGATGGGTATTCCAGCATGACAATGACCCAAAACACACGGCCAAGGCAACAAAGGCGTGTCTCAAGAAGAAGCACATTAAGGTCCTGGAGTGGCCTAGCCAGTCTCCAGACCTTAATCCCATAGAAAATCTGTGGAGGGAGCTGAAGGTTCGAGTTGCCTAACGTCAGCCTCAAAACCTTAATGACTTGGAGAAGATCTGCAAAGAGGAGTGGGACAAAATCCCTCCTGAGATGTGTGCAAACCTATGGCCAACTACAAGACACGTCTGACCTCTGTGATTGCCAACAAGGGTTTTGCCACCAAGTACTAAGAGGGGGTCAAATACTTATTTCCCTCATTCAAATGCAAATCAATTTATAACATTTTTGACATGCGTTTTCTGGATTTTCTGGTTGTTATTCTGTCTCTCACTGTTCAAATAAACCTACCATTAAAATTATAGACTGATCATGTCTTTGTCAGTGGGCAAACGTACAAAATCAGCAGGGGATCAAATGTCAGGAGCTTTAGGATGTTCTCATTTCTTTCATTTTACTAGTCCTCTACAAGACCATAACGCAATGTCCCGAGAACATCCTAAAATCGTCCTTGTGGATGTTCCAGGAACAAACTGGCCGCTAAACAAAACCTCCACAGGACCATGACACAATGTTCTGACGACTTTAGGCAACCATTCTGTGACGTTCCAGGGACATCCTAACGACTCGTTTTTTTATTTGCTGGATGCACTCTTCTTTCATAACCACCCTTAACGCACACCCTCTCAGCACAACTCTCCTCTTTTGTGATGATTGCTATAGTCTCCTCTGAGTCTGCTTTCTGTTAAGCACATTCCTCTCTGCTGGTGAGTCATGAGGCATATCTCAAAGCCATGTTTCAATCCCTGATATGAACTTGATACCGGTGGAGACACATCAGTTCAATTCAGGGCCTTAACTGTATATCAGTAGACTGCGATGTCAGTGGTTTCTCTCTTGGACATGGCGGTAGTGACTAGAGAGTGATTAAAGACAATTTCAATGTGCAGACAAGTTCTAAAACTCACAGCTTGCTGGCTGGTGATTAGTCAAGAGGAATGTTTCTAAACATGTCTCACTGTAGAGAACGACGTGCACATTTTCATAATCCATTTGTATTCTGCCTGGGCCAGTTGCCGCATTCTGAACATTTCTGCCATACAATGCCTAATCCAGAAGTGTTTTTTTGGCACCATCGGTCAGACATCTTTGATCCAGTAGGTTTTGACAGGAAAAACAAGAGAGGTTTCGGTAATTTTACGTGCTGCAGCTAAACTCGGCTCTTTTCATCTTTAGTCATTTAAACAGTCGATTACAGAGCAAAAATGCCAGGGAGCAAGCTGTGCGTGGAGAGACGAGATGATGGATTTAGTTGTTAAAGGTTGTTTTATGTTTTGTCTTTACTCCCTCAAAGACATATATCTGTGTCCGAATTCTGGGTCAAAAGGTCGGGGGAGATAATGCACAGGGCCCGGTTTCCCGAAAGTATCTTAAGGTTACGTTCATCAATAGAACCTTCATATGAGAGTCGTTAAATCACTGAGCTGTTTTCCAAAACCATCGTTACTAAAGTTGCACTTGAAAATGCTCGTTATGTACCGACTGCCTCAGACCACAGGTAGAACAACTAAGTTCATCGTTAGATGGATTTCTTTCCCTACTGCGTCACTTTATATATAAAAGATACTGTATCCGCTAAACATAGAATCAAGATGTTTATCTGTTTCTCTGTGATCGATGATAACTTCAAAACAAAGTTGACTACAAATTGTTAGAAACAAGCGAAAGGAAAAAAAGATGCTTCAAATGAAAACAGAGATGACTGCATTAAAAGATAAATAGCCCACAGTATAGGCTACACAGGCCTTTATAATTCAATAATATTGAAGTCAATTTCATGTTCATTCAATTTAGTTATATTTTGCTAGTTGTAGGCTACTTTCTGTAATTTTACTTCAATATATTTCATGATGTGTAACAACATGTGCTCAATGATGTGCAAATCATGATTTAGTGCATTATTATAGGGTAAGCAGTATAAGCAGACTCAATATTTGCAGCCATAGTTGATTATATATTTTTAGGAGCTGTTCCGTCATCAGTACTGTGGAATAATTTTAATGTCAATTTAAGATTTGAATGGAGAAAGCTGATCCGAGAGCAGTGTTGTCTTTCTTTCGATCCTATCAGTATCGACACATGCCTCAACGACGCACTTAGCGAACATACTATTTGCGTGGTCTTTTGGGAAACGCATGTTACATCTTCGGCCATTGTAGGAAACATGCATCGTTAAAACACTCTGAAGCCTAAGTTCCATCACTATCGGGAAACCGGACCCTGTTCAATAGAAATAAATAGTAGTGCCGTCTATTTGTAAGCACTAACAGAGGCTAACTCTGCCATTGCTCGTTGGCCAAAGCCTATGGGGAAATAAATGGGTTTTTTGTTGGGTTGTGAAGCATTTATGTAATCAAAATAAGCACATTAAGGCTTCATAATTCATAAAGGTCATGTTAACTGACATTATCGCAAAGAACAAAACATGTAAGTTCTCCTCAGCCTGTGTTAACCTCAGACCTTATTTTCGGCATTTATCCCAAAACCCCATTCTATCCCTATTCATTTCCCCCATAGAAATGTCTGAATGAACCAGAGGTTTCATTTCCGTTTTTTAGGACTGCAAACTGGCGAGCTCTATGGCAAAGCCTTTTCTAAAAATGGCACCAAAATGACACCGGTGGATTCAGATTAACAAACAGAAACTAAAATATCTCAAGATATGAATGTCCTATCAACGTGACATTTTCAGGGGTTATACAATAATATGAGCATTGGCTCTTTTCCTCTTTAGTCATTTAAACAGTCGATTACAGAGCAAAAATAACCAGGGAGCAAGCTGTGTGTGGAGAGACGAGATGAAGGATTTACCTGTGAAAGGTTATTTTATGTTTTGTCCTTTACTCCCTCAAAGACTTGATATGTGCTACCTAATTTGTCTCTTCCCACTAATATCTTCCCTAATTCAAGGTAGAGGTCTCCACAGCTCCAACAGACCCGAAATTCAGAGATCTGACCCGGGACCTGAGCGGGTACGGTCCTAAATCCTGAATTTTGTCTCGAATCTGGGTCGGGTCTAATGTAATTGCCACGGGTCTTGGGTAGGTGTGTAATTAAAATAGATTTAACAACTGGACCCATTTGACCCATTCATCCTCTGTTAATTTAATGTGTGAGGTGATGAGAACTGCGCCAGCCAATTCCAACTCAATGAAATGTATTGCTTATGTCCAGCTGAAAAGGGTTCTGGCCACTCACCTCATGTGAGAGAGAGAGAGCGAGTTAAAGGAGCCTTGGCCTAGGCCCTAGGCTACTGTTGATTGCGAAGATGGAGTCCTTTTTTTAGGAACAATCTTAAGTACTGTGTAGACCCAGTAAAATGTCACACTTTGAATTAGAGGTTTTCACAGGTCCAAAAAGTTGGACCCGTTCCGAAATGGACCCGAGGACAGTCAGAACCGTTCCTAAAAGGCCTGTGGAAAAACAGACTCAAACAGACCCGTGCCGGTTCAGATCCGAGAGTAGAAAGAGAGATAGAAAGAAAGAAACAGACTGGGTGCAACCAGCGTCATCAATAAACTAGCAATATTGGCCAAATTATCCACAGTTAGGCCTACGTGTCCTTAAAAATTGCCTACAACAAATTACTACTGAAGACCTCTATTCAAGGTGTGACACTTTACTGGGTCCACATAGTACTTAATAGGTCTGTACTCTTCCCACATTTAACATATCTTGCTCATCTAGATGGCCTCGTCTACCGCTCTTCTGACCAATTAGTCTGTATAATGTAAGTATATACAGACACACACACACACACAAACACACACACAGTAGTCTAAGTCTATGTGAGAGAGGGGTAAAAGGTGGAAGAGATGTCAAGGTAATGTGTGAGCTCATGATCATTATGCTCAGAGTTTAAACTCATCACAGTCTACATTTGAACCATCAAATGTCATCTCTCTCTCTCTCTCTCTCACACACTTTATTGGTTGTTGTATGACATTACAGATACTAATAATTTTTTGTTTGATATTCTCCCCATGTTTAAAAGACATCTTGCTTGTCTGGATGGCCTCTTCTACCCCTCTTCTGGCCAATTAGTCTGTATATAATGGAAGTACACACAGATTGTTGATTACATGAAAATGCTCATTCTGCTTTTTGTTTGATATGAATAGGCATGTATTCTTTGCATGTTCACTATGAACTATGGAACATAAGATACAATATGTACCTACTGTAATGACGTCTGTCTGTATGGACTGTTTTATCGTTGCTGCTAATAAATGGGCAAAAGACCCAACCAAGAATCTGTTTGGAAAGCGGTTTGTTGTGCACTCATTTATGAACTTGCAATCTCACCTATGCTAGAGTAGCTATCAGGAAGGTTAGCCGCCCCACCCACACACACTCACACACTGTGTAGTTTAAGGGAGGGGTAAAGGTTTGGTGAGTCTAGCATATATGGTGTTGGAGGAGATGCAAATAGAAATTGGCCATTGGAATGCATTGATTTGTATGCACTGCTATTGTTTAAAAAGTAGAAATAGTATCAAAAATATTTTCTCAGGTGATCTAATCTAAAGCAGTCTGTAATGTTAGTAAGGTGTCTCTAGCTTAAATGTTTTAGAGCAGGGGTGGGCAGAAGAAAAATAGTATGAGTATGTCGTGTCTGTAACAAGCACACTAAAACCATAAAAGTATTACCTCTGGTTAGTTCAGTAGCATATAGTACCAGTCAAAAGTTTGGACACACCTACTCATTCCAGGGTTTCTCTTTATTTTTACTATTTTCTACATTGTAGAATAATAGTGAAGACATCAAAGCTATGAAATAACACATATGGAATCATGTAGTAACCAAAGAAGTGTTAAACAAATAAAAATATATTTTAGAATCTTAAAAGTAGACACCCTTTGCCTTGATGACAGCTTTGCACAATCTTGGCATTCTCTCAACCAGCTTAATGTGGAATGCTTTTCCAACAGTCTTGAAGGAGTTCCCACATGCTGAGCACTTGTTGGCTGCTTTTCCTTCACTCTGCGGTCCAACTCATCCCATACCATCTCAATTGGGTTGAGGTCGGGTGATTGCAGAGGCCAGGTCATCTGATGCAGCACTCCATCACTCTCCTTGGTCAGATAGCCCTTACACAGCCTGGAGGTGTGTTTTGGGTTATTGTCCTCTTGAAAAACAAATTATAGTCCCACTAAGCGCAAAGCAGATGGGATGGCGTATCGCTGCAGAATGCTGTGGTAGCCATGCTGGTAAAGTGTGCCTTGAATTCTAAATAAATCACAGACAGTGTTAACAGCAAAGCACCCCCACATCATCACACCTCCTCCTCCATGCTTCACGGTGGGAACCACACATGCGGAGATCATCCGTTCACCTTCTCTGCGTCTCACAAAGACAAGGCGGTTGGAACCAAAAATCTCAAATTTGGAGAGATTTCCACCGGTCTAATGTCCATTGCTCGTGTTTCTTGGCCCAAGCAAGTCTCTTCTTCTTATTAGTGTCCTTTAGTAGTGGTTTCTTTGCAGCAGTTCGACCATGAAGGCCTGATTCACGCAGTCTCCTCTGAATAGTTGATGTTGAGATATGTCTGTTACTTGAACTCTTTGAAGCATTTATTTGGGCTGCAATCTGAGGTGCAGTTAACTCTAATGAACGTATCCTCTGGTTCTTCCTTTCCTGTGGCGGTCCTCATGAGAGCCAGTTTCATCATAGCGCTTGATTGTTTTTGCGATTGCACTTGAAGAGACTTTGTTCTTGACATTTTCAGAATTCAAGTAATGATGGACTGTCATTTCACTTTGCTTATTTGAGCTGTTCTTGCCATAATATGGACTTGGTCTTTTACCAAATAGGGCTATCTTCTGTATTTCACCCCGACCTTGTCACAACACAACTGAATGGTTCAAACGCATTAAGAAGGAATAAATTCCATAAATTAACTTTTAAGAAGGCACACTTGTTAATTGAAATGCATTCCAGGTGACTACCTCATGAAGCTGGTTGAGAGAATGCCAAGAGTGTGCAAAGCTGTCATCAAGGCAAAGGGTGGCTACTTGAAGAATCTCAAATATATAATATATTTTGATTTGTTTAACACTTTTTTGGTTACTACATGATTCCATTTGTGTTATTTCATAGTTTTGATGTCTTCACTATTATTCTACAATGTAGAAAATAGTAAAAATAAAGGCTTGTGGGTAGAAGCTGTTAAGAAGCCTTTTGACCTAGACTTGGCGCTCCAGTACCGATTGCCGTGCGGTAGCAGAGAGAACAGTCTATGACTAGGGTAGCTGGAGTCTTTGATCATTTTTAGGGCCTTCCTCTGACACCGCCTTGTATAGAGGTCCTGGATGGCAGGAAGCTTGGCCCCAGTGATGTACTGGGCCATACTCACTACCCTCTGTAGTGCCTTGCAGTGATGCAACCAGTCAGGATGCTCTCGATGGTGCAGCTGTTGAACTTTTTGGGGATCTGAGGACCCATGCCATTCTTTTCAGTCTCCTGAGGGGTAATAGGCTTTGTTGTGCCCTCTTCACGACTGTCTTGGTGTGTTTGGACAATGATAGTTTGTTGTTAATGTGGACACTAAGGAACTTGAAGCTCTCAATCTGCTCTACTACAGCCCTGTCGAAGGAATGGGGGTGTGATCGGTCCTCTTCTTTTTCCTGTAGTCCACAATCATGTCCTTTGTCTTGATCACGTTGAGGGATAAGTTGTTATCCTGGCACCACACTGCCAGGTCTCTAACCTTCTCCCTATAGGCTGTCTCATCGTTGTCGGTGATCAGGCCTACCACTGTTGTGTCGTCTGCAAACTTAATGATGGTGTTGGAGTCGTGCCTGACCATGCAGTCATGGGTGAACAGGGAGTACAGAAGGGGACTGAGCACGCACCAATGAGGGTCCTCCGTGTTGAGGATCAGCGTGGCAGATGTGTTGTTACCTACACTTACCACCTGGGGGCGGCCCGTCAGGAAGTCCAGGATCCAGTTGCAGAGGGAGGTGTTTAGTCCCAGGGTCCATAGCTTAGTGATGAGCTTTGAGGGTACTATGGTGTTGAACACTGAGCTGTAGTCAATGAATAGGATTCTCATGTAGGTGTTCCTTTTGTCCAGATGGGAAAGGGCAGTGTGGAGTGCAATAGAGATTGTATCATCTGTGGATCTGTTGGGGTGGTATGCAAATTGCAGTGGGTCTAGGGTTTCTGGGATAATGGTGTTGATGTGAGCCATGACCAGCCTTTCAAAGCACTTCATGGCTACAGACGTGAGTGCTACAGGTCTGTAGTCATTTAGACAGGTTACCTTAGTGTTCTTGGGCACAGGGACTATGGTCTGCTTGTTGGTATTACAGACTCAGTCAGGGACAGATTGAAAATGTCAGTGAAGACACTTGCCAGTTGGTTAGTGCATGCTCGGAGTACACGTCCTGGTAATCCGTATGGCCCTGCAGCCTTGTGAATGTTGACCTGTTTAAAGGTCTTACTCACATCGGCTACGGAGAGTGTGATCACACAGTTGTCCGGAACAGCTGATGCTCTCATGCATGCTACAGTGCTGCTTGCCTCGTAGAAAGCATAGAAGTAATTTAGCTTGTCTGGTAGGCTCGTGTCACTGGGCACCTCGCGGCTGTGCTTCCCTTTGTAGTCTGTAATAGTTTGCAAGCCTTGCCACATCCGACGAGCGTCGGAGCCAGTGTAGTACGATTCAATCTTAGTCCTGTATTTACGCTTTGCCTGTTTGATGGTTCGTCGGAGGGCATAGCGGAATGTCTTATACGCGTCCAGGTTAGAGTCCTGTTCCTTGAAAGCGGCAGCTCTACGCTTTAGCTCAGTGCAGATGTTGCCTGTAATCCATGGCTTCTGGTAGGGGTATGTACGTATGGTCACTGTGGGGATGACGTCAACGATGCACTTATTGATGAAGCCAGTGACTGATGTGGTGTACTCCTCAATGCCATCGGAAGAATCCCGGAGCATATTTCAGTCTGTGCTAGCAAAACAGTCCTGTAGCTTAGCATCTGCGTCATCTGACCACTTCTGTATTGACCGAGTCACTGGTGCTTCCTGCTTTAGTTTTTGCTTGTAAGCAGGAATCAGGAGGATAGAGTTATGGTCAGATTTGCCAAATGGAGGGCCAGGGAGAGCTTTGTACGCTTCTCTGTGTGTGGAGTAAAAGTGGTCTAGAGTTTTTTTTCCCTCTGGTTGCACATTTAACATGCTGGTAGCAATTAGGTAAAACGGATTGAAGTTTCCCTGCATTAAAGTCCCCGGCCACTAGGAGCTCCACCTCTGGATGAGTGTTTTCCTGTTTGCTTATGGCCTTATACAGCTTATTGAGTGTGGTTTTAGTGCCAGTTTTAGTTTGTGGTGGTAAATAGACAGCTATGAAAAATATAGATGAAAGCTCTCTTGGTAAATAGTGTGGTCTACAGCTTATCATGAGATACTCTACCTTAGGCGTGCAAAACCTTGAAACTTACTTAATATTAGATTTCGTGCACATGCTGTTGTTTAAAAATATACACAGACCGCCACCCTTTGTGTTACCGGAGGCAGCTGTTCTATCTTGCCAATGCAGCGTATATCCCGCTAGCTGTATGTTATCCATGTCATCGTTCAGCCACGACTCGGTGAAACATAAGATATTACAGTTTTGAATGTCCTGTTGGTAGGATATCCGTGATCTTAGTTAGTCTATTTTGTTATCCAATGATTGTACGTTGGCTAATAGGACTGATGGTAGAGGCATATTATGCACTTGCCATCAGATCCTTACAAGGCACCCTTACCTACGTCCCCGATATCTCCGTCTCTTTCTCATGCGAATGACGGTGATTTGGGCCTCGTCGGGTGTCTGAAGAAAATCCTTTGCGGCCGCCTCATTGAAGAAAAAATCTTCGTCCAGTACGAGGTGAGTAATCGCTGTCCTGATATCCAGAAGCTCTTTTCGGTCATACGAGACGGTGGCAGAAACATTATGTACAAAATAAGTTACAAATAACGCAAAGAAACACACATAATTATAGAGGCCTTATGTTGCCTATACTTTGGGTTATTTATATTTTAATGCAGTCATCTCAGTTTTCATTTTAAGCATATTTTTTTCCTTTCACTTGTTTGTAACAATTGCAAAGACTTTGGCAACTTTGAAGGCTTTTTGTAGTCAACTTCGTTGTGAAGTTATCGGCGGTCTCAGAGACAGATGAACATCATGATTCTATGTTTAGCAGATATCTTTATAGTGGGCAGTAATATATTTGACATGTGTATATACAGTTTATATGATATTATAAATACCTCACATCCAACTCGTAATAAGACTAAGCAAATCAGCCTATTAAAATGTTTATCTGACTTCATAAAGATAATTAGCAATATTTAAGAGACTATAGTTGAGTTATAATAATAGGCAATGAAGAAATGTCTGAGAATGGAATTCTAAATACAAGTGTATTTAATTACTTTGTAAAATAAATGTTCACATACAAGGCATGAAGCTTAAGTTACAAAGCATTAACAAGCATTACAAGGCATGGTCAGAGAGAGTGTCACGATCGTCGACAGATGAAGCGGACCAAGGCGCAGCGTGATAAGCGTACATACTTTATTTGTGTACATACACGAACCAAAACAATAAACCAAACGATACGTGAAGTCCTAGGTTATACACAAAACCCTACGGAACAAGATCCCACAAAATACTAGTGCCAAACAGGCTGCCTAAGTATGGTCCCCAATCAGAGACAACGAGCTACAGCTGTCTCTGATTGGGAACCACCCTGGCCAACATAGATATAAACGATCTAGAACAAAAACATAGAAAATGTAACAGAAACTCCACACCCTGGCTCAACATTTAAGAGTCCCCCGAGCCAGGGCGTGACAGTACCCCCACCCAAAGGCGCGGACTGCGACCGCGCCACACCAACACAATGGGGTAGGGGCCGGGTGGGCATTCCGCCTCGGAGGCGGATCCGGCTCCGGGTGTGACCACCACTCTCTCTCTACCCCCCCGTAGCGCCCCTGGTCTGGTCTGGCCCCGCTGGCCGGAGCTGGACTGGACACCGGTGGAGCGGATTGCTCTGCCTCCGTTGTGGAGCAGCTGACCGGTGCCGGACCAGGCACCAGTGGAACAGGCACGGACCGTGCCGGACTGACGACGCGCACCACTGGCTTGGTGCGGGGAGCAGGAACGGGCCGGACCGGGCTGACGACGCGCACCACTGGCTTGGTGCGGGGAGCAGGAACAGGCCGGACCGGGCTTGCGACGCGCACCACAGGCTTGGTGCGAGGGACAGGAACAGGCCGGGCTGGACTTTGGAGACAGACTGGAGGTCTGGAGCGGAGAGCTGACACAACCCGTCCTGGCTGAATGCCTACTTCCACACAATCTGTGTGAGGCATCAGCACAGGACGTACAGGGCTGTGCACTTGTACTGGCACTACAGCAAGTGGCACTGGCGCAGGATATCCGGGACCGAGGAGGGGTACTGGAGGCCACGAGCGTTGAGCCGGCACACTCCGTCCTGGCTGCATGCCCACCTTAGCACGACACGTGCGTGGTGCTAGCACAGGTCGTACAGGACTGTGCCGGAACACTCGCGGCACAGTACGTGGCTCCGCATAACACGGAACCTGCCCAGTCTCACGCTGCCTAGCCTGAGTACGGGGAGTTGGCTCTGCTCTACCTCTAGGCTCCGCCAACCACCCTTCCAGCCCCCCAAACCTGGTGGCCTCCTCTCCTAGTCCGGCGATTCGTCCTGTAGCTGCCTCTAGCAGCCCCGTCGTCCACGCCACAGCGAATCGCACATAACAGTAGAGTGTTCTCTCCTCTCTGCACAGGCCATATAAACGCTTCATACCACGTGGCTGTTGCCACTCTAATCTGGTGGTCCCTGTGGGCACGACCCACGTGGAGTTCCAGGTCTCTGGCAGCCTCTGGAACTGCCGTTCTGCGGCCAACAAGGCAGAGTTCATCTCAGCCTATGCTACCCTCCAGTCCCTTGACTTCTTGGTGCTGACGGAAACATGGATTACACAGAAAACACTGCTACTCCTACTGCTCTTTCCTCGTCTAACCATGTGTTCTCGCATACACCGGGAGCATCTGATCAGCGGGGCGGTGGCACAGGAATCCTCATCTCTCCCAAGTGGATATTCTCTCTTTTTCTCCTGACCCATCTGTCTATCTCCTCATTTGAATTCCATGCTGTCACAGTCACTAGCCCATTCAAGCTTAACATCCTTGTCATTTATCGCCCTCCAGGTTCCCTTGGAGAGTTCATCAATGAGCTTGACGCCTTGATAAGTTCCTTTCCTGAGGATGGCTCACCCCTCACAGTTTTGGGTGACTTTAACCTCCCTACGTCTGCCTTTGACTCATTTCTCTCTGCCTCCTTCTTTCCACTCCTTTCCTCTTTTGACCTCACCCCTCTCACCGTCCCCCTCTACTCACAAGGCAGGCAATATGCTTGACCTCATCTTTACTAGATGCTGTTCTTCTACTAATCTCACTGCAACTCCCCTCCAAGTCTCCGACCACTACTTTGTATCCTTTCCTCTCTCGCTCTCCTCCAACACTACTCACTCTGCCCCTACTCAGATGGTAATGTGCCGTCGCTACCTTCGCTCTCTCTCTCCCGCTACTCTCGCCTCTTCCATCCTATCATCTCTTCCCTCTGCTAAATCCTTCTCCCTCCGATCTCCTGATTCTGCCTCCTCAACCCTTCTCTCCTCCCTTTCTTTATCTTTTGACTCTCTATGTCCCCTATCCTCCCGGCCGGCTCGGTCCTCCCCTCCTGCTCCGTGGCTTGACGACTCATTGCGAGCTCACAGAAGAGGGCTCCGGGCAGCCGAGCGGAAATGGAGGAAAACTAGACTCCCTGCGGACCTGTCATCTTTTCAACTCCCTCCTCTCTACATTCTCTTCCTCTGTTTCTGTTGCTAAAGCCATTTTCTACCACTCTAAATTTCAACCGTAGGAAGCTCCTTGCCACCTTCTCCTCCCTGCTGAATCCTCCTCCTCCCCCTCCCTCCTCCCTCTCTGTGGATGACTTCGTCAACCATTTTGAAAAGAAGGTTGACGACATCCGATCCTCATTTATTAAGTCAAATGACACCGCTGGTCCTGCTCACACTGCCCTACCCTATGCTTTGACTTCTTTCTCCCCTCTCTCTCCAGATGAAATCTTGCGACTTGTGACGGCCGGCCGCCCAACAACCTGCCCGCTTGACCCATCCCCTCCTCTCTTCTCCAGACCATTTCCGGACACCTTCTCCATTACCTCACCTTGCTCATCAACTCATCCTTGACCGCTGGCCATGTCCCTTCCATCTTCAAGACAGCGAGAGTTGCAAACCCTCCTCAAAAAACCTACACTCGATCCCTCCGATGTCAACAACTACAGACCAGTATCCCTTCTTTCTTTTCTATCCAAAACTCTTGAGCGTGCCGTCTCTAGCCAACTCTCCTGCTATCTCTCTGCTCTACACTGTGTCACGGAGGCTCTCCACACTGCTAAAGCTAACTCTCTCTCCTCTGCTCTTATCCTTCTAGACCTATCTGCTGCCTTTGATACTGTGAACCATGGGATCCTCCTCTCCACCCTCTCCGAGTTGGGCATCTCCGGCGCTGCTCACTCTTGGATTGCGTCCTACCTGACAGGTCACTCCTACCAGGTGGCGTGGCGAGAATCTGTCTCCGCACCACGTGCTCTCACCACTGGTGTCCCCCAGGGCTCAGTTCTAGGCCCTCTCCTATTCTCTCTATACACCAAGTCACTTGGCTCTGTCATATTCTCACATGGTCTCTCCTATCATTGCTATGCAGGCGACACACAATTAATTTTCTCCTTTCCCCCTTCTGATAACCAGGTGGCGAATCGCATCTCTGCATGTCTGGCAGACATAACAGTGTGGATGTCGGATCACCACCTCAAGCTGAACCTCGGCAAGACGGAGCTGCTCTTCCTCCTGGGGAAGGACTGCCCGCTCCATGATCTCGCCTTCACGGTTGACAACTCCATTGTGATCTCCTCCCAGAGTGCAAAGAACCTTGGCATGACCCTGGACAACACCCTGTCATTCTCCGCTAACATCAAAGCGGTTACCCGATCCTGCAGGTTCATGCTCTACAACATTCGCAGAGTACGACCCTACCTTACACAGAAAGTGG
This sequence comes from Coregonus lavaretus, assembly GCF_964263955.1. Taxonomy (NCBI): domain Eukaryota; kingdom Metazoa; phylum Chordata; class Actinopteri; order Salmoniformes; family Salmonidae; genus Coregonus; species Coregonus lavaretus. The sequence goes on from NC_139993.1 coordinate 19,170,547, forward strand.
CACAGGACCTAATCTAGGCACTTGTCATCTCCCGTCTGGATTACTGCAACTCGCTGTTGGCTGGGCTCCCTGCCTATGCCATTAAACCCCTACAAGTTATCCAGAACGCCGCAGCCCGTCTGGTGTTCGACCTTCCCAAGTTCTCTCATGTCACCCCACTCCTCCGCATACTCCACTGGCTTCCAGTTGAGTCTCGCATCTACTACAAGACCATGGTGCTTGCCTATGGAGCTGTGAGGGGAACGGCACCTCCTTACCTTCAGGCTCTGATCAGACCCTACACCCAAACGAGGGCACTACGTTCATCCACCTCTGGCCTGCTAGCTCCCCTACCTCTATGGAAGCACAGTTCCCGCTTAGCCCAGTCAAAGTTATTTGCTGCTCTGGCACCCCAATGGTGGAACAAGCTCCCCCACAACGCCAGGACAGCGGAGTCACTGACCACCTTCCGGAGACACTTGAAACTCTACCTCTTTAAGGAATACCTGGAATAGGATAAAAAAACATTTATTAAACGGAAGCAAACAAGGATAAGCACACATGAATTTGTCTAATGGAATCTCTCGTTTGCAGCTGTTGGACTAATTATTACAACCTAGATCAGCTAGATGCAGACAAGAGTGTGCAAGGCGGAATTGAATGTGCCACTGTGTCACCTTGATTACTCAAAATTCTCTCAACCTGTGCACTTATGTTGTAAACTTTCATTCATAGGCTAGGTTGTCGCAACCTCATGATGGGTACAGGGAAAATTTGAGTATCATGTAGTAGCCTAAATCTATCGATGTTACATTGAGCTGGGTGAATGCAATATGAATGACAGTCATCCAATATGCTGGAATAGAAATAAGGCCATGTTCATAGAAACATATTTATCATCCCCCCTCATCTTAAAACGGCACCGACCGCCACTGTACTGAACTAAACAGGGTTTTAGTGTGCTTGTAACAGACTCGACATACTACTTTTCTTCTGCTCACCCCTGCTCTAAAACATTTGAGCTAGAGACACCAAAGTAACATTACAGACTGCTTTAGACTAGATTACCTGACAAAATATTTATGATACTATTTCAACTGTTTAAACCACAGCAATACAGTTGAAGTCGGAAGTTTACATACACTTAGGTTCGAGTCATTGAAACTTGTTTTTCAACCACTCCACACATTTCTTGTTAACAAACTGTAGTTTTGGCAAGTCGGTTAAGGACATCTACTTTGTGCATGACAAAAGTAATTTTTCCAACAATTGTTTACAGACAGATTATTTCACTTATCAGCGAAGAGCTGGACCACGCCCTCAATGACATGACTTCCATGTAATTCTTCAACTGCACTGCCTGCTTGTGCCTCTGTCGCCTCCTCCTTGCACCTCACCTCCCCATTGTCCAGCCATCACACCCTTCTGTTCTGTCTCTGATATTCTCCATCCATCTGCTGTTTCTGTTTATACAAAATAAAGTGGTTACTGTTAGAAGGCAGCTATATATTTTTATACACAAGGTAGTCCGTCTTAAGGTCATAGTCAAAGGATAGTCTTAAGGGTGGTCCTCTGTAGCTCAGCTGGTAGAGCACGGCGCTTGTAACACTAAGGTAGTGGGTTCGATCCCCGGGATCACCCATACACACAAAAAAAAGTATGCACGCATGACTGTAAGTCGCTTTGGATAAAAGCGTCTGCTAAATGGCTTATTATTATTATTATTATTATTACTTATAATTCACTGTATCACAATTCCAGTGACTGTGCCTTTAAACAGCTTGGAAAATTCCACAAAATGATGTCATGGCTTTAGAAGCTTCTGATAGGCTAATTGACATCATTTGAGTCAATTGGAGGTATACCTGTGGATGTATTTCAAGGCCTACCTTCAAACTCAGTGCCTCTGCTTGACATCATGGGAAAATCAAAAGAAATCAGCCAAGACCTCAGAAAAAAAATTGTAGACCTCCACAAGTCTGGTTCATCCTTGGGAGCAATTTCCAAATGCCTGAAGGTACTACGTTCATCTATACAAACAATAGTATTCAAGTATAAACACCATTGGACCAAGCAGCCGTCATACCGCTCAGGAAGGAGACGCGTTCTCTCTCCTAGAGATGAACGTAAAGTGCAAATCAATCCCAGAACAACAGCAAAGGACCTTGTGAAGATGCTGGAGGAAACAGGTAAAAAAGTATCAATATCCACAGTAAAACGAGTCCTATATCGACATAACCTGAAAGGCCGCTCAGCAAGGACGAAGCCACTGCTCCAAAACCGCCATAAAAAAGCCAGACTACGGTTTGCAACTGCAAATGGGGACAAAGATTGTACTTTTTAGAGAAATATCCTCTGGTCTAATGAAACAAAAATATAACTGTTTGCCCATAATGACCATCGTTATGTTTGGAGGAAAAAGGGGGTTGCTTGCATCATGAAGCATGGGGTTGGCAGCATTATGCTGTGGGGTTGCTTTGCTGCAGGAGGGACTGGTGCACTTCACAAAATAGAAGTCATCATGAGGAAGGAAAATTATGTCGATATATTGAAGCAACATCTCAAGACATCAGTCAGGAAGTTAAAGCTTGGTCGCAAATGGGTCTTTCAAATGTACAATGACCCCAAGCATACTTCCAAAGTTGTGGCAAAATGCCTTATGGACAACAAAGTCAAGGTACTGGAGTGGCCATCACAAAGCCCTGACCTCAATCCTATAGAACATTTGTAGGCAGAACTGAAAGGAGGCCTAGAAACCTGACTCAGTTACACGAGCTCTGTCAGGAGGAATGGGCCAAAATTCACCCAACTTATTGTGGGAAGCTTGTGGAAGGCTACCTGAAACGTTTGACCCAAGTTAAACAATGTAAAGGCAATGCTACCAAATACTAATTGAGTGTATGTAAACTTCTGACCCACTGGGAATGTGATGAAAGAAATAAAAGCTGAAATAAATCATTCTCTCTACTATTATTCAGACATTTCACATTCTTAAAATAAAGTGGTGATCCTAACTGACCTAAAACAGGGAATTTTTACTAGGATTAAATGTCAGGAATTGTGAAAGTTTAAGTTTAAATGTATTTGGCTAAGGTATATGTAAACTTCCGACTTCAACTGTATGTGCATAAATCAATGCATTCCAATGGCCATAGACTTTCAATGGGGAAATTTCAATTCGCAACTCCTCCCACACCTTATATGCTAGACTCACCGAACTTTTACCCCTCCCTTAGACTACACAGTATGTGTGTGTGTGAGTGTGTGTGTGTGTGTGTGTGTGTGTGTGTGTGTGTGTGTGTGTGTGTGTGTGTGTGTGTGTGTGTGTGTGTGTGTGTGTGTGTGTGTGTGTGTGTGTGTGTGTGTGTGTGTCGGCTAACCTTCCTGATAGCCACTCTAGCGAAGGTGAGATACAAGTTCATAAATGCATGCACAACAATCCGCTTTCCAAATATAAATTATTTGTTGGGTCTTTGGCCCATTTATTAGCAGCAATGATAAAACAGTCCACACAGGCAGATGTCATTACAGTAGGTACATATTGTATCTTAAGTTCATTAGTTCATAGTGAACATGCAAAGAATACATGCCTATTTGGGCTCCCGAGTGGCGCAGCAGTCTAAGGCACTGCATCTCAGTGCTTGAGGCGTCACTACAGACCACCTGGTTCGATTCCAGGCTGTATCACAACCGGCCGTGATTGGGAGTCCCATAGGGCGGCACACAATTGGCCCAACGTCGTCCGGGTTTGGCCGCTGTAGGCCGTCATTGTAAATAATAATTTGTTCTTAACTGACTTGCCTAGTTAAATAAAGGTAAAATAAATTAATATCAAACAAAAAAACAGAATGAGCATCTGTACTTTTCACGCAACCAATAATTGGTGTGTACTTACATTATATACAGACCAATTGGTCAGAAGAGGGGTAGAATAGGCCATCCAGACAATCAAGATGTCTCTTAAACATGGCGAGAATATCAAAATTCCATACCTAAAACCTTGATTTTGGACAAAATTACCTGAATGGATTATTACTACCAAGGACTATCAGGAAAAAATTTACTGATAGTCCTTGGTAGTCACACCTCTTCAAACTGTCACCCCCCCAGCACTGAACACACCCAGGTCCCACAATGGCACTGCTCCTCCATCATTGAGAGGGATACATTCATAGAGCTGGAGAGAGACATAGTAGAGCTCAGAGAGCTAGTCCACACAATCCAGACAGAACTTACCCACAAAACAGACCAGCACAACAACCCCCCCCCCCCCCCCCCAACAAGACCCGGAGGGCTGAAGGTGGAGATAGACGGCTGTCTGAGAGAGCTGGCTGCACTCCGGACTGAGGTGAGAGAACTTAAGGAGGAGAGAAAGGAACACATGGCAGAGCTAAATGCAGTGAAGGAGGAGAAGGGAGAGAGACACATGGCACAGCTAACAGCAGTGAAGGAGAAAGGAGAGGCACACATGGCACAGATAACAGCACTGAAGGAGGAGGGAGAGGAACACTTGGCACAGCTAACAGCACTGAAGGAGGTGGTGAGAAAGGTGAGGTGTGACAGAGAGCAGGACACTCCCCCAGAGAAGGCAGCAGAACAGCCCACCTCCGGCCTGGAGCACAACCTCAACACCACAATGGGACAGACAACACAGGACCCACCAACCCAACAGACCCCCCCCCCCCCCCCCCAACAGCCCCCCTGTCAGCTCCCCCAATAGCCTTCCTGACAACCCCCACACATCCACTGAGGAGACACAAAAGCCAGAAATTGTGCTCCTCATTGACTCAAATAGCAAATACATTCAAGAGAATAAACTTTTTCCCAAACACAAAGTGGCTAAACTCTGGTGCCCAAACACTAGGCATGCCTTGGAGCTGTTGTCAGAGGACAGACTAGGGTCTCCCAGCCATATCATAATTCACATGGGCACAAATGACCTGTGGGCCCAGCAGGAAAGGGTGGCCACAGCACTCAAGGGAGTGATTGAAAAAGCTTCTTCCACTTTCCCTAACGCACAAGTGGTTATCTCCACCCTGCAACCACGAAAATACAGTGGTTGAATGCAAGCATTTCCCGGGACTGTGCCTCAAAACCTAATGTTTACCTGGCCCACCACTCCACCCTGGACTTGAACAGCCTTTACGACCAGGTCCACCTCTACAAGGCAGCAATCCCAACTTCTGCCAGGACCCTGGAGGACGTCACCCTCAACCGCAGCCCCAGCACCTCACATAGGAGCAACAGACAACGGACACCCTGCCAGACCAGCGAGACACCCTCCCAGACCTGCAAGACCTCCTCCCGAAGGACCTGCACCGAGAGAACCCACTCCAAGAGGACCTACACCCAGACCACAGCATCACCAGCCCCACCCCAACCAGATGAGACCACCCCAAACAAACCCTGGCCACACCCTATATAGGCCCCCCCAGATCAGACCTATGCCCCTTCTGTGCACCCCCCCCCCTCAACAGAGAAAAATTTCCTCCTCATGTGTGCTACCTATATCCCCCCAATAGAATCCCCATACTTTAACGATGACAGCTTCTCCATCCTAGAAGGGTGATCACCCATTTCCAGGCCCAGGGACATGTACTAGTCTGTGGTGACCTAAATGCCAGAACTGGACAAGAACCTGACACTCTCAGCACACATGGGGACAAACACCTAGCTGGAGGTGACAGTATTTCCTCTCAAATATGCCCCGCTAGACACAACTATGACAAAACAACCAACAAAAATGGGTCACAACTCTTGCAGCTCTGACACATGTTGGGTCTGTACATAGTCAATGGTAGGCTTCGAGGAGACTCCTATGGTAGATACACCTAAAGCTCATCCCTTGGCAGTAGTACTGTACATTACTTCATCACTGACCTCAAACCAGAGTTTCTCAGAGCGTTCAAAGTCAGCCCACTAACACCCCTATCAGATCACAGTAAAGTCACAGTCTACCTGAACAGAGCAGTACTTAATCATGAGGCATGAAAGCCAAAGGAACTGCACAATATTAAGAAATGCTATAGATGGAAGGAAAGTAGTGTAGAAACCTACCAAAAAACAATTAGGCAACAACAAATTCAATCCCTTTTTAGACAACTTCCTGGATAAAACATTCCACTGTAATAGTGAAGGTGTAAACTTGCAGTAGAAAGCCTAAACAGTATATATGACCTTTCGGCTTCCCTATAAAATCAAAAAATGTCAAGCAGACAACCTAAGAAAATGAAAAACAATGGCAAATTGTTTGATGAAGAATGCAAAAACCTAAGAAAGAAATTGAGAAATCTATCCAACCAAAAACATAGAGACCGAGAAAGTCAATGCCTTCACTATGGTGAATCACTAAAACAATACAGAAATACACTATGGAAAAAGAAGGAACAGGATGTCAGAAATCAGCTAAATGTAATTGAAGAATCAATAGAATCTAACCACTTCTGGGGAAATTGGAACACACTAAACAAACAACAAAGAGTTATCTATCCAAAATGGAGATGTGTGGATAAACCACTTCTCCAATCTTTTTGGCTCTAGAACAAAGAACAAACAGCAAAAACCTATACATTATTAATTAAAACTCTTAGAATCAGCTATTAAAGACTACCAGAACCCTCTGGATTCTCCAATTACATTGAATGAACTACAGGACAAAACACAAACCCTCCAACCCAAAAAGGCCTGTGGTGTTGATGGTATCCTAAATGAAATGATCAAATATACAGACCACAAATTCCAATTGGCTATACTTAAATGTTTTAACATCATCCTCAGCTCTGGCATCTTCCCCAATATTTGGAACCAAGGACTGATAACCCCAATAACTACCGTGGGATATGCGTCAACAGCAACCTTCGGAAAACCTCTGCATTATCAATAGCAGACTTGTACATTTCCTCCGTGAAAACAATGTACTGAGCAAATGTCAAATTGGCTTTTTACCAAATTACCGTACGACAGACCACGTATTCACCTTGCACACCCTAATTAACAAACAAACAAACAAAAATAAAGGCAAAGTCTTCTCATGGTTTGTTGAGTTCAAAAAAGCTTTTGACTCAATTTGGTATGAGGGTCTGCTATACAAATTGATGGAAAGTGGTGTTGGGGGAAAAACATACATTATAAAATCCATGTACACAAACAACAAGTGTGTGGTTAAAATTGGCAAAAAACACACACATTTCTTTCCACAGGGCAGTGGGGTGAAACAGGGATGCAGCTTAATCCCCACCCACTTCAACATATATATATATCTATGAATTGGCAAGATCACCAGAACAGTGTGCAGCACTTCTGCACAGATTCTGTCAGACCTGGGCCCTGACAGATCTCAGTAAGACAAAAATAATGGTGCCCTAGAGCACACAAAAAATTATACATACCTCGGCCTACTGTGTGTGTATACTTATATTTTACAGACTAATTGGTCAGAAGAGGGGTAGAAGAGGCCATCCAGATGAGCAAGATATCTGTTAAACGTGGGAAGAATACAGGCCTATTAATATCAAACAAACAAAAACAGAATGAGCCTCTGTAATTTCACACAAGTGTGTGTGTGTGTTTGTGCAGACTGGCAGTGCTTGCTGAGAGCATTTATCAGCCAGTGGTCTTTTCCTTCCCTCCCATCTCTTCTCCCTCATCTTTCTATCTCTCCTCATCCCTCACTGCCTACTACTCTCTTTCCCTCCCCTTACTCTCCCTTTTTCCTTCCTTTCGCTGAAAGACAGGCGCCAAGCAAAGTTCCTCTCTCTCCCCCTCAACTACATAGCTAGCTAGCAGACGTGCTAAAAACAGCTTGTTACCTCTGTGGTTAATCTCTGGTCGCATCCACAATTCTAAATGCAGTCTCAATTGCTGCATATCAAATTGTTCCTAAGAACATGAGGTTAAATGTATTAAAGTTAATTTTAGATTCGCGAGATAGAGGGATCGGTGAGAGGAGAAAATCTCAACCATAGCCAAGCAGAACGCCCCACTCTCTCCCTCAGTTAGCTAACGTTAGCTAGCTAGCTAAACAACTTGTTAGCCACCTACTTGCGCTAAATCTACGATCGCTTCAACAATTCAGAATGAAATCTTTTGCACTTGCTCCACAAAACTCCTTCCAGATGTCAGTCAACCTGTATACTTCGAGTTGATAGTCAAATATTTTATGATTGGTCAAGATAACACCTCCCGAAATGGACGAATGCGAAAGCAGTATTTTCACGAGAGGGTAAAAAGTGGTTGTCAGAAGCATCAAACCACTCTGGCCCCACTGATTGAGGGAGTTCACCGATATCAGAGAGACATGCTCACGAACGGTTATTCAGATAACATTGACATTTGTGACTCGTTTCAAGAAACTATGCGTATGTCGCGCGTCACTACATCACAGGAGAGGCATTTGAACATTTTAAAATATGAAAATGCGTTTTTTGGCAGAAATGCCTTCTGGAACATGTGAACTTTCTTGCCATCTTTAAATATGAGTAACATTGTTAAATAACGAGCCTAGTTGGTTGAGCCACGGAAAAATACAGGAACCTTCCCGCTAGCCTTGATTGGCTGAGATAATGGATGGGTTGGACATGCCAAGAGATACGTTCGGATTGGTCTGCCATGTAGTACAGTCGTGGTCAAAAGTTTTCAGAATGACACAAATATTAATTTTCACAAAGTCTGCTGCCTCAGTTATTATGATGGCAATTTGCATTTACTCCAGAATGTTATGAAGAGTGATCAGATGAATTGCAATGAATTGCAAAGTCCCTCTTTGCCATGAAAATGAACTTCATCCCCAAAAAATATTTCCACTGCATTTCAGCCCTGCCACAAAAGGACCAGCTGCCATCATGTCAGGTGATTCTCTCGTTAACACAGGTGAGTGTTGATGAGGACAAGGCTGGAGATCACTCTGTCATGCTGAGTGAGTTAGAATAACAGACTGGAAGCTTTAAAAGGAGGGTGGTGCTTGAAATCATTGTTCTTCCTCTGTTAACCATGGTTACCTGCAAGGAAACACGTGCCATCATCATTGCTTTGCACAAAAAGGGCTTCACAGGCAAGGATATTGCTGCTAGTAAGATTGCACCTAAATCAACTATTTATCGGATCATCAAGAACTTCAAGGAGAGAGGTTCAATTGTTGTGAAGAAGGCTTCAGGGCGCCCAAGAAAGTCCAGCAAGCGCCAGGACCGTCTCCTAAAGTTAATTTAGCTGCGGAATCGGGGCACCACCAGTGCAGAGCTTGCTCAGGAATGACAGCAGGCAGGTGTGAGTGCATCTGCACGCACAGTGAGGCAAATACTTTTGGAGGATGGCCTGGTGTCAAGAAGGGCAGCGAGGAAGCCACTTCTCTCCAGGAAAAACATCAGGGACAGACTGATATTCTGCAAAAGGTACAGGGATTGGACTTCTGATGACTGGGGTAAAGTCATTTTCTCTGATGAATCCCCTTTCCGATTGCTTGGGGCATCCGGAAAAAAGCTTGTCCAGAGAAGACAAGGTGAGCGCTACCATCAGTCCTGTGTCATGCCAACAGTAAAGCATCCTGAGCCCATTCATGTGTAGGGTTGCTTCTCAGCCAAGGGAGTGGGCTCACTCACAATTTTGCCTAAGAACACAGCCATGTGTACCAACACATGCATGGTACCAACACATCCTCCGAGAGCAACTTCTCCCAACCATCCAATAACAGTTTGGTGACGAACAATGCCTTTTCCAGCATGATGAGCACCTTGCCATAAGGCAAAAGTGATAACTAAGTGGCTCGGGGAACAAAACATCAACATTTTGGGTCCATGGCCAGGAAACTCCCCAGACCTTAATCCCATTGAGAACTTGTGGTCAATCCTCAAGAGGCGGGTGGACAAACAAAACCGACATATTCTGACAAACTCCAAGCATTGATTATGCAAGAATGGGCTGCCATCAGTCAGGATGTGGCCCAGAAGTTAATTGACAGCATGCCAGGGCGGATTGCAGAGGTCTTGAAAAAGAAGGGTCAACACTGCAAATATTGACTCTTTGCATAAACTTGATGTAATTGTCAATAAAAGCCTTTGACACTTATGGAATGCTTGTAATTATACTTCAGTATACCATAGTAACATCTGACAAAAATATCTAAAAACACTGAAGCAGCAAACTTTGTGAAGACCAATACTTGTGTCATTTTCAAAACATTTGACCACCACTGTATGCTTCTGTCTATAACATGAGCTGCTGTCTACCGTGGCTTTTTTTGAAAGATATCATGAAGAACTGAAAAAGTTTTTTTACTGTTCTCAACATTGCTGCCCTGAAGTTAGTGGCGCTATCGACATAGCTCAGTGGGAGAAAGTGATGGAATACTTTCTGGAGGATGATCATGCTGACTCTCTCAGACTAGGTAAAACCATGTTCATTGAACCAGACATTGTAGAGTCTTCTGATGACAATGGTTTGGAAGAAACAGTGTTGTTGTCACGGAAGAAGTTGACAGAGTTTTGAAATCAGTGCAATGCCCGGTGGAAGCAGAGAGATGATTGCCAAATGTGGGTGTCCAAAAAGAGAACACAGAAAAAAAGCTGTTGTATAAAACACCTGTCTCCAGATTATATCTTCATACTAAGGGAAACCATGGCATCCACGACAGAGGGAGAAGCGTTCATCCATGTATACAGGTAAGAGTTTAGCTATATTTTCTGATATTATACGTTTAGAATTTAGTCAGAATGTCGTTTTCATTGCAAGTTAACACATACTGTTAGCTAGCTAACGTTACGTGCAGGATCTGTGTAGGAGCTATAGAAAGCAGCCTGAGCTCCGGATGACAGTTCAAATTTATTTTTCCCAGTCTGAGTTTTTTTTGTTTGTTGAGTTCATAGTTGTTTTGAATGCGGCATTAGAGTTGGGATTATGGTTAATTGTTTAGCAAGCTAAACAAAAGACTCCACTATGCAAGTATCCATTTCACTGTACCGTTTACACCTTCTGTATTCTGTGCATGTGACAAATAAACATAGATTTTATTCGATATAGTGTGTGTTTATCAGAGATGGTAATGTGAAGAACAACATGACCTGAACCAAATTCAGATTAGGATGTAGGCCAAGGACTAGATAGTGTATTTTTACTACTACTTTTTGCCACCACTTTTAGGGAGGGGGGGGGGGGGGGTATATGGAATTGTTGTAAGGTCATAACAAGGATCATTTAACTATTTGATTTTGAATTTTAAGACCCCTTGAAGTATAAAAAAATTGAAAATGGAAAATTATTTTTGCCGTTACTGCTATTACCCCATACAAACGCAATGAATAACAGATTCACTACATGGAACAACAGATAGTACCTCAAAAAAATCTAAAATACGTTTGTTTTCAAGTGTACAGTGGGGAAAAAAAGTATTTAGTAAGCCACCAATTGTGCAAGTTCTCCCGCTTAAAAAGATGAGAGAGGCCTGTCATTTTCATCATAGGTACACGTCAACTATGACAGACAAATTGAGATTTTTTTTTCCAGAAAATAAAATTGTAGGATTTTTTATGAATTTATTTGCAAATTATGGTGGAAAATAAGTATTTGGTCACCTACAAACAAGCACGATTTCTGGCTCTCACAGACCTGTAACTTCTTTAAGAGGCTCCTCTGTCCTCCACTGGTTACCTGTATTAATGGCACCTGTTTGAACTTGTTATCAGTATAAAAGACACCTGTCCACAACCTCAAACAGTCACACTCCAAACTCCACTATGGCCAAGACCAAAGAGCTGTCAAAGGACACCAGAAACAAAATTGTAGACCTGCACCAGGCTGGGAAGACTGAATCTGCAATAGGTAAGCAGCTTGGTTTGAAGAAATCAACTGTGGAAGCAATTATTAGGAAATGGAAGACATACAAGACCACTGATAATCTCCCTCGATCTGGGGCTCCACGCAAGATCTCACCCCGTGGGTTCAAAATGATCACAAGAACCACACGGGGGGACCTAGTGAATGACCTGCAGAGAGCTGGGACCAAAGTAACAAAGCCTACCATCAGTAACACACTACGCCGCCAGGGACTCAAATCCTGCAGTGCCAGACGTGTCCCCCTGCTTAAGCCAGTACATGTCCAGGCCCGTCTGAAGTTTGCTAGAGTGCATTTGGATGATCCAGAAGAGGATTGGGAGAATGTCATATGGTCAGATGAAACCAAAATATAACTTTTTGGTAAAAACTCAACTCGTCGTGTTTGGAGGACAAAGAATGCTGAGTTGCATCCAAAGAACACCATACCTACTGTGAAGCATGGGGGTGGAAACATCATGCTTTGGGGCTGTTTTTCTGCAAAGGGACCAGGACGACTGATCCGTGTAAAGGAAAGAATGAATGGGGCCATGTATCGTGAGATTTTGAGTGAAAACCTCCTTCCAACAGCAAGGGCATTGAAGATGAAACTTGGCTGGGTCTTTCAGCATGACAATGATCCCAAACACACCGCCCGGGCAACAAATGAGTGGCTTCGTAAGAAGCATTTCAAGGTCCTGGAGTGGCCTAGCCAGTCTCCAGATCTCAACCCCATAGAAAATCTTTGGAGGGAGTTGAAAGTCTGTGTTGCCCAGCGACAGCCCCAAAACATCACTGCTCTAGAGGAGATCTGCATGGAGGAATGGGCCAAAATACCAGCAACAGTGTGTGAAAACCTTGTGAAGACTTACAGAAAACGTTTGACCTGTGTCATTGCCAACAAAGGGTATATAACAAAGTATTGAGAAACTTTTGTTATTGACCAAATATTTATTTCTCACCATAATTTGCAAATAAATTCATTTAAAATCATACAATGTGATTTTCTGGATTATTTTTTCTCATTTTGTCTGTCATAGTTGACGTGTACCTATGATGAAAATTACAGGCCTCTCTCATCTTTTTAAGTGGGAGAACTTGCACAATTGGTGGCTGACTAAATACCTTTTTCCCACTGTATGTGGACACCCCTTCAAATTAGTGGATTTGTCTATTTCAGCCACACCAGTTGCTGACAGGTGTCTAAAATCGAGCACACAGCCATGCAATCTCCATAGACAAATATTGGCAGTAGAATGACCCATACTGAAGAGCTCAGTGACTTTCAACATGGCACCGTAATAGGATGCCACCTTTCCAACAAGTCAGTTCGTCAAATTTCTGCCCTGCTAGAGCTGCCCCGGTCAACTGTAAGTGCTGTTATTGTGAAGTGGAAACTTTTAGAAGCAACAACGGCTCAGAAGCGAAGTGGTAGGCCACACAAGCTCACAGAATGGGACCGCCGAGTGCTGAAGCGAAACTCGGAAATCTCAGACTTCAGTAAGTTCAAGACAACTTGGAACTTGAAAAAATATGAGCTCCGACTGGAAAAATACGTTTTGAACGGTCATCCAACTCGGATTTCCAAATCGGGAACTCTGGCCTCTTTCTAGAGCTCCGACCTGAAGATCACTGACGTCATGAATCGACCTTGTTTTTCTCAGAGTTCCCAGTTGTCTTGAAAGCACCATAAATATAGAGAATGCCAGACTTTGATGACAAAATTTGCCCACAAGAAGGACCGCCGCGCCAACTTCCTTTTGAAGTGAGCAAGCACGACAAGGCGAGTCCAAAAATGTCTTGTATGCTGCAGCATTTTTTTTGCTGGCTATCTTTGTTTTTTATCATCTACAAGCAATATAACATTATTACCTACTTATCCGATTCACCTCCATCACTGATGCCGCCCACCGTCGTGCTGTCGTAAGCCCGGTGTCGTAAGCCCGGTGTAAGCCCGGAGCCTACATTGCCTGTGGGCACAGAACCGTTTTTTTAGCCTCAGCTTTATGATGAATCCACTCTTCCACTGTTGGTAGCCATCATAATAGTTTGGGACAAAGTGAGCCCATACTATGAGTGAAGTGCCAGGGGTTCCCCTGATCAAGTCTACCCGCCGCATCCTCATGAAGTGGTCCCACTTTCTTCCCCTTTTCGCATTTTGGCCAAACATGCATGCCGGTAAACAGTGGTGTAGTGCACTGCCGCCACCACCAGGCCATCCGCTTCTTAACGTCAAAGCCGCAATGTATTGTTGGTATATGAGTTTTTGATAAATGTAATTGAAATTATGAAAATAGAAGTGTATACAGTGCATTCGGAAAGTATTCAGACCACTTTACTTTTTCCACATTTTGTTACGTTACAGCCTTATTCTAAAGTTGATTGAATAAATGTTTTTCCTCATCAATCTACACACAATACCCCATAATGACAAAAATAAAAACAGAAATACCTTATTTACATAAGTATTCAGACCCTTTGCTATGAGACTCGAAATTGAACTCAGGTGCGTCCTGGTTCCATTAATCATCCTTGAGATGTTTCTACAACTTGATTAGAGTCCACCTGTGGTAAATTCAATTGATTGGACATGATTTGTAAAGGCACACATCTGTCTACATAAGATCCCACAGTTGACAGTGCATGTCAGAGCAAAGACCAAGCCGTGAGGTTAAAGGAATTGTCTGTAGAGCGCCGAGACAGGATTGTGTTGAGGCACAGATCTGGGGAAGGGTAACAAATCATTTCTGCAGCATTGAAGGTCCCCAAGACATAGTGGCCTCCATCATTCTTAAATGGAAGACGTTTGGAACCACCAAGACTCTTCCTAGAGCTGGCCGCCCAGCCAAACTGAGCAATCGGGGGAGAAGGGCCTTGGTCAGGGAGGTGACCAAGAACCTGATGGTCACTCTGACAGAGCTCCAGAGAGATGTGGAGATGAGAGAATCTTCCAGAAGGACAACCATCTCTGCAGCACTCCACCAATCCGGCCTTTATGGTAGAGTGGCCAGACGGAAGCCAGTCTTCAGTAAAATGCACATGCCAGCATGCTTGTAGTTTGCCAGAAGGCACCTAAAGGACTCTCAGACAGTGAGAAACAAGAATCTCTGGTCTGATGAAAACAAGATTTAACTATTTTGCCTGAATGCTAAGCCTGGAGGAGGTCTGGAGGAAACATGGCACCATCCCTACGGTGAAGCATGGTGGTGGCAGCATCATACTGTGGGGATGTTTTTCTGCGGCAGGGACTGGGAGACTAGTCAGGATCAAGGGAAAGATGAACGGTGCAAAGTACAGACAGATCCTTGATGAAAACCTGCTCCAGAGCGCTCAGGACCTGACTGGTGCGAAGGTTCACCTTCCAACAGGACAATGACCCTAAGCACACAGTCAAGAAAACACAGGAGTGGCTTTGGGACAAGTCTCTGAATGTCCTTGAGTGGCCCAGCCAGAGCCCGGACTTGAACCCGATCGAGCATCTCTGGAGAGACCTGAAAATAGCTGTACAGCGATGCTCCCCATCCAACCTGACAGAGCTTTAGAGGATCTGCAAAGAAGAATGGGAGAAACTCCCCAAATACAGGTGTGCCAAGCTTGTAGCGTCATACCCAAGAAGACTCGAGGCTGTAATCGCTGCCAAAGGTGCTTCAACAAATTACTGAGTAAAGGGTCTGAATACATATGTAAATGTGATTTTTCAGTTGTTTACTTTTAATACATTTGCTAAAATTTCTAAAAACCTGTTTTTGCTTTGTCATTATGGGGTATTGTGGTGTAGATTTCATCAATTTTAGAATAAGGCTGTAACAAAATGTGGAAAAAGTCAAGGGGCCTTGTCACGATCGTCGTAAGAAGCGGACCAAGGCGCAGCGTGATAGGCGTACATCTTTATTTACGTCCACAACACGAACAAAACAACAAACCAAACGATACGTGAAGTCCTAGGTTAATACACCAAAACAAACCTTACGGAACAAGATCCCAAAATAAACAGTGCCAAACAGGCTGCCTAAGTATGTTCCCCAATCAGAGACAACAAGCAACAGCTGCCTCTGATTGGGAACCACCCTGGCCAACATAGAAATACATGAACTAGATCAAAACATAGAAAATAACACATAGAAAATCCACACCCTGGCTCAACATATAAGAGTCCCCAGAGCCAGGGCGTGACAGTACCCCCCCCCCAAAGGTGCGGACTGCGACCGTGCCAACCAAACACAAGAGGGTAGGGGCCGGGTGGGCATTCCGCCTCGGAGGCGGATCCGGCTCCGGGCTTGACCACCACTCTCTCTCTACCCCCCCGTAGCGCCCCTGGTCTGGTCCCGCTGGCCGGAGCTGGACTGGACATCGGTGGAGCGGATTGCTCTGGCTCCGGTGTGGAGCAGCTGACCGGTGCCGGACCAGGCACCGGTGGAACAGGCACGGACCGTGCCGGACTGACGACGCGCACCACTGGCTTGGTGCGGGGAGCAGGAACGGGCCGGAACGGGCTGACGACGCGCACCACTGGCTTGGTGCGGGGAGCAGGAACGGGCCGGACCGGGCTGGCGACGCGCACTACTGGCTTGGTGCGTGGAGCAGGAACAGGCCGGACCGGGCTGGCGACGCGCACCACTGGCTTGGTGCGGGGAGCAGGAACAGGCCGGACCGGGCTCGCGACACGCACCACTGGCGGGGAGCAGGAACAGGCCGGACCGGGCTGGTGATGCGCACCACGGGCTTGGTGCGGGGAGCAGGAACAGGCCGGCTGGACTGGGAACACGCACCATTGGCTTGGTGCGGGGAGCAGGAACAGGCCGGGCTGGACTGGGAACACGCACCATTGGCCTGGTGCGGGGAGCAGGAACAGACCGGGCTGGACTGGGAACATGCACCATTGGCTTGGTGCGGGGAGCAGGAACAGGCCGGGCTGGACTGGGAACATGCACCATTGGCTTGGTGCGGGGAGCAGGAACAGGCCGGGCCGGACTGTGGATACGCACCACTAGCCTGGTGCGGGGAGCAGGAACGGGCCGGGCCGGACTGGGAACACGCACCACTGGCTTAGTGCGAGGAGCAGGAACGGGTCGGGCCGTACTGGGAACACGCACCACTAACTTAGTGCGGGGAGCAGGAACGGGCCGGACCGTACTGGGAACACACACCACTGGCCTTGTGCAGGAAGCAGGAATGGGTCGAGCCGTACTGGGAACACTCACCACTGGCTTAGTGCGGGGATCAGGAACGGGCCGGACCGGACTGGTGACACACACCACTTGCTTGGTGCGAGGAGCGGGACTGCTGGGTTTCCTCATAAACGCTGACCTGGATGGACTGCTGGATAGGCTGGGGGACTAGCTCGTTGGGACGACTCGTGGTAGAGGACCCTCCGCTATTTGAAAGTGACTCCTCTCGGGTGGTGTCGAAGGTGGAAAGGATGTGGAGGACCTCATCCATAGTCGTACGCAGTTGCGCCAGCTGATTGTGGTGTTTGAATGTCTCTGTGTTACAGGGACAGATTGCCGCCCAAAACTCGAAACGACCAAAGGTCAGTATATTTCAACATCCGAATGTTAGGAGTGATGAGAGAGGGAATTTGGAAAATGTATGTCTATTTTGTGATGTCATGAAAACATTTATTAAAACGTTATAACGAAAACATTGTAACTTGAGAAGTTTACATCCATTACAATGTGTAGGAAATATCCAGGAGGAAGAGAATATTTTTATAAAGATAGGCAGATGATTTTGGTTCTTTAACGAAATCATAGTGTTCAGAATACTTTGCCCCAGTAACTAGCCAGGCCCACGGGAGCTCAGAAAGATTGTCCGCATGACATAAACGCCCTCTTTACCAGAGTGTATAAATGATTGAGATAAGAATTAACATATTGGAGCCCCATTGTGTGGAGTCTAAAATAGAACTAGGCATTACTGTTGAATTCAGTCTATAGGAATTGTGTAGCAAGATACGTTATACACCAACAGCGCTGTAGGCAGGATTGTTGTTGAGAGTGGCATGTGTGTGGTCCCTTTTCATCCAGATAGTAGTAGGGAGAGATTGACTCCAGTGTTGTATATCTGACGAAAAGTCAGTGTGGAGGGGATTTACTGAATGCTACGAGCGAGGACAACTGAGAAAGTTGGGCCAAACGTGGTACTATTTCTGTCTCTCGCGTTTCAGGAGCGAGTAGACTCGGTCAGTATTATTTTCTTGAGCTAGGACATATGAACCGGCAAATTAAAGAAATTTGAGAAGATATAGTTGTTGGCCGAAGCTAAGTATTATCTCTCTGTCTATCGCGCAACAGTAGCGTGAGTAAGACCACGGCAATATTTCTTTATGTAAAACATTGCTAGCAAAGAATCGCCAAAAGGGTTAACGTGAGACGTCATTAATAAACCCCTCCTTTGTTAAAGGGGATCCTGTGTGTGCATGGAAGTGAGATTCCCTGTACAAGTAGGGTAGCTTTGCACTAGATGCTAAGCTAACGAAGGGAAAGCAGCCATTTTTGTTTTTCCCTTTGTTCCAACGGAAGTTCCGCCCCTCGGGACTCCTGTTTGATTTCAGCTTTCTGCGATCAGCGACCTCTGGTGGTGAAGAATTGGCAGTAGTTGTTTTTGAAACAATTCATGTGAGGGCACACTCTTAACACACTGTTACAACGGGTTACACTGTATGATATCCATCCAATCTCAACTGGTTGGATATCATTGTCTCATTCGATTTAACAGGGAAGGTGAATCGCCAAACAAACCTTTTTCAGGGTTGGTCATTTGGATAAGGTCCAAATGTATTTGTTCAAACCAATGAGACATTTTATACTTTCTCCACATTAACCTAGATACAGCAAAGCTTTTCAAGTTAATTAAAGTTTAATTCCCAGATAGCCTATACAGGTATGATTGATCATTATCATTGATTAATCAATTCAATTTGCTTTTGAAAGCTCATTGGAGCCAACTCCCACAGTACTGGTCTAGTATTGACGGAAGTCCCGCCTTCACGGAAATCATGTGGTTCCAGCCCTTAGGGATAAGTGACCCAGGTGGTGAATGTATACTCACATTTGAACTACTGGTTACACTTAGGATATCCAGCAAATCTCAAATGATTGCATATCATTGTCTCATTCCATTTAATAAGTTAAATTGCCGAACATAGCTTTTCAGGTTGATAATTTGTATAAGATGCAGATTGATTTGGTTCAACAAAGGAGACAAATTAAACTTTTCCATATTAACCTAGATACAACAATGCTATCAGGTTAATTAAAGTTTAATTCCCAGATAGCCTGTAAAAGTATGATTAATCAATAACATTGATTAATCAATTAAAATTGCTTTTGCAAGTTTGTTAAAAGCCAACTCCTACATTACTGATCCAGTATTGATGATTCATTGACGTCTATAAACCGGATAAAATCGTTTTTGCAGCTTCCAACGACTCAAAACTCAACATTTTATGTAAGTTGAAACAACTAATAATCATCAAAATGAGCAAGCTCACCCCCAAGTGAACCCTCACCCACAGAAAGATTGATCGCTGACCTCAGCAGCGATGCAATTCCAAACTATGCCTACGGGTTGAGAATGTTAGATCACAATACCATAATCGAAAACACTGCAGAAATCGCGACCGACGCCCTCCAAAATAGGCCAGCAGGCACAGGCCTTGTAAAGGTTCTATCCAGTTTAGACCTGAACTATGCCCACCAGCAGAGATGGACATTGGTCCAATACCGCTGTGCTCAACAGAAGCACGCGCAAGAAACTGTTGAGATGAAGGGACAGGTGGAGAGAACCAGGAAGCTAATGACAAAAGCCGACAAAGACAAGATACTGCTAGCCGAGGAGCTGCATTTGAGAACGGAGCAATTAAAAGATCTGGCAAAAACTTATGACGATGAACGAGAACAAACTCTTGAACAAAATCGTCTGCTACAGGAACAACTCCATTTAGCCAAGACTAAATATGACGAAGTCCACACAAAACTAGATCAATTTGACAACCTACTTAAAACCAGGGACGAGCAACTTGATACCATGCAAGCAGTGTTGAATGACACCACTCAAAGCAATAAGGTTCTAGATCAAAAGCTGCAAACCACAGATTATCAATTAAAGAACACAATGTCCAAGTTGAATGAAAAAACAGCGGATCTCATTGAAGTCAATGATCAAATGAATGATGAGAAAACTCAGGTGAGGAAGGTGGAAAAATTGAACTCTAACCAAGCAGAGGAAATCTCATCAATGAATCTCTCGCTACAGACTCAAAACCTCTCCCTGCAAACCATAACAGATAGGTATGAAGCCGAACGGAGCAAGAGCGACACTCACGTGTCTGAAATAAATACTCTAGGAGCCCAAGTGGACTCGGCAACGCAGCAGAATTTCACCCTTAGGTACCGTCTAGAGGAACTCCGAACCAGTCACACGCTGCAGCGTGACTACCCAGCCAAACAACCAAGCTCGCAACCGGAGTTTGGTACACAAAGGAGTGAAGACGACAGAAGGTTTCAGCCTTTACCTTTCTCAGGTGTTCCTCTGTCTTTTCCTCTTGGAAAAAAGCGGTGAGTGATGACACACAAAAACGGTACCTACCACAAAACAACCAAACCAATAACCTTAGCGGTAAAACTATACCGAACATTCCCAACCAAACCGGTATCGTAACGATCAACATGGCTGCCACATTCCTGCACCCAACCCACAAAAGGGTCATGGTACAAGAGTAACAAGGGTGACAAAGGGTTCAATTAACTACAGGAGCGAGACAAATTTGACAAACAGGACAAAGATAAGTCACCATGACTAGGCGTGGACTTGCGTGGACAAACAGGTCAGCAGAAATTAACACCATTTGCAAGGACGTGAATGATCAAATTACCCCAGCACTCACTCCAAACCTTATCCAGGGCCCGCTCGATCAAGAAACAATCCCACAGGTTTTGTTTACAGACTCTGATACAGATGTGGGGACGCACAAGGTAAGCAGCTTTGCAAAGGTTGATTGCTCTCACATTCCAATAGAGGACCCACTGGGTCACGAAGGTGGGTTATCTGTCTTGGAAATCGACACGGATAACTTATGGCTCCGTTCTTCCAACCCACCCCACTTTGTTGGGGATATGACCAGAAAAAACAACTCGAACAGGCCATTGCTCAAAGCGGTCTTAGAGGACTGTATGACATGTGATGCACTGATAGATTCAGGTTCAACTCTTTCCCTCATATCTCAAACTTTGCTGGATGAACTCAAAAGGGCAGTGGACCCAGCAAAACGTTGGTTAAAAACGGAACGTTGCGACACTACACTTCAAGGTTTCACTCAGGCTACCTCGCCTTTAACCAAGCGCCTCCTACTAAAACTAACCTTCAAAAGCGTGCCACTTATCCACCCTGTTTATGTGACTAGCATTGACACCGAACAGATGCTGATTGGGATAGATTTAATTGACCGTTTGGTACCGCTGATGGATTGGAAAGCCAACCAAGTCTTGTCACAAATAACTATCCCATCTCCGATGACCCCACCGCCTTTGTCGAAGAATACATGCAATACACTATACAACGATGAGGGTTCGGCGCCATCAACTGACGTACCCCCGGTGAACTTGGTCATGAGTCCACCATTTGTGGCAAATGACAGGGGTGACAAGTTCAACTCTGAAATTAACCAAACATTGGGTTTTCCTGTGTGGCTTGGCACTGATAGGTGGCGTGTGCCTAAACGGGACAATGATTGAGGATGCCATACTGGCAACCTGGTTGGAAAAATCTGCAATCTGTTTGGAAATGTTCAAAGACATTTCGAAAGTGGCTCACTGCCACCCCCTTGTTCCGAAAACATTCAGATTCCCACTGGGATGACTCCCCAGACGACACTCACCACTTTAGGAGTATGTGCGCTATCACTCTGCATCGGAACCAAGGAAGTATTTCACTACCCACTGGTTGTCACGAACCTCCCACATACACCAAGTTCTTTGGTCTTTGACGCTGCCAGCCCAACACGCCTTTTCTTTCGACCCTGTGTGGATGGCATCTGGGCAGACTATTCCTGAAGCTTGCAAAGTGATAACTGAGTGCACCGTGGTGATACCAGCAAGAACCACAGAGGTTTCTGTAAGACTGAACCTGGCGCCCGGCTACCGGATGGAAGGCAACACTGCGTTCTTCCAACTCTCTCCGCAACTATTCTACTTGGGGCTAACTATCAATGGTAACCCGCTGTTAGAGCTACACGCTAGATCCACTTACCTCTTGGAGCAGAATCTGACTCAAGTGGATATTTCTGTTCCTCGGCACACTCAGCTGGGAACATTGATTGATGACTCCTTCCATGATTTTGAACTTACTGTTCCCGTCATTGGGCCTCTTCCTTCCTACCTAGACATATGTGATGAGGGAGGGACGCTTTTTACTTGTCAGTCAAAGGCAATCGCAATAACTCCCGTATTGCCACTTGACGACACAACGACGTTCAGGATGGATGTTGATTCGGACAACGACCTGTTGATATACTCCATCATCATGGAGGATGATACCACATCTCCTTCTGCATGTGGGGTACACACTAATGAGGTAACAGCCAATGATTCCCCCACCATTGACATGTCGTCACCCCCTGAGGAAGACCTGTACAATGCCTCCGAACCGTATCCTGGTTTCCATGCACAGGTACTACAGCTACTGTCGGAGGCAGACGCACTTGTCAATGACACTGAATTAAATCAGTTCACTGGAATTGTTTAACAAACACAGACAGATCTGGTCGACAGACTCGCTGGATTGCGGTGTTATGGATATTCATGTGGTGCGTATTCCTACGCCACCCGGGGCAGCTCCTACGTTTGTGAGACAATACAAAATTCCGCTTGCAGCATACTCAGCGGTGCAGGAGATTATCGACTCCCTACTAGCTAAACAGATAATCAAGGAATGTAACAATACGTACAACGCTCCGGTGTGGCCTGTTTTTAAGCCAACTGGTAAATGGCGTCTTACCATTGACTATAGACAACTCAACAAGCTGGTTCCGTTGTCTCGTTGGCCTATGACACAGCGTGACCAAGAGTTGCCAAAGGTGGCAAATGCCAAATACTTCTCCACTGTCAACGTTGCAAATAGTTTTTGGACCATGACAGTCGACCCTCGTGACCAACACAAGTTGGCTTTCTCTTTCCAGAACAAGCTCTTCACATTCAATCTTTGCCCGTTCATTTATTCAAACTCCCCCGCAGAGTTCAACATCTTCCTTTACAAACCAATGCCAGATGCAGCCACCAGGGGAACGATAGTTTATGTGGATGATGTTCTCAGGAGGAGCGAGACTTGGTCACATCACCACAACGAGATGGACCACGTTCTTACCCAACTAGGAACGGCTGGGGCTAAACTGGCTATCATGAAAGGACAATGGTGCAGGACCGAGGTCAACTATGTTGGACTTCTGGTGGGTGCTGAGGGCATCCTACCACAATCTAGCAGAATCCAAGCATTCCGCAACATCAAAATGCCTGCAAATCTTCATGAGGTACGCAGCTTCTTGAGAGTATGTAATTACTCCCGTCAGTTCATCGAAAATTATGCCGACTTGTCAAAGCCTTTGACCCGTCTTCTTCAGAAAGACACCCCGTTCGTTTGGGGTGACACTCACGACGAAGCTGTGACTTCCTTGAAAGACCTGCTTTGTGCGGCACCCTGCCTGGTCTACCCCAACAAAGACGTTATTTTTGGAAGTAGGTTTCTTAGAGCACTGCCTTAGTGCTGGGTTGTACCAAAAATACGACCAAGACAGACGTGTGGTTGCTTATGTGAGCAAAACACTCAACCCTGCTGAACACAAGTACTCAGACTGCGAAAAAGTCTGTGCAGCACTTCACCAGTTATGTCAGCAGACAAAAGGTGATCATAGAAACATGTCACCAGCCGGTGACTTTTCTGAAAAGCCAAAGAATCCGTGAGGGTGCTGTACACAACAGCAGGATAGCGGCTTGGCTCATGACGCTGCAGAGCCGTGATGTGGTTGTCAACTACGCAAAAGCGGAAAACCTGCCTTTGGGTGGGACTCTGGCGCTGTGTCAATGCTGCGGTGACAACGAAACCGACTTCGCACCACCCCCATTTGACGTAACTCTGCCGTTGCCGTCAAACCATCACTACTTCGAAGAGAACGTGTGTCTTGGCATGCCGATGGCATTTGTGGATGGCTGTTCTTACCGTCAGCTAGACCACTTGCGAGCTGGTGTGGGATTGGTATGGCACAACGACATTCTGTGCAAACCGCTTCAATTTCAGCTAGACAACAAGACCAGCCAGTTTGCAGAAGTAGCTGGCGTACTTGTCACACTGCAAATTGTGGTAAAACATGACTTGTCAGAACTGGCAATCTGCACCGACTCAAACTCACGCCTTGGGTGTTCGATGCTCGGGACGCAATGATCACAGAGGCGCCCATGGTGTCTGCGGTAACATGTAGCCATGTAGCACCGCGGTAATCATTTTCGCACTAACATAATGTGTTGCTAACTCATTCATTCTTGAATGTTGACCTTGTAGCAATGCAACACCAAGATGAGTCCTTCGCCACTTTCTTTGATGGCTTTCTTTTCTGATCCTGTCAAAGGTGGGTTGTTCCTAAAACACAGAGGGGGATAATGATAGCTCATGCCCACGACGAGCCATGTGGGGGGTCAAGGCTACATGTGAAACATTGCGACAGGTGGCCCACTGGCCTCCCATGGAACAAGACGTGGCACAATACGTGAGGGGGTGTCTAGTTTGCTGCCAGTTTCAACCCTTGGAGCTCGATCCAGATCGACTGGGTCGGCCCAGTTGCCAGGTCAGCAAGAGGCAATAAGTATCTCCTCACAGTGACTTGCGCATTCACAAAGTGGGTGGAGTGCCTGCCCGCACCCAATGACACAGCGGAAACCACGGCCGTTCTTTTGCTCAACCAAGTTTTCAGTCGTTTCGGACTGCCAGGAGAGGAACCCATTTTTCGGCTGCTGTAATGAGGAGTTAAAGCTAAACTCCACATTGCGTACAACCCTAGGAGCTCTGGCAGGGTAGAAAGGAGCAACCAGACAATCGTCAGAATCCTGAGGAAATATGTGGCAGCCAACCACAAAGATTGGGACCTCAAACTCCGACTGGTATTGATGGCGATCAGAGCCACACTCAACAGGTCTACGGGAATAACACCATTCGAGATGATGATGGGCCGGCAAATGACGCTTCCGCTGCATCTCCTGTACCAACCGGGAGATGTCGCCGCAGCCTACACAGCTCATCAATACATGACGGACTTGCGAGCCCACCTCCATACTACCTTTGCGTACGCTCAAGGAAAGTTGGAAAGAAGGACAGAAGGTGACAAGACGCAGTATGACAAAAAGGCCTCACTCAAGGTTTTTGAGTTTGGGGATAAGGTGTGGTACTACATATACACTAAACCCGTGGGCATTGTGACAAAGTTCCTGCCCCACTGGACGGGGCCACACGAGATTGTGGTAAAGTTGTCACCTGTGGTTTTTATCAAATCAGAATCAGCAAAGGTCGACAAAACACCACATTCAAGTGGGTCCACAGGAACCAAATCAAGTTGTACACTCCCCCCATGGGAATAAAAGGGGTGCAAGCCAGCACCGAATAGATAGAAACCTAGCAAATCAGAGGTACTAAGAAAATTCTGAAGTATCCTCAGCTGATCCCTTCCAGGAAATCCGTACGTTGCACTAACATATTTTCTTCTCTTCCCAGCTACAAGATACATGTTTCGTTGCCATTGTTGATATTGTACTGTTCGAAATAGGAAAATCTGCTAAATTTGTTGTCAAAATGTTTATAAAAAAATATATAACTGAAATAATCAAACAATATCTCTAACTATGTGTTTTTGTGGGATGGAGTTCCTTTGGCTGATCCTGACACTCTGTGCCCTGGTCAAAACCAATCCAGCAGATGTACTCACGAGCGGACCCCCTACGGGAATCATGCTCCGTGATGATCCATGAGGGTGTAGAGGGTGTACGTCCACCTAGGTGCAGAGAACGTGTAACGCCAACACATTCCACCTGTGGCACATTTGAGTTGGGCCAGGGCTGACTGGACCACCCAGGCAGTTAAGCACACCCAGCTAGACACTGCCCATATGTTGGCCCAACTCCAAAAGTTCACAGTCACCCAGTCAGAATTAGCAGAGCCCAGGCGAGAAAAAAGATTTGTTGGGGCTCTACTCTCAATAGGTGCAACGCAGTCAGTCTAGCCACAGTCAAAAGAAATGTTAGGGAGATTACTGAAGAAATGCCACTTATCCAGCAACAGATGAAATCACAGGCACTCAGGTTGCAGCATATGGGAAAGTCTCTCCAGGACACTATTCTGGTGGTAAACACACACGCTACTCTCCTGAACAAAACCCTCCTGTCGGTAGGAAAGCTAGTAGAGGTAATGAACCATGATTATGCCCATGTCCAATTGGTTTGATTGTTGTTGGAGGATTTTCTCCGTGAAATTAGCTCTTCTATGGACCACTTGGCCATGAATAGAATCCCCTCATATCTAGTGCCCCTCTCAATGGTGAACAACATATTGACCTCAGCTACCACAACCACAATAAAGCCATTACAGTCACATTTGGCCTATAGTCTGGGGTCGGCAATTCCAATACATGTTGATGTTAATCGTAATGAAGTGGGATTTTTACTGACTCTACCGGTTGTTGAACTGGAGAATATCTATAGATTGAAAACGGTTCTAAACATAGGGTTTTGGCGCGACAACACCCATGTGAAAATCGCTACAAGGAGCCACACACCGGGACATCCGATGGTCATTCTTTTGGTGGATTACCACTTGCAGAATACTTCCAAGGTTGGAACCCACCAGAGGGGGACTGTCATGACTCTCATGTTATGGTTTCACGTGAGAATGTCTATTTTGTGATGTCATTAAAACTTTTATTAAAACGTTATAACGAAAACATTATAACTTGAGGAGCTTTCATACTGTGCATTTCAAGTTTGCATCCATTACAATGTGTAGCCAGGTGGAAGATAATATTTTTATAAAGATAGGAAGATGATTTTGGTTCTTTGACAAAATCATAGTGTTCAGAATACTTTGCCCCAGTAACTAGCCACACCCACGGGAGCTCAGAAAGAGTGTCTGCACAATGTAAACGCCCTCTTTACCAGAGTGTATAAAAGATTGAGTTAAGAATTAACAAGGAAGACTAGATGGACTCAAGCTGCAGCTTTTGTCTATATTGGTCCCGACCCAGAAAATCAACACGAGGTGAAGACGACAAAGTTGCCTCCACTAACAATCAATGTTACGGCTGAGTAGCTGTTCTAAGTATTGTATCTAAGAAGGTAAATTTAAGTGGGACCATCCTGTTACTCTCTTCAAACCATCATCTACTACACTGCTCTCATCACCCCACAGGGGATCATCGACACGGCTGATTAGCCGTCCTCAGAAGACCACTTCCAGAACTAGTAAAAGTAAACAGACAACTAAGAAGGACATTGCGACCCCATCTGGACAATCAGAGCCTTACATCTACAGCCCATCCGAAAGAGAAGGCCCAATCGACCCCTTTCCACGAAGGCCTAGGTCCAACAGAGATACACGACGAAGACCTCTAACACTTAAATAAATGCATTACTTCTTACCAAACGGACGGCAGTTCGGGGCAAGGTATTAGGATTACTGTGAGTGTAGTTCCATTTGTATCCAAGTGTTCTCTCTCTCTCTCTCTCTCTCGCCATCTTTTGTAACAAGTGTCATATTGTGTTAGTCCGCTAGGGACCCATTTTCATTGTATGAAGTTTGTAATCCCTACCTATACTGTGTACATGTTTGTATCTTGTGTTATCATTTTAATTAGTTAGTAAATAAATAATTACATTAATTTGTGTGGTATGGAATGATCAGTACGACCTGGGTTTGTTCAGACTTAAATAGTCTATGACTTTCAGAATGAGACTGATTTGAGGTAAATTATTTATAAATGACTAAGAAATTATAAGAGATATCTAGATATCTTTAGAGTTAATTCGGGAAACGGTAACTCATTAAACAACTTTTTCTGTGGTGCCCCTAATGAGTTAATTGTTACATAATTACAGTTTTTCTCGATTGCTAAGACACATTTCTTGATACCTTCACCCATTTTCTCAAAACTTTAAGCACAAAACCTAATCTTCAAACTACATTCACAAAACCCCTGACTCTTCTGGCAAAATCAAACAATCGCCTCAAAACCATTTAATCTGTGCCTCTCAGATTGTTTCCATCCATTGTTGTTATCAACATTACAGTTTTGCTCAGTCGCTTTGGTGCATTTTTCACATCATCCCTAACATGTGCAAAATAATAAGTGCATTTCTCAGAACAATTTGTACAAACTGCAATATACAATAGATATGTTTCTAAAGCTAGTCAGTCACTAAAAATCCTTAGTACATCTCTCAAAAGTAAATATTCATGCCAATGATCATGTCAGTGTCATCAGAATGATAAGTCATTGAGTCATTGTTCACGAACAAGGTTGTCAAAATGTTTAGGCATGTTGTCAATGGAACTGTGTACTTTGACAGTATTACCTGATGTAAACTTAGGCTACAGTTTGGATGACAGTTACTGTATTGAAAATGCACAAGGCTGCACTTCTATGGCATATATCAATTTCAACAGTACTATTTACATATTACTGTATGTGGGTTATTGATTGAAAGAGACTGGACAACCCAAGGGGCACAAAGGAAAAAAAACTAAATTAGAAAGAAACACAGGAAACCACCCCTAAGGCACAACTTTGCCCACAGCACTGTTCTAGTGCTGTCTCTACACATCCAGACGTTCCTGTCTGTCAGCCCACATATTCTCATCCACATCACACCGGATATTTTCCCTTCCAATGCAACGTGGAAAGAATCTTTTGGAATGCCTTATCCATCCTCTGCAGGCGTCTACTGTGGTGTCCTCACATGCTGCATCCATTGCAGCCAGCAGGGTCATCTGTGTGTGTGGCTGACGATCGTACACCTTCCACCTCCATGCTGAAAAGAACTCCTCAATTGGGTTAAGGAATGGTGAATAAGGTGGGAGGAATTCTATGAGCATCCTCGGGTGGGTCACAAACCATTGCCTTATGATGTTTGATCGATGGAAACTCACATTATCACAAATGACCACATACTTTGGCAAATCCTCTCTAAACAGACCCCTCTCATCATCAGGGATGAGAGCCCTGTAGAGAGTCTCTAAAAAGTTGAGTAGATGCTGGGTGTTGTATGGCCCTAAAAGGGGGATATGGGTTAGGACACCATGCTCCGAAATAGCAGCACACATGGTGATATTTCCTCCCCGTTGGCCTGGCAAATCCACAGTAGCTCTGTGACCGATGATATTCCGACCCCGCCTTCTGCATTTGGTCAGGTTGAAGCCAGCCTCATCCACGTATACAAAGTTGTGAGAGGGTTCACTTGATTCCAACTCCATTATACGCTATATCCCAGAACACACAGTTGAATTTGTTTTGGTAAGGAAGAGTGACATAAAATGTACATATATTGCATGTTCCTTCCACAGCAATGGAAATGTGTGCAGTTTATGCTTACTGTACTATGTAACACTATAAAATGTTGCTGTAAAGTAGTTACATAGATATATGTTTTACCTGTACATACTGGTACCGTAGCTCCTTAACTCTGTCCTCATTCCTTTGGAATGGTACACGGTACAGCTGTTTCATACTCATCTGGTTTCTATGCAGCACCCTGTCGATGGTTGAGATGCTAACCGTATGGATGTTTTCAAAGACATCGTTGTCTTCTATAATGGTCCTTTGTATTTCCCTGAGTCTCATGGCATTGTTTGCTCGGACCATGGTGCAAATAGCCTCCTCCTGTTGAGGTGTGAAAAGGCGTCCTCTGCCACCGGTTTGAGGTAATCTTGCAGTCCTATGTGTGGAAAAATGCAGTGATGCATCGCACACTTTCACATAGACAAAAACTATGCGAACACACATTTTACTGTAAAACATACAGGTGGGTGCATGTAAGGTGCAGTATGTATCTCTATAGAGTATATTTCTGTATGCTGTGAAATACAAGTGGACTACTGTAATATGAAGCATTGTAGGAAGTATACAGTATACTGCTTATATACAGTAACAGTGCACTGTACATTGGTGGACATACCTGTTCTCTCTTCGAAACGTTTGTACTATTGAGGACACGGTTGATCTCCCAATATTCGGCTGCACCCTTCGACCCGCCTCAGCCATTGTAATGCCATGATTGACAACATGGTCTACAATAGTGGCCCTTATGTCATCAGATATGCGCCTATGTCCTCTTCTGCCTCTTCCTCTGTTTTGCCTTCCACCACGCATCCTTGCTCCTCTTCTTCCTCCTCTTGGCTGTTGACCCTGTTCGTTTCCTGGTCCATCCATTATTGGAAAATTGCAACTCTGTGTTGTGGTCTGTCTATATATGCTTGCCAATTGATTCTTCATGAGATGCACCTTTGAGCAATTTAGACAACTGGTTGATTGTTGGTTGAACTAACACTTTACATTCCTTCATGAGTGAGGGTTAATTTCACCTGCACGATTCAGCAATTTACGTTTTTGTACAAAAGGTCTAATAGAAATGTGTAAAACTATGCTTGACAGTTTATGACAAATAGTTCAACAATTTTGCATGTAATGGCTTATGCAAGGAACTAATGCCTAGATGTTTTGAGGGGTAAGACTATTCAACAGAGAACCATCTACTATATTTTGATCAACATGACATGAGCAATTGAAAATGTGGAAAAAAGCTGACACTTGTACATTATCAATTGCAATATGTACAAAAGCAATTGCAATTTGTTCAAAGGAATAAGAAATTGCTTTAATGATGTGCACAAGTGACTAGATGATTTGGAATTTGTACAAGTAGTATCAAGAATTGCACTTTTGATCTAAGAAATGCACCAAAGCGACTGAGAAAAACTGTAAACACACCTGTGCCACCTGTGCACTCTGAACTGGCTTATATTCTGTACAATTGGTTTGATCACATCATTAGAAACAAGTGTGAACAATTTGGAGTTGTTGTGTGTAAACGATGACAACTGTGTTGTAGTTGTGTTTAACTTTTGCCGCCTTTGTTTACCATTTTGTAACACAAGTGCATCACAGTGAGAAATGTGTTTTAGTGAGTGAGAATGTGTTTAGAGTTTTGCAAAAAGAGTGATTGATTCGACAAATGGGTTTAGGCCACTGAGCATTTGGTTCAGAGAATGGGGTTTAGTGTTTTAGCAATTCATAAAAACTGTAATTTAATCTAGTAACAATTAAACATAGTAGGTAATTATTTGCTAAATAATAGTCATCACAATAATGAAAGTCACATCACGACAGTGGTTAGACCAGGGCTTGAACAAAATCTGGGCCAGTGATAGGCTACTTTGTTTTATAAAAAAAAAAATCAAAACACAATTCCACACAAAATCTCAATCTCAAAATGTGGAAAAAGTCAAGGGGTGTGAATACTTTCTGAAGACATTGTAGGTCTTTCTGTTTTCTCAGTATTTTGAAGAGTAGCTGCTGCTTTTGCAACAGCGAATGGGGATCCTAATAAATAACAAATTGAATGCATTCTGTTTAATACTTACACATTCAAAAGAGACATACTGTCATTCTTATCATTCTGGCTCGGGTCCATGTTACAGACAATCAGGAGAAAGGCAGTATCTGAGTCTGCACTGGAGTCTGCAAGCGAAGCTTTGATTCCAAACAATATGGCATCGATAAAAAGGTAATTCCACTGGCTCTCTGTTTAGACTTTGAAGACTTTAAATGGTATTTAATTGTACCATATGGCTCTCGACAAAGGGTTATTTTTAACCTGCATCAATTCCTTTGCCCTGTGCATTCCTTTGTAGTGATCCTGAGGTGCTGCCTGGGAATGGATAGAGGGCTCAATGCTGTCAGAGGGTGGGGGTGGGGGGTGGGGGGGGGGGGGGGGGGTGAGAGAGAGCCAGAGAGAGAGAGAGAGACTTTTGTTTATCCATTTCACTTGCTTTGCATTGTAAACATATGTTTCCCATGCCAATAAAGCCCCTTGAATTGAATTGACTTGAGAGGGTGACAGAGAGAGAAAGCGAAGAGAGGGAGACAGAAATAGAGAGAGAGAGACAGAGAGAGAGAGAGAGAGACAGAGAGAGAGAGAGAGAGAGAGAGAGAGAGAGAGAGAGAGAGAGAGAGAGAGAGAGAGAGAGAAAGAGAGAGAGAGAGAGAGAGAAAGAGATATTGGGTGAAATACCACAGTGTGCAATCACAGCAGCATGATTTGTGACGTGTTGCCACAAGAAAAGGGCAACCAGTGAAGAATAAACACCATTGTAAATACAACCTATACTTAATGTTTATTCATTGTCCTTTTGTACTTTAACTATTTGCACATCGTTACAACACTGTATAAATACATAATATGACATTTGAAATATCTTTATTCTATTGGAACTTTTGTGAGTGTAATGTTTACTGTTCATTTTTTATTGTTTATTTCACTTTCATTTATTATCTATTTCACTTCCTTTGGCAATGTAAACATATGTTTTCCATGCCAATAAAGCCCCTTAAATTGAAATTGAGAGCGCGAGAGAGAGAGAGAGAGAATCCACAGCTCCAATCATTGGGATTCAACAGCTCAACCAGAGGCATCTTTTGATTTGTTTTCTTCCTAACACAAGCAGACGCTAATCAAATGCCAAACCCAAGGGAATGCAATTTTATTTTTATTTTTAAGAAGCAGATGAGGGAAAAACGCAAAGGATTTATTTGAAGCTGCACACTCAGAAAATAAGGTTCCTAAAGGGTTCTTAGGGAAGGATGAACACTGCTGAACACTGTATGCTGGAAACACATGGTTTGTTATTTTAACTAAAACATAACGAATCTTTGTTAAACATAAATACTCAATGTGTTTTTGCATGGATTCCGCATCGCGGTTAGCTTTTACCAGCTAGGACCACTATCTCTTGTCCCGGAATCCCGTTTAACTGACAGGTTAAAGTTTGCTTGAAAGAGCCACTAACCTAGCTAAGCTGCTAGAGATAGCTTGAAGAGCATCAAGCATAAAGAGATAGCTTGAAGCCTGATTAACAGAGTAGGTCACCAGCCTACGTAAGAAACTGGGGAAAACGCAGAGTGGAATGTTTACATTTTCTACGCCGGTGGCTGGACGGAATTCGTGCTTGTTGGATACATCTCCACCTTGTCGTTTGTCGTTATCCGACTGGCAGGTGTTGCCCAGAGCTCCATCATCTGATAGCGCCGTTGAAGGAGCACAGCATGAGGAGAAAGGCAATCAACGATGGTCGCATGTCATGAGCCGTGGAAGCCGAAGACCTCCTGCAAAGCTGTCTACACTCCCAACGAGAGGCCATGAGCGGATACAAACAACGAATAGTTTCGACGTACTGGAGCCTGATATTCCTGCACCTTCGTCGCTGGGGGTGCCTGTGTCTGCGGCCGCAGTGCCTACTACTACGATTTCGAAGTCGACATCGGCAACCTTCCATCCCTGCTCTGGATCGGGCGGGGCTTCTCCAACTGTCGGAGGACTGCATACTTGTGAAACGTGGGAGTGGGCGAATTTCCTCGTCCTTCTCGCCAGCCATGATTTTGGGCAGCTCCATGGTAAGAAATGTGACCGTTCCTGGTGCAAAAACAATGTCCAATCCCGGAGCTCGAGTAAATGACATTACTAAGCTGCTCCCGAATGTACTATGTCAGGACATGGAAATCGATTCTATCGTAGTCCATGTGGGTTTTAATGACATTATGAAGGGCAGCACTGAACAGTTGAAACTGGATTTTAAAGAGCTGATTGACTCTCTGCTAGACACTAACAAAAAAAACATAATCTCTGGCCCTGTGCCCTCTCTGAATTGTGGAATTGAACGCTTTAGCAGGATTCTTGGTCTTCACAACTGGCTACGTGATTATTGCAGCTCAATGATTGTAACTTTTGTTGACAATTTCGATACCTTTTAGAAACAAAACACGTTTTATAAGGAGGATGGGATCCACCCAAATCATTTGGGTTCCTGGATCCTTTCGCAGAATTATAAGGCTGCGTTGAGACAATGACTTAGCAATGACCCAAGCCCAGCTCAGCTTATCCCTGCCATTGTGACGCAGAGTTGTCAAAATGCTTCAGCAAATGTACATTACATCAGGGGCGTCGGTAGTCACAATATAAGTAACCTAATTTATGTCCCTCTAACTGCCCTGAATGCCACCGCTGATCCTATAGCTATTGCGTGCAGTAATCATGTGCCTAAGAACCAGATTTATACTGTTAGCACTGAGCCGGTGTGCCCAAGGACGCAGTCCACTGTGTGCAGCTAACCGTGCACTAACATAAAGAACACGAGCATATCTACTGCTGCTAAGCTTCCCAGTAAAGCAATAAAAACAAGTAAGCATCCCAGAAGAAAAGTGCTCAAAATAGACCACGTTAACATACAGTGAGGGAAAAAAGTATTTGATCCTCTGCTGATTTTGTAAGTTTGCCCACTAACAAAGACATGATCAGTCTATAATTTTAATGGTAGGTTTATTTGAACAGTGAGAGACAGAATAACAACAAAAAAATCCAGAAAAACACATGTCAAAAATGTTATAAATTGATTTGCTGCACCCCTCTGCAAAACATTACTTAGTACTTGGTGGCAAAACCCTTGTTGGCAATCACAGAGGTCAGATGTTTCTTGTAGTTGGCCACCAGGTTTGCACACATCTCAGGAGGGATTTTGTTCCACTCCTCTTTGCAGATCTTCTCCAAGTCATTAAGGTTTCGAGGCTGACGTTTGGCAACTCGAACCTTCAGCTCCCTCCAAATATTTTCTATGGGATTAATGTCTGGAGACTGGCTAGGCCACTCCAGGACCTTAATGTGCTTCTTCTTGAGCCACTCATTTGTTGCCTTGGCCTTGTGTTTTGGGTCATTGTCATGCTGGAATACCCATCCACAACCCATTTTCAATGCCCTGGCTGAGGGAAGGAGGTTCTCACCCAAGATTTGATGGTACATGGCCCCGTCCATCGTCCCTTTGATGCGGTGAAGTTGTCCTGTCGCCTTAGCAGAAAAACACCCCCAAAGCATAATATTTCCACCTCCATGTTTGACGGTGGGGATGGTGTTCTTGGGGTCATAGGCAGCATTCCTCCTCCTCCAAACACGGTGAATTGAGTTGATGCCAAAGAGCTCGATTTTGGTCTCATCTGACCACAACACTTTCACCCAGTTCTCCACTGAATCATTCAGATGTTCATTGGCAAACTTCAGACGGGCCTGTATATGCGCTTTCTTGAGCAGGGGGACCTTGCGGGCGCTGCAGGATTTCAGTCCTTCACGGCGTAGTGTGTTACCAATTGTTTTCTTGGTGACTATGTTCCCAGCTGCCTTGAGATCATTGACAAGATCCTCCCGTGTAGTTCTGGGCAGATTCCTCACCGTTCTCATGATCATTGCAACTCCACAAGGTGAGATCTTGCATGGAGCCCCAGGCCGAGGGAGATTGACAGTTCTTTTGTGTTTCTTCCATTTGCGAATAATCGCACCAACTGTTGTCACCGTCTCACCAAGCTGCTTGGCGATGGTCTTGTAGCCCATTCCAGCCTTGTGTAGGTCTACAATCTTGTCCCTGACATCCTTGGAGAGGATGGTCTTGGCCATGGTGGAGAGTTTGGAATCTGATTGATTGATTGCTTCTGTGGACAGATGTCTTTTATACAGGTAACAAACTAAGATTAGGAGCACTCCCTTTAAGAGTGTGCTCCTAATCTCAGCTCGTTACCTGTATAAAAGACACCTGGGAGCCAGAAATCTTTCTGATTGAGAGGGGGTCAAATACTTATTTCCCTCATTAAAATGCAAATCAATTTATAACATTTTTGACATGCGTTTTTCTGGATTTTGTTGTTGTTATTCTGTCTCTCACTGTTCAAATAAACCTACCATTAAAATTATAGACTGATCATTTCTTTGTCAGTGGGCAAACGTACAAAATCAGCAGGGGATCAAATACTTTTTTGTACTGTATGCAGCTTAAGAAACAAGGTTCATGAAATCAATAATTTGCTAGTAACAGATGACATTCCTATTCTGACTATCTCTGAAACTCTCTTAGATAATACCTTTGATGATACAGTGTTAGCAATACAAGGTTATACTCTTTACAGAAAATATAGAAATGCCAATGGTGGAGGTGTTGCTGTTTATATTCAGAACCACATTCCTGTGACGGTTAGAGAGAATGTCATGTTAAATACTGTTGAAGTAATATGGCTACAGGTTAATCTGCCTCACCTAAAGCCAATTCTGGTGGGAAGCAGCTATAGACCACCAAGTGCTAACAGTCAGTATCTGGATAACGTGTGAAATGCTTGATAATGTATGTGATATCAATAGAGAGGTTTACTTTCTGGGTGATTTAAATATTGACTGGCTTTCATCAGGCTGCCCACTCAAGAGAAAGCTTCAAACTGTAACCAGTGCCTGCAGCCTGGTTCAGGTTATCAGTCAACCTACCAGGGTGGTTAGAAAGAGTACAGGAATTAAATCATCAACATATATTGATCATATCTTTACTAATGCTGCAGATATTTGTTTGAAAGCAGTATCCAAATCCATTCGATGTAGTGATCACAATATAGTACCCATATCTACGAAATTATTAGGCTGGGCCTAATATTGTGTATAAGAGGTCATGCAATAAGTTTTGTAGTGATTCCTATGTTGTTGATGTAGAGAATATATGTTGGTCTGTGGTGTGTAATGAGGAGCAAACAGACACTGCATTTGACACATTTATGAAATTGCTTATTCCAGTTACTAATAAGCATGCACCCATTAAGAAAATGACTGTAAAAACTGTTAAATCCCAGTGGATTGTTGAGGAATTGAAAAATTGCATGGTTGAGAGGGATGAGGCAAAAGTCTGGCTGCACAACCGATTGGCAAACGTAATGCAAATTGAGAAATTATGTGACTAAACTGAATAAAAAGAAGAAGAAACAACACTGTGAAACAAGGATAAATGACATAAAGAATGATAATAAAAAGCATTGGAGCACCTTAAATTACATTTAGGGAAATAAGGCAAACTCAGCTCCATCATTCATTGAATCAGATGGCTCATTCAACACAAAACCAACTAATATTGCCAACTACTTCAATACGTTTTTAATTGGCAAGATTAGCAAACTTAGGCATGACATGCCATCAACAATTGCTGACACTACACTTCCATGTATATCTGACCAAATTATGAAAGACAAGCATTGTAATTTTGAATTCCGTAAAGTGAGTGTGGAAGAGGTGAACAAATTATTGTTGTCTATTAACAATGACAAGCCCCTGGGGTCTGACAACTTGGATGGAAAATTGCTGAGGATAATAGCGGACGATATTGCCACTCCTATTTGCCATATTTTCAATTTAAGCCTACTAGAATGTGTGTGCCCCCAGGTTTGGAGGGAAGAAAAAGTCATTCCGCTACCTAAGAATAGTAAAGCCCCCTTTACTGGCTCAAACAGCCAACCAATTAGCCTGTTACCAACCCTTAGTAAACTATTGGAACAAATTGTGTTTGACCAGATACAATACTATTTTACTGTAAACAAATTGACAACAAACGTTCAGCATGCTTATAGAAAAGGACATTCAACAAGCACAGCACTTACAGAAATGACTGACGATTGGCTGAGAGAAATAGATGATAAAAAGATTGTGGGGGCTTTTTTGTTAGACTTCAGTGCGGCTTTTGACATTATCAATCATAGTCTGCTGCTGGAAAAACGTATGTGTTATGGCTTTACACCCCCTGCTATAATGTGGATAAAGAGTTACTTGTCTAACAGAACGCACAGGGTGTTCTTTAATATAAGCCTCTCAAACATAATCCTGGTAGAATCAGGAATTCCCCAGGGCAGCTGTCTAGGCCCCTTGCTTTTTTCCATCTTTACTAACGACATGCCACTGGCTTTGAGTAAAGCCATTGTGTCTATGTACACATATGTCTCAACACTATACACGTCAGCTACTACAGCAACTGAAATAACTGCAACACTTAACAAAGAGTTGCAGTTAGTTTCGGAATGGGTGGCAAGGAATAAGTTGGTCCTGAATATTTCCAAAACTAAAAGCATTGTATTTGGGTCAAATCATTCACTAAACCCTAAACCTCAACTACATCTTGTAATGAATAATGTGGAAATTGAGCAAGTTGAGGTGACTAAACTGCTTGGAGTAACCCTGGATTGTAAACTGTCATGGTCAAAACATATTGACACAACAGTAGGTAAGATTGGGAGAAGTATGTCCATAATTAAGCGCTGCTCTGCCTTCTTAACAACACTATCAACAAGGCAGGTCCTACAGGCCCTAGTTTTGTCTCACCTAGACTACTGTTCAGTAGTGTGGTCAGGTGCCACAAAGAGGGACATGGGAAAATTGCAGTTGGCTCAGAACAGGGCAGCACGGCTGGCCCTTAAAAGTACATGGAGAGCTAACATTGATGACATGCATGTCAGTCTCTCCTGGCTCAGAGTGGAAGAGAGATTGACTTCATCACTGCTTGTTTTTGTGAGAGGTGTCGACGAGCTAAATGTACCGAGCTGTCTGTTTGGAATGCTGGCACACAGCTCGGAAACCCATGCATACCCCACAAGACATGCCACCAGAGGTCTCTTCACAGTCCCCAAGTCGAGAACGGACTATGGGAGGTGTACAGTACTACATAGAGCCATGACTACATGGAACTCTATTACACATCAGGTAACTGATGCAAGCAGTGGAATCAGATTTAAAAAACAGGTAAAAATACACCTTGTGGAACAGCGGGGACTGTGAAGGGACACACACATACACATACACACATAGATATAGACACTCACTCTACACATACGTACACATGGATGTTGTATTGTAAATATGTGATAGAGGAGTAGTGGCCTGAGGCAACACACTAAATGTATTGGGTAAAGTGTTATGAAATATAATGTCATGTCATATTTTAAATTGTATATAACTGCCTTAATGTCACGCCCTGACCTTGGAGATCCCTTTTATTCTCTAGTTGGTTAGGTCAGGGTGTGATTTGGGTGTCCATTCTAGGGTTTCTATTTCTTTGTTGGCCGGGTGTGGTTCCCAATCAGAGGCAGCTGTCGATCTGTGTCTCTGATTGGGGATCATACTTAGGCAGCCTTTTTCCACCTTAGTTTGTGGGATCTTGTTTCTGGTTAGTAGCTGTGTAGCCTGCAGAACTTTACGTTCGTTTGTATTTTGTTGTTTGATCTGTATTCAGTTAATAAATTAAAATGTTCGCCTACCACGCTGCACCTTGGTCCGAGCCGTCAATCAACGAGCGTGACACTTAATGATGCAGGACCCCAGGAAGAGTAGCTGCTGCCTTGGCAGCAGCTAATGGGGATCCTTAATAAATACAAAAACAAATAGTTCTATGTGGAACCATAATGACTCAAAGAACCCTTTGAGCCCTTCAATGGTTTTTTGCAGTTCAGAAAAGGGTTCTTTGGTCTTTTAGTGATAATTGGGACGTGGTTTGCTCACAGCTCTTTTTGTGCAACCGTGAGTAAGTGTCATTCCAGTTTGTCTATTCTGCTGTGTTATGCTATTACATGTTAAATATAACTATGGCAAGTTACAGTATCTTGTAAAAGACACCTATGGAATTTTACCAATATAATATGGCTAACCAGAATTTAAACATAAGTAAGTATTTGACCCCCTCTCAATCAGAAACATTTCTGGCTCCCAGGTGTCTTTTATACAGGTAACGGGCTGAGATTAGGAGCACACTCTTAAAGGGAGTGCTCCTACTCTCAGTTTGTTACCTGTATAAAAGACACCTGTCCACAGAAGCAATCAATCAATCAGATTCCAAACTCTCCACCATGGCCAAGACCAAAGAGCTCTCCAAGGATGTCAGGGACAAGATTGTAGACCTACACAAGGCTGGAATGGGCTACAAGACCATCGCCAAGCAGCTTGGTGAGAAGGTGACAACAGTTGGTGCGATTATTCGCAAATGGAAGAAACACAAAAGACCTGTCAGTCTCCGTCGGCCTGGGGCTCCATGCAAGATCTCACCTCGTGCAGTGGCAATGATCATGAGAATGATGAGGAATCAGCCCAGAACTACACGGGAGGATCTTGACAATGATCACAAGGCAGCTGGGACCATAGTCACCAAGAAAACAATTGGTAACACACTACGCCGTGAAGGACTGAAATCCTGCAGCACCAGCAAGGTCCCCCTGCTCAAGAAAGCACATATACAGGCCCGTCTGAAGTTTGCCAATGAACATCTGAATGATTCAGAGGAGAACTGGGTGAAAGTGTTGTGGTCAGATGAGACCAAAATCTAGCTCTTTGGCATCAACTCAACTCGCCGTGTTTGGAGGAGGAGGAATGCTGCCTATGACCCCAAGAACACCATCCCCACCATCAAACATAGAGGTGGAAACATTATGCGTTGGGGGTGTTTTTCTGCTAAGGGGACATGTCAACTTCACCGCATCAAAGGGACGATGGACGGGACCATGTACCGTCAAATCTTGGGTGAGAACCTCCTTCCCTCAGCCAGGACATTGAAAATGGATTGTGGATGGGTATTCCAGCATGACAATAACCCAAGGCAACAAAGGAGTGGCTCAAGAAGAAGCACATTAAGGTCCTGGAGTGTTCTAGCCAGTCTCCAGACCTTAATCCCATAGAAAATCTGTGGATGGAGCTGAAGGTTCGAATTGCCAAACGTCAGCCTCAAAACCTTAATGACTTGGAGAAGATCTGCAAAGAGGAGTGGGACAAAATCCCTCCTGAGATGGTGCAAACCTGGTGGCTAACTACAAGAAACGTCTGACCTCTGTGATTGCCAACAAGGGTTTTGCCACCAAGTACTAAGTCATGTTTTGCAGAGGGGTCAAGTACTTATTTCCCTCATTAAAATGCAAATCAATTTATAACATCTTTGACATGAGTTTTTCTGGATTTTGTTATTGTTATTCTGTCTCCCACTGTTCAAATAAACCTACCATTAAAATTATAGACTGATCATGTCTTTGTCAGTGGGCAAACGTACAAAATCAGCAGGGGATCAAATACTTTTTTCCCTCACTGTAGAACCTTTTTTTCAATGGAACCTTATGACATTTGTTATTTAAATCACCATATAGGTTCCATTTAGAACCTGTATTTATGAGCATGGTTCTTTATAGAACCTTCAAAAAAAAGGGATCAAAAAGGGAAGCCAAAGAACCCTTATTTGGCACTGTATATAACCATTTGTTTTTAGTGTGTGGACATGACACGAGTGTGAGACATAGCTTTCCCACTCCTTCTTCAGTCTCTTCTAGTCCCTAATTTTCTCATCTTCAAATGATCCTTCACTCCTAGTGCTGCCAAACTCTCTCTCTCCTCTCACTTTCTCTTCCACTCTCTCACTTGTTCTGACTTCCTCTCTCAAAAGTCTTATGTCTGAAACAGCCTCCCTTTTCTTCTTACAACCTTTTCCATTCCTCTCTTTATCTCTCTGACTCTAACTACCTCTCCCCCATTCCCTCCCTCCCTCTGGAATGAAGTGGTGGTGTGGTGGTAACATGTTAATTACCCGTCTGTGCAGGGAAACACACATGGGCATCCATTCACGTAAACACAGGGGAGCATGTTGACAAGAAGGCCACATGAACTATCAATACTGTTTATAGCAATCACCCACGCTCTGATTAATGATGGAATTAATCAGATACAGAGAGGGAGGAATGTGTGTGTGTGCTTGTGTGCATGCTAACATTCATAAGTCTGTGTGTGTGTATGCATGTGTGTGCGTTTGTGCACGTTGGTGTGTGTGTTTGTGTGTGTCTGCATGTATGCGTGTGTGTGTGTGTAACCCGGGGTAATGTTTTGATTGGAAGGCCTGAGTTGGTGAAGGAGAAAGCCTATTAACCTGTGTTTCCTGCAGGTCGCCCAGCGTCATTCCAGGCCAAACCGCAGCGCAGTGATACAGGAAGCCGATTAGCATCAGCCTGATTGTGTTTGATTATAGCTATCTGTAGCCCTGCTGTCTCTGTCCTAGTCCTGTACCATCCTCCACTGTTTGGGAATCCTCACAGATGAGAGGTTCCATGACATCAGCAGAAAAAAAATGGTTACTGGAAAGCTACCATCCATGGTTTCAGAGAGCTGTTATTATACCTGCAGTTTAGCCAAAACAAATATTTCGTGTGTGGATCAATTAATGCTCAAAGAAATAGACAGTGAGATTATTTCGAGCCAATGAGCGATTATTAAAGCCACAAAGAAAATATGCATTCCATCTTATCCGGTCTCAGGTCTGAATGTATAGTTTATGGCCTTGATACTTGACCGTGAGCTACTAAACTATCCCATTACAATTTGGTTTGGTTTTATAATGTTGGGCTCCCGAGTGGCGCAGCGGTCTAAGGCACTGCATCTCAGTGCTTGAGGCGTCACTACAGACCCCCTGGTTCGATTCCAGGCTGTATCACAACCGGCCGTGATTGGGAGTCCCATAGGGCGGCGCACAATTGGCCCAGCGTCGTCCGAGTTTGGCCGGTGTAGGCCATCATTGTAAATAAGAATTTGTTCTTAACTGACTTGACTAGTTAAATAAATAAATAAATAATCACATCCCCTGTGTTGGGGGCTGTGTGTTCTTCCAATAACTGCTACAAACTGTAAAGCTCTAGTAAATGTGGTCATAGTAATCCAACAGATTTTATTTTATGCCCTTCCAAAGAACCCGATTTTTGTGATTTCTCCTTAATACCTACATATGTAACACTGATAATGTGTATGCAAAACAACTTCCCTTGCCTTCCCATTGAGTAAAATAACTTTCTGGCTTGTCACTGAGGTATAGAAATGTGAGCCCAATTTGAGGTGTTAGTGATCTTGTAAATAACACATTATCATCTTCTATGTCAAATGAACGATACTACAATGTGTTTTATGTGTCCGTTGTGAAAAAAAAAGACCAATTAATAAATCCTCCAGTCATACATTAACCACTCTGTATAGTTTTGGGGAAAATAGCATTGGTGATTTAACTGCATTGCTATAGAGTACCAATTTGAGTTACAAAAAACTACAAAATCGAGAATAGAACATCAACCCAGCAGTGAGCCAGTCAAGCAGATAATCTCCCAGACACAGGTGTACATGGTTAAAATATTCACAATAGAATCTCCCTGCCAGCTCACCACAGGAGAAGCAATTTGTTGGAAGAACTAAATCCATTTAGCCTCGACAGAAAGGTGGCGCGCAGATTTAATTGAAGTCTCTGGCTATGTTTAAAAGGAGTAAATCATTTTTGGGCTGCAGCAGTTACATTTCTGCTCAGGTCAGCCAACTGAAAACGTGCCCAGTAATGAAACGACCACACTCGTAGATAAAAGGGTTATTTGGCTGTCCCCATAGGAGAACCGTTTTTGGTTCCAGGTAGAACCGTTTTTGGTTCCATGTAGAACCCTCTGGGTTGTACAGTCGTGGTCAAATGTTTTGAGAATGACACAAGTAATAATTTTCACAAAGTCTGCTGCCTCAGTTTTGATGATGGCAATTTGCACATACTCCAGAATGTCATGAAGAGTGATCAGTTTAATTGCAATTAATTGCAAAGTCCCTCTTTGACAACTTAATCCCCCAAAAACATTTCCACTGCATGTCAGCCCTGCCACAAAAGGACCAGCTGCCATCATGTCAGTGATTATCTCGTTAACACAGGTGAGAGTGTTGACGAGGACAAGGCTGGAGATCACTCTGTCATGCTGATTGAGTTAGAATAACAGACTGGAAGCTTTAAAAGGAGGGTGGTGCTTGAAATCATTGTTCTTCCTCTGTTAACCATGGTTACCTGCAAGGAAACACATGCTGTCATCATTGCTTTGCACAAAAAGGGCTTCACAGGCAAGGATATTGCTGCTAGTAAGATTGCACCTAAATCAACAATTTATCAGATCATCAAGAACTTCAAGGAGAGAGGTTAAATTGTTGTGAAGAAGGCGTCAGTGCGCCCAAGAAAGTCCAGCAAGCGCCAGGACCGTCTCCTAAATTTGATCAGCTGCGGGATTGGGGCACCACCAGTGCAGAGCTTGCTCAGGAATGGCAGCAGGCAGGTGTGAGTGCGCACAGTGAGGCA
Organism: Coregonus lavaretus; assembly: GCF_964263955.1. Taxonomy (NCBI): domain Eukaryota; kingdom Metazoa; phylum Chordata; class Actinopteri; order Salmoniformes; family Salmonidae; genus Coregonus; species Coregonus lavaretus. Next base: position 19,214,569 of record NC_139993.1, read on the forward strand.
AAGATTTTTGGGGGATGGCCTGGTGTCAAGAAGGGCAGCAAAGAAGCCACTTCTCTCCAGGAAAAACATCAGGGACAGACTAATATTCTGCAAAAGGTACAGGGATTGGACAGCTGAGGACTGTGGTAAAGTCATTTTCTCTGATGAATCCCCTTTCCAATTGTTTGGGGCATCCGGAAAACACCTTGTCCGGAGAAGACGAGGTGAGCGCTACCATCAGTCCTGTGTCATGCCAACAGTAAAGCATCCTGAGCCCATTCATGTGTAGGGTTGCTTCTCAGCCAAGGGAGTGGGCTCACTCACAGTTTTGACTAAGAACACAGCCATGAATAAAGAATGGTACCAACACATCCTCCAAGAGCAACTTCTCCCAACCATCCAAGAACAGTTTGGTGAAGACCAATGCCTTTTCCAGCATGATGGAGCACCTTGCCATAAGGCAAAACTGATAACTAAGTGGCTCGGGGAACAAACATTGACATTTTGGGTCCATGGCCAGGAAACTCCCCAGACCTTAATCCCATTGAGAACTTGTGGTCGATCCTCAAGAGGCGGGTGGACAAACAAAAACCCACAAATTCGGACAAACTCCAAGCATTGATTATGCAAGAATGGGCTGCCATGTGGCCCAGAAGTTAATTGACAGCATGCCAGGGCGGATTGCAGAGGTCTTGAAAAAGATGGGTCAACACTGCAAATATTGAGTCTTTGATAAACTTAATGCAATTGTCAATTAAAGCCTTTGACACTTATGGAATGCTTGTAATTATTCTTCAGTATACCATAGTAACATCTAATAAAAATATCTCATAACACTGAAGCAGCGAACTTTGTGAAGACCAATACTTGTGTCATTCTCAAAACTTTTGACTACGACTGTATATAAGGTCCCACAGTTGACAGTGCATGTCAGAGTAAAACCCAAGCCATGAGGTCGGAATAATTGTCCATAGAGCTTATAGACAGGATTGTGTCGAGGCAAAGATCTGGAGAAGGGTACAAAAACATTTCTGCAGCATTGAAGGTCCCCAAGAACACATCATTCTCCATCATTCTTAATTGGAAGAAGTTTGGAACCACCAAGACTCTTCCTAGAGCTGGCCGCCTGGCCGAACTGAGCAATCGGGGGAGAAGGGCCTTGGTCATGCAGATGACCAACAACCCGATGGTCACTATGACAGAGCTCCAGAGTTCCTCAGTGGAGATGGGAGAACCTTCCAGAAGGACAACCATCTCTGCGACACTCCACCAATACGGCTTTTATAGTACAGTGGCCAGACGTAAGCCACTCCTCAGTAAAAGGCTCATGACAGCCCACTTGGAGTTTGACAAAAGGCACCTAAAGGACTCTCAGACCATGAGAAAAAAGATTATCTGGTCTGATGAAACCAAAATTGAACTCCTTGGCCTGAAAGACAAGCATCACGTCTGGAGGAAACCTAGCACCATCCCTATGGTGAAGCATGGTGGTGGCTGTATCATGCTGTGGGATGTTTTTCAGTGGCAGGGACTGGGAGACTAGTTAGGATCGAGGCAAAGATGAACGGAGCAAAGTACAGAGACATCCTTGATAAAAACCTGCTCCAGAGCGCTAAGGATCTCACCTTCCAACTGGACAACAACCCTAAGCACACAGCCAAGACAATGCAGGAGTCGCTTCGGAACGTCTCTGAATGTCCTTGAGTGGCTGAATGTCCTTGAACCCGATCGAACATCTCTGGAGAGACCTGAAAATAGCTGTGCAGTGACGCTCCCCATCCAACCTGACAGAGTTTGAGAAGATCCGCAGCGAAGAATGGGAGAAACTCCCCAAATACGGGTGTGTCAAGCTTGTAGCGTCATACCCAAGAAGACTCGAGGCTGTAATCGCTGCCAAAGCTGCTTCAACAATGGTCCTCTGTAGCTCAGCTGGTAGAGCACGGCGCTTGTAACGCCAAGGTAGTGGGTTCAATCCCCGGGACCACCCATACACAAAAAATGTATGCACGCATGACTGTAAGTCGCTTTGGATAAAAGCGTCTGCTAAATGGCATATTATTATTATTATTATACAGAGTAAAGGGTCTGAATACTTATGTAAATGTGATATTTCAATTTTTTTGCAGAAATGTATGAAAACCTGTTTCTGCTTTGTCATTATCGGGTATTGTGTGTAGATTGATGAATAAAAAAACACAATTTAATCAATTTTAGAATAAGGCTGTAACATAACAAAATGTGGAAAAAGTGAAGGGGTCTGAATACTTTCTGAATGCACTGTATATAAGTTGTTTTATATAAAATATGGTGTCTCTAGCTCTATCGATCTCTGAGTAATTAGGAAAGAAACTAAAAGTGTTACTTTCGTCCCGGTTCTCCCCTACAATTTTTTTTTTGCTGATGATGCAAGCCTTTATTAAAATGTATAGTTCAATAAGATGCATGTTTTAGGGCACAATCAGTTGCCATGTGCAGTAGTTGATGAATATGTTGAGACCAGACCACTCTATTCCTCTAATAAAGTCGACTGGAAGTCTGTTCTGTTCAACTTTGTTAGGTGCATGTGCTCTGGCATCGGGCCCATTGCAGATTTCTCTCAGCGACAGGTGGTCTTTAATAACTGTGGACCTCCTGGGTAGTCAAGGAGCTATATAATCCTACAACTCTCTGACCACATGATCAAGGGAGAACTTGTACCTGCCAAGTGATGGAGAAGTATTGGTTAACAAGGGTGTGTAATCTGAAACAACACAGGTACAGTATACTGCTGTCTGGTAATTATACTTGGGCAGCCGAGACTGGCTGGGACTTTGCCTCGAGCGCTTGCTGTGCTAGTGAAGGTTAACAACGTAGCACTGCATTGACTTGGGAGCGCACACAAACACACAAGCACACCAGCTAACCACTTATTTTAGAGAGCCATAAGTTTAACCAGAGGATGTACACGCTATCTATCATAACGGACGGAAATCGGTCGCATAGGAAATCTAATAATAAACCATTTAAAAGAAATGTAAGGTTTACATTTACATTTTAGTCATTTAGCAGACACTCTTATCCAGAGCGACTTACAGTTAGTGAGTGCATACATTTTTCATACTTTAGCAGCCTTTGCCGTACTCTTTTTCAAGGCTCAACCCCCCAAAAATTCATTTTTCATGAAGCCATCTGAAAATGGGCCCCAGTGATGTCAGTGGGTGAAATAATCCTTTACCTATTACCTGTCAATCATAGAGCTAGTATTCAATTACCCAGGGTACTTGTGATGTTCAATTACACACATGGCATGGCAAGGTGTCAAAATATTGATTCAGTTAATGTCCCCACTCCAAATAATGACACTCGCTGAAGTGTTATGGCCACCCAGATAAAGGCTGAACAAATCAAGTGTGGCAATGATGAACAGGGTGACATTTGGGACTCGTACCAAAGCCTTGGCGTGGAACTCTCAGAGCACTCAGCACGCACACAAAGGAGAGCCTAAGATAGCCTAAGTGTCTGGGTGCATGGTGTAATCCATTTCATCCTATTGATCTACTTCAATTTCAGCTGCCCTTTTAAACTCGCAATCTCCTGGTTCTGAGATAATGAGCGCTGAACAATCCAGGGCATACTAGGATATACTAATACAACATTTCTCAATTCCAAAACGTTATTTTCCACCTTAGGGCAATTATTATTAGGGCTCCAGCAGTGCTTTGTATACTCAGCTACAGCGTCTATCGAGTGATAGCACTATTAGAGATAGGTCCAAGAACAGCTGAACAGGCAAGGTCAACCAGGATTAAGCTCTTTACAACCGCTCGCCTCAGAATAGCTCCAATATTAATCGTTAGATACTTTACTTTGTATAAAGTCACAGGAATGGCCTCCTGTGTCTGAAATGGGCTTTCGGCTGCCATCTTTGATCCTTGTGGGGGCCACAGTGTTGAGGATCAGCGAAGTGGAGATGTTGTTTCCTACCTTCACCACCTGGGGGCGGCCCGTCAGGAAGTCTAGGACCCAGTTGCACAGGGCGGGGTTCAGACCCAGGTCCTCGAGCTTAATGATGAGCTTGGAGGGTGCTATGTTGAATGCTGAGCTATAGTCACTGAACAGCATTCTTACATAGGTATTCCTCTTGTCCAGATGGGATAGGGCAGTGTGCAGTGTGATGGCGATTGCATTGTCTGTGGATCTATTGGGGCGGTAAGCAAATATAAGTGGGTCTAGGGTGACAGGTAAGGCAGAGGTGATATGATCCTTGACTAGTCTCTCAAAGCACTTCATGATGACAGAGGTGAGTGCTATTGGGCAATAGTAATTTAGTTCAGTTACCTTTGCTTTCTTGGGTACAGGAACAATGGTGGTCATCTTGAAGCATGTGGGAATAGCAGACTGGGAAAGGGAGAGAGTGAATATGTCCGTAAACACAGCCAGCTGGTCTGCGCATGCTCTGAGGACACGGCTAGGGATGCCATCTGGGCCGGCAGACTTGCGGGGGTTAACAAGCTTAAATGTCTTACTCACATCGGCCACGGAGAAGGAGAGGCCACAGTCCTTGGTAGTGGGCCTCGTCGGTGGCACTGTGTTATCCTCAAAGCAGGCAAAGAAGGTGTTTAGCTTGTCTGGAAGCGAGATGTCGTGTCGGCGACGTGGCTGGTTTTCCTTTTGTAGTCCGTGATTGTCTGTAGACCCTGCTACATACGTCTCATGTCTGAGCTGTTGAATTGCGACTCCACTTTGTCTCTATACTGATGTTTTGCCAGTTTAATTGCCTTGCGGAGTGAGTAGCTACACTGTTTGTATTCTGCCATATTCCCAGTCACCTTGCCATGGTTAAATGCGGTGGTTCGCGCTTTCAGTTTTGCGCGAATGCTGCCATCTATCCACGGTTTCTGGTTAGGGTAGGTTTTAATAGTCACAGTTGGCACAACATCACCTATACACTTCCTGATAAACTCAGTCACCGTTTCAGTGTATTCGTCTAAATTATTTTGCAAGCTACCCGGAACATATCCCAGTCCCAGTCAAAGCAGTTCAATCCAGTTTGCATAAAGTCCAGTGAAGTTCTTTGAGGGCCATCGTGGTATCGGCTTGAGGGGGGATATAATGGCCGTGACTATAACCGAAGAAAATTATCTTGGGAGATAATACGGTCTGCATTTTATTGTGAGGTATTCTAGGTCAGGTGAACAGAAGGACTTGACTTCCTATATGTTACGACAATTACACCATGAGTCGTTAATCATGAAACACACACCTCCACCCTTCTGCTTTCCGGAGAGATATTTATTCCTGTCTGCGCGATGAACTGAGAACCCATCTGGCTGGACCGATTTCGACAGAATATCCCCAGAGAGCCATTTTTCCGTGAAACAAAGTATGTTACAGGCCTTGATGTCTCTCTGGAAAATAAATCCTTGCCCGGAGCTCGTTGAGCTTTATTCATCGCATGCAAGGAAACCATTCCTGCAAAGCCTGTTACACACCTGCACAAGGTAAGTCTGAATATCAACTACTGAGAAGTGCGTAGGAAAGGCGTCCGTAGGAAAGGCGTGGGTAGGAAAGGCGTGCGTAGGAAAGGCGTAATTTCCTATGTCGGAATTGGGCCCTTATGGCATTTTATCCATGCTGGCTTTTGCAGGCTACCTGAGACATGTAACATAGGAGAGGGTATACAGGCTGTCGCCAATTTCTTTACGCCTAAATGTGTCATGGAAACACTTCAACCGCTTTATTTTTATTTGACACTAGGTTTTCACAAGATTGTTATTTATTTTTTATGTGTGATGTCATTACATCCAGCTGTTTTTATCGACACCATAGCAGACCATTTCTGCATTTATTTTCTATTCAAAGTTTTTAAATGTCTACAAAAAAATTACTGGATAATTAGCCATGTCAGCATTTTATTTATTTATTGGTAGTTAGTCTAGCCAGCTATCTAAACTTGTAGTAATGATGGCCGAATATCGACCGGGAACGCAGGGCACATGCCCAGGGGCCCAGACGTCCACGGGGCCCCCATTGATTCTCACTCAGTTATTATATTACATGGCATAAGTCATTATAAAATGTGTAGAATTGCAGGAAATTAGCTGTAAAACTGCAATTATTTTCTCTCTGCACCATGGCAAAATGAGTAGAATTATATATTTTTTCTAAATGAAAGTGCAAAGGTTTCTCTCCTCCCCATAGCAAAATGTGTAGAATTGCAGGAAATTAATGTTTCTCTCCACCGTCAAGAGGGGGAACAGTAAAATGTTTTGCTGCGAGGAGGGCCCCCCCCCCAACCAAATCCCGCTTAGGGCCCCCAAAAGGGCCCTGCACAACTGGAATAGACTTCCTCATTGCTCATTCTGCAGTACAGGGGCCACAGAAAAACATGAACAAAGGCTCCAAAAACACCCAAATATGACCTTTTTAGAAAAGGCAAAACTCGTAGTATAGTGATTACCCATGCACAAATATAATACTCCCAAGACATGCTAACCTCTCACCGTTACAATACAAGGGAGGTTAGCATTTTTGGGGGGTATGATATTTATGCGTCTGTAACTTTCTCACTCATCATCATTCACGATTCATTCAGGACTGTCTGTAATCATGGTAGCATCCACATTAATGTAGAAGTGTTTAGAAACATTTTATATTCTTATTTACAATAAAAGTGACTCCAAAATGACACAATACATTATTTACCATTAATTTCTATTGGGCACAAAATAGTCTGAAAGACAAACAAAACAAACATCAAATGCATCCAACAAGTCTGTAGAGTCACAAGCTTGATGTGATCATTGCGTGCAAGGAATATAAGTTTAATAGTTTTGGTCTCCTAAAATGGGGGGGACTATGTACAGTGCTGTAATTTCTAAATGGTTATGGATTAACATAGACTCAAATTAAAGCTGACAGTCTGCACTTTCACCTCATAGTCATTGTATTATTTCAAATAAAAAATACTGGAGTACAGAGCCAAAACATATGCTTTTGGAGCTCCCTGTATTTGGGTGTTTTTAGAGCCTTCGTTCATGTATTTCTGTGGCCCCCATACAGCAGAACGATCAATGACGAAGTCTATTGCGGGTCAGGTATATTTCTCAAAACCAAGTGAAATCGCTAAAAAAGTGTCTGGACACTTCTATCAAATCAAATTGTATTTGTCACATGTTTTGTATTGTATCAAATTGTTTTTGTCACAATGCAGAGATATATATATTTGAAATAATAGAACAATAATAACACAATTAGTAGTGAATACTTGCCTATACAGTGCCTTCGGAAAGTATTCAGACCCCTTGACTTTTCCCCCATTTTGTTACGTTACAGCCTTATTCTAAAATGGATTGAATAAATACAAAATCCTCAGCAATCCTTACAAAATACATCATAATAACAAAGTGAAAACAGGTAGAGACAGTTTAGCAAATTTCAACAAAAAAAACTGAAATACCTCTTTTACGTAAATATTCAGACCTTTTGCTATTAGACTCGAAATTGATCTCTGGTATATCCTGTTTCCATTGATCATCCTTGAGATGTTTCGACAACTTGATTGGAGTCCACCTGTGGTAAATCAATTGATTGGACATGATTTGGAAAGGCACACACCTGTCTAGAAAAGGACCCACAGTTGGCAGTACATGTCAGAGCAAAAACCAAGCAAAGTGGTCAAAGGAATTGAGACAGGATTGTTTCGAGGCACAGATCTGGGGAAGGGTACCAAAACATTTCTGCAGCATTGAAGGTCCCCAAGAACACAGTTGCCTCCATCATTCTTAAAAGGAAGAAGTTTGGAACCACCAAGCCTCTTCCTAGAGCTGGCCGCCTGGCCAAACTGAGCAATCGGGGGAGAAGGGCCTTGGTCAGGGAGGTGACCAAGAACCTGATGGTCACTCTGACAGAGCTCTAGAGTTTCTCTGTGGAGATGGGAAAACCTTCCAGAAGGACAAGCATCTCTGCAGCACTCCACCAATTATGCCTTTATGGTAGAGTGGCCAGACGGAAGCCACTCCTCAGTAAAAGGCACATAACAGCCCACTTTGAGTTTGCCAGAAGACACCCAAAGACTCTCAGACCATGAGAAACAAGATTCTCCGGTCTGATTGAACTCTTTGGCCTGAATGCCAAACGTCACATCTGGAGGAAACCTGGTACCATCCCTATGGTGAAGCATGGTGGTGGCTGCATCATGCTGTGGGGATGTTTTTCAGCTGCAGGGACTGGGAGTCTAGTCAGGACTGAGGCAAAGATGAATGGAGCAAAGTACAAAGAGATCCTTGATGACAACCTGCTCCAGAGCGCTCAGGACCTCAGATTGGGCGAAAGTTCGCCTTCCAACAGGACAATGACCCAAAGCACACAGCCAAGACAATGCAGTAGTGGCATCGGGACAAGTATCTGAATGTCCCTGAGTGGCCCAGCCAGAGCCCAGACTTGAACCTGATCGAACATCTCTGGAGAGACCTGAAAATAGCTGTGCAGCAACACTCCCCATCCAACCTGACAGAGCTTGAGAGGATCTGCAGAGAAGAATGGGAGAAACTCCCCAAATACAGGTGTGCCAAGCTTGTAGCGTCTTACCCAAGAAGACTCAAGGCTGTAATCGCTGCCAAAGGTGCTTCAACAAAAGTACTGAGTAAAGGGTCTGAATAATTATGTAAATGTCATATTTCCATTTTGTATTTGTTATAAATTAGCAAAGATTTCGAAACTTGTTTTTGCTTTGTCATTATGGGGTATTGTGTGTAGATTGAAGAGGAAAAAAACAATTTAATCAATTTTAGAATAAGGCTGTAACGTAACAAAATGTGGAAAAAGTCAAGGGTTATAAATACTTTCTGAATGCACTGTATACATGGGGTACCAGTACAGAGTCTATGTGCAGGGGTACGAGGTAATTGAGGTAGATATGTACATATAGATAGGGATAAAGTAACTATGCAACAGGATAGATAATAAACAGTAGCAGCAGCGCATGTGATGAGTCAAAAGAGTTAGTGCAAAAAGGGTAAATGTAGATAGTCCGGGTAGCAATTGGTTAACTATTTAGCAGTCTAATGGCTTGGGGGTAGAAGCTGTTCAGGGTCCTGCTGGTTCCAGACTTGGTGCATCAGTACCGCTTGCTGGGTGGCTGGGGTCTTTGACAAAAACATTTTTCTATAACATGTCATTTACAGTGGGGAGAACAAGTATTTGATACACTGCCGATTTTGCAGGTTTTCCTACTTACAAAGCATGTAGAGGACTGTCATTTTTATCATAGGTACACTTCAACTGTGAGAGACGGAATCTAAAACAAAAATCCAGAAAATCACATTGTATGATTTTTAAGTAATTAATTTACATTTTATTGCATGACATAAGTATTTGATCACCTACCAACCAGTAAGAATTCCGGCTCTCACAGACCTGTTAGTTTTTCTTTAAGAAGCCCTCCTGTTCTCCACTCATTACCTGTATTAACTGCACCTGTTTGAACATGTTACCTGTATAAAAGACACCTGTCCACACACTCAATCAAACAGACTCCAACCTCTCCACAATGGCCAAGACCAGAGAGCTGTGTAAGGACATCAGGGATAAAATTGTAGACCTGCACAAGGCTGGGATGGGCTACAGGACAATAGGCAAGCAGCTTGGTGAGAAGGCAACAACTGTTGGCGCAATTATTAGAAAATGGAAGAAGTTCAAGATGACGGTCAATCACCCTCGGTCTGGGGCTCCATGCAAGATCTCACCTCGTGGGGCATCAATGATCATGAGGAAGGTGAGGGATCAGCCCAGAACTACACGGCAGGACCTGGTCAATGACCTGAAGAGAGCTGGGACCACAGTCTCAAAGAAAACCATTAGTAACACACTACGCCGTCATGGATTAAAATCCTGTAGCGCACGCAAGGTCCCCCTGCTCAAGCCAGCGCATGTCCAGGCCCGTCTGAAGTTTGCCAATGACCATCTGGATGATCCAGAGGAGGAATGGGAGAAGGTCATGTGGTCTGATGAGACAAAAATAGAGCTTTTTGGTCTAAACTCCACTCGCCGTGCTTGGAGGAAGAAGAAGGATGAGTACAACCCCAAGAACACCATCCCAACCGTGAAGCATGGAGATGGAAATATCATTTCTTTGGGGATGCTTTTCTGCAAAGGGGACAAGACGACTGCACCGTATTGAGGGGAGGATGGATGGGGCCATGTATCGCGAGATCTTGGCCAACAACCTCCTTCCCTCAGTAAGAGCATTGAAGATGGGTCGTGGCTGGGTCTTCCAGCATGACAACGACCCGAAACACACAGCCAGGGCAACTAAGGAGTGGCTCCGTAAGAAGCATCTCAAGGTCCTGGAGTGGCCTAGCCAGTCTCCAGACCTGAACCCAATAGAAAATCTTTGGAGGGAGCTGAAAGTCTGTATTGCCCAGCGACAGGCCCGAAACCTGAAGGATCTGGAGAAGGTATGGAGGAGTGGGCCAAAATCCCTGCTGCAGTGTGTGCAAACCTGGTCATGACCTACAGGAAACGTATGATCTCTGTAATTGCAAACAAAGGTTTCTGTACCAAATATTAAGTTCTGCTTTTCTGATGTATCAAATACTTATGTCATGCAATAAAAAGCAAATTAATTACTTAAAAATCATACAATGTGATTTTCTGGATTTTTGTTTTAGATTCCGTCTCTCACAGTTGAAGTGTACCTATGATCAAAATTAAAGATCTCTACATGCTTTGTAAGTAGGAAAACCTGCAAAATCGGCAGTGTATCAAATACTTGTTCTCCCCACTGTACATAAAAAATGTGGATTTGGTTGTAAAATAGTGAATCAAGCCTTTAAAAAAATTCACATACACTAGACAGGTGCAGTGAAATGTGTTGTTTTACATGGTCAACCATAGTATTATGGCACCCCTGGAGAAAATTAGGGTTAAGTGCCTTGCTCAAGGGCACATCAACAGATTTTTCTGTTTGGCACATCAACTTGCCGGCTCAGGTATTTAAACCAGCAACCATTCGGTTACTGGCCCAACGCTCTAACCACTAGGCTACATGCCGCCCTTTTTAGTCACTTCAACAAAAAGTATGCTTGATGCACAGGATCAATCATGCTGTAGGGACAGGTTGTGTATTATTCATGGAGATTCAGATACTATTTATTTGACGTCAGGGAAAAATTAGGCAGCTACGAATGGGCTGTTCACCAGTGGTAAATCCTGCAGTATTCTGATCAGCTGTTGTAATTTAAGCAGTTAAGCAACACACTTTTCATTGAGGAAACCCAAGTCAGAACTGAGACGTCCTTGAATGAGCCTATTCCCACAAGTACAGAAACAATTTCATGTAGTTAACCTCTACACTCTTTGCTATTACCCCCAATTCCTGCCAGTCCCACACCAATGCACACACATGTGCACACTGTCTTTCTCACTCTCTTACACACACACACACACCAACGCAAACTATAGTGTTTATGATCCTGTGTTTGAAAGGTCATCATCATCATTTAATGTGTTACTCTGTCTTGTCAAACGCCCCTATCGGCTTTCCCTGTCCTTGGTATTTATGTGGCTGAGATGGTTAAACAAAAATTCAGCAGGGTGCTGACCCTGACCTTTGACGGCAGGAAATATACATAGAAAGTCAACCCAATGTTGCAGCCGAAAGGTGAGTGGAGACTTACTGCTCTATAAATCACCTTGTATCATGAATAACTACTCAATATTATTTGTAGATCAGTCAGTCAATCACAATTTACCCATGATACATAACGGTTTTGATGCTCTCGAACATGGCCAATAACTAGCTTCCTTCTCAGACGGACCAATCGGCTAAACAGGAGCAGTTGCTGACAAGCAATTCATTGCGGGGGGACCACTTTCAAACTCATTACATCATTTGGAAAATAGCTTTTTTAGGACGGGCCTATGTTTTCTTTCCACAGATAAAGAGGGAGATGCCACGCTTGAGTTAGCATTGATATCTGGGTGAATTGGGGATATGTAGAATTTAGCAATTACTGGCTTCAACTGAGCACTCAAGGCCCTTTGGATGAATGGCAACTAGTGCTGAGCGCAAACATTTTTTGGGGGGTTATTAAACAACTAATTGACCAACGTCAGTTGAATTACTTGAACTTTTGTGAGCCCAATGTTCTGTTTCTCTAGAGAGAAATCAAATAATTCACGAGAGAAATCAAGTCAAGAACTATGTGGGACACTGGGCTGAAGGGAGTTGTAGTTGTCATTAAGAAAATATTCAACCTAGTTAAGGGCCGAAACTTGGTAATTAACTACATTGACCATAATCCATTGCGCCTGAGATTATACACTTTTATGTCTGCTACATTTTTATTTTTTTCTCATTTTTTTATTGGGGGGTAGATCAGCTTAATATTGCAGATAGATTGTAACTTCCATCAATGTAATTGTCTGCATCACTTCCAATCCCCCATGTTTTTTATATACATGTATATTCTCCCCTTTATTATTTTCCAACCCCGCCATCCTTTCCCTACTTAGGGTAAATTAGTGAACAACAATGCTTAGGCCTCTACTTTCAGCTTATACTTACTATCTACATTTTATGGACAGTCAATTTTGTTTGTTTTTTCTCCTGAACTTCTTCTACTCTCAACCTCTCCGATCATTTTCATGATGTCCATCCGGTCTGCTTCTATATGCCATATCTTTCTAAATGTGCTCTTTCCCAAAAGCTCCCAACATACAACCTATATACTTATTATGGACACAGTATGCTTACATTATTCAAATCAAATCAAATCAAATCAAATTTTATTGGTCACATGCGCCGAATACAACAGGTGCAGACATTACAGTGAAATGCTTACTTACAGCCCTTAACCAACAGTGCATTTATTTTAAACAAAAAAGTAAAAATAAAACAACAACAACAACAACAACAAAAAAGTGTTGAGAAAAAAAAGAGCAGAAGTAAAATAAAGTGACAGTAGGGAGGCTATATATACAGGGGGGTACCGTTGCAGAGTCAATGTGCGGGGGCACCGGCTAGTTGAGGTAGTTGAGGTAATATGTACATGTGGGTAGAGTTAAAGTGACTATGCATAAATACTTAACAGAGTAGCAGCAGCGTAAAAAGGATGGGGTGGGGGGGCAGTGCAAATAGTCCGGGTAGCCATGATTAGCTGTTCAGGAGTCTTATGGCTTGGGGGTAGAAGCTGTTGAGAAGTCTTTTGGACCTAGACTTGGCACTCCGGTACCGGTTGCCATGCGGTAGCAGAGAGAACAGTCTATGACTAGGGTGGCTGGAGTCTTTGACAATTTTGAGGGCCTTCCTCTGACACCGCCTGGTATAGAGGTCCTGGATGGCAGGAAGCTTTGCCCCAGTGATGTACTGGGCCGTACGCACTACCCTCTGTAGTGCCTTGCGGTCGGAGGCCAAGCAGTTGCCATACCAGGCGGTGATGCAACCAGTCAGGATGCTCTCGATGGTGCAGCTGTAGAATTTTTTGAGGATCTGAGGACCCATGCCAAATCTTTTTAGTCTCCTGAGGGGGAATAGGCATTGTCGTGCCCTCTTCACGACTGTCTTGGTGTGTTTGGACCATGATAGTTCGTTGGTGATGTGGACACCAAGGAACTTGAAGCTCTCAACCTGTTCCACTACAGCCCCGTCGATGAGAATGGGGGCGTGCTCAGTCCTCTTTTTTTTCCTGTAGTCCACATTCATCTCCTTTGTCTTGGTCACGTTGAGGGAGAGGTTGTTGTCCTGGCACCACACGGCCAGACCTCTGACCTCCTCCCTATAGGCTGTCTCATCGTTGTCGGTGATCAGGCCTACCACTGTTGTGTCGTCGGCAAACGTAATGATGGTGTTGGAGTCGTGCCTGGCCATGCAGTCATGGGTGAACAGAGAGTACAGGAGGGGACTGAGCACGCACCCCTGAGGGGCCCCCGTGTTGAGGATCAGTGTGGCAGATGTGTTGTTACCTACCCTTACCACCTGGGGGCGGCCCGTCAGGAAGTCCAGGATCCAGTTGCAGAGGGAGGTGTTTAGTCCCAGGATCCTTAGCTTAGTGATGAGCTTAGAGGGCACTATGGTGTTGAATGCTGAGCTGTGGTCAATGAATAGCATTCTCACGTAGGTGTTCCTCTTGTCCAGGTGGGAAAGGGCAGTGTGGAGTGCAATAGAGATTGCATCATCTGTGGATCTGTTGGGGCGGTATGCAAATTAGAGTGGGTCTAGGGTTTCTGGGATAATGCTGTTGATGTGAGCCATGACCAGCCTTTCAAAGCACTTCATGGCTACAGACTTCAGTGCTAAGGGTCGGTAGTCATTTAGGCAGGTTATCTTAGAGTCCTTGGGCACGGGGACTATGGTGGTCTGCTTGAAACATGTTGGTATTACAGACTCAGTCAGGGACATGTTGAAAATGTCAGTGAAGACACTTGCCAGTTGGTCAGCACATGCTCGGAGTACACGTCCTGGTAATCCGTCTGGCCCTGCGGCCTTGTGAATGTTGACCTGCTTAAAAGTCTTACTCACATCGGCTACGGAGAGCGTGATCACATAGTCATCCGGAACAGCTGGTGCTCTCATGCATGCTTCAGTGTTGCTTGCCTCGAAGCGAGCATAGAAGTGGTTTAGCTCGTCTGGTAGGCTTGTGTCACTGGGCAGCTCGCGGCTGTGCTTCCCTTTGTAGTCTGTAATAGTTTTCAAGCCCTGCCACATCCGACGAGCGTCAGAGCCAGTGTAGTACGATTCAATCTTAGACCTGTATTGACTCTTTGCCTGTTTGATGGTTCATCGGAGGTCATAGCGGGATTTCTTATAAGCGTCCGGGTTAGAGTCCCGTTCCTTGAAAGCGGCAGCTCTACCCTTTAGCTCAGTGCGGATGTTTCCTGTAATCCATTATTAGTTATCTTGTTATTATTTGTTGTTAGTTGTTATTAGTCCCATCCTTCAAATCCATTCAACACCTCCCATCTATCTCTTAACACCATCCATATAGGATTTCTATTTGCCATATATATTTCAACTGTACTGTGATGTTTTACAAAAGTTCTGAACCTTTCTATTCTCATTGTTTCTACAGATTGTGAATTAAAAATAAACATTTTTGCTAAAAGTATTATTATATTATTGATCGATTGACTATGACTTTTCAGATCACCCAGTAATGCTATCTGCAAGGTTAGCTCCAGGTAAATATTGCAATCCTTTAGCCATTCCTGGACCTGTGTCCAAAAACAAGCTACAAATGGACAGTACCAAAACAAATGATCTAATGATTCTGTCTCTTCGCAGCAAAATCTGCAGAGTTGGGAAGATTGTATCCCCCATATAAATAACATTCTATTGGTAGCAAGAATTTTGTATAATAATTTAAATTGAAAGATTCTAATTTTTGAATCCGGTGTCGTTTTGCATGTCAGTTCATAAACACTATGCCATGGGATCGGTACGTCAAATATCTCTTCCCAACTATTTTGCAATCTATATGGGACGGCTGTCAATCCTTTGGTCCTTAAATGAAACTGATATACTTTTTTATTTATCACAGTTTTCCTTAACCAATTATGTTCTTTAATGCAAGGCCGACAGACAAGTTCTTTACTTTCTCCCCCTTCCACTTTCCTCTTCCATTTTTGTGGTAAGGCTGCAATTATTTGGTTGTAATTTTGGGTAGAGCAGACATTTCCATATGTTTTTGTTAGCTGCATGTGCGACATAACTCCACCAGTCTTACCGATGATATCATTTATGAAGATTATACCTTTTTTAAACATTTTGTCAAAAAATAAAGTTTTTTTGTCAATTAGTATATTTGAATTTAACCACAATATTTGTTGAATTATTTGTTTTGTCGTTTCTGGAGGATTAAATTGAAATTGCAACCAACTTTCTATGGCTTGTTTTAGAAATAGTGATATTTGGGAGATGATTTCCTTTTCAAATAACTGAAAATGAGTGGTTGTAATCTGAATAAAGGGAAAAAGGCCATTCTTGAACATTGGGTGAGACAATCTTACTAATTTGCTTGAGAACCAGTTCGGATTTAAGTATAACTTTTGTATGACTGAAGCTTTTAGTGATAGGTCTAATGCTTTAATATTTAATAATTTCTGTCCTCCGAATTCATATTCATTATATAAATAGGCCTGTTTAATTTTGTCTGGCTTGCCGTTCCAAATAAAATGGAATATTTTTTTCTCAAATAATTTAAAAAACTGTTTGCTAGGCGTAGGCAAGACCATAAGCAAATACAGTGGGGGAAAAAAAGTATTTAGTCAGCCACCAATTGTGCAAGTTCACTCTTGTTGCCAAACGCTCATATTTCAAGTCTTTGAACCGTATCTTGAGGTCTCAGTCTTTAATCACCTTTTACTGCAGTGGGCTAAATCAATAATCACCTTGTGACCCTCACAGGGTGATTCTTGGTAGTTTAAACTACTTTGAAACATAAGTATATACAGTTGAAGTCGGAAGTTTACATACACCTTAGCCAAATACATTTAAACTCAATTCTTCACAATTCCTGACATTTTAATTCTAGTAGAAATTCCCTGTCTTAGGTCAGTTAGGATCACCACTTTATTCTAAGAATGTGAAATGTCAGAATAATAGTAGAGAGAATGATTTATTTCAGCTTTTATTTCTTTCATCACATTCCCAGTGGGTCAGAAGTTTACATACACTCAATTAGTATTTGGTAGCATTGCCTTTAAATTGTTTAACTTGGGTCAAACGTTTTGGGTAGCCTTCCACAGCTTCCCACAATAAGTTGGGTGAATTTTGGCCCGTTCCTCCTGACAGAGCTGGTGTAACTGAGTCAGGTTTGTAGGCCTCCTTGCTCGCACACGCTTTTTCAGTTCTGCCCACAAATGTTCTGTAGGATTGAGGTCAGGGCTTTGTGATGGCCACTCCAATACCTTGACTTTGTTGTCCTTAAGCCATTTTGCCACAACTTTGGAAGTATGCTTGGGGTCATTGTCCATTTGGAAGACCCATTTGCGACCAAGCTTTAACTTCCTGACTGATGTCTTGAGATGTTGCTTCAATATATCCACATAATTTTCCTTCCTCATGATGCCATCTATTTTGTGAAGTGCACCAGTCCCTCCTGCAACAAAGCACCCCCACAGCATGATGCTGCCACCACCGTGCTTCATGGTTGGGATGGTGTTCTTCGGCTTGCAAGCGGCCCCCTTTTTCCTCCAAACATAACGATGGTTCATTATGGCCAAACAGTTCTATTTTTGTTTCATCAGACCAGAGGACATTTCTCTAAAAAGTACGATCTTTGTCCCCATGTGCAGTTGCAAACCATAGTCTGGTTGGATTTGGAGCAGTGGCTTCTTCTTTGCTGAGCGGCCTTTCAGGTTATGTCGATATAGGACAAGTTTTACTGTGGATATAGATACTTTTGTACCTGTTCCCTCCAGCATCTTCACAAGGTCCTTTGCTGTTGTTCTGGGATTGATTTGCACTTTTCACACCAAGTACATTCATCTCTAGGAGACAGAACGCGTCTCCTCCCTGAGCGGTATGACGGCTGCGTGGTCCCATGGTGTTTATACTTGCGTACTATTGTTTGTATACATGAACGTGGTACCTTCAGGCATTTAGAAATGTATCCCAAGGATGAACCAGACTTGTGGAGGTCTACATTTTCTTTTCTGAGGTCTTGGCTGATTTATTTTGATTTTCCCATGATGTCAAGCAAAGAGGCACTGAGTTTGAAGGTAGGCCTTGAAATACATCCACAGGTACACCTCCAATTGACTCATATGATGTCAATCAGCCTATCAGAAGCTTCTAAAGCCATGACATCATTTTCTGGAATTTTCCAAGCTGTTTAAAAGCACAGTCAATTTAGTGTATGTAAACTTCTGACCCACTGGAATTGTGATACAGTGAATTATTGTCACGGTTTCGGCCGAGGCTGCCTCTCTTCCTTGTTCGGGCAGGCTTCGGCGTTCGTTGTCTCCGGAATACTAGCTGCCACCGTTGTATGTTTCATGTTCGTTTGCTTTTGTCTGATTGTTTTCACACCTGTTATCATTTAGTGTCATTCGTGTCCTATTTAGTTCTCGTTGTGTTTGTCAGGTGTTGTGTGTTATTGTTTCGTGTACTGTCGTATTTGCTGGTCGTTTGACTATTTCGCTCGGTTGAGCTTACTACTCCACTGCGCTGGAGCGTATTTACGCACCTGTTTTCGTGCGCCTTTATTTTGGTCGCCTACGTGCGTCGTTCCGCCTTCGGGCGAGTTTTCCTGTTTGCCTTATTGGTAATTTTGACTAAAGTCTTTTGGATTATTGACTTCGGTGTCCTTGCGCTTGATTCCACCCATACACCCACCTACAGCCAACCTTGACAGAATAACACACCTTTAGTATGGAATCAGCAGGAGCCGCTGCAGCCCAGGCGACGCTGGAGGACAGGGTCCTCCAACAAGGCGACCAGATCCAGCAGATGGGAACAGCACTGCAGGAGGTGATCACTACCATCAGAGGCTGGGGAACGCCGCCACCACCACCCTCCCTGCCAGCACCATCGGCCAGTCAGCCCATTCCCGCACCGGAACCTCGAGGAGTCCGACTCTCGCTCCCGAGGGCTTACGATGGGACCGTGGCCGGGTGCCAGGGTTTCCTTCTCCAGGTGGAGCTGTACCTGGCCACCGTGCACCCGGCGCCCTCGGGACATGAGAGCGTGTCCGCCCTGATCTCCTGCCTGTCCGGGAAGGCGTTGGCATGGGCCAACGCGGAGTGGAGGAGGATCGACGCGGACACTATAACCTACGACGAGTTCTCCCGCCGCTTCAAGGCGGTGTTTAACCATCCTCCGGAGGGGAAAGCGGCGGGGGAGCGTCTGGTCTTCCTCCGGCAGGGGAGGAGGAGTGCCCAGGAGTTCGCTCTCGAATTTCGTACTCTAGCGGCGGATGCAGGGTGGAATGATCAGGCTCTCGTCGATCACTACAGATGTAGTCTACGATAGGACGTCCGTCGGGAGCTGGCCTGTAGGGACACCAGCCTCACGTTCGACCAGTTGGTCGACATGTCCATCAGGCTGGATAACCTGCTAGCTACCCGCGGACGTCCCGAGGGGGGTCCGTCCATTTCACCCTCCAGCGCCTCCGAGCCGTGCCCCATGGAGCTCGGGGGCGCTGGCGCTAGAGAGAGGAGGGGTCGGCTTACTAGGGGGTCCATCCCCTGCACCAACTGTGGTCAGGGAGGACACACCGCGGCTAGGTGCTGGGGATGGCCTCCTAAGGGAGAGGACGACAGGTCCCGCACTGGGGATTCCTTCCAGGTGAGTAGGCGCCCCTCTCACCCAGAGCTCTCTGCTACACATTTCTGTATGCCTGTGAGTTTTCCACAGGTAGCACCTCATTCCCAGCATAAGGCGCTGGTAGATTCAGGCGCGGCTGGGAATTTTATTGATAAGAAGTTTTGTTTAGCATTAGGGATTCCCCTTCTTCCTGTTGATGTCCCTTTCCCCGTTCATGCCCTAGATAGCCGTCCGTTGGGGGCGGGCTTGATCAGGGAGGTCACTGCGCCACTTAGGATGTGTGCGCTGGGGGGTCATCAGGAGATGATTCAGCTATTTCTGATTGCCTCTCCTGCGTATCCGGTGGTGCTGGGCCTGCCCTGGTTGAGTACCCATAACCCATCTATTTCGTGGCAGGAGAGGGCTCTGATGGAGTGGTCTGCCCAGTGTGTGGGTAGATGTTTAGGCGTTTCCGTAGGGGCTACCTCGGTGGAGAGTCCAAACCAGGTGCCCGCATTGCACGTTCCCCCCGAGTATGGGGATTTGGCTATTGCGTTTAGTAAGTCGAGGGCGACGCAGTTGCCGCCCCATAGGCAGGGAGATTGTGCGATAGACCTCCAGGCAGGAGCTGCGCTCCCGCGGAGTCATGTGTATCCTCTGTCTCAGGAGGAGAAGAAAGCTATGGAGACTTACATAGACGAATCTCTGAGACAAGGATACATACGGCCTTCCACTTCCCCTGCGTCCTCGAGTTTCTTTTTTGTGAAGAAGAAGGATGGTGGTTTGCGCCCGTGCATCGATTACCATGGTCTCAATCAGATCACGGTGAAGTATAGTTATCCACTCCCGCTGATTGCGACCATGACTGAGTCCTTGCATGGGGCGCGTTTCTTCACGAAATTAGATCTCAGGAGCGTGTACAACTTGGTGCGCATCAGGGGGGGCGATGAATGGAAGACAGCCTTTAGTACCACCTCGGGCCATTACGAGTATCTTGTCATGCCATACGGGTTGATGAACGCTCCGTCAGTTTTCCAATCATTCGTGGATGAGATCTTCAGGGACATGCAGGGGCAGGGGGTCGTTGTGTACATTGATGACATTCTCGTGTACTCGCCTACCCGTGTCGAGCATGTGGCCCTGGTGCGCAGAGTGTTGCGGAGGCTGGTGGAACACGACCTGTATGTTAAGGCAGAGAAGTGTCTGTTTTTCCAGGAGTCGGTCTCCTTTTTGGGGTATCAGTTGTCTGCGTCAGGGGTGAAGATGGAGGTAGACCGTGTGTCGGCCGTGCGTAATTGGCAAACACCAACCACTGTGAAGGAGGTGCAGCAGTTTTTGGGGTTTGCGAATTACTACCGGAGGTTTATCCGGGGTTTTGGACAGGTGGCAGCTCCCATCACATCTCTCTTGAAGGGGGGTCCGGTGCGTCTGCAGTGGTCGGCCGAGGCGGACAGGGCGTTTGGGAGGCTGAAGGACCTGTTTACCTCGGCTCCGGTGCTGGCGCATCCGGATCCCTCTTTACCATTTCAGGTAGAGGTTGACGCGTCTGAGGCCGGTATAGGAGCCGTGCTTTCACAACGGTCAGGCGCGCCACCTAAACTCCGCCCCTGTGCTTTTTATTCAAAAAAGCTCAGTCCGGCGGAGCGAAACTATGACGTAGGGGACAGGGAGCTGTTAGCCGTGGTACAGGCCCTAAAGGTGTGGAGGCACTGGCTTGAGGGGGCTCAACACCCTTTCCTCATTTTGACGGACCACCGTAACCTGGAGTACATCCGGGCAGCGAGGAGGCTAAACCCTCGGCAGGCTAGATGGAGTATGTTTTTGACCCGGTTTACGTTTAAGATCACGTACATCCCTGGGTCCCAGAACGGTAAGGCAGATGCGCTGTCTCGGCGGTATGACACGGAGGAGAGGTCCGTGGAGCCCACTCCCATACTGCCGGAGTCGTGTCTGGTGGCACCGGTAGTGTGGGAGGTCGATGCTGAGCTCGAGCGGGCGTTACGCACCGACCCTAGTCCGCCACAGTGCCCGGAGGGTCGGAAGTACGTTCCGCTCGAGGTTCGGGATCGATTGATCTATTGGGCTCACACGTCACCCTCCTCTGGACATCCGGGTATCGGCCGGACAGTGCACTGTCTTAGTACCAAGTACTGGTGGCCCACGTTGGCAAGGGATGTGAGGGTTTATGTTTCCTCCTGCTCGGTGTGCGCCCAGTGTAAGGCGCCTAGACATCTGCCTAGGGGTAAGTTACTACCCCTGCCCGTGCCACAACGACCATGGTCCCACCTCTCGGTGGATTTCCTTACTGACCTTCCTCCGTCACAGGGGAATACCACTATACTGGTCGTTGTGGACCGGTTTTCTAAGGCCTGTCGTTTGCTCCCCATGCCGGGCCTTCCTACCGCCCTGCAAACTGCCGAAGCCTTATTCACCCATGTGTTCCGGCACTACGGGGTACCCGAGGATATTGTGTCTGATCGAGGTCCCCAATTTACCTCCAGAGTCTGGAGGGCCTTTATGGAGCGGTTGGGGGTCTCGGTGAGCCTCACCTCGGGTTACCACCCGGAGAGTAATGGGCAGGTGGAACGTGTAAACCAGGATGTGGGTAGGTTTCTAAGAACATACTGCCAGGACCGGCCGGAGGAGTGGGCAAGGTACGTTCCCTGGGCCGAAATGGCCCAGAATTCCCTACGCCATTCCTCCACTAACCTAACCCCTTTCCAATGTGTGTTAGGTTACCAGCCGGTTCTGGCACCCTGGCAGCAGAGCCAGATCGAGGCTCCTGCGGTGGATGAGTGGGCGAGGCGCTCGGAGGAGACATGGAACGCTGCACACGTCCACCTGCAGCGGGCCCTCCGACGTCATAAGGCGAGCGCCGATCTCCACCGCAGTGAGGGACCGGTGTACGCACCTGGTGATCGAGTCTGGCTCTCTACCAGAAACCTGCCCCTCCGCCTGCCCTGTCGGAAACTGGGTCGGCGGTTTGTAGGGCCATTTAAAGTCCTGGGAAGGTTGAACGAGGTGTGTTATAAATTACAGCTACCTGTTGAATATAAAAGTATTAACCCCTCGTTCCATGTGTCCCTTCTCAGGCCGGTGGTAGCTGGTCCACTCCAGGAAAGTGAGATCAGGGAGACTCCTCCGCCCCCATTGGACATCGAGGGGGCACCGGCGTACTCCGTGAGGTCCATCTTGGATTCGAGACGTCGGATGGGGGGTCTCCAGTATCTAGTGGAGTGGGAGGGGTACGGTCCGGAGGAGCGGTGCTGGGTGCCGAGGAGAGACATTTTGGACCCGTCTCTCCTGACGGAATTCCATCGTGGGCACCCGACGCACCCTGCTCCGCGTCCTCCGGGTCGTCCCCGAGGCCGGAGTCGGCGCACGTCTGGAGCCGCGCGTCAAGGGGGGGGTACTGTCACGGTTTCGGCCGAGGCTGCCTCTCTTCCTTGTTCGGGCAGGCTTCGGCGTTCGTTGTCTCCGGAATACTAGCTGCCACCGTTGTATGTTTCATGTTCGTTTGCTTTTGTCTGATTGTTTTCACACCTGTTATCATTTAGTGTCATTAGTGTCCTATTTAGTTCTCGTTGTGTTTGTCAGGTGTTGTGTGTTATTGTTTCGTGTACTGTCGTATTTGCTGGTCGTTTGACTATTTCGCTCGGTTGAGCTTACTACTCCACTGCGCTGGAGCGTATTTACGCACCTGTTTTCGTGCGCCTTTATTTTGGTCGCCTACGTGCGTCGTTCCGCCTTCGGGCGAGTTTTCCTGTTTGCCTTATTGGTAATTTTGACTAAAGTCTTTTGGATTATTGACTTCGGTGTCCTTGCGCTTGATTCCACCCATACACCCACCTACAGCCAACCTTGACAATTATAAGTGAAATAATCTGTCTGTAAACAATTTTTGGAAAAATTACTTGTGTCATGCACAAAGTAGATGTCCTAACCGACTTGCCAAAACTATAGTTTGTTAACAAATACATTTGTGGAGTGGTTGAAAAAAGAGTTTTAATGACTCCAACCTAAGTGTATGTAAACTTCCGACTTCAACTGTACCTCACACACATGGTTAAAGAAGACACCTATAACATGTCAGATATAGAGTTGAAATTCTAAAATTTGGAGGTAGCATCCCAATATTACACTTTATATACATCACAGAAGACTGAAATATAACAAAACTGTATTTATTTTTATTGATTTATTATTATCTTTATTAATGATACAATTATGAAAAATATAAATAACATTCCACCCCTGAGGCCAAAGAGGGCGCTTTTGGTCATTGACTGCAGGAAAGGGCTACATCCACAGGCCGTAGGCACCCCCAGACCACCCCACGTCTTGTGTTGTGTTTTCACTTTGAACAACAACATGGGGGTTGGTCCTACGCAGCTCTGGGTTGGCCTTTTCGGCAAGGTGTGTCTTTGCGCTAACTCCCGCCTATTCAACTGACGTTGCCAAAGATAAACACTGCAGACGCAGCCAGCAAGCTATAGCTTGTCAAAAGATAAACTGTTGTGGGAGCAGGGACAATGTTATCAGAAAATGTCTACAGAACAAGCATCATTATCAGTTATTGGATCTGATTCAACTTCACACGAAAAGAGAAAAAGAAGCGAGAAAAAGACTGCTCATGATTATCCAGATACCGGATAAACATTGGAATACATTTTGAAAGGTGGCGAGCATTGAAAGATCTGAAAGGTTGGAAGCTGGACGACGAAATGGCCACCATTCTCATGGACAGGTAAGTGTTGGGTTGTCTTTTTAGCCTGCTAGCTACATAGCTAGCTACTTACTGTATATAATGTTAGCTGCACATTTTTGTTGAAAGTTCAATTTATATTCCTAAAACTTCAGTTGAAAAATGATGCTGTCGCTGCTTCCTGTTGAAAAGGCATTTTGATAAATAGCCAAATGTCAAAACACAGTTTTAACATGTCCAAATCAATAACCAATATGCAGAAACTGTTCATGATATTGAAAACCTAAACATAACATTTACTATCTACACATACAGTGGGGAAAAAAAGGATTTAGTCAGCCACCAATTGTGCAAGTTCTACCACTTAAAAAGATGAGAGAGGCCTGTAATTTTCATCATAGGTACACGTCAACTATGACAGACAAAATGAGGAAAAAAATTCCAGAAAATCACATTGTAGGATTTTTTATGAATTTATTAGCAAATTATGGTGGAAAATAAGTATTTGGTCAATAACAAAAGTTTCTCAATACTTTGTTAAATACCCTTTGTTGGCAATGACACAGGTCAAACGTTTTCTGTAAGTCTTCACAAGGTTTTCACACACTGTTGCAAGTATTTTGGCCCATTCCTCCATGCAGATCTCCTCTAGAGCAGTGATGTTTTGGGGCTGTCGCTGGACAACACAGACTTTCAACTCCCTCCAAAGATTTTCTATGGGGTTGAGATCTGGAGACTGGCTGGGCCACTCCAGGACCTTGAAATGCTTCTTACGAAGCCACTCCTTTGTTGCCCGGGCGGTGTGTTTGTTATCATTGTCATGCTGAAAGACCCAGCCACGTTTCATCTTCAATGCCCTTGCTGATGGAAGGAGGTTTTCACTCAAAATCTCACGATATATGGCCCCATTCATTCTTTCCTTTACACGGATCAGTCATCCTGGTCCCTTTGCAGAAAAACAGCACCAAAGCATGATGTAGGTATGGTGTTCTTTGGATGCAACTCAGCATTCTTTGTCCTCCAAACACGACGAGTTGAGTTTTTACCAAAAAGTTCTATTTTGGTTTCATCTGACCATATGACATTCTCCCAATCCTCTCCTGGATCATCCAAATGCACTCTAGCAAACTTCAGATGGGCCTGGACATGTATTGGCTTAAGCAGGGGGACACGTCAGGCACTGCAGGATTTGAGTCCCTGGCGGCGTAGTGTGTTACTGATGGTAGGCTTTGTTACTTTGGTCCCAGCTCTCTGCAGGTCATTCACTAGGTCCCCCCGTGTGTTTCTGGGATTTTTGCTCACCGTTCTTGTGATCATTTTGACCCCACGGGGTGAGATCTTGCGTTGAGCCCCAGATCGAAGGAGATTATCAGTGGTCTTGTATGTCTTCCATTTCCTAATAATTGCTCCCACAGTTGATTTCTTCAAACCAAGCTGCTTACCTATTGCAGATTCAGTCTTCCCAGCCTGGTGCAGGTCTACAATTTTGTTTCTTGTGTCCTTTGACAGCTCTTTGGTCTTGGCCATAGTGGAGTTTGGAGTGTGACTGTTTGAGGTTGTGGACAGGTGTCTTTTATACTGATAACAAGTTCAAACAGGTGCCATTAATACAGGTAACGAGATGAGGACAGAGGAGCTTCTTAAAGAAGAAGTTACAGGTCTGTGAGAGCCAGAAATCTTGCTTGTTTGTAGGTGACCAAATACTTATTTTCCACCATAATTAGCAAATAAATTCATAAAAAATCCTACAATGTGATTTTCTGGAGAAAAAAAATCTCAATTTGTCTGTCATAGTTGACGTGTACCTTTGATGAAAATTACAGGCCTCTCTCATCTTTTTAAGTGGGAGAACTTGCACAATTGGTGGCTGACTAAATACTTTTTTTCCCCACTGTATGTGCTTTCTTGAGCAGGGGGACCTTGCGGGCGCTGCAGGATTTCAGTCATTCACGGCGTAGTGTGTTACCAATTGTTTTCTTGGTGACTATTGTCCCAGCTGCCTTGAGATCATTGACAAGATCCTCCCGTGTAGTTATGGGCTGATTCCTCACCATTCTCATGATCATTGCAACTCCACAAGGTGAGTTCTTGCATGGAGCCCCAGGCCGAGGGAGATTGACAGTTATTTTGTGTTTCTTCCATTTGCGAATAATCGCACCAACTGTTGTCACCTTTTCACCAAGAAATCTTTCTGATTGAGAGGGGGTCAAATACTTATTTCCTTCATTAAAATGCACATCAATTTATAACATTTTTAACATGCGTTTTTCTGGATTTTTTTGTTGTTATTCTGTCTCTCACTGTTAAAATAAACCTACCATAAAATTTTAGACTGATCATTTCTTTGTCAGTGGGCAAACGTACAAAATCAGCAGGGGATCAAATACTTTTTTCCCTCACTGTATATGTGCTGTATGTTGGTAGGCTGACACAGGGAGTGGAGGAGCGATAGTACACATTAAAACCTTTCTCCAGCTGGGGAGAATTTAGCTCAGCTTGCAGCCCCAGCATGAGCCCTCATAATTGGCTCAATTCAGAAGGATTTATACATTTTCAAATTCAAATGTATATTGTCTGGTTTGCATTCCGTAGAAAGGATAGGCTTACCTATTCACAGGCAGTGGGACTACTTAATAAAACCTTGCAGGAAAATAACAGTAGATTCCAGTTAGGAGGATATGACAAAAAAAGAAAATGCTGTGTTATTATGTAATATCAATGGAAGGGAAAGGGGAAATCTGATGTACGCTTCAAATAAGCAGCAATGGAGATCAAATAATGAGCTATGGAGATCCAAGAATGCGCTATGGAGATCTTAGAAAGAGCTGGAGCCAGCGTGAGATACAATTAGTCAGAACCTAGACGATACACAAAAACACTTACAACGCCCACAGGATTGTATAGCGCCGAAGTGTGCGGTTAGACAGATTTTGTTCTCATATATCATGCATATTCTGTTTTAGTTGAGAACGTAGACAGTGTGGACCTTTCAATATTTTATACGGGCTCTCTGGAATGAAAACGGAACTGTGAAACCCAGATGTTTGGATTCATCAGATATTCTACCTCAATAAACAGACTCACAAAGCTAAGAGAGGAGCAGCAATCTTACTGGTGCCTATAGTGTTATACAGGAGAACCGCAGTCAGAATAGATTGTTTGTCGATTTTATGATTAGCCAACTAAAACTGCATGTTTGTCATATTGTGGGGTCAGTACTAAGACCAAGGACTGTGGTTTGGTATCTCAACTAGGCAGTGTGACGAGAAGGATGTTTTGTGGAAATAACAAATATAATTTCACATCCTATGAATGTGTGTATTCTACATACCGTATCCCTCCTGAAGAGATTGATTAAATACCTGAATATCTGAGAGAGTTCTGAAAAGCAAAGGGGCACTCCTTTTGCCTTGACTCACCAGAAAAATGTACAGCGCAGCCAGGCTACCTTAACATTTACTGGTGCTAACAGCCAGTCTGCAAAGCATGCCAACGTATTGATGGAGGCCAAACAGGACAGAGAAAGCAAGTATTTGACAGCTATTAAAGCCCCCATGCAGTCTTTGTAATTTTATTTTTTAAATCATCACTGTATGTCTAATAAATCACTGTGTGTGTTTATTTAATGAAAATAACTCAAAAATAATATAAATATATAATATATTTCTCTGAGCCTCTTTTGGCCCTTGAAATGCACAATCTGATCATGTGGGTGTTAGGAAACAAATTTGAAGATATTTACATACACAGCCCTGTTTAGCTGATAGGATGGTCTAGAGACCACCCCCTTACCCAGATGAACAGTCATTGGTCTGTTATAATCAGATCACATTGTGACGTCATGATGTGGGCCAAAAGTTCAATTTTTTAAATTTCAAACAGCTCTTGCACAAAAAAAGGCATCCTCCAGAATGTGATTGTTATGCAACAGGACAGTTAACCCACGCTGCCCTCAAACCAAGACACGGTGCTTGCTAAATATCTATAGACTATGTTTCAACTTGTCAAT
The DNA here is from genome assembly GCF_964263955.1 of Coregonus lavaretus. Taxonomy (NCBI): domain Eukaryota; kingdom Metazoa; phylum Chordata; class Actinopteri; order Salmoniformes; family Salmonidae; genus Coregonus; species Coregonus lavaretus. The sequence goes on from NC_139993.1 coordinate 19,242,487, forward strand.
TTCTAATTATTTTCACAGTTTGAATTGAGGTGTGCTCTGCCTCCTCATTAATTCACATAGAAGTAGCCCATTTCACAGTTGCGGACAATTTATGTTTAAGGCTTTACTGAGCAGGACAAACTTGTCTCTTCGATGAGAGCCCAGTGTTTCCTCAGATCAACTATGCAGACATTTGCGCAGTCTTGCGCTAACTTTTTCCCCCTGGCACATTTTCTGTCTGCCGCTTGCATTGTCTTCATTGTTCTTTTCCTTACAAATAATAACTTTGGACATATGTACGTTTCTATCAATGTAAGTGCCTTATTTTTTGTATATTGTGTTGTCATTTCTACTGTAGCATACCATATGTATGCCCAGTGAGCTGCCCAGTGACACAAGCCTATCAGACGAGCTAAATTACTTCTATGTGCACTTCGAGGCAAGCAAAACTGAAGCATGCATGAGAGCACCAGCTGTTCCGGACGACAGTGTGATCACGCTTTAAACAGGTCAACATTCACAAGGCGCAGGGCCAGATGGATTACCAGGACGTGTATTCCAAGCATGCACTGACCAACTGGCAAGTGTCTTCACTGACATTTTCAACATGTCCCTGGCTGAGTCTGTAATACCTACAGTTGAAGTTGGAAGTTTACATACACTTAGGTTGGAGTCATTAAAACTCGTTTTTCAACCACTCCACAAATTTCTTGTTAACAAACTATAGTTTTGGAAAGTCGGTTAGGACATCTACTTTGTGCATGACAGTATTTTTTCCAACAATTGTTTACAGGCAGATTATTTCACGTATAATTCACTGTATCACAATTCCAGTGGGTCAGAAGTTTACATACACTAAGTTGACTGTGCCTTTAAACAGCTTGGAAAATTCCAGAAAATGATGTCATGGCTTTAGAAGCTTTTGATAGGCTAATTGACATCATTTGAGTCAATTGGAGGTGTACCTGTGGAAGTATTTCAAGGCCTACCTTCAAACTCAGTGCCTCTTTGCTTGACATCATGGGAAAATCAAAAGAAATCAGCCAAGACCTCTGAAAAACAATTGTAGTCCTCCACAAGTCTGGTTCATCCTTGGGAGCGATTTCCAAATGCCTGAAGGTACCACGTTAATCTGTACAAACAACAGTACGCAAGTATAAACACCATGGGACCACGCAGCCATCATACTGCTCAGGACGGAGACGCGTTCTGTATCCTTGAGATTAACGTACTCTGTTGCGAAAAGTGCAAATCAATCCCAGAACAACAGCAAAGGACCTTGTGAAGATGCTGGAGGAAACAGGTAAAAAAATATCTATATCCACAGTAAAATTAGTCCTATATCGACATATCCAGAATGGCCGCTCTGCAAGGAAGAAGCCACTGCTCCAAAATCGCCATAAAAAGGCCAGACTACGGTTTGCAACTGCACATGTGGACAAAGATCGTAGTTTTTGGAGAAATGTCCTCTGGTCTGATGAAAAAAAAATAGAACTGTTTGGCCATAATGACCATCGTTATGTTTGGAGGAAAAAGGGGGCCGCTTGCAAGCCAAAGAACACCATCCCAACCGTGAAGCACGGGGATGGCAGCATCATGCTGTGGGGGTGCTTTGCTGCAGGAGGGACTGGTGCACTTCACAAAATAGATGGCATCATGAGGAAGGAAAATGATTTGGATATATTGAAGCAACATCTCAAGACATCAGTCAGGAAGTTAAAGCTTGGTTGCAAATGGGTCTTCCAAATGGACAATGACCCCAAGCATACTTCCAAAGTTGTTGCAAAATGGCTTAAGGACAACAAAGTCAAGGTATTGGAGTGGCCATCACAAAGCCCTGACCTCAATCCTATAGAAAATGTGTGGGCAGAACTGAAAAAGTGTGTGCGAGCAAGGAAGCCTACAAACCTGCCTCAGTTACACCAGTTCTGTCTTATTGTGGGAAGCTTGTGGAAGGCTACCCGAAACGTTTGACCCAAGTTAAACAATTTAAAGGCAATGCTACCAAATACTAATTGAGTGTATGTAAACTTCTGACCCACTGGGAATGTGATGAAAGAAATAAAAGCTGAAATAAATCATTCACTCTACTATTATTCTGACATTTCATATTCTTAATATAAAGTGGTGATCCTAACTGACCTAAGACAGGGAATTTTTTCTAGGATTAAATGTCAGGAATTGTGAAAAACTGAGTTTAAATGTATTTGGCTAAGGTGTATGTAAACTTCCATCTTCAACTGTACATGTTTCAAGCAGAAAACCATATTCCCTGTGCCCAAGAACACCAAGGTAACCTGCCTAAATGACTACCGACCCATAGCACTCATGTGTGTAGCCATGAAAAACGTTGAAAGGCTGGTCATGGCTCACATCACACCTTCATCCCAGAAACCCTAGACCCACTCCAATTTGCATACCGCCTCAACAGATCCACAGATGATGCAATCTCTATTGCACTCAACATTGCCCTTTCCCACCTGGACAAAAAGAAACACCTACGTGAGAATGCTTTTCATTGAGTACAGCTCAGCATTCAACACCATAGCGCCCTCAAAGCTCATCACTAAGCTAAGGACCTTGGGACTAAACACCTCCCTCTGCAACTGGATCCTGGACTTCCTGACGGGCCGCCCACAGGTTGTAAGGGTAGGCAACAACACATCTGCCTTGTTGATCCTCAACACGGGGGCCCCTAGGGGTGCTTGCATAGTCACCTCCTGTACTCCCTGTTCACCCATGACTGCGTGGCCAAGCATGACTCCAACACCATCATTAAGTTTGCCAATGACTCAACACCGACAATGATGAGGCCAGAGACCTGGAAGTGTGGTGCCAGGACAACAACCTCTCCCTCAACGTGATCAAGACAAAGGAGATGATCGTGGATTACAGGAAAAGGAGGGCCGAGCACGCCCCCCATTCTCATCAACGGGGCTGTAGTGGAGCAGGTTGAGAGCTTCACGTTCCTTGTTGTCCACATCACCAACAAACTATCATGGTCCAACCACACCAAGACAGTCATGAAGAGTGCACGACAATGCCTATTCCCCCCAGGAGACTGAAAAGATTTGGCATAGGTCCTCAGATCCTCAAAAATGTCTACAGTTGCACCATCGAGAGCATCCTGACTGGTGGCATCACCGCCTGGTATGGCAACTGCTCGGCCTCCGACCGCAAGGTGCTACAGAGGGTAGTGCACCGGGGCCTCACTGCGGTGGCGGTCGGCGCTCGCCTTCTGTCGCCTGATGGCCCGTTGCAGGCGCACATGTGCAGCGTCCCAGGTCTCCTCCGAGCACCTAAACCATTCATCCACCGCAGGGTGTTTAGCCCCCTCAAGCCAATGCCTCCACGCATTCAGAGCCCTGACAACAGCTAACAGCTCCCGGTCCCCCACATCATAGTTTCGCTCTGCCGGGCTGAGCTTCTTCGAAAAGAAAGCACAGGGGCGGAGCTTTGGTGGCGTACCCGAGCGCTGAGACAGCACAGCTCCTATCCCAGCCTCGGACACGTCCACCTCTACTATGAAGGCCAAGGAGGGATCAGGATGAGCCAGCACGGGAGCCGAGGTAAACAGAGCCTTCAGGTGACCAAAAGCCCTGCCGCCCCAGCTGACCACTGCAGTCGCACCGCCCCCCCCCCCCCCCCCCCCTAAGAACCGCTGCACCTCCTTTACCGTGGTTGGAGTTTGCCAATTACGCATGGCTGAAATGCGGTAATTTTCCATCTCCACCCCTGACGCAGACAGACGGTACCCTAGGAAGGAGACGGACTGTTGGAAGAACAGACATTTCTCAGCCTTGACGTACAGGTCATGCTCCAACAGTCGACCAAGCACCTTGTGCACCAGGGACACATGCTCGGCGCGTGTAGCGGAGTTTATTAGAATGTCATCTATATACACCACTACACCCTGCCCGTGCAGGTCCCTGAAAATCTCGTCTACGAAGGATTGGAAGACTGATGGAGCATTCATCAACCCGTACGGCATGACGAGGTACTCATAGTGCCCAGAGGTGGTACTAAATGCCGTCTTCCACTCATCCCCCTCCCGGATACGCACCAGGTTGTAAGCGCTCCTGAGATCCAATTTGGTGAAGATGCGCGCCTCGTGCAATGACTCTGTCACACTGGCTTCACAGTGATCTGATTTAGCCCACGATAGTCAATGCACGGGCGTAAACCTTCACAAAAAAGAAACTTGAGGAGGCAGGTGAAGTGGAAGGCCGAATGTATCCCTGTCCCAGAGATTCGGAGACATATGTTTTCATAGCCGCCGTCTCCTCCTGAGATACACGTGACTCCTGGGAAGTGCTGCGCCTACCTGGAGATTTATCGCAAAACCCCCCTGTCGATAGGGTGGTAGTTGAGTCAGCCAAATCGGCATATTCGGGGGGAATGTGCGTAGTGGAGACCTGGTTTGGACTCTCCACTGTAGTTGCACCTATGGAAACACCTACACAACTCCCTGAGCACTGACGTGAGCATCCCTTGAGAGCCCTCTGTTGCCACGAAATAGTGGGGTCATGAGAGGCCAACCAGGGAAGCCCCAACACCACAGGAAACACAGGAGAATCGATCAGGAAGAGACTAATTATCTTCTCATGACCCTCCTGCATTTTCATCCATAGTGGAGCTGTAACCTCCCTAATCAGGCCCGACCCTAAAGGACGTCTATCATGTACAGGGAAGGGCACATCAACAGGAACAATAGGGATCCCTAATATACGTGCAAATGAACTGTCAATAAAGTTCCCAGCTGCGCCTGAATTGACTAGCGCCTTATGCTGGGAATGCGGGGAAAACTCAGGAAATTCTATACAAACATACATGTGCGAAATAGGGAGCTCTGGGTAAGTCAGGTGCCTACTCACCTGGGATGATCCACCAGTGCCCTGCCTGCTGCCTCGACTCCCTGGGGAACCTCCCCAGCACCGAACAGCATTGTGCCCTCTGCGGCCACACTTAGTGCAGGAACCAGCCCCCCTTCAGTCATCCTAGGAGCAGCACCTCCGAGCTCCATAGGGATAGGGTCAGAGGTGCTGGGGTATAGAAGGGACGGATTCTGATCCGGACGTCCGCGGGTGGCCAACAGGTTATCCAGCCGTATAGATAGATCCACCAGCTGGTCAAGGGTAAGGTTGGTGTCCCTGCATGCCAGCTCCAGACGAACGTCCTCACGTAGACTACACCGGTAATGGTCGATCAGGGCCCTCTCATTCCATCCCGCGCTGGCCGCCAAGGTCCGGAAGTCCAGTGCGATGTCATGTGCACTCCTCTTCTCCTGTCTGAGGTGGAAGAAGCGTCCCCTCACCGCTCTCCCCTCCGGTGGATTATCGAAAACCGCCCGGAAGAGGCGGATGAAATCCTCATAGCGAACCAACGCTGCGTTTATTCTTCCCCATTCGCTGTTGGCCCACTCAAGCGCTCTCCCAGACAGACAGGAGATGAGGGCGGACACGCTCTCGTATCCCGAGGGAGCCGGGTGGATGGTCGCCAGGTAGAGCTCCATCTGGAGCAGGAATCCCTGGCACCCGGCAGCCCTCGGGAGCGAGAGCCGAATCCCACTGGGTCCAGGTGACGGAGGGGTGGACATCGGTGTGGGTTGACCTGAAGTTGCTGGGGTTGTGGGAAAACCCCCTCTCTCTCATCGCTCCATGGTCTGCAACACATGATCCATCGCATTGCCCAGATTCTGGAGCATCGTCGCGTGCTGCTGGACGCGCTACTCCACGGGTACCGGAGGACTGGCTGCACCTGCTGACTCCATATTAGGTGCGTGTTTCTGTCAGGTGTCAAATGTGCAGCGGTAGGACGGAGTCAGGCGCAGGACACAGAACTGAGTACACAACATACTTTACACAGAAAAAACAAACACTAATTTCCACGCAGGGAAAACACACAAGCTCACAAAAGCGTATGACACAACACAACGGACAAACACGCACAAAACAATGTGGGAACCAGAGGGTTAAATAGGGAAATAATCATCATACAATGGGAACCAGGTGTGTACAAACAAGACAAAACAAATGGAAAACAGAAACGTAGATCGGTGGTAGCTAGAAAGCCGGTGACGACGACCGCCGATAGCCGCCCGCACAAGGAGAGGCACCAACTTCGGCGGAAGTCGTGACAGCGATGAAGTCCTACGTGGTACTGTTATAGGTAGTTAGGATACATCATTTGAAGTCCTGCGTGGTACTGTCATTTCATTAACAAAACGGAGTCCTGCGTGGAACTGCCGTTAAAAGAAAGAAAAATTCAATACAGTTTTTTTTTAAATGCATTGAAATGATATGGTATAAAAAGTGCAGCTGTATTAGCTATAAACCAAACACCATTTTAGAAATAAGAAAATATTTTTTTTCTTCAACGAGTCGGACGCGAAAGATATTCTATAGACACCCGACAAGGCCCAAATCCCAGTCTTTCACATGAGAAAGAGACAGAGATATCATGGACGTAGGTCGGGGTGCCTTGTAAGGATCTGACGGCGAGCGAGTAAACTACGTCTTCCATCAATCCTATTAGCCAATGTTCAATCATTTGAAAATAAATTGACGACCTAAGATTAAGGTTATCCTACCAACGGGACATTAAAAACTGTAATATCTTATGTTTCACAGAGTTGTGGCTGAACGACGACATGGATAAATTACAGCTGGCCGGATATACGCTACATCGGCAGGATAGAACGGCTGACTCCGGAAAGACAAGGAGTGGCGGTCTGTGTATATTTGTAAACAACAGCTGGTGCATAAAATCTAATACTAAGGACGTCTCGAGGTTTTGCTCGCATGAGGTAGAGTATCTCATGATAAGCTGTAGACCACACTATTTACCAAAAGAGTTTTCATCTATATTTTTCGTAGCTGTCTATTTACCACCACAAACCGATGCTGGCACTAAGATTGTACTCAATGAGCTGTATAAGGCCATAAGTAAACAGGATAAACGCTCATCCAGAGGCAGCGTTCCTAGTGGCCAGGGACTAAAACACAGGGAAACTTAAATCCGTTCTACCTAATTTCTACCATTATGTTAAATGTGCAACCAGAGGAAAAAATACTCTAGACCACCTTTACTCCACACACAGAGACGCGTACAAAGCTCTCCCTAGCCCTCCATTTGGCAAATCTGACCATACCTCTATCCTCCTGATTCCTGCTTATAAACAAAAACTAAAGCAGGAAGCACCAGTGACTCGGTTAATAAGGAAGTGGGCAGATGACACAGATGCTATGCTACAGGACTGTTTTGCTAGCACAGACTGGAATATGTTCCGGGATTCTTCCGATAGCATTGAGGAGTACACCACATCAGTCACTGGCCTCATCAATAAGTGCGTTGACGACGTCGTCCCCACAGTGACCGTACGTACATACCCCAACCAGAAGCCATGGATTACAGGCAACATCCGCAATGAGCTAAAGGGTAGAGCTGCCGCTTTCAAGGAGCGGGACTTTGCTATGTCCTCCGATGAACCATCAAACAGGGAAAGAGTCAATACAGGACTAAGATTAAATCGTACTACACCTGCTCCGACACTCGTCGGATGTGGCAGGGCTTGAAAACTATTACAGACTACAAAGGGAAGCACAGCCACGAGCTGTCCAGTGACACAAGCCTACCAGATGAGCTAAATCACTTCTATGCTCACTTCAAGGCAAGCAACACTGAAGCATGCATGAGAGCATCAGCTGTTCCGGATGACTATGTGATCACGATCTTCGTAGCCGATGTGAGTAAGACTTTTAAGTAGGTCAACATTCACAAGGACGCAGGGCCAGATGGATTACCAGGACGTGAACTCCGAGCATGCGCTGACCAACTGGCACGTGTCTTCACTGACATTTTCAACATGTCCCTGACTGAGTCTGTAATACCATTATGTTTCAAGCAGACCACCATAGTTCCTGTGGCCAAGAACACCTGCCTAAATGAATACCGACCCATAGCACTCACGTCTGTAGGCATGAAGTGCTTTGAAAGGTTGGTCATGGCTCACATCTACACCATTATTCCAGAAACCCTACACCCACTCCAATTTGCATATCGCCTCAACAGATCCACAGATGATGCAATCTCTATTGCACTCCACACTACCCTTTCCCATCTGGACAAGAGGAACACCTACGTGAGAATGCTATTCATTGACTACAGCTCAGCTTTCAACACCATCCCTCAAAGCTCATCACTAAGCTAAGGACCCAGGGACTAAACACCTCCATCTGCAACTGGATCCTGGACTTCCTGACGGCCACCCTCAGGTGGTAAGGGTAGGTAACAACACATCTGCCATGCTGATCCTCAACACGGGGGCCCCTCAGGGGTGCGTGCTCAGTCCCCTCCTGTACTCCCTGTTCACCCATGACTGCATGACCATGCACAACTCCAGCACCATCATTAAGTTTGCCGACGACACAACGATGAGACAGCCTATAGGGAGGAGGTCAGATACCTGGCCGTGTGGTGCCAGGAAAACAACCTCTCCCTCAACGTGATCAAGACAAGGGAGATGATTGTGGACTACAGGAAAAAAAAAGAGGACTGAGCACGCCCTCATTCTCATCGACGGGGATGTAGTGGAACAAGTTGAGAGCTTCAAGTTCCTTGGTGTCCACATCACCAATAAACTATCATGATCCAAACACACCAAGACAGTCGTAAAGATGGCACGACAAAGCCTATTCCCCCTCAGGAGACTGAAAAGATTTGGCATGGGTCCTCAGATCCTTAAAAAGTTTGAGAGCATCCTGACTGGTTACATCACCGCCTGGTATGGCAACTGCTCGGCTTCCGACCGCAAGGCACTACAGATTGTAGTGCGTACGGCCCAGTACATCACTGGGGCCAAGCTTCCTGCCATCCAGGAACTCTATACCAGGCGGTGTCAGAGGAAGGCCCTAGAAATTGTCAAAGACTCCAGCCACCCTATTCATAGACTGATCCTTCTGCTACCACACGGCAAGCGGTACCGGAGCTCCAAGTCTAGGTCCAAAAGGCTTCTTAACAACTTCTATCCCCAAGCCATAAGACTCCTGAACAGCTAATCATGGCTACCCAGACTATTATTTTACGCTGCTGCTACTCTGTTTATTATCTATGCATAGTCACTTTAACTCTACCCACATGTACAGTTGAAGTCGGAAGTTTACATACACCTTAGCCAAATACATTTAAAATAAGTTTTTCACAATTCCTGACATTTAATCCTAGTAGAAATTCCCTGTTTTAGGTCAGTTAGGATCACCACTTTATTCTAAGAATGTGAAATGTCAGAGTAATAGTAGAGAGAATGATTTATTTCAGCTTTTATTTATTTCATGACATTCCCAGTGGGTCAGAAGTTTACATACACTCAATTAGTATTTGGTAGCATTGCCTTTAAATTGTTTAACTTGGGTCAAACATTTCGGGTATTCTTCCACAAGCTTCCCAGAATAATTTGGGTGCATTTTGGCCCATTCCTCCTGACAGAGCTGGTGTAACTGAATCAGGTTTGTAGGCCTCCTTGCTCGCACACGCTTTTTCAGTTCTGCCCACACATTTTCTATAGGATTGATGTCAGGGATTTGTGATGGCCACTCCAATACCTTGACTTTGTTGTCCTTAAGCCATTTTGCCACAACTTTGGAAGTACAGTCGTGGTCAAAAGTTTTGAGAATGACACAGTACTGGTCTTCACAAAGTTCGCTGCTTCAGTGTTATGAGATATTTTTGTCAGATGTTACTATGGTATACTGAAGTATAATTACAAGCATTCCATAAGTGTCAAAGGCTTTTATTGAAAATTACATTAAGTTTATGCAAAGAGTCAATATTTGCAGTGTTGACCCTTCTTTTTCAAGTCCTCTGCAATCCACCCTGGCATGCTGTCAATTAACTTCTGGGCCACATCCTAAATGATGGAAGCCCATTCTTGCATAATCAATGCTTGGAGTTTGTCAGAATTTGTGGGTTTTTGTTTGTCCACCTGCCTCTTGAAGATCGACCACAAGTTCTCAATGGGATTAAGGTCTGGGGAGTTTCCTGGCCATGGACCCAAAATGTCGATGTTTTGTTCCCCGAGCCACTTAGTTATCACTTTTGCCTTATGGCAAGGTGCTCCATCATGCTGGAAAAGGCATTGGTCGTCACCAAACTGTTCTTGGATGGTTGGGAGAAGTTGCTCTCGGAGGATGTGTTGGTACCATGCATGTGTTGGTACACATGGCTGTGTTCTTAGGCAAAATTGTGAGTGAGCCAACTCCCTTGGCTGAGAAGCAACCCCGCACATGTATGGTCTCAGGATGCTTTTCTGTTGGCATGACACAGGACTGATGGTAGCACTCACATTGTCTTCTCCGGACAAGGTGTTTTCCAGATGCCCCAAACAATCGGAAAGGGGATTCGTCAGAGAAAATGACTTTACCCCAGTCCTCAGAAGTCCAATCCCTGTACCTTTTACAGAATATCAGTCTGTCCCTGATGTTTTTCCTGGAGAGAAGTGGCTTCTTTGCTGCCCTTCTTGACACCAGCCATCCTCCAAAAAACACCTGCCTGCTGCCATTCCTGAGCAAGCTCTGCACTGGTGGTGCCCCAACCCCGCAGCTGAATCAACTTTAGGAGACAGTCTTGGCGTTTTGCTGGACTTTCTTGGGCGCCCTGACACCTTCTTCACATCAATTGAACCTCTCTCCTTGAAGTTCTTGATGATCCGATAAATGGTTGATATAGGTGCAATCTTACTAGCAGCAATATCCTTGCCTGTGTAGCCCTTTTTGTGCAAAGCAATGATGACGGCACGTGCTTCCTTGCAGGTAACCATGGTTAACAGAGGAAGAACAATGATTTCAATCACCACCCTCCTTTTAAAGCTCCCAGTCTGTTATTCTAACACAATCAACATGACAGAGTGATCTCCAGCCTTGTCCTCGTCAACACTCTCACCTGTGTTAAGGAAATAATCACTGACATGATGGCAGCTGGTCCTTTTGTGGCAGGGCTGAAATGCAGTGGAAATATTTTTTTGGGGATTAAGTAAATTTTCATGTCAAAGAGGGACTTTACAATTAATTGCAATTCATCTGATCACTCTTCATGACATTCTGGAGTATATGCAAATTGCCATAATCAAAACTGAGGCAGCAGACTTCGTGAAAATTAGTATTTGTGTCATTCTCAAAACCTTTGACCACGACTGTATGCTTGGGGTCATTGTCCATTTGGAAGACCCATTTGCGACCAAGCTTTAACTTCCTGACTGATGTCTTGAGATGTTGCTTCAATATATCCACATAATTTCCCTTCCTCATGATGCCATCTATTTTGTGAAGTGCACCAGTCCCTCTTGCAGCAAAGCACCCCCACAGCATGATGCTGCCACCCCCATGCTTCACGGTTGGGATGGTGTTCTTCGGCTTGCAAGCGGACCCCTTTTTCCTCCAAACATAACGATGGTCATTATGGCCAAACAGTTATATTTTTGTTTCATCAGACCAGAGGAAATTTCTCAAAAAAGTACAATATTTGTCCAAATGTGCAGTTGCAAACCGTAGTTTGGCTTTTTTATGGCGGTTTTGGATCAGTGGCTTCTTCTTTGCTGAGCGGCCTTTCAGGTTATGTCGATATAGGACTTGTTTTCCTGTGGATATAGATACTTTTGTACCCGTTTCCTCCAGCATCTTCACAAGGTCCTTTGCTGTTGTTCTGGGATTGATTTGCACTTTTCGCACCAAAGTACGTTCATCTCTAGGAGACAGAACGTGTCTCCTTCCTGAGTGGTATGATGGCTGCGTGGTCCCATGGTGTTTATACTTGCGTACTATTGTTTGTACAGATGAACGTGGTACCTTCAGGCGTTTGGAAATTGCTCCAAATGATGAACCAGACTTGTGGAGGTCTACAAATTTTTTTTTTCAGAGGTCTTGGCTGATTTCTTTTGATTTTCCCATGATGTCAAGCAAAGAGGCACTGAGTTTGAAGGTAGGCCTTGAAATACATCCACAGGTACACCTCCAATTGACTCAAATTATGTAAATGAGCCTATCAGAAGCTTCTAAAGCCATTACATTTTCTGGAATTTTCCAAGCTGTTTAAAGGCACAGTCAACTTAGTGTATGTAAACTTCTGACCCACTGGAATTGTGATACAGTGAATTATAATTTAAATAATCTGTCTGTAAACAATTGTTAGAAATATTACTTCTGTCATGCACAAAGTAGATGTCGTAACCGACTTGCCAAAACTATTGTTATCAAGAAATGTGTGGAGTGGTTGAAAAACAAGTTTTAATGACTCCAACCTAAGTGTATGTAAACTTACGACTTCAACTGTACCTAAGGATAGTAAAGCCCCCTTTACTGGCTCAAATAGCCAACCAATCAGTCTGTTACCAATCCCAAAATTGTGTTTGACCAGATACAATACTATTTTACAGTAAACAAATTGACAACAAACTTTCAGCACGCTTATAGGGAAGGACATTCAACAAGCACAGCACTTAAAAAATGACTGATGATTGGCTGAGAGAAATTGATGATAAAAATATTGTGGGGGCTGTTTTGTTAGATTTCAGTGCGGCTTTTGACATTAACTATCATAGTCTGTTGCTGTAAAAACATATGTGTTATGGCTTCACACCCCCTGCTGTATTGTGGATAAAGAGTTACTTGTCTAACAGAACACAGAGGGTGTTCATTAACCTCTTAAGGATCGGACCCTTTTTTTCAATTTTCGCCTAAAATGACATACCCAAATATAACTGCCTGTAGCTCAGGACCTGAAGCAAGGATATGCATATTCTTGATAAAATTTGAAAGGAAACACTTTGAAGTTTGTGGAAATGTGAAATTAATGTAGGAGAATATAACGCATTAGATCTCCTCAAACAATTGCATGGTATTTTATCATTGTAATAGCTATTGTAAATTGGACAGTGCCGTTTTTTTAAATCATCTTTGAAATGCAAGAGAAAGGCCACAATATAATATTGCAGTTTAGGCGCAATTTAGATTTTGGCCACTAGATGGCAGCAGTGTGTGTGCAACGTTTCAGATTTATCCAGTGAAGCATTGCAATACTGGACTATTTTGTATCAAGTCTGCCCAAATGTACCGAATTGGTCAATTGATATATTTTCAAGTGCATAACTATAGAGAACATACAAAAATTATATGATAATACAAAATGTCATACATGATGGATCATAAGCTCATACACTAACTTTCACACTTCTAGAGTGCCAGGCGGGGTGGGTGTGGAGCCAGAGACAGCAGGGGTTCAAACTGTAGAACTCAGTTGAATATAAAAATGGATTTTATCAAACAAAACTATACTACATTTTATCTCTGGGACCCTTAGGATGACAAATCAGAGGAAGATTACTGAATGTAAGTACAGTATTTACTTATAGAGTGAATGTATCAAAACACTTGCCGTGATAAGTTTTTTGTTGTTGTGCACTCTCCTCAAACAATAGCATGGTATTTTTTCACTGTAATAGCTACTGTAAATTGGACAGTGCAGTTAGATTAACAAGGATTTAAGCTTTCTGCCCATATAAGACTAATCACATTAGCGCGCGTTAGCTCAAATTTCCTTTTTTTTTTCAATCTTTACTAACGACATGCCACTGGCTTTGAGTAAAGCCAGTGTGCCTATGTATGCGGATGACTCAACACTGTACACGTCAGCTACCACAGCAACTGAAATGACTGCAACACTTAACAAAGAGCTGCAGTTCGTTTCAGAATTGGTGGCAAGGAATAAGTTAGTCCTACATATTAAAAAAACTAAAAGCATTGTATTTGGGACAAATCATTCACTAAACCCTAAACCTCAACTATATCTTGTAATGAATAATGTGATAATTGAGCAAGTTGAGGAGACTAATCTGCATGGAGTAACCCTGGATTGTAAACTGTCATGATCAAAACATATTGATACAACAGTAGCTAGGAAGGGGAGAAGTCTGTCCATAATAAAGCACTGCTCTGCATTCTTAATAGCACTATCAACACGGCAGGTCCTACAGGCCCTAGTTTTGTCGCACCTGGACTACTGATCAGTCGTGTGGTCAGGTGCCACAAAGAGAGACTTAGGAAAATTGCAATTGGCTCAGAACAGAGCAGCACGGCTGGCCCTTGGATGTACACAGAGAGCTAACATGAATATATCAATCTCTCCTGGCTGAAAGTGGAGGAGCGATTGACTTCATCACTACTTGTATTTGTGAGAGGTTTTGACATGTTGAATGCACCGAGCTGTCTGTTTGAACTACTGGCGCACATTCCTATCTTCACCAAAATACTCTCATACTTAATCATATATTTTATACAACATTTAGATGTAAACTTGATAGATAGAATATGTATACTTTCCGAGTTACAGTTATAACTTGATACCATCCTTAATGACATCACAAAATAATAAACAATATGGCATGATTATTCTTTAGATCCCCACTGACCATTTCCCACATTCTTTTAAGTAGGAATATTGTTTCATTATCCACTTTTGGATGTTGGAGTCTTGGCGGGAAGACTTCCTTTGTCTCACAGGGAAATTATTTCTTCTCATACTAGAGACCAAAAGGAGTACTTTTCTGCAAACTATTTATGACCGGCTGTTAAGTCATAAAACTGGCCCCCAGGAAAGGGGGTGTTCAAACCTTTGCCTAGCAAGAATGTTTGATCCTCAACCCCATGAGGGCAAGTCATGACAACAGACTATGGGAGGCCACATCATGTAACTCATGCAAGCAATAAAATTAGATTTAAAAACAGATTCAAATACACCTTATGGAACAGCGGGGACTGTGAAGCAACACAAACATAGGCACATACACATGCATACAAACACACAATAACATACGCACTATACACATGCGTGCACATGGATTTTGTGTTGTAGATATGTGGTAGTAGAGTAGGGGCCTGAGGGCACACCCTTAATATGTTGTGAAATCTGTTGTGAATGTATTGTAATGTATAACTGTCTTAATTTTGCTGGACCTCTGGAAGAATAGCTGCTGCCATGGTGAAACTATTCCTTTTTAAATATTGTTTTGTAGTAAAATCAGAGTAAAAGCAGGTGAGCTGGTTCTACTGTTTTTGGCCATTTTCTGGTGTTTTGTGGTGGAACACTGAGCGGGTCGGCATAAAACATCATGTCAGAATGTACACAACAAGCTTCCATTCCCCCTGTCACAAGGGGATTCATGGCTGATATAAGAAGAAATCGTCAACCATGTTACGGTCAACCCTGTTACTTTATTTGGCACTTAATTGGCAATTACTGTAGTCAGGGTTGGGGAGAGAACGCCAAGAGTGTGCAAAGCTGTCATCAAGGCAAAGGGTGGCTATTTGAAGAATCTCAAATATAAAATATATTTTGATTTGTTTAACACTTTTTTGGTTACTACATGATTCCATCTGTTATTTCATAGTTTTGATGTGTTCACTATTTCACTACAATGTAGAAAATAGTAAAAATAAAGAAAAATCCTTGAATGAGTAGGTGTTCTAAAACTTTTGACCGGTAGTGTACATAGCAATTATGTGAATCACACTGCTGCTCTCTCAATTATTCACGCTTTACGGATTGTGGTTGTTGTGGATGGCTGTTCACAAAATGAATAGGTGTATTGTATGTTGAATTGAAGAAGTGTAGGCTAAGTTGCCTATTAATCATTGTTAAATGAAAAAGTAACTGAAAGTAATCTGATTATGTTACTGAGTTTGAATAATCTTAAAGTTACGTTACTGATTACAATTTTGGACAGGTCACTAGTAACTGTAACGGAATACATTTATAAAGTAACCTACCCAACCCTGAAGTCCTTTTTTTTATTTTACCTTTTGAGATGGGAAAATGTGTTTTTTATTAAGTTGAACATCTTCAAATTAGGTGAAATCCAAAGTTTTTTTGGATTAACTTCTCAAATTCTCAAAAGGCACCGAATTAGTGGAACGACCTTTAATAGACCCAAAAAATGTGAGAGTTCCATGCACTGCAGCTCTCACTCAAGGACACGCTGTTGTCATGCCCTGGCTCTGGGGACTCTTAAAGGTTGAGCCAGGGTGTGGATTTGTCTATGTTTAGTTTTTCTATGTTTTCGTTCTAGATCGTTTAGATCTATGTTGGCCAGGGTGGTTCCCAATCAGAGGCAGCTGTAGCTCGTTGTCTCTGATTGGGGCCCAAACTTAGGCAGCCTGTGTTGCACTAGTATTTGCGGGATCTTGTTCCGTTTGGTTTGCTGTGTATAACCTAGGACTTCACGTATCGTTTGTTTGTTGTTTTTGTTCGTGTAAGTACAATTAAAGTATGTACGCTTATCACGCTGCGCCTTGGTCCGTGTCTTCAGTCGACGATCGTGACAGAAGATCCCACCATAAGAGGACCAAGCAGCGTGCCCAGGAGGAGAGGTGAAACGGCGCCAACCGCGCCGACGACGGACACGCGAGAGGCAACCCCAATAATTTTTTTGGGGGGGGCACACGGTGTGGATGACGGGGCAGCAGGAGGCAGCTACAGGGCGAATCTGCGGACTAGGAGAGGAGGCCACCAGGTTACGGGGGCTATTGGTCATGAGGGAGAGGGAGAGTGTAGAGGCACGGCGAGAGGAACTGGTTAGGCAGCAGAGGGAGCGGAGGTTTAGAAGGAAACCCAGTCCCGCTCCTCGCACCAAGCAAGTGGTGTGTGTCACCAGTCCGGTCCGGCCCGTTCCTGATTCCCGCACAAGGCCAGTGGTGTGTGTTCCCAGTACGGTCCGGCCCGTTCCTGCTCCCCGCACTAAGCCTGTGGTGCGCGTCGCCAGCCCGGTCCGGCCTGTTCCTGCCCCTCACACCAAGCCAGTGGTGCGCGTCGCCAGCCCGGTCCGGCCTGTTCCTGCCCCTCGCACCAAGCCTGTGGTGCGTGTCGCCAGCCCGGTCCGGCCTGTTCCTGCCCCTCGCACCAAACCAGTGGTGCGCGTCGTCAGCCCGGTCCGGCCCGTTCCTGCTCCCTGCACCAAGCCAGTGGTGCGTGTGTCCAGTCCGGCACGGCCAGTGTCTGTTCCACCGGTGTCTGGTCCGGCACCGGTCAGCTGCTCCACTCCGGAGCAAGAGCAATCCGCTCCACCGGTGTCCAGTCCAGCTCCGGCCAGCGGGACCAGATCAGGGGCGCAACAGGGGGGTGGAGAGAGAGTGGTGGTCACGCCCGGAGCCGGATCCGCCTCCGAGGCGGAATTCCCACCCGGCCCCTACCCTCTTGTGTTTGTGTGGCGCGGTCTCAGTCCGCGCCTTTAGGGGGGGGGGGTACTGTCACGCCCTGGCTCTGGGGACTCTTAAAGGTTGAGCCAGGGTGGGGATTTTTCTATGTTTAGTTTTTCTATGTTTTCGTTCTAGATCGTTTAGATCTATGTTGGCCAGGGTGGTTCCCAATCAGAGGCAGCTGTAGCTCGTTGTCTCTGATTGGGGACCATACTTAGGCAGCCTGTGTTGCACTAGTATTTGTGGGATCTTGTTCCGTTTGGTTTGTTGTGTATAACCTAGGACTTCACGTATCGTTTGTTTGTTGTTTTTGTTAGTGTAAGTACAATTAAAGTATGTACGCTTATCACGCTGCGCCTTGGTCTGTGTCTTCAGTCGACGATCGTGACAGCTGTACCTGTTTTCTACCGTCACATGCAAAATCACAGCCCACTTTTATCAACTCGACATTCTTGACATCAGTGGGGCAGGGAGGTAGTACATAGCATGACACACACGCTCTCTCTGTCTCCCTCCCTCCCTTCCTCCTTGGAAACGAAGAGGGCTTCCTCCTATCTTCCCCCCACCTCAATCCCCCCTTACCCCAACCTGACAGGAACTGATCCCCTTCCCCTCTCTTTTTCCCCTCATATCCTCCATCTCTTCCTCCTTACCACGTCCATCTGAATTTCCACAGAGATGCCTTATTTATCAATTCCTCTCAGATAGGGTCTTGGAAGGTGCATCTCCCAGCTCAATTACGAGCGGGGCCAAAGCCTCGTTTGCATTTGGTGGCATGGAGAGTGCATCACTAACAGGTGGTGGGAGAGAACATGTATGGCGGGCTGTTTGATAAATAAAATATATTATGGTAGTGCAGCAATAGAAGAGAAGGGAGATCTGACTACTGGGAAATTGGTTGGCTGTGTGCTGGCAGCTGGAGAGTAGATCAGGCCAGATAGACAGACATGGGCGCACACGTATACACTCACACACTCGTTCTAGACATGGTGGAAACTTGAATGTATACACACATCCGTAGAGACACAGCACAGATGCACACACAGACAGTGACACACACACCATACAAACATACTGACACAACAATTTGAGAGGAAAGACAACCCCTTCCGGTGGTGAAATCTGTACACATCACACATACAAACACACACACACACACATAGAGGTGAGGTCAAAGGTCCTGAGACTGGTGGGCAACCGTATGATTGATGAGGTCAGGGTGATTCATCATGTGTTTGATCTCCCTCCAGCCATTAAGAGTATCTCACAGGACACTACAGTTTGATTGATTAATGAAATCTGAACACACTTTTACATCGATTGACACAAAACCAGGACCCCATGACTCACTCAGTCCCCCTCCTCTTCTCGCAATTCCCCTTGTCGCCCGTATATCATAACTGACACCTCTCCCGCTCCACATCCAAGACAATAGAGATGTATAAAATAAAATGTTATTTGTCACATGCGCTGAATGCAACGGGTGTAGACTAAACCGTGAAATGCTTGTTTACAAGCCCTTTCCAACGATGCAGAGTAAAAAAACAAAAAACACAAGAGGAATAAAATACACAACAACATCAAATTTAGCAACAAAACAAAAGTAAAAAAACAAAACAATTACTGGATAAATTGCTATTGGGGGAAAAAAACATATACTTGTTTTGTGTGTGTGTGCGTGTGTGTGTGTGTGTGTGTGTGTGTGTGTGTGGTGGGGGGCGGGGGGGCTTATGGATCACGCCTTCTGTTTGGATCTGGCCACAAGACCTCGTCAACATCACAGGCGATGTCCTCGCGGGCTAGGCATCGGGGAAAATATCGCCTTGTGTGCCGAATCCACCCTTGGATTGATCCCACCTCAATGTCTCCACATGCCTCTTCCATTGCTTGCAGAAGAGTCATGCGGGCATGTGGTTGCCGATCATATACTTTCCACCGCCACGCTGAAAATAATTCCTCGATTGCATTTAGAAAGGGGCTGTAAGGGGGCAGGTATAAAACTGTGAAATGATTATGGTTGTTGAACCAATCTCGGACCAGAGCAGCCCGGTGGAAACTAACATTATCCCAGATGACAACAAACCTGGGCTGCTGTGGTCTGTCCTGCACAACTGCATGTAGTGCATCTAGAAATGCAATGATCTGTCCTGTATTGTAGGGACCTAGAGTGGCATGATGATGCAGGACTCATTGGACACTAATTGCAGCACACAAGGTGATATTTCCCCCACGCTGCCCAGGGACATTTACAACAGCCCTTTGTCCAACTACGTTACGGCCCCGACACCTGGTTTTGGCCAGATTGAAGCCTGCCTCATCCACGTAGATGAACTCATGCGGCAGTTCGGACTCCAGAACTGTCTGTAACAGAAAATATTGAATAGTGTTACTGAAAACACATACAGTAACTACAATGTCTATAATTTCACACAAGTAGGGGCTGGGTTGGGTGAGTATAGACAAAAACTACAAGCTACAGGCAGGGCAGGTGGCAGCATAAATCCTCATTCCCACATCACAATATATAGTATGTAAAGTAAAGTGACACATACCTGCATATAATCATGGCGCAGATTCTTGACCAGTGGCGGCTCCTGAAAAAATTCTCAGGAGGGGCAATTTTTCTGATGATTTAGGTGACCTACACACATTTTAAAAAAGATATGTCCAGCAACAACATGAAGACAGGGGCAGCATATAAGTCAATACCAGAAGCATTTATTGACTGATCTCAAAAGTGTTGGCTTACCAGGGTTGGTGGAGCCCTCAGTTTCATCTTTGCCTCGCAAAGCTAACTCAAACACTCCGCAAAACTTCACACACTGGATTAGCCGGCTGAGGATGTGGCGGTTCTTGCTAATGTCGTAGTAAATATATTTGTTATAGTGAATATGGAATATGATATGTTGAGTAAAATGTTGTGCTAAGATCTATTTAGGTCAGGAGCTGGTTATAAGTTCTGTTCCTATCCAATAACAATGGACAAAAGGGTCCTATCTTGTCAGCCTTGTCAGCAGGTGGCCAAGGACAACACCCACGCCATAGGCCTCTCAGTTCTTCCAACTCACGAGTTCTTGCTCTGAGGACACACACACACACAAACACACACACACACACATCATCACTGTTAAACACACACACACACACACACACACACACACACATCATCACTGTTAAACACACACACACACACACACACACAAAAATCCCCTCTCTTAGGCTGAACATTTGAAGACAGAGAACCCGACTCAGAGCCAATGCAACAGTGACAGTAGCCTGGAGGGGACCTCGCCCAACTCATCAGGACCAATCAGAAGATCAGAACTACTAGATTCAACCTACTTCATTTATTGCATAAAATGTCTGCACACAATGTTTCGGGGCTCTCTTCAGATAATAATAATAATAATAATAATATGCCATTTAGCAGACGCTTTTATCCAAAGCGACTTACAGTCATGCGTGCATACATTTTTGTGTATGGGTGGTCCCGGGGATCGAACCCACTACCTTGGCGTTACAAGCACCATGCTCTACCAGCTGAGCTACAGAAAGTGGATACTCATGGATGCGCATCGCAATTGTAAAATGTCAACACAATTGGAGACACCACGTCATTTTTGGAGACATGTTATTGACAGTAAACTATTGTAGATGCGACTGCTAACTAAATAAAACATTTTAGCTGGCTAGCTAATCATCTTAGCTAAATGTGGGGCAAACAATTCAGTTATTTACCGTTAATTTGAGGGATTGGGGTGAAAGAAATCGAGTTACATAGTGATACTTTACGATATACTGTATTGACAATATCGCAATATTTTAGCGCTAGTTGGCTGTACCTGCACCAAAACACCATTATTGTTCCTTCATAGCTTGTTCTCAATCTTTTCACATTGGGAGCCAATTTGTTTTCAGCACTTTTATTTCCATGACTGATCAAAACTCGTTCTCATGGCTTTCTGATCCCTCTGCAACAGACATATGGTGCGCAATAAAATTACAGTATCGAATCGCAATACGTATAGAATCATGAGACTCGCAATGCTGATGCATATATCTTATCGTGAGGTTCCTGGCAATTCCCAGCCCAAGTTCATTTGCCACAACAAATCTCTTCGCTAGCAAACGCGATGTCTTCTCCAAAACGGCAATGTGTCTCCAGCAATGTTTACTTTTTTGACGTTCTATGGCATCTCCACTTTCCAAGCATATATGACCACATGTAATATTTTGGTAAGTGATGCAAATAGTGAACTATGTAGGGCCAGGATGTAAAATATATGTAGCTGCAGCAATTTCTCTTATCTGATATGGTAAGTAATGGGGCTTAATTTATAGCTCCCTAAGAGTTTGACGAACGGGTCCGTGAACGCGATTCCAGATATCTTTACCTCTGAATAAACTGCCTTTATTATACCATATCCACCCTGTCCAAAGTCTCTACTTGGTCTCAGTTCTCCAGTAAACTTGTGATTATCAACACTAACCTCATCGTTGTGGCGGCGGACAGCTAGCCTGTATCCCTCATCCAGTTGAGTGAGTGGCAATGTCTTTTTTCGTTCGTACCAATTTTTGGAAAATCCTCGGGTGTAGGACTTTCCGCCTTTAGTAGAAACCTGTTGAATTATTAAATTTGGTCTGGGAGGTCCTAATTGTTTCGTTGCCAATTTATCTTCATTTGTTCGCCGACAAAAAGGAACTTCTTTCAAACAATCCGCTCTTTTCTCAGTTACGTTCATGGTTACGTAACGTATGACGAAAGCGCGTAAGTGCAAGCCCACAGACACCCATTGAGATTGTATTGAAGGCTCTGAAATTTGAAAAAAATAGATTTTACATGGGAGTCTATGACAGACTTCTGGGCGATTTTCAACCTGACTGAAATCGCCCCAAAAGGGGGGGGAGCCATTTGAAGCACGACTTTAGCCTGATTCGACATTTAGTGGCAGTGTGGCACTGTGGCAGATCAGACGTATAGATTACAACACTGATAACTACTGTTGCCGTGATATAATTGATTAGAAAAAAAATCCCTTCCTTTTCCCGTTTGGCAGTGCGTCGCCCATATCGCCCTATTGAACAGGCCGCCCCTGTTCTTGACCCTGACACTGTTCCTCTAAAATGGCACCCTGTACAGCTGCTTCATTCTGAAGTTATGTTTCTGTAGGATGCGACTTAGTGTAGAAATGCTAACCCTGTTGATATTGTTGAATTCATTTCCATTTGCAATTATGCGTTTTTGCCTTGCCACCATTTCAATGATGGCAAGCTCTTGTTGTTGAGTGAAGAGCCGTTCCCTTCCACCTTGAGGAGGTCATCCAACCATTCTGTAGAAAATGCCACCACAAGATGTCATTGGTTAGGTTATTTTTCATATACTGTACTTTCAAACTGTACACAGTACTGCAACATCACAATGGTATTCCTTTACATATACAGTACTTCACAGCACTACCCATTTTGTATAGTATAGTTAGTACAGTAATACTGTAATATGATACAGAATCATGTGACACATACAGTAGGTACAGTCTGGAGTAGAAACTTGAAGATATACCTGTTCTCCAGTCGGAATGTCCTTATTATCGATGCTACTGTGTAGCGACTGAGGTTAGGGTGGACTCTTTGCCCAGCCTCCCTCATGGACAGGCCATGATTTATCACATGGTCCACCAGAGTAGCACTGATGTCATCTGATATACGTCTCCGCACTGGTCCTCATCCTCTTCCACGTCCTCTTCCACATCCGACTCCACTCTCTCTTTGTCCTCCTCTTACTCTGACTCTCATTGCCTCCATGCTTGCAAAGTTCTAAAAATGGCTTACCTGAGGCCTATTTGTAGTGCTAAGGCTCAGACTGATTGGTGTTCTGTTTTCTGTGCAAGTGTTTTCAGGTGTGTATGTAAGTGCATACAATTGCCAGATGAGTTTTGCATTTTGAACAGAGTGTTTTCCCAATGATAACAGGTGATTTCGTTTTTGAACAAAGTGTCTAATGTAAGAAAACGTGTGTAGTGTTTCGCAATAAGTGTGTTACAGAATTGCAAACAAAGTGCAAAGTTGACATTGTGTTTAAGCTATGGTTACACTGTGTTTAAGGTATGCTACAAGAAGTTTAGGTATTGAGGCTTTGGTCTAAGCATTCGGTTTTAGTGTGTAAGCAATGGGCAAAAACTGTATTGTATGCACCATATCAGCACTTGTGATACCCCTTCCTGTGACATTGTACAGTAAGTTACATGTATTATTCTCTACATAGGATTGAGGGTCGGGAACGACAGGGAGGAAGGGGGCCCATATTCACGCAAGAACAAGAGAGAGAGATAATAAACATGGTTTTGGCCAATAATGCTATCAGGCTCAGAGAACTACAAGCCAACATTAGCGGTGACCATGCCATTTTCAATAATGTCCATCAGGTCTCTCAGTCAACACTGGCACGCATCCTGAAAAGACATCAGGTTCAAATGAAACAACTTTATAGAGTGCCTTTTGAGCGGAATTCAGAGAGGGTCAAACGGCTGCGGCATGAGTAGGTGGAGGTTTGTATTGTTCACTTTAGCACTGTGATGTTGCAAACTGCACACATTACTTTTTTTTTTACATTGACTGTATACTAGACCTATCCTGAACGACACAATCTTGTCTTTCACTGTATTTCAGAGAGTTTTGCAGATGGATGCTGAGGAAATCCTGCATGAATTCATATATATTGATGAGGCAGGGTTAAACCTCACAAAAGCAAGGAGAGGCAGAAATACAGTGGGGGAAAAAGTATTTAGTCAGCCACCAATTGTGCAAGTTCTCCCACTTAAAAACATGAGAGAGGCCTGTAATTTTCATCATAGGTACACGTCAACTATGACAGACAAAATGAGAAATTTTTTCTCCAGAAAATCACATTGTAGGATATTTAATGAATTTATTTGTAAATTATGGTGGAAAATAAGTATTTGGTCAACAACAAAAGTTTCTCAATACTTTGTTATATACCCTTTGTTGGCAATGACACAGGTCAAATGTTTTCTGTAAGTCTTCACAAGGTTTTCACACACTGTTGCTGGTATTTTGGCCCATTCCTCCATGTAGATCTCCTCTAGAGCAGTGATGTTTTGGGGCTGTCGCTGGGCAAAACAGACTTTCAACTCCCTCCAAAGATTTTCTATGGGGTTGAGATCTGGAGACTGGCTAGGCCACTCCAGGACCTTGAAATGCTTCTTACGAAGCCACTCCTTCGTTGCCCGGGCGGTGTGTTTGGGATCATTGTCATGCTGAAAGACCCAGCCACGTTTCATCTTCAATGCCCTTGCTGATGGAAGGAGGTTTTCACTCAAAATCTCACGATACATGGCCCCATTCATTCTTTCCTTTACACGGATCAGTCGTCCTGGTCCCTTTGCAGAAAAACAGCCCCAAAGCATGATGTTTCCACCTCCATGCTTCACAGTAGGTATGGTGTTCTTTGGATGCAACTCAGCATTCTTTGTCCTCCAAACACGACGAGTTGAGTTTTTACCAAAAAGTTATATTTTGGTTTCATCTGACCATATGACATTCTCCCAATCCTCTTCTGGATTATCCCAATGCACTCTAGCAAACTTCAGACGGGCCTGGACATGTACTGGCTTAAGCAAGGGGACACGTCTGGCACTGCAGGATTTGAGTCCCTGGCGGCGTAGTGTGTTACTGATGGTAGGCTTTGTTACTTTGGTCCCAGCTCTCTGCAGGTCATTCACTAGGTCCCCCCGTGTGGTTCTTGTGCTCATTTTGACCCCACGGGGTGAGATCTTGCGTGGAGCCCCAGATCGAGGGAGATTATCAGTGGTCTTGTATGTCTTCCATTTCCTAATAATTGCTCCCACAGTTGATTTCTTCAAACCAAGCTGCTTACCTATTGCAGATTCAGTCTTCCCAGCCTGGTGCAGGTCTACAATTTTGTTTCTGGTGTCCTTTGACAGCTCTTTGGTCTTGGCCATAGTGGAGTTTGAAGTGTGACTGTTTGAGGTTGTGGACAGGTGTCTTCTATACTGATAACAAGTTCAAACAGGTGCCATTAATACAGGTAACGAGTGGAGGACAGAGGAGCCTCTTAAAGAAGAAGTTACAGGTCTGTGAGAGCCAGAAATCGTGCTTGTTTGTAGGTGACCAAATACTTATTTTCCACCATAATTTGCAAATAAATTCATAAAAAATTCTAAAATGTGATTTGTCTGTCATAGTTGACGTGTACCTATGATGAAAATTACAGGCCTCTCTCATCTTTTTAAGTGGGAGAACTTGCACAATTGGTGGCTGACTAAATACTTTTTTCCCCCACTGTATCATTGGCCACAGGGCTATAATCAATGTCCCAGGGCAACGTGGGTTTAACATCACCCTTTGCGCTGCCATTTCACAGCATGGGGTTCTTCTCCGTCATGCCAAAATGGACGCTTACAACACACCTCACATTCTCGCATTTTTTGACCGATTGCACCACATCGTCACAGCAGGTAATGAAATGCACCAGATGCAATACACTGTCATCTGGGACAATGTGTCATTCCACCGCTCTGCTTTGGTCCAGAACTGGTTTCAACACCATCCACTGTTGACAGTACTATACCTTCCACCATACTATCCGTTTCTAAACCCTATCGAATAGTTTTTCTCTGCATGGCGGTGGAAGGTTTACGATCTCCAGCCCCAGGCTCAGGTACCCCTCATTCAGGCCATGGAGGACGCCTGTGACCAAGTCGACGCTGCAGCTGTGCAAGGATGGATTCGACATTCAAGACGGTTCTTCCCGCGTTGTCTTGCTAATGAGGATATTGCTTGTGATGTTGATGAAATTCTCTGGCCAGATCCAGCTAGGCGAAGAGATAATGTATAGTATGTTTACTGTAGTATTTTCTGTACAATATTGTCAGTTTTTTTCAGATAATTTTTTATGTTTGTTGTTGTTGTTATTTACTGTAATTGTAAACTGTACTGGATACAGTATTTTACGTTTGTCTGTTGCTTGCTGAGCTAACAGTGTTATGCACACTACTGTAGTAGCATGAAAACTGGGACATATTTTGTTGTGATTCTCCATGTTGACATGTTGACTGATTTGGGTATATGGAGAGAAATAAATGATATTTTCCTCAGTCTGCAGCATTGGTCTTGTGTAGTGTTTGTTTAGTTGCACTTTCTCTGTGTACTTCATTTACAGTACTCTAATCACTGAGGATTAGACTTGCTAAAAGTGTTTTAGGTTAGCAACAGCAGTGTGTAACTGGTTCAAAAAGATTGAAGTCATATGAAATGTGTGTGTTTCGTATGGTAACAAAATATTGTTTTTATGAAGTCGTGTATAGTTTTGACAAAAGTGTTCCATTTTGCAAATGATCTGAAGTGTTGTGCTACTTTGGTGTAGGGTTGCGCTAATTGTGTGTAGTGTTTTGACAAACCGGACCCTGTTTTCAAAATTGTGCTTAAACAATTGAAAAAAACTGTAATAAGTGTAAAATAAAGAACAGAGTAGCAGCTGCATATGATGAGTGTAAAGTGTGTGTGTGTGTGTGTGTGTGTGTGTGTGTGTGTGTGTGTGTGTGTGTGTGCGTGCGTGTGCGTGTTTATGTTGTGTCGGTATAACTGTGTGTGGGTGTATGAGTGTTTGTGTTGTCGGTATATGTGTGTGTGTTATGTATGTGTATGTGGTGCCTTCAGAAAGTATTGAAACCCCTTGATTTTTTCCACATTTTTTTGCGTTATAGCCTGAATTAAAAATGTATTACATTAAGATGTTTTGTCACTGGCCTACACATAATACCCCATAATGTCAACGAATAAATATGTTTTTTAGAAATGTTTACAAATTAATAAAAAATGAAAAGCTGAAATGTCTTGACTCCATAGGTATTCAACCCCTTTCTTATGGCAAGCCTAAATAAGTTCAGCGGTAAAAATGTGCTTAACAAGTCACATAACAAGTTGCATGGACTCACTCTGTGTGCAATAATAGTGTTTAACATGAGTTTTGATTGACTACCTCATCTCTGTACCCCACACATACAATTTTCTGCAAGGTCCATCGGTCGAGCAGTGAATTTCAAACACAGATTCAACCACAAAGACCAGGGAGGTTTTTCAATGCCTTGCAAAGAAGGGCGCTTATTGGTAGCTGTTTTTTTTTTTTTTAACAGCCATTGAATATCCCTTTGAGCATGGTGAAGTTATTAATTACACTTGGGATAGTATATCAATACACCCAGTCACTACAAAGATACAGCTGTCCTTTCTTACTCATTTGCTGGAGAGGAAGGAAACTGCTCAGGGGTTTCACCATGAGGCCAATGGTGACTTTAAAACAGTTACAGAGTTTAATGACTGTGATAGGAGTAAACTGAGGATGGATCAACAACATTGTAGTTACTCCACAATACTAACCTAATTAAAAGAGTGAAAAGAATACCATGTACAGAATAAAAAATATTATAAAGTATGCAACTTGTTTGCAACAAAGCACTAAAGTAATACTGCAAAAAATGTGGCAAAGGCAATTCCTGAATACAAATTGTTACAGTATGTTTGGGGAAAACCCAATACAACACATTACTGAGTACCACTCTTCATATTTTCAAGCATGGTGGTGGTTGCATCCTGTTATGGGTATACTTGTAATCGTTAAGGAGTGGGGAGTTTTCAGGATAAAAAATAAACGGAATGGAGCTAAGCACAGGCAAAATCCTAGAGGAAAACCTGGTCCAGTCTGCTTTCCACCAGACACTGGGAGATGAATTCACCTTCCAGCAGGACAATAACCTTCAATGGAGTTGCTTACGAAGAAGACAGTGAATGTTCCTGAGTGGACGACTTACAGTTTTGACTTAAATCTACAGTTGAAGTCGTAAGTTTACAAACACTTAGGTTCGAGTCATTAAAACTCGTTTTTCAACCACTCTACAAATTTCTTGTTAACAAACTATCGTTTTGGCAAGTCGGTTAGGACATCTACTTTGTGCATGACACAAGTCATTTTTCCAACAATTGTTTACAGACAGATTATTTCACTTATAATTCACTGTATCACAATTCCAGTGGGTCAGAAGATTACATACACTAAGTTGACTGTACCTTTAAACAGCTTGGAATGTTCCAGAAAATAATATCATGGCTTTAGAAGCTTCTGATAGGCTAATTGACATCATTTGAATCAATTGGAGGTGTACCTGTGGATGTATTTCAAGGCCTACCTTCAAACTCAGTGCCTCTTTGCTTGACATCATGGGAAAATCAAAAGAAATCAGCCAAGACCTCAGAAAAAAAATCGTAGACCTCCACAAGTCTGGTTCATCCTTGGGAGCAATTTCCAAACACCTGAAGGTACCACATTCATCTGTACAAACAATAGTACGAGGGTATAAACACCATGGGACCACGCAGCCGTCATACCGCTCAGGAAGAAGACGCGTTCTGTCTCCTAGAGATGAACGTACTTTGGTGCGAAAAGTGCAAATCAATCCCAGAACAACAGCAAAGGACCTTGTGAAGATGCTGGAGGAAACTGGTACAAAAGTATCTATATCCACAGTAAAACGAGTCCTATATCGACATAACCTGAAAGGCCGCTCATTAAGGAAGAAGAACACTGCTCCAAAACCGCCATAAAAAAGCCAGACTACGGTTTGCAACTGCACATGGGGACAAAGATCGTACTTTTTGGAGAAATGTCCTCTGGTCTGATGAAACATAAATAGAACTGTTTGGCCATAATGGCCATCGTTATGTTTGGAGGAAAAAGGGGGGTCTTGCAAGCCGAAGAACAACATCCCAACTGTGAAGCACGGGGGCGGCAGCATTATGCTGTGGGGGTGCTTTGCTGCAGGAGGGACTGGTGCACTTCACAAAATAGATGGCATCATGAGGAAGGAAAATTATGTGGATATATTGAAGCAACATCTCAAGACATCAGTCAGGAAGTTAAAGCTTCGTCGCAAATGGGTCTTCCAAATGGACAATGATCCCAAGCATACTTCCAAAGTTGTGGCAAAATGGCTTAAGGACAACAAAGTCAAGATATTGGAGTGGCCATCACAAAGCCCTGACCTCAATCCTATAGAACATTTGTGGCAGAACTGAAAAAGCATGTGCGAGCAAGGAGGCCTACAAACCTGACTCAGTTACACGAGCTCTGTCAGGTTGAATGGGCCAATTTTCACCCAACTTATTTTGGAACCTTGTGGAAGGCTACCCGAAACGTTTGACCCAAGTTAAACAATTTAAAGGCAATGCTACCAAATACTAATTGATGAAAGAAATAAAAACATAAATAAATCATTATCTCTGCTATTATTCTGACATTTCACATTTTTAAAATAAAGTGGTGATCCTAACTGACCCAAGACAGGGACTTTTTACTAGGATTAAATGTCAGGAATTGTGAAAAACTGAGTGTAAATGAATTTGGCTAAGGTGTATGTAAACTTCCGACTTCAACTGTACTTGGAAATCTATGAAAAGAATAATGGGCAAATGTTGCACAATCCAGGTGTGGAAAACTCTTAGACACTTACCCAGAGAGACTCACAGCTGTAATCACTGCTAAAGGTGCTTTTTCAAAGTATTGACTCAAATTTGCAAACGATTATAAAAACATGTTTTCACTTTGTCATTATGGGGTATTGTGTGTAGACAGGTGAGATGAAAAAAAAAATCAATTTTGAATTCAGGCTGTAACATAACAAAATGTGGAATAAGTCACAGGGTATGAATAATTTCTGAAGGCACTGTATGTGAATGTGTGCGGGTTTTGTGTGAGAGTGTCAGTGTAGTGTGTGTGTGAGTGAGTGAGTGTGTATTACAGTGTGTATACATAGTCTTAGAGTCTGTGCAAGATAGGGTCAGTGCAGATAGTCTGGGTAACCATTCATTAACTATTTAGCAGTCTTATGGCTATTTAGCAGTCTTATGGCTTGGGGGTAGAAGTTGTCTCTGAGTTTATCAAAGCTTTGTAAAGCAAGGCTGTTTAAGTTGTCAATTAAAGGGCTAATGAGCAAGGCAGGGTTGAGGGTGGGACTGGGTTAATAAAATGTATTAACCCAGTCCCACCCTCAACCCTGCTTTGCTCATGCAATGAGGAGCCCATCTGGCCGCCACTGGATGACGACCACTTCCCCAAACGTCATACCCATAGCCATTACACATCTGGGCCTGATTCCCCCTAGGAGCCCTCTAGCAGCCAGGTATCAGGAGAACAGAGGGGCTCCTTCTCTCTATGTTTGTTTGTAAGGACTACATGCTCCTAGGGGGAATCAGGCCCAGATGTGTTATGGGTAGGACGTTTGGGGAAGTGGTGACTTGAGGGGTCATCCAGGGGCGGCCCGATGGACTCATCATTGCACACAGCTGTGCCTTGCCATCTACCAGCCCTGACCTTTCACTCTTGACCCTGCTGTGCCCCCTCTGCTTGGAATGCAGGATCATCATTGGCTACCGAACTCCTCTTTAATTTCCTGTTATACTTTTCAAGGCTGCTCAAGGTCGTGTGTCTCTTGACGCCTCTCAGCCATGTGTTTAAAAAAGATTTACCCGGGCATTATCATCAGTTTCACAATTTCACAGTATTATTACAACCTTATAGTGTGGAAATATATATACACTACCGGTCAAGGGTTTTTCTTATTTTTTAAAACTATTTTCTACATTGTAGAATAATAGTGAAGGCATCAAAACTATGAAATAACACATATGGAATCATGTAGTAACCAAAAAAGTGTTAAACAAATCAAAATACATTTTATATTTGAGATTCTTCAAATAGCCACCCTTTGCCTTGATGACAGCTTTGCACACTCTTTGCATTCTCTCAACCAGCTTCATGAGGTAGTCACCTGGAATGCATTTCAGTTAACAGGTGTGCCTTCTTAAAAGTTAATTTGTGGAATTTCTTTCCTTCTTAATGCGTTTGAGCCAATCAGTTGTGTTGTGACAAGGTAGGGGGGGGGGGGGGGGGGGGGTATACAGAAGATAGCCCTATTTGGTAAAAGACCAAGTCCATATTATAGCAAGAGTAGCTCAAATAAGCAAAGACAAACGACAGACCATCATTAATTTAAGACATGAAGGTCAGTCAGTACGGAAAATTTTAAGAACTTTGAAAGTTCCTTCAAGTGAAGTCGCAAAAACCATCAAGCGCTATGATGAAGCTGGCTCTCATGAGGACCGCCACATGAATGGAAGACCCAGAGTTACCTCTGTTGCAGAGGAAACGTTCATTAGAGTTACCAGCTTCAGAAATTGCATCTTAAATAAATGCTTCACAGAGTTCAAGTAACAGACACATCTCAACATCAACTGTTCAGAGGAGATAAGTGAATCAGGCCTTCATGGTCGAATTGCTGCAAAGAAACCACTACTAAAGGACACCAATAAGAAGAAGAGATTTGCTTGGGCCAAGAAACACGACCAATGGACATTAGACCTGTGGAAATTTGTCCTTTGGTCTGGAGACCAAATTGGAGATTTTTGGTTCCAACCGCCATGTCTTTGAGAGACGCGGTGTGGGTGAACAGATGATCTCTGCATTTGTATTTCCCACTGTAAAGCATGGAGGAGGAGGTATTATGGTGTGGGGGTGCTTTGCTGGTGACAATGTCTGTGATTTATTTAGAATTCAAGGCACACTTAACCAACATGGCTACCACAGCATTCGGCAGCGATACGCCATCCCATCTGGTTTGGGATAGTCGGAATATCATTTGTTTTTCAACAGGACAATGACGCAATACACCTCCAGGCTGTGTAAGGGCTATTTTACCAAGAAGGAGAGTGATGGAGTGCTGCATCAGATGACCTGGCCTCCACAATCCGCCGACCTCAACCAAATTGAGATGGTTTGGGATGAGTCGGACTGCAGAGTGAAGGAAAAGCAGCCAACAAGTGTTCAGCATATGTGGGAACTCCTTCAAGACTGTTGGAAAAGCATTCCAGGTGAAGCTGGTTGAGAGAATACCAAATGTGTGCAAAGCTGTCATCAAGGCAAAGTGTGGCTATTTGAAGAATCTCAAATATAAAATATATTTAGATTTGTTTAACATTTCTTTGGTTACTACATGATTCCATATGTGTTATTTCATAGTTTTGATGCCTTCACTATTATTCTACAATGTAGAAAACAGTAAATAAAGAAAGAAAGAAAAACCCTTGAATGAGTAGGTGTTCCAAAACTTTTGACCGGAGTGTATATAAAACACTTCTACATGAATTATGGATTGCTTCTACCTCAATTACCTAAAACTAACCGGTGCTCCCGCACATTGACTCTGTACCGGTACCCCCTGTATATAGCCTAGCTATTGTTATTTTACTACTGCTCTTTAATTATATATATATATATATTTTTTTATATATTCTTTCTAAAAACTGCATTGTTGGTTAAGGGCTTGTCAGTAAGCATTTCACTGTTGTGTTCGGCGCATGTGACAAATAAAATTTGATTAGAACTATTTTGATTTGATTTGTGCTCTTACAGTAAATCAATATATTCAGCCCAGGACTGTATTGCACTCGTGTGGCTGATTATTCCATAATGAATAAACACATCTTAATCCTGTTTATTTATTTGTTAGAACATATTTAGTCACCTTGACCCTATTTGATTGAGAACGAGTGTTCATGGTTCATGATTTCTAGTGCAATAATTTGTTTATTGCACAAAGAATGTCAATCTTTAGAAGCAAACGTGTAACAGTAAAAAGCTGGAGCACTAAAGGTGAAGCTGGTTGCAGCCCTGGGCAATTTATTTTTATTATTATTTCTTTAGTCATTTAGCAGACGCTCTTATCCAGAGTGACTTGCAGGATCAAGTGCCTTGCTTAAGGGTACATCGACTGATTTTTCACCTAGTCGGCTCAGGGATTAGAACCAGTGCCCTTTTGGTTACTGGCACAACGCTCTTACCCACTAAGCTACCTCCCGTGTGCTTTGTTTTCTCCAGTGCGCTGTATTTACCGCACTGGAGTGTTTTACGCATTGCTGCGTACCGCTGTCTTACCCTCCTGCGACTGACTCTGTCCAAATCACCCGCCACAGAATCACACACCCAACAGCATGGGGTCAGCAGGAAACGGGAATATGCCTGGAGTCATGGAGCGGGTCCGGGAGCATTCCAACAAGCTAGCCAGCTTGGGCGAAGCGATGGATTGGGTTCTCCAGGTCGTCCAAAGCCTGGAGAGGAGAGGACCCAACCCTTTGGGACCAGTTGAGCGACCGGATCCAGCCACCCACACACAAGCACCCAGAGGGATTCACCTATCCCGACCGAGGGAGTGCGACGGGACACCGGCCCGCTGCCAGGGATTCCTTCTGCAGCTGGACCTCTATTTTTCCACCATCAGCCCGACTCCCTCGGAGCGGGAGAAGGTGTCCGTCCTCGTCTCCTGCCTCTCGGGTAAAATCCTGGAGTAAGCCAACGCGGTCTAGAGTGAAGGAGGAGATGCGTTGGACAACTACGGGGTGTTCGCTTGCCTATTCCAGGCAGTCTTCGATCATCCCCCGAAAGGAAGAGAGGCCGGCGAGCGCCTGGTCCATCTGAGGCAGGGGACGAGGAGTTTAGAACTCTAGTGGCGGGGTCCGGGTGGAACGAGCGGGCCCTCATTGACCACTTCCGGTGCAGCCTGCAGGAGGACGTACGAAGGGAGCTAGCCTGCCGGGATACTACTTTGACTTTCAACCAGCTGGTGGATATGGCCATCCGGTTGGACAACCTGCTGGCTTCCAGAGGACGTCCTGGAAGGGTCCAGCCCGTTTCACCCCCCTGCAACCCGGATTACGTGCCAATGGAGCTGGGTGGGGCAGCGATCCGGGAGAACGGAGGATGACAGATCCAGTGTCACTCTTGTGGCAAGAGAGGACATTCTGCTGCACGCTGTCGTCAGCATTCTTCTTGGTCTGGAGGCGGCAGGCAGGGCACTCTCACGTACCCCAGGTAGTTCAAACCCACACTCTTTCAGAGCCCTCTGCTGCGCACTTCACCATACACGTCAACTTCCCTGAGCACACGGTAGTTCCCCAGTGTAAGGCGTTGGTTGATTCAGGTGCAGCTGGGAACTTTATGGACAGTTTTTTAGCTAATAGGTTATTTATCACATTGGTTCCCCTACCCATTCCATTTCCCATCAAAGCACTTGACAGTCGACCATTAGGGTCAGGTTTTGTTAGGGAGGTTACAGCACCAGTCACGATGATTATGCAGGAAACCCATAGGGAGCAAATCACTTTTTATATTATTGAGTCCCCTGATTTCCCTGTTGTGTTGGGTCTTCCCTGGCTCACACTACACGACCCCACCTTTTTATGGCCACAGAGGGTTCTCACAGGGTGGTCGCGAGAGTGTCAGGGTAGGTGTTTCCGTTGGTGCAACCACGGTGGAAAGTCCAGACACTACCTCCACCATGCGCATTCCCCTCGAATACCTTGACTTGGCGCACACGTTTTCCAAAACGCAGGCGAACAAATTACCACCTCATCAGGTGGGGGATTGCGCGATAAACCTCCAGTTAGACTCTGTGCCATCCAGGAGTCATGTCTATCCCCTGTCGCAGGCTGAAACGGAGGCTATGCATTGATTACCGGGCATTTAATCAAACTACCATTCGCTATAGTTACCCTCTGCCCCTCATCTCCTCTGTTATGAAATCAATGCATGGGCCGCGCTTCTACACAAAATTAGATCTCCGGAGTGCGTACAACCTGGTGCGTGTCCGGGAGGGGGGCGAGAGGAAGACAGCATTCAGCACAACCACGGGGCATTACGAATACCTGGTGATGCCGTACGGGTTGATGAATGATCCATCCGTCTTCCAGTCCTTTGTGAATGAGGTGTTTCGGGACATGCTTGGTCATGGTGTGGTGGTCTACATAGATGACATTCTGGTGTATTCCGCTACGCGCGCCGAGCATGTGTCCCTCGTTCGCAGAGTGCTGGGCCGACTGTTAGAACATGACCATTATGCCAAGGCAGAAAAGTGTCTGTTCTCCAGCAATCCGTCTCCTTCCTCGGAAACCACATCACCACCTCAGGTGTGGAAATGGAGGGAGACCGCATTTCAGCCGTGTGTAATTGGCCGACTCCAACCACGGTAAAGGAGGTGCAGCGCTTTATTGGCTTTGCCAATTACTATCAGAGATTTATCCAGGGCTTTGGCAAGGTTGCAGCTCCCATCACCTCTCTGTTGAAGGGTGGGCCGTCCCGGCTCCGCTGGTCTGCTGAGGCTGACAGTACCTGAGGGGCTCTGTAACCTCAGCCCGGTACTGGCCCATCCCGATCCATCATTACCATTCGTAGTGGAGGTGGATGCGTCCGAGGTAGGGATAGGCGCTGTCCTATCTCAACGCTCGGGCATGCCACCCAAGCTCCGCCCCTGTCTTCTCTAAGAAGCTCAGCCCGCCGGAGCAGAACTACGACGTTGGTGATCGGGAGCTGTTGGCTGTTGTCAGAGCCCTGACCGCGTGGAGGCACTGGCTCGAGGGGGCGAAACACCCTTTCCTCATCTGGACTGACCACCGTAACCTGGAGTACATCCGGGCAGCGAGGAGGCTGAACCCTCGCCAGGCCAGGTGGGCCTTGTTCTTCACCCGGTTTGATTTCACATTGTCATATATACCAGCTACTAAGAACGTGAAAGCAGACGCACTGTCACGGCTGTACGACACAGAGGAGAGGCCCATAGACAACAACCCCATACTCCCGGCCTCCTGCATTGTGGCGCCGGTAGTGTGGGCAGTGGACGCGGACATAGAGTGGGCGTTACGCACAGAGCCATCTCCACCTCAGTGCCCAGCTGGGCTGCGGGACGTGCCGTCTCTTGTCCATGATCATCTGATCTATTGGGCATACACGTCCCCCTCCTTTGGTCACCCAGGTAGCGGCCGTACCGTGCGCTGCCTGACCGGGAAGTACTGGTGGCCTACCTTGGCTAAGGATGTGAGGGTGTATGTCTCCTCCTGCTCGGTGTGCACCCAGAGTAAGGCACCTAGGCACCTCCCAGTGAATAAGTTACATCCCTTACCAGTTCCAAAATGGCCATGGTCCCACTTGTCAATTGACTTTCTCACTGATCTTCCCCTCTCTCAGGGAAACACCACCATCCTGGTCATTGTTGACTGCTTTCCTAAAGCCTGCCGCCTCCTTCCTCTACCTGGTCTCCCCACGGCCATGCAAATAGCGGAAGCCCTGTTTACTCACGTCTTCTGGCACTACAGGGTTCCAGAGGACATAGTGTCTGACCGGGGTCCTCAGTTTACATCCAGGGCCTGGAAGGCGTTCATGGAATGTCTGGGGGTCTCGTTCAGCCTGACCTCTGGGTTTCACCCCGAGACTAATGGGCAGGTAGAATGGGTAAATCCGGATGTGGGTAGGTTTCTGTGGTCCTACTGCCAGGACCGGCCGGGGGAGTGGTCAGTGTTCTTGCCATGGGCCGAATATTCCCAGAACTCTCTCCGCCACTCCTCCACTAACCTAACTCTCTTTCAATGTGTCAGCCGGTTCTGGCACCGTGGCATCAGAGCCAGACCGAAGCTCCTGCGGTGGACGACTGGTTTTGGCGTGCGGAGGAGACGTGGAACGCTGCCCACGTCCACCTCCAGCGCGCCGTGCGTTGCCAGAAAGCCAACACTGACTGCCACCGTAGTGAGGCCCCGTTCTTTGTACCGAGTGATCAGGGCAGGCTCTCGACCCGAAATCTGCCACTACACCTGCCCTGCCGGAAGCTGAACCCGCGGTTTGTGGGGTCGTTCAAAGTCCTGAGGAGAATAAACAAGGTTACGTATAGGTTACTACTCCCTCCTGATTACTGTATTAACCCCTCATTTCATGTGTCTCTCCTCAGGCCGGTTGTGGCTGGCCCGCTCCAGGAGTCTGAGGTGCGGGATGTCCCTCCACCCCCTCTGGACATCGAGGGGGCCCCGGCGTACTCCGTCCGTTCCATCCTGGATTCGAGGTGTCGGGTGGGGGGCCTTCAATACCTTGTGGAGTGGGAGGGGTACGGTCCGGAGGAGCGGTGCTGTGTCCCGGTGAGGGATGTCCTCGATCACTCCCTGTTGCCGGATTTCCACCTTCGCCATCTGGCTCGCCCTGCTCCGCGTTCTCCTGGCAGCTTCCTCTCCTTGTTCGGGCAGGCTTCGGCATTCGTCTTCACCGGCCTTCTAGCCGCTGCCACTCATCATCTCATCATTCCATTTGTTTTGTCTTGTTTATTACACACACCTGGTTCATATCCCCTCATCAGTACATATACAGTGGGGAGAACAACTATTTGATACACTGCCAATTTTGCAGGTTTTCCTACTTACAAAGCATGTAGAGGTCTGTAATTTTTATCATAGGAACACTTCAACTGTGAGAGACGGAATCTAAAACAAAAATCCAGAAAATCACATTGTATGATTTTTAAGTAATTCATTTGCATTTTATTGCATGCCATAAGTATTGGCAACAACCTCCTTCCCTCAGTAAGAGCATTGAAGATGGGTCGTGGCTGGGTCTTCCAGCATGACAACGACCCGAAACACACAGCCAGGGCAACTAAGGAGTGGCTCCGTAAGAAGCATCTCAAGATCCTGGAGTGGCCTAGCCAGTCTCCAGACCTGAACCCAATAGAACATCTTTGGAGGGAGCTGAAAGTCCGTATTGCCCACCAACAGCCCTGAAACCTGAAGGATCTGGAGAAGGTCTGTATGGAGGAGTGGGCCAAAATCCCTGCTGCAGTGTGTTCAAACCTGGTCAAGACCTACAGGAAACGTATGATCTCTGTAATTGCAAACAAAGGTTTCTGTTCCAAATATTAAG
Source organism: Coregonus lavaretus (assembly GCF_964263955.1). Taxonomy (NCBI): domain Eukaryota; kingdom Metazoa; phylum Chordata; class Actinopteri; order Salmoniformes; family Salmonidae; genus Coregonus; species Coregonus lavaretus. Next base: position 19,280,518 of record NC_139993.1, read on the forward strand.
TTCTGCTTTTCTGATGTATCAAATACTTATGTCATGCAATAAAATGCAAATTAATTACTTAAAAATCATACAATGTGATTTTCTGGATTTTTGTCCTGTCCCCTTTGCAGAAAAGCATCCCCAAAGAATGATGTTTCCACATCCATGCTTCACGGTTGGGATGGTGTTCTTGGGGTTGTACTCATACTTCTTCTTCCTCCAAACATGGCGAGTGGAGTTTAGACCAAAAAGCTCTCTTTTTATCTCATCAGACCACATGACCTTTTCCCATTCCTCCTCTGGATCATCCAGATGGTCATTGGCAAACTTCAGATGGGCCTGGACATGCGCTGGCTTGAGCAGGGGGACCTTGCGTGCGCTGCAGGATTTTAATCCATGACGGCGTAGTGTGTTACTAATGGTTTTCTTTGAGACTGTGGTCCCAGCTCTCTTCAGGTCATTGACCAGGTCCTGCCGTGTAGTTCTGGGCTGATCCCTCACCTTCCTCATGATCATTGATGCCACACGAGGTGAGATCTTGCATGGAGCCTCAGACCGAGGGTGATTGACCGTCATCTTGAACTTCTTCCATTTTCTAATAATTGTGCCAACAGTTGTTGCCTTTTCACCAAGCTGCTTGCCTATTGTCCTGTAGCCCATCCCAGCCTTGTGCAGGTCTACAATTTTATCCCTGATGTCCTTACACAGCTCTCTGGTCTTGGCCATTGTGGAGATTGTTGGAGTCTGTTTGATTGAGTGTGTGGACAGGTGTCTTTTATACAGGTAATGAGTTCAAACAGGTGCAGTTAATACAGGTAATGAGTGGAGAACAGGAGGGCTTCTTAAAGAAAAACTAACAGGTCTCTGAGAGCTGGAATTCTTACTGGTTGGTAGGTGATCAAATACTTATGTCATGCAATAAAATGCAAATTAATTACTTAAAAATCATACAATGTGATTTTCTGGACTTTTGTTTTAGATTCCGTCTCTCACAGTTGAAGTGTACCTATGATAAAAATTACAGACCTCTACATGCTTTGTAAGTAGGAAAACCAGCTAAATCGGCAGTGTATCAAATACTTGTTCTCCCCACTGTACATGAAATGAGTTAGAATAGGAAATATAGCAAAATGAATAGGAAATGTAGTCATTGACAAGGTTAGAAATAATGATTTTTAATATAAATAATAATTGTGTCCTTCAAACTTTGCTTTCGTCAAAGAATCCTCCATTTGCAGCAATTACAGCCTTGCAGACCTTTGGCATTATAGTTGTCAATTTGTTGAGGTAATCTGAATAGAATTCACCCCATGCTTCCTGAAGCACCTCCCACAAGTTGGATTGGCTCGATGGGCACTTCTTACGTACCATACGGTCAAGCTGCTCCCACAATAGCTCAATAGGGTTGAGATCCGGTGACTGTGCTGGCCACTCCATTATAGACAGAATACCAGCTGACTGCTTCTTCCCTAAATAGTTCTTGCATAGTTTTAGATTCCGTCTCTCACAGTTGAAGTGTACCCATGATAAAAATTACAGACCTCTACATGCTTTGTAAGTAGGAAAACCTGCAAAATAGGCAGTGTATCAAATACTTGTTCTCCCCACTGTAAATATTCCCTTTGCTCCCCTTGTCTTTGTGTGTGATTGTTTATTGTGGAGGTTATTATAGCTCGGTGGAGCCATTGTATTTTGTATCACCGGGATATTCACCCTTGTGCCTTGTTTTCTCCAGTGCGCCGTATTTACCGCACTGGACTGTTTTACACATTGCTGCGTACCGCTGTCTTACCGAATAAACCATTTATTCAATGATTTACCCTCCTGCGCCTGACTCCGTCCAAATCACCTGCCAATTGGCCCAGCGTCATCCAGGGTAGGGGAGGGAATGGCCGGCAGGGATGTAGCTCAGTTGGTAGAGCATAGCGTTTGCAACGCCAGGTTGTGGGTTCAATTCCCACGGGGGGCCAGTATGAAATATAAAAAATTATGTATGCACTCACTAACTGTAAGTCGATCTGGATAAGAGTGTCTGCTAAATGACTAAAATCTAAAAATCTGTCTGCGGCTGCAGAGAGATGTTCTTATAGGATGCCTGGGAAAAATCCATTAGATCTCCTGTATCTTAGCAACTGCAGACTTGTTTTAGGTCCACCACCTTGGAAAGAGAGAGGTGACCAAAGCGTAGTCAAACTTGGACAGGAACATATTGGGCATGTTCCAGGTAGACTAAATGCTGCATAGGTCTGCGCAGGTCATTTTAGCTTTGCAATGCTGGATGATGTGTTAAACAAATGGTTCTGGAATGCACCTGTAATGTCTTCCTGATTTCAGACGACAATAGCTAGCTTAAACACATCGAAAACAAAGTTACTCTATATACAGTGCCGTGAAAAAGTATTTTCCCCCTTTCTGATTTTCTCAGTTTTTGCATATTTCTGATACTGAATGTTATCAGATCTTCAACCAAAACCTAATATTAGATAAGGGGAAACAGAGTTTACAAATAACACAAAAAAATATACTTATTTTATTTATTTAATTAACAAAGTTATGCAACACCCATTCCCCTGTGTGAAAAAGTAATTGCCCCCTGACACTCAATAACTGGTTGTGCCACCTTTAGCTGCAATGACTGCAGCCAAATGCTTCCTGCAGTACTGTTTTAACTCAGCGACATTTGTGGGTGTTCAAGCACGAACTGCTCATTTCAAGTCCTACCACAACATCTCCATTGGGATTAGGTCTGGACTTTGACTAGGCTATTCCAAAACGTATAATGTGTTGCTTTTTAGCCATTTCCATATAGACTTGATTGTGTGTTTTGGATCATTGTCTTGCTGCATGACCCAGCTGTGTTTCAGCTTCAGCTCACAGACAGATGGCCTGACATTCTCCTGTAGAATTATCTGATACAGAGCAGAATTCATGGTTCCTTCTATTAAGGCAAGTCGTCCAGGTTCTGAGGCAGCAAAGTATCCCCAAACCATCACACTAACACAACCATGCTTGACCGTTGGTATGAGGTTCTTACTGTGGAATGCAATGTTTGGATTTCGCCAGGCATAATGGGACCCATGTCATCCAGGTGCTTCCAGGTGCTTTTTGGCAAACTTTATTCAACTTTTTGGACCGAGCAGTTCATGCTTGAAAACCCACAAATGTTGCTGAGTTACAGCAGTTCTGCATGGAAGAGTGGGCCAAAATTCCTCCACAGTGACGTGAGAGACTGATCAACAACTACAGGAAGCGTTTCGTTGGAGTCATTGCAGCTAAAGGTGGAACAACCAGTTATTGAGCGTAAGGAGGCAATTACTTTTTCACACAGGGGCATTGGGTGTTGCATAACTTTGTTTATGTAATAAATAAATGAAATAAGTATGTAATTGTTGTGTTATTTGTTCACTTAGTTTCCCTTTATCTAATATTAAGTTTTGGTTGAAGATCTGATAACATTCAGTATAAAAAATATGTAAAAGTAGTGGAAATTAGAATGGGGACAAATACTTTTTTACGGCACTGTAGGCCTAACTGTTACTGGTATGAGACATTAGGGACATGGACGAAGTACCAGATTGGGGGTCTACAAATCTCAGATGGGGCATGCTGCTCTTATGTTATTTGTGTGACTTGTATTGCTCTAGTAAATTGCCAGATGGGTAAATGGAAAAAGGTGTTAAACTCTTAACTATGCATACCTCATACCACTAAGCAAAGATATTGTTATTGTATCATATAAAAATGACAGAACAGTATTCCATCTCGAAAACAACAAGTTTAATGAAGTTTAAATAAACTGAAGTTGATAATCCCCCTGCCCGCACGGTATGAAGCCACTTTCACAGGTCACTTTTATCTGTAATGGATGAGAAATGACCAAAGTGGAAACTAAAGGAAAATATGGGAGACATCAATAGGACATTTTCCACAGCACAATTAATCTTTCCCCTCCCTGCATCATCCAAGAGACAGAATAAGGAAGTCGTGATAGTGACATGTTGAAAGATCTAGAAAACAATGTGCCATGTTCAACTCAAGAGCCAGAGGCAGGGAAATCAGAGAAAAAATTGAAAATTGAGGATAATTAATGTGGGATGAGCTTGAGTGTGGCACAAAGTGAGCTCTGAACATTCTCAAGATCTGTCTTCGTCGTGTCGTGATTAACTGCCTTTACGCTGTAGTTGGGACGGCCAACCTTACCACATCTCCCACATGGGATATGTGAGAAGCTACGGCATGGTGCATGTTCGGTGAGCGCTCTTCTGCAAAGGTGATTTGTCAAAGAAAAAAGTTGAGAACAAGTCTAAACATAACCACAGGAAGCAGCGCACATCAATTTGATTCTATTTTTACGGTTAGTTTAACTACCATTACAGTCTAAATCGACACTGTTGAATCTGTTTGACCTATTATCGAAGGCAACCAGAAGAATAACCCTTTCTGTCGCAGCTGGAGACCTGCAGCTATTAAAACAACATGGGAATTGACAGTTCATTCGGAAAGTATTCAGACCTTGACTATTTCCACATTTTGTTACTTTACAGCCTTATTCTAAAATTGATAAAATAAAATAACTCCTCATCAATCTACACACAATACCCCATAATGACAAAGTGAAAACAGGTTTTAAGACATTTTTGCAAATGTATTAAAAATAAAAACAGAAATACTTTATTTACATAGGTATTCAGACCCTTTGCTATGAGACTCGAAATTGAGCTCAGGTGCATCATATTTCCATTGATCATCCTTGAGATGTTTCTACAACTTGACATTTCTTTTTAATGCTCTAATTATGTTGGTAACCAGTTTATAATAGCGATAAAGCACCTTGGGGGTTTGTGGTATAAAGAATTAAAACATTCAACCTCTCTCTAAAAGCATCAGTAACACAAAAGTTACACTTAAATCCAAACGGCTCACCCCTTGTTCAAATATGGCCTTTTTCCCTTTATCCATATTACAACCTCTCACTTTCAGTTAATTGAAAATATAACCTTTTTCAAAATATCGCCCTTTCTAAAACAAGCCATACAAAGCTGGTTGCAATTCCAGTTCCATCCTCCAGAAAAGACAGAACAAATATTATGGTTAAATTCAAACATATTCATTTTCTTTATGGATTTTCTTTATGAAGGTAGGGAACTTGTTTGTCTGCCTTTTATTAAAGACCATGAATAAAAATATATACCAGTTTTACTTGAGGACCAAAATGTTGACAGCGGTTGACAGATTTGCGATGTGCTGATTCCGTGGCACATGGTTTAGGAACTGATACACAAAACAACGCTTGATTTAAAACTCATAGTTTTTCAATTTCAATTATTATACAAAAATCTTGCCACAAACAAAATGTTATGTATATGGGGCATACAACCATCTGAGCTCTGCAGATTTTGATACAAAGAGACAGAATCATTAGATCACTTATTTTGGTATTGCCCCCATGTATCTTGTTTCTGGTCACAGGTTTAGGAATGACTGAAAAATCACAACATTTATCTAAAATTAACCCTACACTGTTGGGATATTTGGAAAGCCATAGTCAATCAATCAACAATATAATAAAAAGTGCCTTGTATGTCAAATGTGTGTAGAATCTACATGTAACAACAATAGAAAAAGCTTTAAAAACAAAGTTTATTTTTGTCCTCTAAAGTGGGGGTGGATTTTTTAAGAATCTCAAATATAAAATATATTTTGATTTGTTTAGCACTTTTTTTGTTACTACATGATTCCATGTGTATTATTTCATAGTTTTGATGTCTTCACTATTATTCTACAATGTAGAAAATATTAAAAATAAAGAAAAACCCTTGAATGAGTAGGTGTTCTAAAACTTTTGACCGGTAGTGTATGAATTTGCAAACATTTCTAAAAACAATTGATCCATTTCATCATAAGGCTGTAACGTAACAAAATTTGAAAAAAGTCAAGGGGTATGAATACCGAATGCACTGTATATTTAATTAAATGCACTATGCTTGTCATTTTCAATGAAAATGTACAATGCTTTAAGACATATTTAACACCAAATCCTCTCATCAGTGGGATGTGCAGACCATAGAGATGTATAGAGGACCAGTTTTTGCATGGGAAGTACCATTTAGGACTGGGTGGGACTTTCAATGGGTTAAGGATGGATAACATAATTCCATCCTGGTCATCAGGAGGGATTTAGTCATTTAGTGGACACTCTTATCCAGAGCAACTTAAAGGAGCAATTAGGGTTAAGTGCCTTGCTCAAGGGCACATCGACAGATTTTTCACCTAGTCGGCTCTGGGACTCAAACCAGCAACCATTCAGTTACTGGCCCAATGCTCTTAACCGCTAGGTTACCATCAGCCATTGAATTAAAACTTGTGAACAAACATTCCAGAACTGCAGATGGCAGTAAATAGCCAACCTTGGCTTTATTGCTGTTCAAACAACACACTTCAGGTGGCAGTATGCACCTTTCAGTTTCCTTACCAACTCATAGAAGTAGAAGAAAAAGCAAATTCTACTTAAAAATGGAAATGACCTCAATTGCGTTGCCCATGCGCTCACAGGCGACATAAAGGGACAGATACAACGTTGCGATTTCTATGCAGACCAGAATCATCTACAGATGCAACTTGTTTGCTTTACTGTCAACATCCTGTTGTTCAAAGGTCAAAGGTCAGATCAGGGCCACAGACACCATAACATCATGATCCAATGTATCCGAGTTAAATAGTCAAAATAATTAGGAGAGTCCGAACACTGGATAATTGCATACTTCTCTGCAATTGATGTCAATTATTTGTTTATGCAGGCCTTTGCCAAGCAAGTCTGTGAGAGAACATATGGATAATTATTTCCCCCTAAAGTTAGTATAATGGTGCAATAGTTCAACAAAGTTGTTAGAGCAACAATCAGGATGACTTATTTAGGAAACATCCCCTCTGAACATTCATGCAGAATGCAGTCAAAGTGATAGCGATACATGTAGATCTATTCTGACCTTGAATTTAAGCATGAAGAAACGTGTCAGCCAGCTATTCGTTTGGGTGTAGATCAGTGGCAGAGGTGTGTCTACAGATACACAGTATTCTGACCTTGACTTAATCCCCTCATAATTCCACCACATTTACTTGTGAAGATAACATGAATATGGTTTGAGCAACCTGTCGGCTCCAAGTGGAAAAACATTGACTTTCTTTTTCCCGATAGAAAGAAAACTAAGCTCCATGCACTGTAATTTCTAAATTTATAAGAGCCATTGATAAGACCTAGGTAAATGAGTAATCCGTTTGGATATTAAGATGGCGCCGTACTGTATGGCTGCAGTCTTGCGAGCTCCGACCCAACCCAAGTGTCACATGCTTCGCAAACAACAGGTGTAGACTAACAGTGAAATGCTTACTTACGGGCCCTTCCCAACAATAAACAAATAAAATAATAATAATATAAACAATGGTGTAACACGTGGAATAAATACACAATGACCAATGATGGCTTGGCTATATACATGGGGTACCAGTACCGAGTTGATGTGCAGGGGTACAAGGAAATTGAGGTAGATATGTACATATAGGTATAGGGTAAAGTGACTAAGCAACAGGATAGATAATAGACAGTAGCAGCAGCATATGATCAAATCAAATCAAATCAAATGTTATTGGTTACATGCGCCGAATACAACAGTTGCAGACATCACAGTGAAATGCTTACTTACAGCCCTTAACCAACAGTGCATTTATTTTTAACAAAAAAAGTAAAAATAAAACAACAACAAAAAAAGTGTTGAGAAAAAAAAGAGCAGAAGTAAAATAAAATAACAGTAGGGAGGCTATATATACAGGGGGGTACCGTTGCAGAGTCAATGTGCAGGGGCACCGGCTAGTTGAGGTAGTTGAGGTAATATGTACTATGTAATATGAGTGTGGAAGTGTGTGTGTGCCTGTGTTTATGTGTTGTGTGTGTGTGTGTGTGTGTGTGTGTGTGTCTGTGTGTTGGAGTTTCAGTTGAAGTATATGTGAGTGTGTGGGTAGAGTCCACTGTGTGTGCATGGTCAAAAAGAGTTGCAAAAAGGGTCAATACAGACAGTCTGGTTAGCTATTTGGTTAACTATTTAGCATGTCTTGGGGGTAGAAGCTTTTTAGGAGCCTTTTGGTCCCAGACTTAGCGCTCTTGTACCTTTTGCCGTGTGGTAGCAGAGGGAACAGAGATACTTTGACAAAAATGTTGGGCCTTCCTCTGACACCACCTGGTATAGAGGTCCTGGATGGCAGGGAGTTCGACCCCAGTGATGTATTGGGCAATACACACTACCCTCTGTAGCGCCGTTCGGTCGGATGCTGAGCAGTTGCCATGCCAAGCAGTGATGCAGCCAGTCAAGATGCCTTCAATGGTTCAGCTGTAGATCTTTTTGAGGATCTGAGGGCCCATGCCAAATCTTTTCAGCCTCCTTAGGGGGAAGAGGTGTTGTTGTGCCCTCTTCACGACTGTGTTGGTGTGTTTGGACCATGATTGTCCTTCTGGAAGGTTCTCCCATCTCCACAGAGGAACTCTGGAGCTCTGTCAGAGTGACCATCGGGTTCTTGGTCACCTCCCTGACCAAGGCCCTTCTCCCCCTATTGCTCAGTTTGGCCGGGCTGCCAGCTCTAGGAAGAGTCTTGGTGGTTCTAAACGTCTTCCATTTAAGAATAATGGAGGCCCCTGTATTCTTGGGGACCTTCAATGCTGCAGAAATGTTTTGGTACCCTTCCTCAGATCTGTGCCTCGACACAATCCTGTCGGAGCTCTACGGACAATTCCTTCGACCTCATTGCTTGGTTTTTGCTTTGACATGCACTGTCAACTGTGGGACCTTATATAGACAGGTGTTTGGCTTTCCAAATCATGCCCAATCAATTGAATTTACCACAGGTGGACTCCAATCAAGTTGTAGAAACATCTCAAGGATGACCAATGGAAACAGGATGCACCTGAGCTCAATTTCAAGTCAAGTAGCAAAGGGTCTTAATACTTATGTAATTAAGGTATTTCTGTTTTGTATTTTTAATACATTTGCACCAAACAATTAAAACTTGTTCTCGCTATGTCATTATGTGTGTAGATTGATGAGAAAAAATAAAAATATTTTTAAAGTAAGGATGTAACGTGACAAAATGTGGAAAAAGGGAAGGGGTCTGAATATTTTCCGAATGCATTGTAGATATTTGATCATCTCCAAATATTAATGACGTCTGGAATCTAACACAGTCTCACTGGAATTATCAAAATGGCAAGAGTCAGGCAAACATCATCCCTCAACATGTCAACAGCTCGTATAGGCACAGTTTAGCTGAGACTAATTTCTTGACAGGTAGGCTGGTAGTCTTTTTCTGAAATAATTATTTTCACCTTACAGTATGCCTGTGTTAACTGAAATGGTGCTCACATTTTGTTAGCTAGCTAAGGTTAGCATGCTAGCTAGTTACACTGACAGCTTTCAATCAGTGCCCTATTTGTTGTTATTTTTCTGCTACATGTGGTAATCACCACAACGTTCCCACCCCCAATTCCTGAATATATATTAGCGGTCTGCATCAGTCTTTGAGGTGGAACCTAAACGAGAATTTCCTCTAGGACAGGAATTACTCTAAATAGGTATGGTAACTTCCTATGAGGTGGGCCTTTAAGGCAAAGGGAAAACCGGCCACCTCTTCTCTCCGTTCTATTGGCCAATAAGATGGATGACCTCCGATTGTGGGTTTTCTATCAACGGGACTCTCGTAACTGCAATATTCTCTGCTTTTCTGAAAAATGGCTTTCGGACAAGATACCCTTCATGGCTATCCAACTTGATGGATTCGCCATTCACCGAGCGGACAGGACATTGGCTTCAGGGAAATCAAGAGGCGGAGGGTTTGCCTCTTCATCAACAGCAAATGGTGTGCTGACTCTAGCACAGTGGAAGTCTCGACCCATTGTTCACCCATCTTGGAATACCTCCCGAGAGAGTTTTCAGCTGTTATTGTGACTGCTTCCACCCCAGGACAAGAAAAATGGGGCTGCAGTGGAGTGGGTCGGGGGCTTCAAGTTGCTCGGTGCCCAAGTCACTAAGGACTTAAAATGGTCCACACACACAAACAGTCTTGAAGAAGGTTGAAAAGATTTGGCGTGGGCCCTCAAATACTCAAAAAGTTATACAGCTGCATCATTGAGAGCTGACCCTGGAACTGACACTGTATATAACTAACTTACTTTCTTGTGTTCTTCTTATTTCTATTTCTCATGTGTTTTTGTTGTACTTTAAAATGCATATATAGTACTACTGATATTGATTACTGCAATGTTGGGAAAGAGAAAGCAAGATAGGAATTTTACTGTACTTGTGCACGTGATAATAAAACTTGAAACTATATGACAAATATAAATGACAATTGTTTTATAATTATTTTACCTTATGATCACTGGAGACAAATGTGACCCATTTCAGGAAGCTAGGAGTATGTTGCACATCACTACTTCACAGGAGAGGCATTAGAACGTATATATATATTTTATTTTATCAAAATGCGATTTTTGGTAGAAATGACTTCTGGAACATGTGAACTTTCATGTGCCTTAATAACAAACTTGTATTCCATCTGTAAATACGAATACAATTGTTAAATTACGAGCCTAGTTGGTTTAGCCACGGAAAAAGACAGGAACCTTCCTGTTAGCCATGATTGGCTGAGATAATGGCTGGGCTGGACATGCCGGGAGATGAGTTTGGATTGGTCTGCCATGTAGCATGCTTCTGTCTATAACGTGAGCTGCTCAATATGTGTTTATGATCCTTTCTACCGTTGCTTTTTTGAAAGATACGTTAGCCATCGAGAACTACAAACGTTTTGCTACTTTTCTCGAGAACATTGATGCCCTGAATTTAGCAAGCGCTATCGACAGATCAGTTGGAATAAGTTGTGTTGGGCTACTTTCTGCACATGCCACAGTCAGTGTGAACTGGAGTGACTTGACAAAATGCTGGCCAAACAAGATGTAGCTATAAAACAAAACGGAGATAAATGGTTCCAGTCTGCCATGAATCGTTCATCCATGTATACAGGTAAGAGTCTAGCTACATTTTCAGATGATACATTTCACATTTTGTAAAAAACTCAATTTCATTGCAAGTTAAAGAGTACTGTTCACTAGCTAGCGAACGTTAGCTTGCTGGCTCGCTAGCTAACGTTACGTGTATGATCTGTGTAGTAATATTATTTGAATCAGAAATCTATTTGCATGGCTAGTTATAGCCTAATGTTAGCTAGCTAGCTAACATTGAACCTAGTTGGTTAGGTTTAGCTACCTGCAGATTCATACTACAACTATGACAATTAGTTTGTATTGGTAGTATTATGAGTTGGGATAATGCAGGTTCATTGTTTAGCTAGCTAGTTAGCTACATGTCTAAACAAAAGACTCCACTTTGCCAGATGATTACATGACCCATCAAGTTAGCCAGGTGTGTCTGGGGGTGATTTCGGCCATCTGTTGTATTTCATGAACATGTGTACATGTCTAGACAATAGTGACCCATCCACTTACATAGAGTAGATGTGGCTGGGGGGTGGTTATAGCATTTCTTTCACATGACCCATCAATTATGACAAGTGTGTCATCTAATAATTATAAAATATTTGTATCTGGAAACTTTCTGTTTTTGATATTGCTACTATGAAAATATGCAAGTAACCATTTCACTGTACCGTTTACACCTTCTTTATCCTGTGCATGTGACAAATAAACATAGATTTTATTGGATATAGTGTCTGTTTACCAGAGACCTGCACCAAACTCAGATTAGGATATTGGCAAGTACTAGATAAAGTGTATTTTTACCTGGAGTTTTTCCTTATTATAGGCTACTACTTTTACCACTTTTAGTCTTGAAATCTTGGTTGTTTACTACACTACTCCCTCCTTAAGAGATGGGTGGGGCTAAGGCTTAAGAGGGTGTGAACAATGCTGAATGGGTGTAGACAAAGAAGAGCTCTCCAGTAGGTGTACCAAAACATTAAAGTGACATTTTCTCAAAATCAACTTTCAAAGCAGAATTACTTTCCCATTGTTCCTCAACTGCAGTGTATGATACACAATTTTCTGCCTCTTTCTCTACTTTTATCCATTGTAAAAAAAACACCCTTCCAAGTTTTGCTACATAGGACTTAATCCATGTGGTGGGTCACAAATGTGACCCGTTTCAGGAAACTAGGCGTATGTTGGCGGGTCACTACTTCACAGGAGAGCCATTTGAACGTAAACTTTTTAAAAAATCAAAATGCATTTTTTTTGGCAGAAATGCCTTCTCGAATATGTGAACTTTCATGTGCCTTAATAACAAACTTGTATGCCATCTGTAAATACGAATACAATTGTGACATTTCGAGCCTAGTTGGTTTAGCCAAAGAAGAAGACAGCAACCTTCCTGCTAGCCATGATCGGCTGAGATAATGAGTGGGCTGGACATGCCGAGAGATGAGTTTGGATTGTTCTGCCATATAGCACGCTTCTGTCTATTTGAGCTGGTCAGTATGTCTAGGTAATCCTGTCTAACGCTGCTTTAAACATTTTTTTATTAAAACTGCATAAGTGTTGCTCTCCACTTTCTGGAGGACCGAGTTTTGAAATCAGTGGAATTCGATAGCTAAGGAGATGGAGAAAACACCTGTCTCCGGATTACATCTTCAAACTAAGGGCAACCATGGCATCCGACAGGAGACGCGTCCATCCATGAATGATGTATACGGGTAAGAGAGTCTAGCTAGCTATATTTTCAGATATTACACATTTCTAATTTTGACAGAAAGAGCCATTTTCTTGGCTAGCTATAGCCTAATGTTAGCTAGCTAATATTGAACCTGATTGGTTAGTTACCTGCAGATTGATGCAGGGTAGTAACGTCATGAGTTGTGATTATGGTTCATTGTTTACCTAGCTAGCTAGCTAACGTTAGCTGGATGGCTCAACCTTATTATTTGTATCTCAGAGCAATTTGCTTAGCTAGCTATAACCTAATGTTAGCTAACTAACATTGAACCTGGTTGGTTAGCTAACTGCATATTCATGCAGGGTAGTAACGTCATGAGTTGTGATTATGGTTCATTGTTTACCTAGCTAGCTAGCTACATGTCTTAACAAAAGACTCCACTATGCAAGTAACCATTTCAGGTGCGTTCGTAAATTCAGTCTGGCCAACTACTCCGATTTCAAGAACTGATGAATTTATGAACGCTCAACACCCGTTGAATATGGCCGGTGTCAGTAAACGTCAGCAAAAAAGCGTAATTAAATTGTTGCCAGCAGCACAGTTACAGTCACCAATGCTCTGGATAACATTTAAAAAAAAACAGCTCTGCTAGGGCAAGTAAAATGGTCAGTGGGGTGTTCTCTCATTATGTGTCTGGAAGTAGCTAGCAAGCTAGCCAATGTTTGCCAGTTAGCTTGGGTGCTTGACTGCCATTGTGAGGTCAGAACGTTCGGATCAACCCTACTCGTTGGCCAGAGCGTCCGGTGTGCGCTCTGAACGCTCCGAGAGCGACACGTTTTGAACTTTTTGACAGCACAGTTGCAGTCACCAATGCTCTGGATAACATAACAGCCTAACCAGCTCTGCTAGGGCGAGTAATGTTCAGTGAGCTGTTCTGTTGTGTCTGGAAGTAGCAAGCAAGTTAGCTTGGGTACTTGACTTCTGTTGTTAGTACAGAATGCTCAGATCAACCCTTAAAGAGATGGGTGCCCACCAAAACTATTTTAAAATAGAAACAATAGGGCACCACAACAAACCTGCCAAGAGAGGGCTGCCCACCAAAACTCACGGACCAGGCAAGGAGGGCATTAATCAGAGAGGCAACAAAGAGACCAAAGATAATCCTGAAGGAGCTGCAAAGCTCCACAGCGGAGATTGGAGTATCTGTCCATAGCACCACTTTAAGCCGTACACTCCACAGAGCTGGGCTTTACGGAAGAGTGGTCAGAAAAAAGCCATTGCTTAAAGAAAAAAATAAGCAAACACGTTTGGTGTTCGCCAAAAGGCATGTGGGAGACTCCCCAAACATAGAGAAGAAGGTACTCTTGTCAGATGAGACTAAAATTGAACTTTTTGGCCATCAAGGAAAACGCTATGTCTGGCTCAAACCCAACACCTCTCATCACCCCGAGAACACCATCCCCACAGTGAAGCATGGTGGTGGCAGCATCACGCTGTGGGGATATTTTTCATCGTATGGGACTGGGAAATTGGTCAGAATTGAAGGAATGATGGATGGCGCTAAATACAGGGAAATTATTTAGGGAAACCTCTTTCAGTCTTCCAGAGATTTGAGACTGGGAAGGAGGTTCACCTTCCAGCAGGACAATGACCCTAAGCATACTGCTAAAGCAATGCTCAAGTGGTTTAAGGGGAAACATTTAAATGTCTTGGAATGGCCTAGTCAAAGCCCAGACCTCAATCCAATTGAGAATCTGTGGTATGACTTAAAGATTGCTGTACACCAGCGGAACCCATCCAACTTGAAGGTGCTGAAGCAGTTTTGCCTTGGAGAATGGGCAAAAATCCCAGTGGCTAGGTGTGCCAAGCTTATAGAGACATGCCCCAAGAGACTTGCAGCTGTAATTGCTGCAAAAGGTGGCTCTACAAAGTATTGACTTTGGGGGGGGTGAATAGTTATGCACGTTTGTTTCACAATAAAACATATTTTGCATCTTCAATGTAGTAGGCATGTTATGTAAATGAAATGATACAAATCCCACAAAAATCCATTTTAGTTCCAGGTTGTAAGGCAACAAAATAGGAAAAATGCCAAGGGGGGTGAATGCTTTCGCAAGCCACTGTATATAGCAGTTTAAACCTGGAGCCTGGTGCACGGTGGACCGTTGTCATCACAGTTCCGTGATTAGTGAGGATTAATGTAGATATACTACACTACTGTTCACCCCCTATTGTACACTTTTCTCACCATCCAATATTTTATGGTTTGAACAATTGAATATGGCAACTTTAAGGATGAAACAGACTTTGTTTTTGATTCACCAATATTTTTCATGCGTAAAGGCCCTCCAACCTTGTTCATGTTTGATTCACAAATACTTTCCTAATCCTAAATAATCTACAAGATCAGAGTATTTTTAAATCTACTAATTGGTGCTGAAATGAAGACACATACAGTGTGGAAGAAAAGTATTTAGTCAGCCACCAATTGTGCAAGTTCTCCCACTTAAAAAGATGAGAGAGGCCTGTAATTTTCATCATAGGTACACGTCAACTATGACAGACAAATTGAGTTTTTTTTTCTCCAGAAAATCACATTGTAGGATTTTTTATGAATTTATTTGCAAATTATGGTGGAAAATAAGTATTTGGTCACCTACAAACAAGCAAGATTTCTGGCTCTCACAGACATGTAACTTCTTCTTTAAGAGGCTCCTCTGTCCTCCACTCGTTACCTGTAATAATGGCACCTGTTTGAACTTGTTATCAGTATAAAAGACACCTGTCCACAACCTCAAACAGTCACACTCCATACTCCACTATGGCCAAGACCAAAGAGCTGTCAAAGGACACCAGAAACAAAATTGTAGACCTGCACCAGGCTGGGCAGACTGAATCTGCAATAGGTAAGCAGCTTGGTTTGAAGAAATCAACTGTGGGAGCAATTATTAGGAAATGGAAGACATACAAGACCACTGATTATCTCCCTCGATCTGGGGCTCCACGCAAGATCTCACCCTGTGGGGTCAAAATGATCACAAGAACGGTGAGCAAAAATCCCAGAACCACACGGGGGGACCTAGTGAATGACCTGCAGAGAGCTGGGACCAAAGTAACAAAGCCTACCATCAGTAACACACTACGCCGCCAGGGACTCAAATCCTGCAGTGCCAGACGTGTCCCCCTGCTTAAGCCAGTACATGTCCAGGCCCGTCTGAAGTTTGCTAGAGTGCATTTGGATGATCCAGAAGAGGATTGGGAGAATGTCATATGGTCAGATGAAACCAAAATATAACTTTTTGGTAAAAACTCAACTCGTCGTGTTTGGAGGACAAAGAATGCTGAGTTGCATCCAAAGAACACCATACCTACTGTGAAGCATGGAGGTGGAAACATCATGCTTTGTGGCTGTTTTTCTGCAAAGGGACCAGGACGACTGATCCGTGTAAAGGAAAGAATGAATGGGGCCATGTATCGTGAGATTTTGAGTGAAAACCTCCTTCCATCAGCAAGGGCATTGAAGATGAAACGTGGCTGGGTCTTTCAGCATGACAATGATCCCAAACACACCGCCCGGGCAACGAAGGAGTGGCTTCGTAAGAAGCATTTCAAGGTCCTGGAGTGGCCTAGCCAGTCTCCAGATCTCAACCCCATATAAAATCTTTGGAGGGAGTTGAAAGTCTGTGTTGCCCAGCGACAGCCCCAAAACATCACTGCTCTAGAGGAGATCTGCATGGAGGAATGGGCCAAAATACCAGCAACAGTGTGTGAAAACCTTGTGAAGACTTACAGAAAACGTTTGACCAGTGTCATTGCCAACAAAGGGTATATATCAAAGTATTGAGAAACTTTTGTTATTGACCAAATACTTATTTTCCACCATAATTTGCAAATAAATTCATAATAAATCCTACAATGTGATTTTCTGGATTTTTTTCCCTCATTTTGTCTGTCATAGTTGACGTGTACCTATGATGAAAATTGCAGGCCTCTCTCATCTTTTTAAGTGGGAGAACTTGCACAATTGGTGGCTGACTAAATACTTTTTTCCCCCACTGTAGGTACACCGAATTTAAAGGGATGGTTTTAGATACATTTACTGAAAACCATTTTGAACGAAAACTAGACACCTGCTCGTCGAACATCTCCTTCCAAAATCATGGGCATTAATAAGGAGTTGGTCCCCCCTTTGCTGCTATAACATCCTCCACTCTTCTGGGAAGGCTTTCACCTAGATGTTGGAAGATTGCTGCGGTGACTTGCTTCCATTCAGCCACAAGAGCATTAGTGAGGTCGGGCACTGATGATGGGATATTAGGCCAGGCTAGCAGTCGGAGTTCCAATTCATCGGAAAGGTGTTCGATGGGGTTGAGGTCAGGGCTCTGTGCAGGCCAGTCAAGTTCTTCCACACCGATATTGACAAACTATTTCTGTATGGACCTCACTTTGTGCACACGGGCATTGTCATGCTGAAACAGGAAAGGACCTTCCCCAAACTGTTGCCACAAAGTTAGAAGCACAGAATCGTGTAGAATCTCATTTTATGCTGTAGCATTAAGATTTCCCTTCACTGGAACTAGGAGGCCTAGCCTGAACCATGAAAAACAGCCCCATACCATTATTCCTCCTCCACCAAACTTTACAGTTGGCACTATGCATTGGGGCAGGTAGCGTTCTCCTGGCATCCGCCAAATCCAGATTTGTCCACGTTTTTTAATTAGCGGTTTAATTAAATGTATTCAGTGTGTGCAATGGAGCCACACCTGCAAAGCCTGTTACACACCTGTTTATGGTAAGTATGATTACCAACTACTGAGAAGTGTTTATATCAAAATGCTTAAAGGAATAGATTTCCTAAGTCTGAATCTGGCCCAATATGAATTGGCTACAATGATGGATACTTCCATGTTCCAGTGCCTCCTGGGACATTGTGTTTTCACAGAAGAAAACGGAGAACAGTTTTGTTTCTCAAATGAAAAACAAATGTAGTCGGATGGAAAAATTGGAGAGGGGTGGTTCTCTGTCTTCCGCAAGGTCACATACCCCAAATGAAAATCCCCCCACAGTGGAACGAGAACATTGTTTTTCTAACAATTTTTTTTTCAGCAATCATAGAAATGCAGTGGGGAAACGTAAGGGCCTTCTATGGGATGCTGACCTAGGCAGAGTTGCAAAGCAAAAGCCATATCTCAGACTGCCCATCTTAATCTTTTATTTTTATTGGCCAGTCTGAGACATGTTTTTTTCTTTGCAACTCAGCCTAGAAGGTCAGCATCCCGGAGTCGCCTCTTCACTGTTGACGTTGAGACTGGTGTTTTGACTGGCCTCCAATGGTGTTTTGACTGGCCTCCCACTCCTCTTTCTATTCTGGTTAGAGCCAGTTTGCGCTGTTCTGTGAAGGGAGTAGTACACAGCGTTGTACGAGATCTTCAGTTTCTTGGCAATTTCTCAGATCAAGAATAGACTGACGAGTTTCAGAAGAAAGTTCTTTGTTTCTGGCCATTTTGAGCCTGTAATCGAACCCACAATTGCTGATGCTCCAGATACTCAACTAGTCTCAAGAAGGCCAGTTTTATTGCTTCTTTGATCAGCACAACAGTTTTCAGCTGTGCTAACATAATTGCAAAAGGGTTTTCTAATGATCAATTAGCCTTTTAAAATGATAAACTTGGATTAGCAAACACAACGTGCCATTGGAACACAGGACTGATGGTTGCTGATAATGGGCCTCTGTACGCCTATGTAGATATTCCATTAAAAATCAGCCGTTTCCAGCTACAATAGCCATTTACAACATTAACAATGTCTACACTGTATTTCTGATAAATTGTATGTTATTTTAATGGTCAAAAAATTGTAATTCTCCTGTCTTATCTGGTGTCCTGTGGGAATTTAAGTATGCTCCCTCCAATTCTCTCTCTCTCCCTCTGCTCCCGGAGGACCTGAGCCATAGGACCATGCCTCAGGACAACCTGGCCTGATGACTCCTGACTGTCCCTAGTCCACCTGGTCATGCTGCTGCTACAGTTTCAACTGCTCAGCCTGCAGCTATGGAACCCTGACCTGTTCACCGGACGTGCTTCCTTGTCCTGGATCTGCTGTTTTTGACTCTCTCTCTCTCCCTGCTGTCTCGAACAATCTGCCCTTAATGGCCATGTACTCTTATAATTTTACATTATAGTCATTTACCAGACACTCTTATCCAGAGCGACTTACAGTTAGTGAGTGCATACATTTTTTTCCTTCTTTTTTTCATACTGGCCCCCCGTGGGAATCAAACCCACAACCCTGGCATTGCAAACGCCATGCTCTACCAACTGAGCTACACGGGACAGCCAGAAGAGGACTGGCCACCCCTCAGAGCCTGGTTCCTCTCTATGTTTCTTCCTAGGTTCCTGCCTTTCTAGGGAGTTTTTCCTAGCCACCGTGATTCTACATCTGCTTTGCTTGCTGTTTGGGGTTTTAGGCTGGGTTTCTGTGTAGCACTTTGTGACATGTGCTGATATAAAAAGGGCTTTATAAATGAATGTGATTGATTGATTGGTAGTATCTGCAGAAGTAATGGTGGTGACTGGTTATAGTTGAAATACTAGGTAGATGAAAAGTTTGATATATTGGTTGATTAATTGATTGATTGATAGGATAGGATAGCCTGAATATGTGAAAGCTGGTTTGGTGTGTCTAGCTTGAACGGTTCAAGAGTTACAATTATTGTTGGTGGGTATTATATTCTAAATTATGCACATTTAAGTATTTATAATATATATAGTGCAGACCAGAGCTAGACCAGAGCTAGATCAGACCGGGTGTGAACTAGAGCTAGCCAACTATGCACAGGAGCAGGGCTGGACCAGAGCTAGTGCAGACCAGAGCAGTAGTTGTGGTCAGTAGTTGTGTGGTTGTGTTGCAGCTTCTTTGGGCCCTTCAGTATGGATGTGGTCAGTAGTTGTGGTCAGTAGTTGTGTGGTTTTGGTCCGTAGTTGTGTGTTTCAGTAGTTGTGTGGTTGTGTGGTTGTGGTCAGTAGTTGTGGTCAGCAGTTATGTGGTCAGTAGTTGTGGTTCAGTAGTTGTGGTAAGTAGTTTTGTGGTTCAGTAGTTATGGTCAGTAGTTGTTTGGTTTTGGTCAGTAGTTGTAGTCAGTAGTGGTCAGTAGTTGTGGTCAGTAGTTTTGTTGTTGTGGTCTGTAGTTGTGCTCAGTAGTTGTGTGGTCAGTAGTTGTGACCCTTCAAGTCTATGGTCCTTTTTGCCCCATTTGAAATGCATTGGGAGCTCATTTAAGTATTGTTATAGTTCAAAAAGTAAAAATTCTATCAATTTTTTTTTTATCAAGCTATCTAAGTTGGGGAAGTCTGGACATTTGGAAGTTGGTTCCATTTTAATAGCAGAAATTGTTTAAGCTCTAGAGCGGGCGGAAAATATAGAATAATATTAAGACTATGTAAAAAATCTAGAGTTGTGCTTTGCCTTCAGCAAGCACACCTAATAAGAATATTTAAGAAATCTAGAGTTGTGCGTTGCCTTTAGCAAGCACACCTAATTAAGATCATTGAAGGGACGGTAGAAAAAAAAGGATAGGATTCAAAAGGGACAATGGGGTTTGGAATAGAAAATGTGATGGATGATGTGACCTGCCAGGCAAAAAACTGTGCCTAGAGTAAAATGTGGGGTAGCACATTATAATAACTCCACGTAATAAAGCATGTATAATGGATTAGTAAATAGTTTATTCATCATTTATTAATCATTACTCACACATTTGTAAATGTTAGTAACCTAGTTATTCACACATTTACAGTGAGGGAAAAAAGTATTTGATCCCCTGCTGATTTTGTACGTTTGCCCACTGACAAAGAAATGATCAGTCTATAATTATAGAATAACAACAAAAAAATCCAGAAAAACACATGTAAATTTTTTTATTAATTGATTTGCATTTTAATGAGGGAAATAAGTATTTGACCCCCTCTCAATCAGAAAAATTTCTGGCTCCCAGGTGTCTTTTATACAGGTAACGAGCTGAGATTAGGAGCACACTCTTAAAGGGAGTGCTCCTAATCTCAGCTTGTTACCTGTATAAAAGACACCTGTCCACAGAAGCGATCAATCAATCAGATTCCAAACTCTGCACCATGGCCAAGACCAAAGAGCTCTCCAAGGATGTCAGGGACTGATTGTAGACCTACACAAGGCTGGAATGGGCTACAAGACCATCGCCAAGCAGCTTGGTGAGACGGTGACAACAGTTGGTGCGATTATTCGCAAATGGAAGAAACACAAAAGAACTGTCAATCTCCCTCGGCCTGGGGCTCCATGCAAAATCTCACCTCGTGGAGCTGCAACGATCATGAGAACGGTGAGGAATCAGCCCAAAACTACACGGGAGGATCTTGTCAATGATCTCAAGGCAGCTGGGACCATAGTCACCAATTGGTAACACACTACGCCGTGAAGGACTGAAATCCTGCAGCGCCCGCAAGGACCCCCTGCTCAAGAAAGCACATATACATTTAAGTCATTTAGCAGACGCTCTTATCCAGAGCAACTTGCAGTTAGTGAGTGCATATATTATAATTTTTTAATTTTTCATACTGGCCCCCCCATGGGAATCGAACCCACAACCCTGGCGTTGCAAATGCCATGCTCTACCAACTAAGCTATATCCCTGCCGGCCATTCCCTCCCCTACCCTGGGCAACGCTGGGCCAATTGTGCGCCGCTCCTGTGTCTCCCGGTCGCAGCGGCTAAGACAGAGCCTGGAATCGAACCAGGATCTCTAGTGGCACCGCTAGCACTGCGATGCAGTGCCTTAGACCACTGCACCACTCGCTACATGCCCGTCTGAAGTGTGTCAATGAATATCTGAATGATTCAGAGGAGAACTGGGTGAAAGTGTTGTGGTCAGATGAGACCAAAATGGAGCTCTTTGGAATTAACTCAACTGGCCGTGTTTGGAGGAGGAGGATTGCTGCCTATGACCCCAATAACACCATCCCCACCGTCAAACATGGAGGTGGAAACATTATGCTTTGGGGGTGTTTTTCTGCTAAGGGGACAGGACAACTTCACTGCATCAAAGGGACGATGGACGGGCCATGTACCGTCAAATCTTGTGTGAGAACCTCCTTCCCTCAGCCAGGGCATTGTAAATGGGTCGTGGATGGGTATTCCAGCATGACAATGACCCAAAACACACGGCCAAGGCAACAAAGGAGTGGCTCAAGAAGAAGCACATTAAGGTCCTGGAGAGGCCTAGCCAGTCTCCAGACCTTAATCCTATAGAACATTTGTGGAGAAGGCTGAAGGTTCGAGTTGCCAAACGTCAGCCTCAAAACCTTAATGACTTGGAGAAGATCTGCAAGGAGGAGTGGGACAAAATCCCTCCTGAGATGTGTGCAAACCTATTTGCCAACTACAAGAAACGTCTGACCTCTGTGATTGCCAACAAGGGTTTTGCCACCAAGTACTAAACTACATGTTTTGCAGAGAGGTCAAATACTTATTTACCTCATTAAAATGCAAATCAATTTAGAACATATTTTACATGCATTTTTCTGGATTTTTTTGTTGTTATTCTGTCTCTCATTGTTCAAATAAACCTACCATTAAAATTATAGACTGATCATTTCTTTGTCAGTGGGCAAACGTACAAAATCAGCAGGGGATCAAATACTTTTTTCCCTCACTGTATAAACAACTTTTCAAGTCTTTAATTAATCATAAGATCATTCATAAGATGTCAAATCAAATCACATTTTCTTTGTCACATGCGCCAAATACAACTGGTGTAGACTTTACCATTGTCAGGGCGTGTGTAGGTGTAGTGTAGGAAATCAAATGCAGGACGCAGACTGTATGTTCCAAACGCTGTATTTCTGGCCCAACACAGGCAACAGGACAACTAAGCCCGACAGCTAAACTACGCACGAAGGCGAAAAGGCAAATGCGCACAAACAGGTGCGACAAAACGATGTGGTGCACAAACAAGTGCAACTGAGCTCCAGCGCAGTGGAGAAAATACGCTCAACCGAGCAAAACACAACACTGACGAAAACAATCATACACAACACTAGACAAACACAACGAGAAACTTATAGGACACTAATTACGTAAAACAGAAACAGGTGTGAAACAAACAGACAAAAGCAAACGAACATGAAACATCTATCGGTGGCAGCTAGAATTCCGGAGACGACGAACGCCGAAGCCTGCCCGAACAAGGGGGAGAGGCAGCCTCGGCCGAAACCGTGACAGTACCCCCCCCTTGACGCGCGGCTCCAGACGTGCGCCGACTCCGGCCTCGGGGACGGCCAGGGGGACGCGGCGCAGGGCGCGTCGGATGCCTCCGATGGAACTCCGTCAGGAGCGACGGGTCCAACACGTCTCTCCTCGGCACCCAGCACCGCTCCTCCGGACCGTACCCCTCCCACTCCACTAGATACTGGAGACCCCCCATCCGACGTCTCGAATCCAAGATGGATCTCACGGAGTACGCCGGTGCCCCCTCGATGTCCAACGGGGGCGGAGGAGTCTCCAAGATCTCATCTTCTTGGAGTGGGCCCGCTACCACCGGCCTGAGAAGGGACACATGGAACGAGGGGTTAATACACTTATACTCCACAGGTAGCTGTAATCTATAACAAACCTCGTTCAACCTTCTCAGGACTTTAAATGGCCCTACAAACCGCCGACCCAGTTTCCGACAGGGCAGGCGGAGGGGCAGGTTTCTGGTAGAGAGCCAGACTCGATCACCAGGTGCGTACACCGGTGCCTCACTGCGGTGGAGATCAGCGCTCGCCTTCTGACGTCGGAGGGCCCGCTGCAGGTGGACGTGTGCAGCGTTCCAAGTCTCCTCCGAGCGCCGCGCCCACTCATCCACCGCAGGAGCCTCGATCTGGCTCTGCTGCCAGGGTGCCAGAACCGGCTGGTAACCTAACACACATTGAAATGGAGTTAGGTTCGTGGAGGAATGGCGTAGGGAATTCTGGGCCATCTCGGCCCAGGGAACGTACCTTGACCACTCCTCCGGCCGGTCCTGGCAGTATGTTCTGAGAAACCTACCCACATCCTGGTTTACGCGTTCCACCTGCCCATTGCTCTCCGGGTGGTAGCCCGAGGTGAGGCTCACCGAGACCCCCAACCGCTCCATAAACGCTCTCCAGACCCTGGAGGTGAATTGGGGACCCCGATCAGCCACAATGTCCTCGGGCACCCCGTAGTGCCGGAACACATGGGTAAACAGTGCCTCGGCAGTTTGCAGGGCCGTAGGAAGACCCGGCATGGGGAGCAAACGACAGGCCTTAGAGAACCGGTCCACAACGACCAGGATGGTGGTATTCCCTTGGGAGAGGGGAAGGTCTGTTATAAAGTCCACTGAGAGGTGGGACCATGGCCGTTGTGGAACGGGCAGGGGTAGCAACTTACCCCTAGGTAAATGTCTAGGCGCCTTACACTGGGCGCACACCGAGCAGGAGGAAACATAAACCCTCACATCCCTAGCCAACGTGGGCCACCAGTACTTGGCACTAAGACAGTGCACTGTCCGGCCGATACCCGGATGTCCAGAGGAGGGTGACGTGTGAGCCCAATAGATCAATCGATCCCGAACCTCGAGCGGAACGTACCTCCGACCCTCCGGGCACTGTGGTGGACTAGGGTCGGTGCGTAACGCCCGCTCGAGTTCAGCATCGACCTCCCACACTACCGGTGCCACCAGACACGACTCAGGCAGTATGGGAGTGGGCTCCACGGACCTCTCCTCCGCGTCATACCGCCGAGACAGCGCATCTGCCTTGCCATTCTGTGACCCAGGGATGTACGTGATCTTAAACGTAAACCTGGTCAAGAACATACTCCATCTTGCCTGGCGAGGGTTCAGCCTCCTCGCCGCCCGGATGTACTCCAGGTTACGGTGG
Source organism: Coregonus lavaretus (assembly GCF_964263955.1). Classification (NCBI taxonomy): domain Eukaryota; kingdom Metazoa; phylum Chordata; class Actinopteri; order Salmoniformes; family Salmonidae; genus Coregonus; species Coregonus lavaretus. The sequence continues at coordinate 19,305,115 of NC_139993.1, forward strand.
TCCGTCAAAATGAGGAAAGGGTGTTGAGCCCCCTCAAGCCAGTGCCTCCACACCTTTAGAGCCTGTACCACGGCTAACAGCTCCCTGTCCCCTACGTCATAGTTCCGCTCCGCCGGACTGAGCTTCTTAGAATAAAAAGCACAGGGGCGGAGTTTAGGTGGCGCGCCAGATCGTTGTGAAAGCACGGCTCCTAAACCGGCCTCCGACGCGTCCACCTCTACTTGGAACGGCAAAGAGGGATCCGGGTGCGCCAGCACCGGGGCCGAGGTAAACAGGTCCTTCAGCCTCCCAAACGCCCTGTCCGCCTCGGCCGACCACTGCAGACGCACCGGACCCCCCTTCAACAGAGACGTGATGGGAGCTGCCACCTGTCCAAAACCCCGGATAAACCTCCTGTAGTAATTTGCAAACCCCAAAAACTGCTGCACCTCCTTCACAGTGGTTGGTGTTTGCCAATTACGCACGGCCGACACCCGATCTACCTCCATCCTCACCCCTGACGCAGACAACTGATAACCCAAAAAGGAGACCGACTCCTGGAAAAACAGACACTTCTCTGCCTTCACATACAGGTCGTGCTCCACCAGCCTCCGCAACACCTTGCGCACCAGGGCTACATGCTCGACACGGGTAGGTGAGTACACGAGAATGTCATCAATGTACACCACCACCCCCTGCCCCTGCATGTCCCTGAAGATCTCATCCACAAATGATTGGAAAACTGATGGAGCGTTCATCAACCCGTATGGCATGACCAGATACTCGTAATGGCCCGAGGTGGTACTAAAGGCTGTTTTCCATTCATCGTTCTCCCTGATGCGCACCAAGTTGTACGCGCTCCTGAGATCTAGTTTCGTGAAGAAACGCGCCCCATGCAACGACTCAGTCATGGTCGCAATCAGCGGGAGTGGATAACTATACTTCACCGTAATCTGATTGAGACCACGGTAATCGATGCATGGGCGCAAACCACCATCCTTCTTCTTCACGAAAAAGAAACTCGAGGACGCGGGGGAAGTGGACGGCCGTATGTATCCTTGTCTCAGTGATTCATCTATGTAAATCTCCATAGCTTTCTTCTCCTCCTGAGACAGAGGATACACATGGCTCCGTGGGAGCGCAGCTCCTGCCTGGAGGTTTATCGCACAATCCCCCTGCCTATGGGGTGGCAACCGCGTCGCCCTCGCCTTACTAAACGCAATAGCCAAATCCCCATACTCAGGTGGAATGTGCAATGCGGGCACCTGGTTTGGACTCTCCACCGAGGTAGCCCCTACGGAAACGCCCAAACATCTACCCACACACTGAGCAGACCACTCCATCAGAGCCCTCTCCTGCCACGAAATCACTGGGTTATGGGTACTCAACCAGGGCATGCCCAGCACCACCGGATACGCAGGAGAGTCAATCAGGAACAGCTGAATCATCTCCTGATGATCCCCCTGCGCACACATCCTAAGTGGCGCCGTGACCTCCCTGATTAAGCCCGTACCCAACGGACGACTATCTAGGGCGTGAACGGGAAAAGGAACATCAACAGGAATGAGGGGAATCCCTAACGCTAAACAAAACTTTTTATCAATAAAATTCCCAGCCGCGCCTGAATCTACCAGCGCCTTATGCTGGGAATGAGGTGCTACCTGTGGAAAACGTACAGGCATACAAAAATGGGCAACAGAGAGCTCTGGGTGAGTGGGGCGCCTACTCACCTGGAGGGAATCCCCAGTGCGGGACCTGTCGTCATCTCCCCTAGGAGGCCATCCCCAGCACCTAGCCGCGGTGTGTCCTCCCCGACCACAGTTGGTGCAGTGGATGGACCCCCTAGCCTGCCGACTCCTCCTCTCTCTAGCGCCAGCGCCCCCGAGCTCCATGGGACAAGGCTCGGAGGCGCTGGAGGGTGGAATGGACGGACCCTCCGCAAGACGTCCACGGGTAGCCAGCAGGGTATCCAGCCTGATGGACATATCCACCAGCTGGTCGAAAGTGAGGCTGGTGTCCCTACAAGCCAGCTCCCGACGGACGTCCTCTCGTAGGCTGCATCGGTATAGATCGATGAGGGCCCGATCATTCCACCCTGCATCTGCCGCTAGAGTACGGAATTCGAGCGCGAATTCCTGGGCACTTCTCCTCCCCTGCCGGAGGAAGACCAGACGCTCCCCCGCCGCTTTCCCCTCCGGGGGATGGTCAAACACCGCCCTGAAGAACTCGGTGTACGTAATAGTCGTGGCGTCGATCTTCCTCCACTCCGCGTTGGCCCACTCCAACGCTTTTCCGGCCAGGCAGGAGATCAGGGCGGACACGCTCTCGTGCCCTGAAGGTGCCGGGTGCACGGTGGCCAGGTATAGCTCTACCTGGAGCAGGAATCCCTGACACCCAGCCGCTGTCCCGTCGTAGGCCCTCGGGAGAGATAGTCGGACTCCTCGAGGTTCCGGCGCTGGAATGGGCGGGCTGGCCGATGGTGCTGGCAGGGCGGGCGGCGGTGGAGGCGAACCCCAGCCTCGGAGTGTGGTAATCACCTCCTGCAGGGCGTTCCCCATCTGCAGGAGCTGCTCTTGCTGGTCCCGAACCTGGGCTTCCAGTCTCGTCTGGGCTGCTTCGGCTCCTGCTGATTCCATTGTATGGTGTATGATTCTGTCAGGGCGTGTGTAGGTGTAGTGTAGGAAATCAAATGCAGGACGCAGACTGTATGTTCCAAACGCTGTATTTCTGGCCCAACACAGGCAACAGGACAACTAAGCCCGACAGCTAAACTACGCACGAAGGCGAAAAGGCAAATGCGCACAAACAGGTGCGACAAAACGATGTGGTGCACAAACAAGTGCAACTGAGCTCCAGCGCAGTGGAGAAAATACGCTCAACCGAGCAAAACACAACACTGACGAAAACAATCATACACAACACTAGACAAACACAACGAGAAACTTATAGGACACTAATTACGTAAAACAGAAACAGGTGTGAAACAAACAGACAAAAGCAAACGAACATGAAACATCTATCGGTGGCAGCTAGAATTCCGGAGACGACGAACGCCGAAGCCTGCCCGAACAAGGGGGAGAGGCAGCCTCGGCCGAAACCGTGACAACCATGAAATGCTTGCTTACGAGCCCTTCCCAACAATGCAGATTTTAAAAATATTAAAGAAATAGTAACAAGAGGAATACAATAAAATACACAATAATTGAGCTATATACAGGGAGTACCAGTACCATATCAATGTGCAGGTACAAGGTATTTGAGGTAGATACAGTGCATTTGGAAAGAATTCAGACCCCTTCCCTTTTTCTACATTTTGTTATGTTACAGCCTTATTCTAACATTTATGAATTAAAACATTTTCCTCAGCAATCTACACACAATACCCCATGATGACAACGTGAAAACAGGTTTTTAGAAATGTTTGCAAATACCTTATTTCCATATTATTCAGACCCTTTGCTATGAGACTCAAAATTGAGCTCAGGTGCAACCTGTTTCCATTGATCATCCTTGAGATGTTTCTATTACTTGATTGGAGTCCACCTGTGGTAAATTCAATTGATTGGACATGATTTGGAAAGGCACACACCTGTCTATATAAGGTCCCACAGTTGACCGTGCATGTCAGAGCAAAAACCAAGCTAAGATGTCAAAGCAATTGTCCGTAGAGCTCCGAGACAGGATTGTGTCGAGGCACAGATCTGGGGAAGGGTACCGAAACATTTCTGCAGCATTGAAGGTCCCCAAGAACACAGTGGCCTCCATCATTCTTAAATGGAAGAAGTTTGGAACCACCAAGATTCTTCCTAGAGCTGGCCGCCCGGCCAAACTGAGCAATCGAGGGAGAAGGGCCTTGGTCAGGGAGGTGACCAAGAACACTCTGACAGAGCTCCAAAGTTCCTCTGTGGCGATGGGAGAACCTTCCAGAAGGACAACCATCTCTGCAGCACTCCACCTATCAGGCCTTTATGGTAGAGTGGCCAAACGGAAGCCACTCCTCAGTGAAAGGCACATGACAGCCCACTTGGAGTTTGTTAAAAGGCACCTAAAGGACTTTCAGACCATGAGAAACAAGATTCTCTGGTCTGATGAAACAAAGATTGAACTCTTTGGCCTGAATGCCAAGCGTCACCTCTGGAGGAAACCTGGCACCATCCCTACGGTGAAGCATGGTGATGGCAGCATGTTTTTCAGAGGCATGGACTAGGAGACTAGTTAAGATCGAGTGAAAGATGAACGGAGCAAAGTACAGAGAGATCCTTGATGAAAACCTGCTCCAGAGCGCTCAGTACCTCAGACTGGGGGGAAGGTTCACCTTCCAACAGGACAACGACCCTAAGCACACAGCCAAGACAACGCAGGAGTGGCTTCAGGACAAGTCTCTGGATGTCCTTGAGTGGCCCAGCCAGAGCCCGGACTTGAACCCGATCAAACATCTCTGGAGAGACCTGAAAATAGCTGTGAAGCGACGTTCCCCATCCAACCTGACAGAGCTTGAGAGGATCTGCAGAGAAGAATGGGAGAAACTCCACAAATATAGGTGTGCCGAGCTTGTAATCACTGCCAAAGGTGCTTCAACAAAGTACTGAGTAAAGGGTCTGAATACTTATGTAAATGTCAAATTTCTGTTTTTTATTTTAAATAAATGTCTAAAAATGTCTAAAAACCTGTTTTTGATTTGTCATTATGGGATATTGTGTGTAGATTGATGAGGGGAAAAAACAGTTTAATCAATTTTAGAATATGGCTGTAACGTAACAAAGTGTGGAAAAAGTCAAGGGGTCTGAATACTTTCCGAATGCACTGTATGTACATGAAGGCAGGGTGAAGTGACTAGGCATCAGGATAGATAATAATAAGAGTAAAATAAAGAACAGAGCAGCAGTAGCAAATTATGTGTTTAAAAGTGTGTAGTGTGTAATGTGTATGTGAGTGTTCTATCGGTCTGCGTGTGTTTGTTATGTGTGTGCGCGCAAGTAGGTTTTTTGTGCGAGTGTCAATGTAGTGTGTGTGAGTGAGTGTGTATATGGTTTGTGAGTGTGCGATAGAGTCAGTGCAGATAGTTTGGGTACTATTAATTGACTATTTAGCAGTCTTATGGGTTGGGGGTAGAAGCTGTCTCTGAGCCTTTTTGTCCGAGAGCCGATGCTTTGGTACCATTTGCCGGACGGTAGCAGAGTGAACAGCCTGGCTTGGGTTTCTGGAGTCTTTGGCAATTTTCCGGGCCTTCCTCTGACACTGCCTGCTATAGAGGTCCTGGATGGCAGGGAACTCGGCCCCAGTGATGTACTGCGCTGTCCGCACCACTCTCTGTAGCAGTTTGTGGTCAAGTGCGGTGCATTTGCCATACCAAGCGGTGATGCAGCCAGTCAAGATGCTCTCAATGGTGCAGCTGTAGAACTTTTTGAGGATCCGAGGGCCCATGCCAAATCTTTTCAGCCTCCTGAGGGGGAAGAGGCACTGCCGTGCACTCTTCATGACTATGCAGGTATGTGTGGACCCGCTCCACAACAGCCCCATCGATGTGGATGGGGGCGTGCTCTTCCCTCTTTGTCCTATAGTCCACAATCAGCTCCTTGGTCTTACTGACATTGAGGGAGAGGTTGTCCTGACACCACACTGCTAAGTATCTGACCTCCTCCCTGTATGCTGACTCATCGGATTCGGTGATCAGGCCTACCACCGTCGTGTTGTCAGTAAACTTGATGATGGTGTTGGAGTCATGCATGGCCACACAGACGTGGGTGAACAGGGAGTACAGGAGGGGACTAAGTCACACCCCTGAGGGGCTCCCGCGTTGAGGGCTAGCGTGGCAAAGGTGTTGTTGAATACCCTCACCATACCCTCACCACCTGGGGCCGGCCCGTCAGGAAGTTCAGGATCCAGTTGCAGAGGGAGGGGTTCAGTCCCATGGTCCCTAGCTTGGTGATGAGTTTGGAGGGGACTATGGTGTTTAACACTGAGCTGTAGTCTATGAACAGCATTCTCACATAGTTATTTACCCTCTTGTCCAGGTGGGAGAGGGCAGTGTGAAGTGCAATTGAGATTGTTTAATATAGGTCCTTATAAACCATTTAGTAATTAGTTAGTATTTCTGCGAAGCCTCTTCTAATGCGTGGGCTATTCATAATTTATAAATAACCTACTTTATAAATGTTTTGAGTGACCAGTGTAATTTCTCACAAAAAGATGGACATGACATTGGTAGACATTCTAGCATTACCTGATTCTCCATAAGGTCTCAAAATGGCCACTAGAACATATCAATGGTTGAAGAATAAGCAAACAATTCAGAGGATGTTTAAGAAAATGTATTGAACATTTTATTACAAAACAGTCTGATTTGTAACTTCAGACACTCTATGCTGAGTAATATAAAGTTTTTTAGTGTGAAAATGCTAACATAAGTGTTTCTTGGCACACTTTTCTACCAAAACCAAAGTATGGATTGCAGTCAATCTAATCTCGGTTAACCCAGAACTAAAAGTTGATCCAATTTTACCACAAGCGCAAAGCAGTCAAACTTTAAGCACCGCCTTCGCTCAATCCTGGTATGTCCAAATATTCAGTGAGCACCAACTTTGCCCAATTCTGGTATATCCAAATAATCAGTGAGGAAAACCCAAACACAGGAACTACTGCTGCTCCTTATCATATGCATTCCATCTCCTCAAGGCAGATTATTCAGTTTACGCGCAGAATCTGTCCAGAATCTGTCCACAGACTGCTTACGAGATTTGGAAACAAATATCTCAATACATTAATTCTTTGAACTATCCCATTGTGTTTCAAGAAGTCCTCCAGTGATTTTTGAACTTTTCCTGTTGAAAATCGTGATTTTTAAAGAGGACCAGTAAAGGTGTCGCCAAACAAAGCCATGTGTGAAAATAGTCTGCGGTTAAAAGACTGAAGCACTGGAAGCATTTAAAGGTTGTACATGTAACAATTCTACCTGCAAATCATACGTTACAACCTCAATCACATATCAGTAGTAATGAAGGAATTCAAATCCACTAGAGAAAAACTGACTGGTCCGGCCAGCTGTTGTGTATAGGCTACATCTCCCTGTTTTATGATTAGTTTGCGTTCGTGAGGTTGACAACATTAGCCAAACATTCACATGACAACTTTTCCTTAAGTCCTTGCAACAGTTATTTCACAACAGTTTTTGTGAATAAAATGTTCAATATATTTCCTTTAACATCCTGTGTTGTGTGCTTATTAATTTACCATTGATATGTTCTAGGCTGTTTTGAGACCCATCTTTTTGTAAGAAATTACACTGGTCATTCAAAACATTTATAAAGTATTTATAAAGTTCAAATAGCACACACTTTAGATGAGGCCACGCAAAAATACTAATGATTAGTAAATGGTTTATAAGGACCTATATTAAACATCTTATGAATGATACAATGATCAATAAATTATGAATAACTATTTACTAATCCATTATAAATGCTTTATTACGTGGAGTTATTATAAAGTGCTACCAAATGTGGCTTTATGGCAGAAACCGTAACCGCAAAAGCATGCCTCAGTGGGGCATTCTGCATTGCTCCCTGTAGACAGTTGGCTAATTACTCTAGTTAAATTATGTGACTCCTTAGCTGATTACCTGCCTGTGTTTTTTCTCCTCCACCATTTATGTACTTTAGTCTTCCATCCATCTATTCCCCACCCCGCCAAACTTTTCAGACTAACAAGTGAGAGACAACAGGGAAGCTATTAAGGGAGAAGGAGAGGGGAAGAGGGGGAGTAAGTAAACAAGTTTGTGGCCTCTTTTTCCGAAGGCCCCGACAGTTGAAGAGGACAGCAGAGGCAGCATTCATTCGTATCGACCAGATCGCTGTGTGAAAGTGTGGAAAGTCATCTTGATTACGTTAAAAACTTTTTTTAAGTAGCAGCTTTCTTTCATTTTCACCAAACCCTGGGTAAATTCATAATGCTCACACAGGTTTTAGTTTATTCCTTAAACCATCGCCCTAAAAAAATGCATGAAGTCGGGGATTATCAATGACTACTTCATTGTAATGCGTAATGCATAATGTTCAAAATGATGATGAACAGTTTATGGTCACTAAATATTGTACATTAAATGCTGGGTGTAGTTCTCAAACAAACCAATATCTCCCAAACTTGCTTCTATGGGTGAGGTATACCACTCAAACTTCCAACATAACTTTTCCCTCCACTTAATATGCTCTAGGGTAATTCAGCTTGTCTGTATGTTTAATTGTTAGGTGAGGGCATTTTCAGCAAAGAGCTTCATAAAAATGTATGAAGCCATGACAATACTAAGAGGCAATTTCCTCTTCTGACTGAATGTATGTTAATGCTGGCAGCTGAGGTCAGGGCTAGGCTGGGCCAATGACGGGACTCAGAGGGATGAGGTCATAATTCAAGAGAGGTGGTGCTGGCAGGGGGGAGATCCCTTAGGTGTCCCACAAATGTCATCGGGAGTCCCGCAAGCCCCCTGCTTCGCTGATAGATGGTCGCTCTAATGGGCACTCGTCTAGAGTAATTGTTTTAAAGGAAGTGCTGACTCGTTGACGGAGGCCCTGCCACGTAGTTGATATATCTCCTTAACACTGCCAAAAGACACTGCCCCCCCAGATGTAACAGTGAGCTTGAGATAATGTGAATTAGAACATTACATTGCAGTATCGAATTTGCACCACAGGCAGGAAATGCATCCCCAAATCCATGTTAAACACAAAAGAACCAGGAAGTAAACAAAACAGGAAGTAATTCTGCCACGTCAGCGGATTTTCATGCCAATTCACTCAGATATTTGAAACCAGCTGAGCTGTCGACAATTACCCAGAATGCAGGTCTGGTTGTCTCGTCACAGCTGCTGCTGCATGGCGCTCCAACCAGATGCCAATCGCTCGTGGCTGCCAGGTTGGCTGGTTCAGGTTTCTCTGGAGCCTGGCTTTACCTTGTGTTACTAACACAAGACAATTACCCCAATTAATCTGGCGGGAGAATGTAATGGAGATGTGAGATTGTTCTGATCGAGTCAAAATAAACAGCATCTCCTACAACCTAGTTCATACACATTGCAGTTTAATGAGCAGAGCCAGCTAAATTTAGGAGACATTTTGAGTGTGTGAAGTTGGAATAAGGCATTTCATGTCATGTACTGTAAATAATTTATGGTAATTAAGATATCTAGCAAGATCAGGGATGGGCAACTTTGATGGGGTGGGGGCCACAAAAAATCTGAACTCATAAAGATTTAGCAATTTTATAACTAATTTCATGCAATTCTACTAATTTTCCCGTTGGGCAGAGAGAACAAATTGCAGTTTTACAGCTCATTTCCTGCAAATTGTACACATTTTGGCATAGGGTGTAGAGAAATGTTTGCAGTTTTTAATATGATATCTGAGTGAGTGAGAGTGACTAAGAAAATAAATCGACCATGATTACTCCAAGTTTTTTGCTTACATCGGCTAATTGAGTGAGTGTCAGGGAAATTGATCCGTGGGCCTACAAAAGGACCACAAGCCGCCAGTTGCCCATCCCTGAGCTAGATCATCTAGAGATTTAAAGTCCCTCAGTTTCGAGCATTGGGCTAAATTGAGTAGGCAAAGACGACTCTGGGCTGTATTTGCACAAAACTAACACAATGGTATATCTTGGTGCTGGTGGTAGCGCTATAGGTCGGGGGGTGTGTCAGAAATATTTTTGCTATTTTCACAGCGGGAATTATGGGTGCGGTAGATGGTGGTGGCGCGAAAGGGCTGTGTTTTGATGAATAAATAAGTTGTAGGTGTTTAGAGGATTGACCCTTCACTTGCCAATCAGAACATGCTCCATGGTTAAATATGTGGTTGCTTCAAGTTGTGTATTTACAGTCTTTTGTTATCAACTCCAATTCGAAACGTTAGTCCGTTATAGCCTAGTTTGTTAAATAGTCTACAGAAACAAAATAACAAAATGTAGGCCTATCACATATTTGCTAAATATGTTTAGCATCTTCGCAATCCACATTGTTCTAAAGTAATTGTGTGGTTTCAATATGGAAATATATTGTTAAACATAGCATTCGCATTGATATAGGCCTACTTTAAAATGCATTTTGTCTGAGCCATGGACATGCCAAACGTTGTTAATAAACAAGATTAAATTCACTATTGATAAGACCTAAAAAGACAATGAATAATTCTAAGCAAATTCTAATAAAAATAAACAACTTGTTTTAAATAGGCTATGTTCCCCGTGGGCATATAATATTAAGACAACATTGACTATGGAGGGTTTTACGCACATCCAAACTTTTCACAGGAGCTGGAAAAATATCTAATATATAAAGAGAAAGGGGAAATGTACACTCACTGTTATACTGCTCCCAAATGTATATTGCTATAGCCTACTATCACCGTTGATATGGCCAGAGCCCTATACTACGAATCAGGTTTAAGGAGTTAGCGAGGTACTTTGGTCAACTCTGAGTTCAAGTCGGGATAACCAGTACCACGAAAGTGGATTATCTTTTAGCCAGGTATATTTTTATGTCAATGAATACTTCAGAACTAACCTGCTCCAGGTTAACATAGGGCTAACTCCATTTATCCTGAATGAAGTGTCTGAGCCAGGAGTTGAGGAAATATTTGATTAATACGCCCAAAAAGGAGTTTAACAGTCAAATTGCCAGGGTTAGAGGTTCCAAAACCCTTCTATGGATTATATGTATATGGCCACAACGTAACAAGCTGTTCCACAAATAGAAGGAGCGATAGGAGTGGGAAAAAGGTGCTTGTTCATTGATAAGCACACCAAACCACACCAAAGACGGCATTAACGATAAGTATTAAAATAAAGATGGCACTTCTTCTTCACCACCTTTTTCGTGATATCCAATTACGATCTTGTCTCATCACTGCAACTCCCCAACAGGCTCAGGAGAGGCAAAGGTCGAGTCATGCGTCATCTGAAACTTGACCCACCAAACCACGCTTCTTAACACCTGCCCGCTTAACCCAGAAGCTAGCTGCACCAATGTGTCGGAAGAAACACCATTCAACTGACGACCGAAGTCAGCCTGCAGGTGCCCGGCCCGCCAGAACCCGATGAGCCAAGTAAGGTCCCCTGGTCAAACCCTCCCCTAACCCGGATGACGCTGGGCAAATTGTGCACCACCCTATGGGACTCCCGGTCACAGCCGGTTGTGACACAGCCTGTGATCAAACCCGGGTCTGTAGTGACGCCTCAAGCACTGAGATGCAGTGCCATAGACCGCTGCACCACTCGGGAATCCCTAAAGACAATATGCACAGCCACCTACAGATGTCCGAAAGGGACATCTTGTACATTTACATTTACATCATTTAGCAGACGCTCTTATCCAAAACGACTTACAAATTGGTGCATTCAACTTATGATAGCAAGTGGGACAACCACTTTTTTTCTTCTTTTTTTTTGATGGGGGGGGTGGGGGAGGGGGGGGGGGGGGGTAGAAGGATTGCTTTATACTATTCCAAGTATTTCTTAAAGAGGTAGGGTTTCAAGTGTCTCCGGAAGGTGGTCAGTGACTCCGCTGTCCTGGCGTCGTGGGGGAGCTTGTTCCACCATTGGGTGCCACAGCAGCAAATAGCTTTGACTCGGCTGAGCGGTAACTGTGCTTCTGTAGAGGTAGGGGAGCTAGCAGGCCAGAGGTGGATGAACGTAGTGCCCTCGTTTGGGTGTAGGGTCTGATCAGAGCCTGAAGGTACGGAGGTGCCGTTCCTCTCACAGCTCCGTAGGCCCCATGGTCTTGTAGTAGATGCGAGCCTCAACTGGAAGCCAGTGGAGTGTGCGGAGGAGCGGGGTGACATGAGAGAACTTGGGAAGGTCGAACACCAGACGGGCTGCGGCGTTCTGGATAAGTTGTAGGGGTTTAATGGCACAGGCAGGGAGCCCAGCCAACAGCGAGTTGCAGTAATCCAGACGGGAGATGACAACTGCCTGGATTAGGACCTGTGCCGCTTTCTGTGTAAGGTAGGGTCATACTCTGCGAATGTTGTAGAGCATGAACCTGCAGGATCGGGTCACCGCTTTGATGTTAGCAGAGAACGACAGGGTGTTGTCCAGGGTCACGCCAAGGCTTTTTGCACTCTGGGAGGAGGACACAATGGAGTTGTCAACCGTGATGGCGAGATCATGGAGCAGGCAGTCCTTCCCCGGGAGGAAGAGCAGCTCCGTCTTGCCAAGGTTCAGCTTGAGGTGGTGATCTGTCATCCACACTGATATGTCTGCCAGACATACAGAGATGCGATTCGCCACCTGGTTATCAGAAGGGGGAAAGGAGAAGATTAGTTGTGTGTCGTCTATGTAGCAATGATAGGAGAGGCCATGTGAGGATATGACAGAGCCAAGTGACTTGGTGTATAGCAAGAATAGGAGAGGGCCTAGAACTGAGCCCTGGGGGACACCAGTGGTGAGAGCATGTGGTGCGGAGACAGATTCTCGCCACGCCACCTGGTAGGAGCAGGTTATTGGGCGGCTTGCCGTCACAAGTCGCAAGATTTCATCTGTAGAGAGAGGGGAGAAAGAAGTCAAAGCATAGGGTAGGGCAGTGTGAGCAGGACCAGCGGTGTCATTTGACTTAATAAATGAGGATCGGATGTCGTCAACCTTCTTTTCAAAATGGTTGACGAAGTCATCCACAGAGAGGGAGGAGGGAGGGGGAGGAGGAGGAGGATTCAGCAGGGAGGAGAAGGTGGCAAAGAGCTTCCTATGGTTAGAGGCAGAGGCTTGAAATTTAGAGTAGTAGAAAGTGGCTTTAGCAGCGGAAACAGAGGAAGATAATGTAGAGAGGAGGGAGTGAAAAGATGACAGGTCCGCAGGGAGTCTAGTTTTCCTCCATTTCCGCTCAGCTGCCCGGAGCCATTGAAACAAGCAAAACTACAACCAGGAGGACCACACACCTCACGACGCCGGGTTAATCACCTGGTATTTGACTTCATCATAGAGATGACACTCACCTAGAGCATGTCTTCTTGCTGTGATACAACAGCAATATCTGCCTTCAATCATCTGAGTAGGCTAGCTTCAGAATAGGCCTACTGTCTGATATGTGGGTTTATTGCACCTAGCCGCACTTTTTTTGCTAAAACTACACTGTTCATGTTGTAAAAAAAATGTTTTCATACAGTGAGGGAAAAAAGTATTTGATCCCCTACTGATTTTGTACGTTTGCCCACTGACAAAGACATGATCAGTCTATAATTTTAATGGTAGGTTTATTTAAACAGTGAGAGACAGAATAACAACAAAAAAATCCAGAAAAACGCATGTCAAAGATTTTATGAATTGATTTGCATTTTAATGAGGGAAATAAGTATTTGACCCCTCTGCAAAACATGACTTAGTACTTGGTGGCAAAACCCTTGTTGGCAATCACAGAGGTCAGACGTTTCTTGTAGTTGGCCACCAGGTTTGCACACATCTCAGGAGGGATTTTGTCCCACTCCTCTTTGCAGATCTTCTCCAAGTCATTAAGGTTTCGAGCCTGATGTTTGGCAACTCAAACCTTCAGCTCCCTCCACAGATTTTCTATGGGATTAAAAGCATAATGTTTCCACCTCCATGTTTGACGGTGGGGATGGTGTTCTTGGGGTCATAGGCAGCATTCCTCCTCCTCCAAACACGGCGAATTGAGTTGATGCCAAAGAGCTCGATTTTGGTCTCATCTGACCACAACACTTTCACCCAGTTCTCCTCTGAATCATTCAGATGTTCATTGGCAAACTTCAGACGGGCCTGTATATGTGCTTTCTTGAGCAGGGGGACCTTGCGGGCGCTGCAGGATTTCAGTCCTTCACGGCGTAGTGTGTTACCAATTGTTTTCTTGGTGACTATGGTTCCAGCTGCCTTGAGATCATTGACAAGATCCTCCCGTGTAGTTCTGGGCTGATTCCTCACCGTTCTCATGATCATTGCAACTCCACGAGGTGAGACCTTGCATGGAGCCCCAGGCCAAGGGAGATTGATAGGTCTTTTGTGTTTCTTCCATTTGCGAATAATCACACCAACTGTTGTCACCTTCTCACCAAGCTGCTTGGCGATGGTCTTGTAGCCCATTCCAGCCTTGTGTAGGTCTACAATCTTGTTCCTGACATCCTTGGAGAGCTCTTTGGTCTTGGCCATGGTGGAGAGTTTGGAATCTGATTGATTGATTGCTTCTGTGGACAGGTGTCTTTTATACAGGTAACAAACTGAGATTAGGAGCACTCCCTTTAAGAGTGTGCTCCTAATCTCAGCTCGTTACCTGTATAAAAGACACCTGGGAGCCAGAAATCTTTCTGATTGAGAGGGAGTCAAATACGTATTTCCCTCATTAAAAAGCAAATAAATTTATAACATTTTTGACATGCGTTTTTCTGGATTTTTTTGTTGTTATTCTGTCTCTCACTGAGGGATCAAATACTCTTTTCCCTCACTGTATTTCTATTTCTCATTTTAGTCATTTAGCAGACGCTCTTATCCAGAGCGACTTACAGTAGTGAGTGCATACATTTTCATACTTTTTTGTACTGGTGTCCCGTGGGATAAGTGTTTAGCACCATCCATGTTGCTGTGTACTTAAGCCCTTACTTATACCTGGTTTTAACATTGTTTTAACCTTTGTCCTGCACATTGTGTTTGTGCCCACATTTTTAAACAGGTGTACATGATTAAAAGTCATGATTGTGGTCTGACTGTGATCAGATCTTATAGGTGTAAATTGACAAGATCAGGATGAAGGATGCATGCTAGAGGCAGGTATACAGGGCTTAAATACATTTTTGTCACAATGTTTTGTGATGTGTTCTAATGTGGCTCTGCTTTGTGGCTCAAACATCCTGCAATAAATGTTGTTAAATTGGTAATAATCTTTTTTCTTCTTCTTATGTGTTTAACGGGTGAAGTAATCCAAAAGTAACTGAAAGTAATCAGATTACGTTAATGAGTTTAGGTAATCAAAAAATTACATTACTGATTACAATTTTAAACAGTTAACTAGTAACTGTAATGGATTACATTTAAAAAGCATCGTAAGTTGACCAGCTGGTGATTTATTAGCCAGGGCACTCTGTCGACCGGCCTCCTTAAACTCCAGAACATGTCTACTATGGAGGCAGACTGAGGTACAGGACAAATATGTGGTGGACGGGAAGCCTGATATGGGGATCATGGAACAGGTGGCGACCGCGGTTTGACGAGGCCGGAGAGAGTCTGATCAAAGCATACAGTGGCCAGGAGTAGAAGCCCTCAGTAAGCTCCCCAATGCAGACTTCTGTCTTATTTTTAATGCGAGGAATTCAATTTATGAGGTCTGCAAAATCAGAGTTGAGCTTTGACATGAATAACAAACTTACGGTATGGGACTCTCATTGTAATTGTATTGCTCGTGATACAAGCCATTACACATTTATTATTTAATCTAGTGAAGACATGCCAGCAGTCGGAAAGCTGATACCTTGCGTCTTGATTTAGTTTTTGCTCCATTTCTTGTTGAATTCTATGCTCTGATGGACTGAGAATACAAAACATTAGGAACACCTTTCTAATATTGAGTTGGGCCAGCATGCCCTCAGAACAGCCTCAATTTGTCAGGGCAAGGACTCTACAAGGTGTCGAAAGCGTTCCACAGGGATGCTGGCCCATGTTCACTCCAATGCTTCCCACAGTTGTGTCAAGTTGGCTGGATGTCCTTTGGGTGGTGGACCATTCTTGATACACACGGAAAACTGGTGAGCATGAAAAACACAGCAACGTTGCAGTTCTTGACATAAACCGGTGCTCCTGGCACCTACTACCATACCCCGTTCAAAGGCACTTAAATATCTTGTCTTGTCCATTCTCCCTCTGAACGGCACACACACAATCAATGTCTCAGTGGTCTCAAGGCTTAAAAATCCTTCTTTAACCTGTCTCCTCACCTTCATCTTCACTGATTGAAGTGGATTTAACATCAATAATTGATCATAGCTTTCACCTGGATTCACCCGGTCAGTCTATTTCATGGAAAGAGCAGGTGTTCCTAATGTTTTTTACACTGTGTATGTGTTTTCTGGTCATTCTAGTTTTTTTAAAGTGATACATCATCTGACCAGCTCCTCTCCTGGTCAAAGGAATGCTTGCAATCCAATAGGTGCCCTTGACAGAGCCTGTGATGATTTAAAGTTAATCCAACAGGTCAAAACCCACTGTACAGTACACTGAGTGTCTAATAATTACTCTATGCCCCCACTCCCCGTGGCTTCTATGAAAATTGTAAAGAGATCTGTGAAAAAAAAGTCCAATCCTCGACCATCGACCTCCCTCTTTGTGCTGAACTCTCCTGACTTCTAAAATAAAAGGGGCCTCAGTAGTTTCCTCAGCTGTTCTGGGTTTCTGGCCATCCGATAAGCCATTCCACGCGGCTCATTCTTGCATCCCTGATTCGCTGACCTCTCTGCTCTCTGCGTAATTGCCTCAGAGTTTGAAGGACTGGTGTCTCCGAAGCAGACAGTCTCTCTCATCATATGAGGTGATAACAGCTATGAGTCTGTCTCCCGTCCATTGTCGACCACCTCGTCCTCTATAATGAGTAAACGTTGGTGGCGAACGAAGTCGCCGTCTGCTAAGGAAATAAAGCCTGTTGCAAACTCCCCCTGAAACTCTGGTTTGAATTTCTACTTGGGGATAGATCCTCATGCTTTCCATCATGCACCTTTTAGCAGCACTTATGAAGCATATTTACATGGCACAGTTATAGGCCGATCTCTCTACTTAATACAGATGTCAAAATTGCTGCTCCGGTCCTACTTGTTGTGATCAAAAACACCTTGGACTCTGTGATTCGTTCCACTTAGAGGACGTGGATCCTAAAGCCAAGTAGCTCAGTTGGTAGAGCATGGCGCTTGCAATGCCAGGGTTGTGGGTTCGTTTCCCACGGGGGGCCAGTATGAAAAAATGTATGCACTCACTAACTGTAAGTCGCTCTGGATAAGAGCGTCTGCTAAATGACTAAAATGTAAAATGTATGTCCTGGTACCACTCCCAGGGCATTATTCGTTTCCCTGTTTGTAGAGTGCATTTCCTTTGCTCCAAAACAAAGCAATGCCTCATTATGGAATTTAAGTGGGAAGATTAGGGTGATTAGTAGTCTAGATAATGTGAAAAATGCAAACAAAAAATAAGACACATCCTATATTGTCTGATACAAAGCAAATGCGCTCAGAGTAACAATGAGAATGGGAGAGCTGAACAATAGGCCACGCAGGAAACACATGTTTACCAGAACAGTAAAATAGGATAAAGCCAAGAAACATCATCCTGGGCTTGGCCCTTATCTTCTATCTCATCTTCCCATTCGGAGGATAAATAAAAGTGAAATGTATACTGTATCTCTGTGGAAGGCAAAGGGATTCATCCACACTGATTTTGGCAGACCTTTTCCACAGACAACAGAAAGTCATGTCTGACAGGCCAGTGGACAGAGATAGACAGATTGATGAATTCATAGGTGTTGAGTAAAGAGCTCACGAGACACACATGCATGGAGGCTTTATCCCCTGAGCTCCTGAGATGCCCCCGAAGCCCCCGTGCTGACGGACAGGACGGAGGATGATAGATGAAGATGTACGACTGCAGATAGACCATCAGATTAGCCGTCTTCTATATCTGATGTTGTGGTGTAATCAATCCCACTCCCAGTCCCTCTTTTGCCTGCTCTGCTAGCTCTGCTATCTACCCCTATGTCCAGCCACACACACACACACACACACACACACACACACACACACACACACACACACACACACACACACACACACACACACACACACACACACACACACACACACACACACACACACACACACACAACACACACACACACCCTAAACTGAAGGATCTGATCCCATACAACAGCAGTAATGCTTTCTTGCCTTCTTTCTTACTTTCAACCTTCTTTCTCTTTATTTTGTTCTCATTCTTTCTTTGTCTTCCCTCCCTCCCTCCCTCCCTCCCTCCCTCCCTCACTCTCTCCCTTCTTCCTTCCATCTTCCTTCCTTCCTTCCTTCCTTCCTTCCTTCCTTCCTTCCTTCCTTCCTTCCTTCCTTCCTTCCTTCCTTCCTTCCTTCCTTCCTTCCTTCCTTCCTTCCTTCCTTCCTTCCTTCCTTCCTTCCTTCCTTCCTTCCTTCCTTCCTTCCTTCCTTCCTTCCTTCATTACACTCAATGCTGTTGTAAATTATCCATGGTAATGGAACACAGAGCTGGTTCATTGCAGTATCATTGGACATCTTTTGGTGATTATTTTGCTCTGTTTTTTCACAGGGACGTGATATGTTTGAGGGGGTGTGCATATCAGAAGAGAGCTCTCAAGTCTTGCCAGCTCTGTTATTTCCCTGGTGAAGATTAGCTAATTGTTAACAGGACAGTTATGGTGTGCAGGATGTAATAGAATTCAGGGCTGCAGTCAAATGTGTGAGACACATGTGGAGAGAATTTGGAGCCAGATGAGGGGATAAAGACCCAGCCACCTACGTCAATATATCCATAAAGAGAGAGTTCTGGCTCACAAAAACAACTGTAAACATGCAGATAAACAGAAAATGAATCAAAATCTCAGAGGATGGAGAACGCATGTGGTCCTTAAACTTTTTATTTACATCCGTTATAGATAAAAACAATGACAACATCCTGGACTGCCTTTGAAAAACGATCTCTTATACAGTTTTACTGATTCCTCAATAAATCTTAACGTGGCAAGACTTTCTAATTTCGCTGGGTTATCCATTTCACATGATTGATACATATGCACAATCCCAATTATAACTTGTGTTTCCATTATCTAAACGTACAAACTCTGAAAGCCCACTTATACACTTGGTGGTCCATAGAAGCAATGTGGTGGACCAAGCTTGGCTGTAGACTCTAATGACAGTTTTTACATGCCAAAACACCCTACACTTAGGCCTACAATTCTCCACATCTATGAGATGCATCCCTCTTCATTTATTTAAAGTGCAAAAAAGTCAGGGATTTCTCATAAAGAAAGTCATAGTTGCCCTTTCAATGAAGCAAGCAGAGGATTTTACTTAGCTTTCCTCAGAAAATGTTTAGTGAACTTACTCAGCCAATTAGCAGGTAGTCTGTAGATGTTGGGCTGTGCTTTAGACTCTCTGGCAGAACTGTTTAGCTGCGGACACGCAAGGTGAGCTTTCCTCCCCAGCTGCACAGTGCTAGCGTAGCCTACATCTGGCAGCCATGAAAGGTAAATAATAATAAAGTGTTATTCCACCATCAGCACTAATGGGAATAAATGGCTTACCTGAGCTCCTCGACAGCTAACCACATCGTGCTAGGCCACTCAAAAAGGCTCCCTGTCTGTCTTGGGGCCTAAACGATCCTTTCAGCAGCAAAAAAGAATGTCTGAAAGTAAAATGTTTACATTTTAATAATCACTTTCATTACAGAGTTTGCAGAAATGGGACAAAAAGGAAAAGCATCTCTTTCACTATCATATTCTCCATTGGGGAGTGTCAGACAAACATACCAGAGAGTCTATAGAGTGCTGCCTAACACATAACTGGCATGTGAACCATGCTTTTCCTGGCATGAATACGTGGGATTCTATCTAAATGGGCAACATCTTTGAAATAAAAAAGAAAGAGCATACCAATCGGCAGAAATATAATTAGCACGAGTTGCAGTGCTAATTAGTTGCACATGGGGGAACAAATCAGTCACTGGGGTGTGGGAGCAAAGTAGTCGAAAGGGTGATGAAATGTTTAACTTATTTTGTGGTATGGGAACTCACTGCAAACAATTCTGCCAGTGACCCAAACTGCATGATGAGTTTCTTCCCTTTACTTCTGATTTACTCAGAGCTTTCATTTATATCAGTTTTTTTCATTCCATGTATTTAACCTGTGAAAAATTGGTTAGTCAAGAAGCTCGGGCTCTAGTAGATAAACTCCTATTCTCTGTTTAGCAGTCTAAAAAGTAAAATATGATGATAGAAAAGTGTATTTGAATTGCTTAATGTGCTGATGTGCACTTTAATTAAAGCAATGTGGACAGAATAGTGATTTCGAACTTTGATTTCAAACTTAATTGAAGCTTTCCTTCAAACCCTCCCAACTGTCACCCCCTCTGGAGAAATTTGTCCCAGACCACGCTCAGATTTTTAATTAGCCATTTAGCGCTAATTGCTTTTCGTTAAAAAGTGACCATTTTCACTACCTTTACGTTTGCCACTATGCGTAAGCTGAGAAAATGTACGATTTGGACATGCACACAAGAATGCACACGCACACACACACAAACACTAATATATCAACAAAATAACATCATCATCACACACCATTGCTCAACAAACTTGACCTTTAACCTCATGAACAACCCCTATAATAAAGATGTGTAAGGCTCACACTAGGACTTCTTATTTACACTACCGTTCAAAAGTTTGGGGTCACTTAGAAATGTCCTTGTTTTCAAAAGAAAATCTTTTTTTTTTGTCCATTAAAATAAAATAAAATAGATCAGAAATACAGTGTAGACATTGTTAGTGTTGCAAATGGCTATTGTAGCCGGAAAAGGCTGATTTTTAATGGAATATCTACATAGGCGTACAGAGGCCCATTATCAGCAACCATCAGTCCTGTGTTCCAATGGCACATTGTGTTTGCTAATCCAAGTTTATCATTTTAAAAGGCTAATTGATTGATTAGAAAACCCTTTTGCAATTATGTTAGCACAGCTGAAAACTGTTGTGCTGATTAAAGAAGCAATAAAACTGGCCTTCTTGAGACTAGTTGAGTATCTGGAGCATCAGCAATAGTGGGTTCGTTTACAGAATCAAAATGACCAGAAACAAAGAACTTTCTTCTGAAACTCGTCAGTCTATTCTTGTTCTGAGAAATGAAGGCTATTCCATACGAGACATTGCCAAGAAACTGAAGATCTCGTACAACACTGTGTACTACTCCCTTCACAGAACAGCGCAAACTGGCTCTAACCAGAATAGAAAGAGGAGTGGGAGGCCTTGGTGCACAACTGAGCAAGAGGACAAATACATTAGAGTGTCTAGTTTGAGAAACAGACGCCTCACAGGTCCTCAACTGGCAGCTTCATTAAATAGTACCCGCAAAACAACAGTCTCAACGTCAACAGTGAAGAGGCGACTCCGGGATGCTGACCTTCTAGGCAGAGTTGCAAAGAAAAAGCCATATCTCAGACTGGCCAATAAAAAGAAAAGATTAAGATGGGCAAAAGAACACAGACACTGGACAGAGGAAGATTGGGAAAAAGTGTAATGGACAGACTAATCGAAGTTTGAGGTGTTTGGATCACAAAGAAGAACATTTGTGAGACGCAGACCAAATGAAAAGATGCTGGAGGAGTGCTTGATGCCATCTGTCAAGCATGGTGGAGGCAATGTGATGGTCCGGGGGTGCTTTGGTGGTGGTAAAGTGGGAGATTTGTACAGGGTCAAAGGGATCTTGAAGAAGGAAGGCTATCACTCCATTTTGCAACGCAATGCCATACCCTGTGGACGCCGATTGATTGGAGCCAATTTCCTCCTACAACAGGACAATGACCCAAAGCACAGCTCCAAACTATGCAATAACTATTTAGGGAAGAAGCAGTCAGCTGGTATTCACAGTGGCCAGCACAGTCACCGGATCTCAACCCTATTGAGCTATTGTGGGAGCAGCTTGACCGTATGGTACGTAAGAAGTGCCCATCGAGCCAATCCAACTTGTGGGAGGTGCTTCAGGAAGCATGGGGTGAATTCTCTTCAGATTACCTCATAAAAATGACAACTAGAATGCCAAAGGTCTGCAAGGCTGTAATTGCTGCAAATGGAGGATTCTTTGACGAAAGCAAAGTTTGAAGGACACAATTATTATTTCTATTAAAAATCATTATTTCTAACCTTGTCAATGACTACATTTCCTATGCATTTTGCTATGTTTCCTATTCTAACTCATTTCATGTACAGTGGGGAGAACAAGTATTTGATACACTGCCGATTTTGCAGGTTTTCCTACTTACAAAGCATATAGAGGTCTGTAATTTTTATCATAGGTACACTTCAACTGTGAGAGACGGAATCTAAAACAAAAATCCAGAAAATCACATTGTATGATTTTTAAGTAATACATTTGCATTTTATTGCATGACATAAGTATTTGATATATCAGAAAAGCAGAACTTAATATTTGGTACAGAAACCTTTGTTTGCAATTACAGAGATCATACATTTCCTCTAGGTCTTGACCAGGTTTGCACACACTGCAGCAGGGATTTTGGCCCACTCCTCCATACAGACCTTCTCCAGATCATTCAGGTTTTCGGCTGTCGCTGGGCAATACGGACTTTCAGCTCCCTCCAAAGATGTTCTATTGGGTTCAGGTCTGGAGACTGGCTAGGCCACTCCAGGACCTTGAGATGCTTCTTACGGAGCCACTCCTTAGTTGCCCTGGCTGTGTGTTTCGGGTCGTTGTCATGCTGGAAGACCCAGCCACGACCCATCTTCAATGCTCTTACTGAGGGAAGGAGGTTGTTGGCCAAGATCTTGCGATACATAGCCCCATCCATCCTCCCCTCAATACGGTGCAGTCGTCCTGTCCCCTTTGCAGAAAAGCTTCCCCAAAGAATGATGTTTCCACCTCCATGCTTCATGGTTGGGATGGTGTTCTTGGGGTTGTACTCATCCTTCTTCTTCCTCCAAACACGGCGAGTGGAGTTTAGACCAAAAAGCTATATTTTTGTCTCATCAGACCACATGACCTTCTCCCATTCCTCCTCTGGATCATCCAGATGGTCATTGGCAAACTTCAGACGGGCCTGGACATGAGCTGGCTTGAGCAGGGGGACCTTGCATGCGCTGCAGGATTTTAATCCATGACGGCATAGTGTGTTACTAATTGTTTTCTTTGAGACTGTGGTCCCAGCTCTCTTCAGGTCATTGACCAGGTCCTGCCGTGTAGTTCTGGGCTGATCCCTCACCTTCCTCATGATCATTGATGCCCCACGAGGTGAGATCTTGCATGGAGCCCCAGACCGAGGGTGATTGACCGTCATCTTGAACTTCTTCCATTTTCTAATAATTGCGCCAACAGTTGTTGCCTTCTCACCAAGCTGCTTGCCTATTGTCCTGTAGCCCATCCCAGCCTTGTGCAGGTCTGCAATTTTATCCCTGATGTCCTTACACAGCTCTCTGGTCTTGGCCATTGTGGAGAGGTTGGAGTCTGTTTGATTGAGTGTGTGGACAGGTGTCTTTTATACAGGTAACGAGTTCAAACAGGTGCAGTTAACACAGGTAATGAGTGGAGAACAGGAGAGCTTCTTAAAGAAAAACTAACAGGTCTGTGAGAGCTGGAATTCTTACTGGTTGGTAGGTGATCAAATACTTACAGTGGGGAGAACAAGTATTTGATACACTGCCGATTTTGCAGGTTTTCCTACTTACAAAGCATGTAGAGGACTGTCATTTTTATCATAGGTACACTTCAACTGTGAGAGACGGAATCTAAAACAAAAATCCAGAAAATCACATTGTATGATTTTTAAGTAATTAATTTGCATTTTATTGCATGACATAAGTATTTGATACTTCAGAAAAGCAGAACTTAATATTTGGTACAGAATCCTTTGTTTGCAATTACAGAGATCATACGTTTACTGTAGGTCTTGACCAGGTTTGCACACACTTCAGCAGGGATTTTGGCCCACTCCTCCATACAGACCTTCGCCAGATCCTTCAGGTTTCGGGGCTGTCGCTGGGCAATACGGACTTTCAGCTCCCTCCAAAGATTTCCTATTGGGTTCAGGTCTGGAGACTGGCTAGGCCACTCCAGGACCTTGAGATGCTTCTTATGGAGCCACTCCTTAGTTGCCCTGGCTGTGTGTTTCGAGTCGTTGTCATGCTGGAAGACCCAGCCACGACCCATCTTCAATGCTCTTACTGAGGGAAGGAGGTTGTTGGCCAAGATCTCGCGATACACGGCCCCATCCATCCTCCCCTCAATACGGTGCAGTCGTCCTGTCCCCTTTGCAGAAAAGCATCCCCAAAGAATGATGTTTCCACATCCATGCTTCACGGTTGGGATGGTGTTCTTGGGGTTGTACTCATACTTCTTCTTCCTCCAAACATGGCGAGTGGAGTTTAGACCAAAAAGCTCTCTTTTTATCTCATCAGACCACATGACCTTCTCCCATTCCTCCTCTGGATCATCCAGATGGTCATTGGCAAACTTCAGATGGGCCTGGACATGCGCTGGCTTGAGCAGGGGGACCTTGCGTGCGCTGCAGGATTTTAATCCATGACGGCGTAGTGTGTTACTAATGGTTTTCTTTGAGACTGTGGTCCCAGCTCTCTTCAGGTCATTGACCAGGTCCTGCCGTGTAGTTCTGGGCTGATCCCTCACCTTCCTCATGATCATTGATGCCACACGAGGTGAGATCTTGCATGGAGCCTCAGACCGAGGGTGATTGACCGTCATCTTGAACTTCTTCCATTTTCTAATAATTGTGCCAACAGTTGTTGCCTTTTCACCAAGCTGCTTGCCTATTGTCCTGTAGCCCATCCCAGCCTTGTGCAGGTCTACAATTTTATCCCTGATGTCCTTACACAGCTCTCTGGTCTTGGCCATTGTGGAGATTGTTGGAGTCTGTTTGATTGAGTGTGTGGACAGGTGTCTTTTATACAGGTAATGAGTTCAAACAGGTGCAGTTAATACAGGTAATGAGTGGAGAACAGGAGGGCTTCTTAAAGAAAAACTAACAGGTCTCTGAGAGCTGGAATTCTTACTGGTTGGTAGGTGATCAAATACTTATGTCATGCAATAAAATGCAAATTAATTACTTAAAAATCATACAATGTGATTTTCTGGATTTTTGTTTTAGATTCCGTCTCTCACCGTTGAAGTGTACCTATGATAAAAATTACAGACCTCTACATGCTTTGTAAGTAGAAAAACCAGCAAAATCGGCAGTGTATCAAATACTTGTTCTCCCCACTGTATGTCATGCAAATTAATTACTTAAAAATCATACAATGTGATTTTCTGGATTTTTGTTTTAGATTCCATCTCTCACAGTTGAAGTGTACCTATGATAAAAAATTACAGACCTCTACATGCTTTGTAAGCAGGAAAACCTGCAAAATCGGCAGTGTATCAAATACTTGTTCTCCCCACTGTATGTTTTCATGGAAAACAAGGACATTTCTAAGTGACCCCAAACTTTTGAACGGTAGTGTATGTCTTGGAGAGGGGGTCCAGTTGCCTGGCTTGTCCTCCAAATATTTGTCCCTCTTCTATAATCAGTTTCTTGCCATTGACTTACAACAACTAATTAGTGTGATAGCTGATTTGTTAAAGCCTCATACTGTCACACCCTGATCTGTTTCACCTGTGTTCTCTGTTGGTCTGCCAGTTCGTTTTGTTTCGTCAAGCCTACCAGCGTTTTTACCCTTGCTCCTGTCTTTCTCAAGTTTCTGTTTTCTAGTTTTCCCAGTTTTTACCATTCTGCCTGCCCTGACACTGAGCCTGCCTGCCGTTCTGTACCTTGTCACACCACCCTAGATTACTGACCTCTGCCTGCCGTTGACCTGTCGTTTGCCTGCCCCCTGTTTTTGTAATAAACTTTTGTTACTTCAACACTGTCTGCATCTGGGTCTTCTCCTGAAACGTGATCCATACTACAAGAAACACAGCTTCAAGCTACATATTCAGGCTCAATGCCAAAATCATTAACCATATTTTGTGAGGTTATGTCATGTTATCGTATGGAAAGGATTGTATTCCTTGTGACGTAAATCAAATATGCTAATAATAGAAAGTCATTTGGGTTTTTTTAATTATGAAAATAAATCCCATATGGGACCTTATCATAAATATTAGATATTGTAATTAATGGAATGGATTACAGTTTTATTGCACTCTTTCCAAAGGTCTCAAAGTGCCTAATATTGTAAGGGGGAACTCACCTCATCACTCAAAGGTTGTAGATTTATAAGCTTTCTGCAAATTCACGGTTCTACACTAACTTTGTCCACTGGTGGCACCACCTTTTTCAGTTGGTGACACCAGCACATGTTTTGGTTGCACCATTTTTTTAAATAAAAAATTGACAGTGACCTGACCTGGCCCACAATGTATCCACATTCCATACTGAACCAGGCTAATAATGACTAGCCATCCTAAAAAAAATATATATATATATATATATATATATATATATATATATATATATATATATATATATATATATATATATATATTAGGGGGTAGATCAGTTTTAATATTGCAGATAGATTGTAGCTTCCATCAATGTAATTGGCTGCATCATTTCCAATCCCCCATGTCTATTTTGTTAAATATATATACACCACCAGTCAAATTTTTGGACACACCTACTCATTGAATGGTTTTTCTTTATTTTTAAAAATGTTTACACTGTGGAATAATGGTGAAGATATCAAAACTATGAAATAACACATATGGAATCATGTAGTAACCAAAGAAGTGTTAAACAAAATCAAAATATATTTTATATTTGAGATTCTTCAAATAGCCACCCTTTGACTTGATGACAGCTTTGCACACTCTTGGCATTCCCTCAACCAGCTTAATGAGGTAGTCACCTGGAATGCATTTCATTTAAAAGGTGTGCCTTAAAAGTTAATTTGTGGAATTTCTTTCCTTCTTAATGCGTTTGAGCCAATCAGTTGTGTTGTTACAAGGTAGGTGGGGTATACAGAAGATAGACCTATTTGGTAAAAGACCAAGTCCATATTATGGCAAGAACAGCTCAAATAAGCAAAGAGAAACGACAGTCCATCATTACTTTAAGACATGAAGGTCAGTCAACACGGAACATTTCAAGAACTTTTGTAGTCGCAAAAACCTTCAAGTGCTATGATGAAACTGGCTCTCATGAGGACCGCAACAGGAATGGAAGACCCAGAGTTACCTCTGCTGCAGAGGATCAATTCATTAGAGTTACCAGCCTCAGAAATTGCATCCCAAATAAATGCTTCACAGAGTTCAAGTAATAGACACATCTCAACATTAACTGTTCAGAGGGGACTGTGTGAATCAGGCCTTCGTGGTCAAATTGCTGCAAATAAACCACTACTAAAGGACACCAATAACCGGTCGCTCCTACCAAGTGGCGTGGCGAGAAGCTGTCTCCGCACCACATGCTCTCACCACTGGTGTCCCCCAGGGCTCAGTTCTAGGCCCTCTCCTATTCTCGCTATACACCAAGTCACTTGGCTCTGTCATATCCTCACATGGCCTCTCCTATCATTGCTACGCAGACGACACACAACTAATCTTCTCCTTTCCCCCTTCTGATAACCAGATGGCGAATCGCATCTCTGCATGTCTGGCAGACATATCAGTGTGGATGACGGATCACCACCTCAAGCTGAACCTTGGCAAGACGGAGCTGCTCTTCCTCCCGGGGAAGGACTGCCCGTTCCATGATCTTGCCATCACGGTTGACAACTCCGTTGTGTCCTCCTCCCAGAATGCGAAGAGCCTTGGCGTGACCCTGGACAACACCCTGTTGTTCTCCGCTAACATCAAGGCGGTGACCCGATCCTGTAGGTTCATGCTCTACAACATTCGGAGAGTACAACCCTGCCTTACACAGGAAGCGGCACAGGTCCTAATCCAGGCACTTGTCATCTCCCGTCTGGATAACTGCAACTCGCTGTTGGCTGGGCTCCCTGCCTGTGCCATTAAACCCCTACAACTCATCCAGAATGCCGCAGCCCGTCTGGTGTTCAACCTTCCCAAGTTCTCTCACGTCACCCCGCTCCTCCGCACACTACACTGGCTTCCAGTTGAAGCTCGCATCTGCTACAAGACCATGGTGCTTGCCTACGGAGCTGTGAAGGGAACGGCACCTCCGTACCTTCAGGCTCTGATCAGTCCCTACACCCAAACGAGGGCATTGCGTTCATCCACCTCTGGCCTGCTGGCTCCCCTACCTCTGCTGAAGCACAGTTCCCGCTCAGCCCAGTCAAAACTGTTCGCTGCTCTGGCACCCCAATGGTGGAACAAGCTCCCTCACGACGCCAGGACAGCGGAGTCACTCACCACCTTCCGGAGACATTTGAAACCCCACCTCTTTAAGGAACACCTGGGATAGGATAAAGTAATCCTTCTAACCCCCCCCCCCCTTACCCCACCCCAACCCCCCCCCCCCCCCCCCCCCCCCCAAAAAAAAAAATAATAATAATTGTAAAGTGGTTATCCCACTGGCTATAAGGTGAATGCACCAATTTGTAAGTCACTCTGGATAAGAGCGTCTGCTAAATGACGTAAATGTAAATGTAAATGCAATAAGAAGAAGAGACCTGCTTGGGCCAAGACACACGAGCAATGGACATTAGTTCGGTGGAAATGTGTCCTTTGATCTGGAGTCCAAATTGAAGATTTTTGGTTCAAACCGCTGTGTCTTTGTGAGACGCGAGGTGGGTGAACAGATGATCTCCACATGTGTAGTTCCCACTGTAAAGTATGGAGGAGGAGTTGTTATGGTGTGTGGGTGTTTTGGTGGTGACACTGTCTGTGATTTATTTAGAATTCAAGGCACACTTAACCAGCATGGCTACCACAGCATTCTGCAGCGATACGCCATCCCATCTGGTTTGGCCTTAGTGGGACTATCATTTGTTTTTCAATAGGACAATGACCCAACACACCTCCAGGCTGTGTAAGGGATATTTTACCTAGAAGGAAAGTGATGGAGTGCTGCTTCAGATGACCTGGCCTCCACAATCCCACGACCTCAAACCAACTGAGATGGTTTGGGATGAGTCGGACGGCAGAGTGAAGGGAAAGCAGCCAACAAGTGCTCAGCATATGTGGGAATTCCTTCAAGACTGTTGGAAAAACATTCCAGGTGAAGCTGGTTGAGAGAATGGCAAGTGTGTGCAAAGCAGTCATCAAGGCAAAGGGTGGCTACTTTGAAGAATCTCAAATATCAAACATATTTTGATTTGTTTAACACTTTTTTGGTTACTACATGATTCCATATGTGTTATTTCATAGTGTTGATGTCTTCGCTATTATTCTACAATGTAGAAAATAGTAAAAATAAAGAAAAGCTGTGAATGAGTAGGTGTGTCCAAACTTCTGTACTGGTATTGTGTATACATTTTACATTTTACGGACACAGTATATTTTACATTAGTTTACTTGTTGTTTTTAGTCCCACCCAAAAACGATCTAATGATTCTGTCTCTTCGCAGAGAAATCTGCAGTGCTGGGATGGTTGTATCCCCCATAAATATAACATTCCATTGGTTGCAAGAATTTTGTATAATAATTTAATTTGAAAAATTATACGTTTTGAATCCGGCGTCGTTTTTGTGTATGAGTTCATAAACTATGTGCCATGGAATCAGTACATTGAAAATCTTTTCCCAACTATTTTGCAATCTATATGCAACAGCTGTCCATTTTTTGGTCCTGAAATTAAACTGGTATACTTTTTTATTTATGACACTTTTCTTTAACCAATTTTGGTCTTTAAGACAGTCAAATTCCTTACTTTTTCCCCTTCCACTTGCCTCTTCCATTTTTGCAGTAATGCTGCAATTAGTTGGTTGTAATTTTGGGTAGAGCAGGCATTTCCATATACTTTTGTTAGCTGCATGTGTGACATAACTCCACCAGTCATGTTTATGATATCATTTACAAAGATTATACCTTTTTTGAATTGTTATTACAAAATAATGTTTAAAAAAAAAAATCAATTAGTATATTTGAGTTCAACCATAATATTTGTTGTATTATTTGTTCTGTCTTTCCTGCTGGATTAAACTGAAATTGCAACCAACTTTCTATGGCTTGTTTTAAAAATAGCGATATTTTGGAGATTATTTCAGTTTCAGAATAACTGAAGGTGAGAGGTTGTAATCTGAATAAAGGGAAAAAGGCCATTCTTGAAAATGGGGTGAGACATTTTTAGTAATCTGCTAGAGAACCAGTTCGGATTTAAGTATAACTTTTTGTTTGACTGAAGCCTTTAGTGAGAGGTCTAATGCTTTAATATTTTATAATTTCTGCCCTCTGAATTCTTATTCATTATATAAATAGGCCCATTTAACTTTGTCTGGCTTGGCGTTCCAAATAAAATGGAATATGTTTTGGTCATGTAATTTAAAAAAACAAGTCGCTAGGTGTAGGCAAGGCCATAAGCAAATGGTTAAACTGGGATATGACTAAAGAGTTAATCAGGCCTATTTCTTTCACAAAAACAGGTATTTTCCTTTCCATAATAGCAAGATCTTATCTATTTTTGCTAACTTTCTATAAAAAAATATTGTAGTGAGATAATTTCTATCTTTCGGGACATGAATACCGAGTATGTCCACATCACTGTCAAACCATTTTATTGGTAAACTACACGGTAATGTAATAGTTGTATTTTTTTGTGATGCAATAATGTAATATAGTACACTTATCATAATTTGATTGTAATCCAGAGAGGTTAGAAAAAGTCTCTAGCAGTGGTTCTGTGACACTCTGGCTCCGGGACTTTTGTATTTGAGCCACGGTGTATTTTGTTATGTTGGATTTGGGTGTATTTTCTATGTTTGCTTTTCTGTTGGCTTCATTTCTAGGTTTGGTCTATGACTCCCAATCGGAGGTAACGAGTGTCAGCTGTTCGGCTCGTTATCTCTGATTGGGAGCCATATTTATCTGAATGTTTTCCTGTGGGAATTGTGGGTTTTTGTTCCGTTTCGGTCAGTGTACCGTGGACTTCATGTGAGTCGTCTTTTGTTTTGTATTACGTGCTTTACTCTATTAAAGTCATGTTTCTTGGACACGCTGCGCCTTGGTCTTACTTAGACGACATAGACGACCGTGACAGAAAAACCCACCATAAGAGGACCAAGCAGCGTGTCAAGCGGCAACAGGACCCAGCTCCAAAGGATTCATGGACATGGGAGGAGATACTGGCTGGAAAGGGTCCTTGGGCACAACCGGGAGAATATCGCCGCCCTCGTGAAGAGCTGGAGGCAGCTAAAGCCGAGAGGAGGTGGTATGAGGAGGCAGCACGGAGTCGAGGCTGGAAGCCCGTGGGTACTACCCAAAAATTTCTTGGGGGGGGGCTTAAAGGGAGTGTGGCGAAGTCAGGTAGGAGACCTGCGCCTACTCCCTGGACTTACCGTGGAGAGCGAGAGTACGGGCAGACACCGTGTTACGCAGTAGAGCGCATGGTGTCTCCTGTACGCAGGCATAGCCCGGTTCGGTACATTCCAGCTCCACGTATCGGCCGGGCTAGATTGAGCGTTGAGCCGGATGTCATGAAGCCGGTCCAACGCATCAGGCCACCAGTGCGTCTCCTCGGGCCGGCTTACATGGCACCAGCCTTACGCATGGTGTCCCCGGTTCGCCTACATAGCCCGGTGCGGGTTATTCCTCCTTCCCGTACTGGTCGGGCGACGGGGAGCATACAACCAGGTAAGGTTGGGCAGGCTCAGTGCTCAAGGGAGCCAGTAAGCCTGCACGGTCCGGTATTTCCGGCGCCACCTCCCCGCTCCAGCCCAGTACCACCAGTGCCTAAACCACGCACCAAGCCTCCTGTGTGTCCCCAGAGTCCTGTGCGTCCTGTTGCTGCTCCCCGCACTAGCCCTGAGATGCGTGTCCTCAGCCCGGGACCACCAGTTCCGGCACCACGCACCAGGCCTATAGTGCGTCTCGGCCGGCCAGAGTCTGCCGTCTGCCCAACGGCGCCTGAACTGCCCGTCTGCCCAACGGCGCCTGAACTGCCCGTCTGCCCAACGGCGCCTGAACTGCCCGTCTGCCCAACGGCGCCTGAACTGCCCGTCTGCCCAACGGCGCCTGAACTGCCCGTCTGCCCAACGCCGTCTGAACTGTCCGTCTGCCAAGCGCTGCATGAACTGCCCGTCTGTACTGAGCCTGCAAAGCCGCCCGTCTGCCATGAGCCTTCAGAGCCGTCCGCCAGACTGGAGCCGCTAAAGCCTTCCGCCAGACAGGAGCCGCTAGAGCCTTCCGCCAGACAGGATCAGCCAGAGCCTTCCGCCAGACAGGATCAGCCAGAGCCTTCCGCCAGACAGGATCAGCCAGAGCCTTCTGCCAGACAGGATCAGCCAGAGCCTTCCGCCAGACAGGATCAGCCAGAGCCTTCCACCAGACAGGATCAGCCAGAGCCTTCCGCCAGACAGGATCCGTCAGCCTGCCATGAGCAGCCAGAGCCTTCCGCCAGCCATGAGCAGCCAGATCCGTCAGCCTGCCATGAGCAGCCAGATTCGTCAGCCGGCCATGAGCAGCCAGATCCGTCAGCCAGCCATGAGCAGCCAGATCCTTCAGCCAGCCATGAGCAGCCAGATCCGTCAGCCAGCCATGAGCAGCCAGATCCGTCGGCCAGCCATGAGCAGCCAGATCCGTCAGCCAGCCATGAGCAGCCAGATCCGTCAGCCAGCCATGAGCAGCCAGATCCTTCAGCCAGCCATGAGCAGCCAGATCCGTCGGCCAGCCATGAGCAGCCAGATCCGTCGGCCAGCCATGAGCAGCCAGATCCGTCAGCCAGCCATGAGCAGCCAGATCCGTCAGCCAGCCATGAGCAGCCAGATCCTTCAGCCAGCCATGAGCCGTCCAGCCAGGATCCGCCAGAGCCAGCCAGCCAGGATCCGCCATTGAGTCCGGTGCTGTCCCTTAGCCCGGTGCTGCCCCTTATCCCGGTGCTGCCCCTTAGTCCGGTGCTGCCCCTTAGTCCGGTGCTGCCCCTTAGTCCGGTGCTGCCCTTTAGTCCGGTGCCGCCCCTTAATCCAGTGGGGTTTAGTGGGGGGGTGGTCATGTGGAGGAGGCTACGGAAGCAGATAGTGACTAAGGTGGGGTGGGGACCACGACCAGGGCCAGAACCGCCACCGGGGACAGACGCCCACCCAGACCCTCCCCTAGACTGTATGCTGGTGCGCCCGGAGTTCGCACCTTTAGGGGGGGGTACTGTGACACTCTGGCTCCGGGACTTTTGTATTTGAGCCAGGGTGTATTTTGTTATGTTGGGTTTGGGTGTATTTTCTATGTTTGCTTTTCTGTTGGCTTCATTTCTAGGTTTGGTCTATGACTCCCAATCGGAGGTAACGAGTGTCAGCTGTTCGGCTCGTTATCTCTGATTGGGAGCCATATTTATCTGAATGTTTTCCTGTGGGAATTGTGGGTTTTTGTTCCGTTTCGGTCAGTGTACCGTGGACTTCATGTGAGTCGTCTTTTGTTTTGTATTACGTGCTTTACTCTATTAAAGTCATGTTTCTTGGACACGCTGCGCCTTGGTCTTACTTAGACGACATAGACGACCGTGACAGGTTCTTCCTTTAAAAGATGCGTCATACTGCAGCACAGCTTGCGGGGTGCTGCGGAATGGTATGGCGTGTTGGAGTGCATAACGTCATAATACACTGCTCAAAAAAATAAAGGGAAGACTTATAAG
This sequence comes from Coregonus lavaretus, assembly GCF_964263955.1. Lineage (NCBI taxonomy): Eukaryota > Metazoa > Chordata > Actinopteri > Salmoniformes > Salmonidae > Coregonus > Coregonus lavaretus. The sequence goes on from NC_139993.1 coordinate 19,338,541, forward strand.
ATCTGAATCCTAGATCACATCCTAGACACTTATAAGATCTGAATCCTAGAACACATCCTAGATCTGAATGAATGAAATAATCTTATTAAATACTTTTTTCTTTACATAGTTGAATGTGCTGACAACAAAATCACACAAAAAGTATCAATGGAAATCAAATTTATCAACCCATGGAGGTCTGGATTTGGAGTCACCCTCAAAATTTAAGTGGAAAACCACACTACAGGCTGATCCAACTTTTATGTAATGTCCTTAAAACAAGTCAAAATGAGGCTCATTAGTGTGTGTGGCCTCCACGTGCCTGTATGACCTCCCTACAATGCCCGGGCATGCTCCTGATGAGGTGGCGGATGGTCTCCTGAGGGATCTCCTCCCAGACCTGGACTAAAGCATCCGCCAACTCCTGGACAGTCTGTGGTGCAACGTGGCGTTGGTGGATGGAGCGAGACATGATGTCCCAGATGTGCTCAATTGGATTCAGGTCTGGGGAATGGGCGGGCCAGTCCATAGCATCAATGCCTTCCTCTTGCAGGAACTGCTGACACACTCCAGCCACATGAGGTCTAGCATTGTCTTGCATTAGGAGGAACCCAGGGCCAACCGCACCAGCATATGGTCTCACAAGGGGTCTGAGGATCTCATCTCGGTACCTAATGGCAGTCAGGCTACCTCTGGCGAGCACATGGAGGGCTGTGCGGCCCCCCAAAGAAATGCCACCCCACACCATGACTGACCCACCGCCAAACCGGTCATGCTGGAGGATGTTGCAGGCAGCAGAACGTTCCCCATGGCGTCTCCGGACTCTGTCACGTCTGTCACATGTGCTCAGTGTGAACCTGCTTTCATCTGTGAAGAGCACAGGGCGCCAGTTGCGAATTTGCCAATCTTGGTGTTCTCTGGCAAATGCCAAACGTCCTGCACGGTGTTGGGCTGTAAGCACAACCCCCACCTGTGGACGTCGGGCCCTCATACTACCCTCGTGGAGTCTGTTTCTGACCGTTTGAGCAGACACATGCACATTTGTGGCCTGCTGGAGGTCATTTTGCAGGGCTCTGGCAGTGCTCCTCCTGCTCCTCCTTACACAAAGGCGGAGGTAGCGGTCCTGCTGCTGGGTTGTTGCCCTCCTACGGCCTCCTCCACGTCTCCTGATGTACAGGCCTGTCTCCTGGTAGTGCCTCCATGCTCCGGACACTACGCTGACAGACACAGCAAACCTTCTTGCCACAGCTCGCATTGATGTGCCATCCTGGACGAGCTGCACTACCTGAGCCACTTGTGTGGGTTGTAGACTCCGTCTCATGCTACCACTAGAGTGAATGCACCGCCAGCATTCAAAAGTGACCAAAACATCAGCCAGGAAGCATAGGAACTGAGAAGTGGTCTGTGGTCACCACCTGCAGAACCACTTCTTTATTGGGGGTGTCTTGCTAATTGCCTATAATTTCCACCTGTTGTCTATTCCATTAGCACAACAGCATGTGCCATTTATTGTCAATCAGTGTTGCTTCCTAAGTGGACAGTTTGATTTCACAGAAGTGTGATTGACTTGGAGTTACATTGTGTTGTTTAAGTGTTCCCTTTATTTTTTTAAGCAGTGTATTTTACTGTCAGCCATTGTTGCCATTAATGCTAGTCGACCACCAGAGGGCATCTTTGAGAAGCTAAGTTATTGAAATGACAAGGAGCTGTAGGCCTAAGAGTCCTGTTTACTGTAGCTGTTTTAGCGTAACTTACTTACTGGCATAAAGGCCTACTTCAGTATACAGTATATCAACCAATCATTCATTAATTTGTGCATTCATCACACAGCATCCATGTCTTTAAATACAGTCAAGCATTTTAGTTATAAAACAAAATAACAAAGGGAGCCTTGAATAACTAAACAATGAATAAACCGCAACATGTCGACTAAATCGATGGAATTCACTAATGCATTTGACTGTTTTTAATATTGGCTGTACTAGAGATTTGAAAACCTTTTTTTGTTAGAACAGACTATATGGGATTGATTATCATTTGTTTGTAAATTATTATTGTATTTGTTGTGCTGTTTATACTTTTAGAAATGTAGCTTAATTAAATTGATTAATATTATGGTGTTTCTACTTCAAGAAAAACGAAAATGCATTTTACAGTAGCCTATGTAGGCCGCAGGGTTTCCATTAGGAAAATATGGCGCTGTACAATGTGACCGGTCGGGAGTAGGCCGAGGCTACTACAGTTTTTCTCAGTCGCTTTGGTGCATTTTTCACATCATCCCTAACATGTGCAAAATAATAAGTGCATTTCTCAGAACAATTTGTACAAACTGCAATATACAATAGATATGTTTCTAAAGCTAGTCAGTCACTAAAAATCCTTAGTACATCTCTCAAAAGTAAATATTCATGCCAATGATCATGTCAGTGTCATCAGAATGATAAGTCATTGAGTCATTGTTCACGAACAAGGTTGTCAAAATGTTTAGGCATGTTGTCAATGGAACTGTGTACTTTGACAGTATTACCTGATGTAAACTTAGGCTACAGTTTGGATGACAGTTACTGTATTGAAAATGCACAAGGCTGCACTTCTATGGCATATATCAATTTCAACAGTACTATTTACATATTACTGTATGTGGGTTATTGATTGAAAGAGACTGGACAACCCAAGGGGCACAAAGGAAAAAAAACTAAATTAGAAAGAAACACAGGAAACCACCCCTAAGGCACAACTTTGCCCACAGCACTGTTCTAGTGCTGTCTCTACACATCCAGACGTTCCTGTCTGTCAGCCCACATATTCTCATCCACATCACACCGGATATTTTCCCTTCCAATGCAACGTGGAAAGAATCTTTTGGAATGCCTTATCCATCCTCTACAGGCGTCTACTGTGGTGTCCTCACATGCTGCATCCATTGCAGCCAGCAGGGTCATCTGTGTGTGTGGCTGACGATCGTACACCTTCCACCTCCATGCTGAAAAGAACTCCTCAATTGGGTTAAGGAATGGTGAATAAGGTGGGAGGAATTCTATGAGCATCCTCGGGTGGGTCACAAACCATTGCCTTATGATGTTTGATCGATGGAAACTCACATTATCACAAATGACCACATACTTTGGCAAATCCTCTCTAAACAGACCCCTCTCATCATCAGGGATGAGAGCCCTGTAGAGAGTCTCTAAAAAGTTGAGTAGATGCTGGGTGTTGTATGGCCCTAAAAGGGGGATATGGGTTAGGACACCATGCTCCGAAATAGCAGCACACATGGTGATATTTCCTCCCCGTTGGCCTGGCAAATCCACAGTAGCTCTGTGACCGATGATATTCCGACCCCGCCTTCTGCATTTGGTCAGGTTGAAGCCAGCCTCATCCACGTATACAAAGTTGTGAGAGGGTTCACTTGATTCCAACTCCATTATACGCTATATCCCAGAACACACAGTTGAATTTGTTTTGGTAAGGAAGAGTGACATAAAATGTACATATATTGCATGTTCCTTCCACAGCAATGGAAATGTGTGCAGTTTATGCTTACTGTACTATGTAACACTATAAAATGTTGCTGTAAAGTAGTTACATAGATATATGTTTTACCTGTACATACTGGTACCGTAGCTCCTTAACTCTGTCCTCATTCCTTTGGAATGGTACACGGTACAGCTGTTTCATACTCATCTGGTTTCTATGCAGCACCCTGTCGATGGTTGAGATGCTAACCGTATGGATGTTTTCAAAGACATCGTTGTCTTCTATAATGGTCCTTTGTATTTCCCTGAGTCTCATGGCATTGTTTGCTCGGACCATGGTGCAAATAGCCTCCTCCTGTTGAGGTGTGAAAAGGCGTCCTCTGCCACCGGTTTGAGGTAATCTTGCAGTCCTATGTGTGGAAAAATGCAGTGATGCATCGCACACTTTCACATAGACAAAAACTATGCGAACACACATTTTACTGTAAAACATACAGGTGGGTGCATGTAAGGTGCAGTATGTATCTCTATAGAGTATATTTCTGTATGCTGTGAAATACAAGTGGACTACTGTAATATGAAGCATTGTAGGAAGTATACAGTATACTGCTTATATACAGTAACAGTGCACTGTACATTGGTGGACATACCTGTTCTCTCTTCGAAACGTTTGTACTATTGAGGACACGGTTGATCTCCCAATATTCGGCTGCACCCTTCGACCCGCCTCAGCCATTGTAATGCCATGATTGACAACATGGTCTACAATAGTGGCCCTTATGTCATCAGATATGCGCCTATGTCCTCTTCTGCCTCTTCCTCTGTTTTGCCTTCCACCACGCATCCTTGCTCCTCTTCTTCCTCCTCTTGGCTGTTGACCCTGTTCGTTTCCTGGTCCATCCATTATTGGAAAATTGCAACTCTGTGTTGTGGTCTGTCTATATATGCTTGCCAATTGATTCTTCATGAGATGCACCTTTGAGCAATTTAGACAACTGGTTGATTGTTGGTTGAACTAACACTTTACATTCCTTCATGAGTGAGGGTTAATTTCACCTGCACGATTCAGCAATTTACGTTTTTGTACAAAAGGTCTAATAGAAATGTGTAAAACTATGCTTGACAGTTTATGACAAATAGTTCAACAATTTTGCATGTAATGGCTTATGCAAGGAACTAATGCCTAGATGTTTTGAGGGGTAAGACTATTCAACAGAGAACCATCTACTATATTTTGATCAACATGACATGAGCAATTGAAAATGTGGAAAAAAGCTGACACTTGTACATTATCAATTGCAATATGTACAAAAGCAATTGCAATTTGTTCAAAGGAATAAGAAATTGCTTTAATGATGTGCACAAGTGACTAGATGATTTGGAATTTGTACAAGTAGTATCAAGAATTGCACTTTTGATCTAAGAAATGCACCAAAGCGACTGAGAAAAACTGTAAGCGACTGCGAGTGAACAGCAAAATAATCCTAACATTTCCACACACAAATTGTAGGCTAACCAATACCCAAAAGGAGATTCAGTGAAAATAAAAGTCTGATTGATTTATCAAGATCAGTCCTCATGCTTGTCTCAAAGCAGCACGAAATGGTGCTGAAATAGTTGAAGCTATTGCTTCAAATCCTGTTATAACAATTGACAAAAGCTTTTTGGCCATCAAGGAAAATGCTATGTCTGGCGCAAACCCAACACCTCTCATCACCCCGAGAACCAGAGTGAAGCATGGTGGGGGCAGCATCATGCTTTGGGGATATTTTTCATCGGCAGGGACTGGGTAACTGGTCAGAATTTAAGGAATGATGAATGGCGCTAAATACAGGGAAATTCTTGAGGGAAACCTGTTTCAGTCTTCCAGAGATTTGAGACTGGGACGGAGGTTCACCTTCTAGCAGGACAATGACCCTAAGCATACTGCTAAAGCAACACTGGTGTTCAACCTTCCCAAGTTCTCTCACATCACCCCGCTCCTCCGCACACTCCACTGGCTTCCAGTTGAAGCTTGCATCTACTACAAATAATAATATAATAATATGCCATTTAGCAGACGCTTTTATCCAAAGCGACTTACAGTCATGTGTGCATACATTTTTACGTATGGGTGGTCCCGGGGATCGAACCCACTACCTTGGCGTTACAAGTGCCATGCTCTACCAATTGAGCTACAGAGGACCACAAAACCATGGTGCTTGCCTACGGAGCTGTGAGGAGAATGGCACCTACTTACATTCAGGCTCTGATCAGACCCTACACCCAAACGAGGGCACTACGTTCATCCACCTCTGGCCTGCTTGCCCCTCTACCTCTACGGAAGCACAGTTCCCGCTCAGCCCAGTCAAAGCTATTCGCTGCTCTGGCACCCCAATGGTGGAACAAGCTCCCCCACGATGCCAGGACAGCGGAGTCACTGACCACCTTCCGGAGACACTTGAAACCCTACCTCTTTAAGGAATACCTGGAATAGTATAATAGTAATCCTTCTACCCCCCCTTTACTACCACTGTATTTTGTCTAAACTAACACCTGACTTATTTCACCTGCTAGCACTGACTTGTTTAAAGAAATGTACTTATTGTGATCGAGATGTAGTTGTCCCTGATTGCACTGACTTTGCTCACAGCTGCTTGTTTGAAGAAGTGTACTTACTGTGATCAAGATGTGGTTGTCCCACTGGCTATCCTAAGTTGAATGCACCAATTTGTAAGTCACTCTGGATAAAAGTGTCTGCTAAATGACTTAATTGTAAATGTAAATGTTTAAGGGGAAACATTTAAATGTCTTGGAATGGCCTAGTCAAAGCCCAGACCTCAATCCAATTGAGCATCTGTGGTATGACTTAAAGATTGCTGTACACCAGCGGAACCCATCCAACTTGAAGGAGCTGGAGCAGTTTTGCCTTGAAGAATGGGCAAAAATCCCAGTGGCTAGATGTACCAAGCTTATAGAGACATACCCCAAGAGACTTGCAGCTGTAATTGCTGCAAAAGGTGGCTCTACAAATTATTGACTTTGGGGGGGGGGGGGGGGGGTGAATAGTTATGCACGCTCAAGTGTTCTGTTTTTTTGTCTTATTTCTTGTTTATTTCATAATCAAAAATATTTTGTATCTTCAAAGTGGTAGGCATGTTGTGTAAATCAAATGATACCAACCCCAAAAAATCCATTTAAATTATAGGTTGTAAGGCAACAAAATAGCAAAAATGCCAAGGGGGGTGAATACTTTCGCAAGCCACTGTAAAACCTTACAGTTTAACAACAGTTTTAGTAAGTAATACGCTACGGTCCAGTTACAGCTTCTTCTGACAAAGTAGAAACAGAGGAAGAGCAATTCTTACACTATTGTTCTAAATTGAATCACTCTCTTCTTCATCCTCATCATTCATTCATTCAAATTCAACTGTAATACATTTTGTCAATCCCGTTCAACAACTTCAAATCACTTTTGCATGTGCTCCAAAGGGATAACTTGAAATAACATGATATAGGTAATTAAATAATCGAAAGGAAAAATTTAATTATTTATTAGCCTAGTGGATATACAGTAAGTATTTTAGGCGTATCATGTGAATTAGGCCTCATGTAAAATCATTGTCAAAAGCGCATGATATACTGTTGCATGACAAACAGGTGCCGTTAGATTACAATATAATTTATTTTCCAGTTTGAAACAGTATAAACAATACTAAATAAAGTGTAATACCAGAGATTCTGTTCTAATGAAAAAAAATTGGAAAGCCTTTAATACAGCATAGCAAAGTTCTAAAAAAGCCGGATTTGTGAAATTGCTTTATCCAACATTTTGCAGTTGCATGAGGCTTGATGATCACATAATCAGTAGGATATTAAACAGACACTCACATAGGCAACATAAGCAGGAACAGCATAGGGCTGAGTGACTCAGTCATTCCTGGCTTTTGTTCAAAATAAGTTATATTATAATGCAGCGTTGAAGACACATTCTTTCTGATTGTCTTTAGCATGCAGTCTTGTTTGAATTATTATGTGGATTATAATATATTCATATATTTGTAGTGGTTGACCCATTTTCCGTAAGGGCAAATCTGGTCTGTGATATTGAGTTAGAAATGTAAAACTTTAGAGTACTTAAGCATCGAATACATTGCAAGTTTGCCCTTTTTTGGCCATTAGGCTTCACTTTACAATAGGACTTAACTCTGACTGACCACAGCATCTATCGGTAGTCTAAACTGTGGCACAAATTGGGGGATTTTTCACACCTAGCCGAGCTATTAGACTATCCTTTTGTAAATTAATGGAGGTGTGAATGTTTCAGTCAGTCTTTCTCACATTGACAACTCAAATTGCTTTAAAGAGCCTTCTAATATTAGACAACAAATTAATATACTCAAACTAAGTCCATTCATCACTGGATTTCTTCAAATTGCTATACAGGAAAAGGATGTTATCAACCGTGCCTGGTCGCAGGCTCGTAGCTGGCTTCTCTCTGAAACCACACATCCATCTGAAGGTGACACTTTATCCTTTGGAACCACACAATTACCAGGTGGACAGTAGGCCTCTTGAAGCGATAGAGGAAATCAACAAGATTCACAAGTATTCGTTCACAATAGCTGGCCTTATGTTATCTGCAGTTTTGAGCTGCACTGTCCCACTCTGTGGCGGATAACTTCCACTCTTCGTTTATGTAATGGGCTGTAAGGCACAAGTATCCTATTTTTCAAAAATCGTCAGTCCACATGTCAAGTGTAATTGCTCCATTGTATTTACCCAAGTTCTCTCTCAACTCCGGCACCGCCAGCAATAAAAATGTTTGCCTGTTGTAGGACTCTAGTGCCAGAGAAGAGAGACTCTCGGACTGAAACATTCACACCTCCATTAATTTACGAAAAGATAGTCAATTTGTGCCACAGTTTAGACTACCGATAGATCAGCGTTCTAACTCCCCCTTGTGATAGTGTGGTGCAATGACCGAATGACACAATTTACCACAATCTGCCACCATCTACATTTACATTACATTTACATTACATTTACGTCATTTAGCAGACGCTCTTATCCAGAGCGACTTACAAATTGGTGCATTCACCTTATAGCCAGTGGGATAACCACTTTACAATTTATTTTTTTGGGGGGGTGGGGTAAGGGGGGGGATAGAAGGATTACTTTATCCTATCCCAGGTATTCCTTAAAGAGGTGGGGTTTCAAATGTCTCCAGAAGGTGGTGAGTGACTCCGCTGTCCTGGCGTCGTGAGGGAACTTGTTCCACCATTGGGGTGCCAGAGCAGCGAACAGTTTTGACTGGGCTGAGTGGAAACTGTGCTTCCGCAGAGGTAGGGGAGCCAGCAGGCCAGAGGTGGATGAACGCAATGCCCTCATTTGGGTGTAGGGACTGATCAGAGCCTGAAGGTACGGAGGTGCCGTTCCCCTCACAGCTCCGTAGGCAAGCACCATGGTCTTGTAGCAGATGCGAGCTTCAACTGGAAGCCAGTGTAGTGTGCGGAGGAGCGGGGTGACGTGAGAGAACTTGGGAAGGTTGAACACCAGACGGGCTGAGGCATTCTGGATGAGTTGTAGGGGTTTAATGGTACAGGCAGGGAGCCCAGCCAACAGCGAGTTGCAGTAATCCAGACGGCAGATGACAAGTGCCTGGATTAGGACCTGTGCCGCTTCCTGTGTAAGGCAGGGTCATACTCTCCGAATGTTGTAGAGCATGAACCTACAGGATCGGGTCACCGCCTTGATGTTAGCGGAGAACGACAGGGTGTTGTCCAGGGTCACGCCAAGGCTCTTCGCACTCTGGGAGGAGGACACAACGGAGTTGTCAACCGTGATGGCGAGATCATGGAACGGGCAGTCCTTCCCCGGGAGGAAGAGCAGCTCCATCTTGCCAAGGTTCAGCTTGAGGTGGTGATCCGTCATCCATACTGATATGTCTGCCAGACATGCAGAGATGTGATTCGCCACCTGGTTATCAGAAGGGAGAAAGGAGAAGATTAGTTGTGTGTCGTCTGCGTAGCAATGATAGGAGAGGCCATGTGAGGATATGACAGAGCCAAGTGACTTGGTGTTTAGCGAGAATAGGAGAGGGCCTAGAACTGAGCCCTGGCGGACACCAGTGGTGAGAGCACGTGGTGCGGAGACAGCTTCTCGCCACGCCACTTGGTAGGAGCGACCGGTCATGTAGGACACATTCCAAGAGTGAGCCGTGCCGGAGATGCCCAGCTCGGAGAGGGTGTAGAGGGGGATCTGATGGGTCACAGTATCAAAGGCAGCAGACAGGTCTAGAAGGACAAGAGCAGAGGAGAGAGAGTTAGCTTTAGCAGTGCGGAAAGCCTCTGTGACACAGAGAAGAGCAGTCTCAGTTGAATGACCAGTCTTGAAACCTGACTGGTTTGGATCAAGAAGGTCATTCTGAGAGAGATAGCAAGAGAGTTGGCTAAAGACGGGACACTCAATAGTTTTGGAGAGAAAAGAAAGAAGGGATACTGGTCTGTAGTTGTTGACATCAGAGGGATCGAGTGTTGGTTTTTTGAGAAGGGGTGCAACTCTCGCTCTCTTGAATACGGAAGGGACATAGCCAGCGGTCAAGGATGAGTTGATCAGCGAGGTAAGGTAAGGGAGAAGGTCACCGGAGATGGTCTGGAGAAGAGAGGAGGGGATAGGGTCAAGCGGGCAGGTTGTTGGGAGGCCGGCCGTCACAAGTCGCAAGATTTTATCTGGAGAGAGAGGGGAGAAAGAAGTCAAAGCATAGGGGCAGGACCAGCAGTGTCATTTGACTTAACAAACGAGGATCGGATGTCGTCAACCTTCTTTTCAAAATGGTTGACGAAGTCATCCACAGAGTGGGAGGAGGGGGGGGGAGGGGGAGGAGGATTCAGCAGGGAGGAGAAGGTGGCAAAGAGCTTCCTAGGGTTAGAGGCAGATGCTTGGAATGTAGAGTGGTAGAAAGTGGCCTTAGCAGCAGAAACAGATGAAGAAAATGTAGAGAGGAGGGAGTGAAAAGATGATAGGTCCGCAGGGAGTCTAGTTTTCCTCCATTTCCGCTCGGCTGTCCGGAGCCCTGTTCTGTGAGCTCGCAATGAGTCATCAAGCCACGAAGCTGGAGGGGAGGACCGAGCCGGCCGGGAGGATAGGGGACATAGAGAGTCAAAGGATGCAGAAAGGGAGGAGAGGAGGGTTGAGGAGGCAGAATCAGGAGATTGGAGGGAGAAGGATTGAGCAGAGGGAAGAGATGATAGGATGGAAGAGGAAAGAGTAGCGGGAGAGAGAGAGCGAAGGTTGCGACGGCGCATTACCATCTGAGTAGGGGCAGAGTGAGTAGTGTTGGAGGAGAGCGAGAGAGAAAAGGATACAAAGTAGTGGTCGGAGACATGGAGGGGAGTTGCAGTGAGATTAGTAGAAGAACAGCATCTAGTAAAGATGAGGTCAAGCATATTGCCTGCCTTGTGAGTAGGGGGGGACGGTGAGAGGGTGAGGTCAAAAGAGGAGAGGAGTGGAAAGAAGGAGGCAGAGAGAAATGAGTCAAAGGTCCCCAGAACTGTGAGGGGTGAGCCACGTGAGGGGTGAGCCATCCTCAGGAAAGGAACTTATCAAGGCGTCAAGCTCATTGATGAACTCTCCAAGGGAACCTGGAGGGCGATAAATGACAAGGATATTAAGCTTAAATGGGCTAGTGACTGTGACAGCATGGAATTCAAATGAGGAGATAGACAGATGGGTCAGGGGGAAAATCTACCACAAACAGTCGTGGCATAAGCTCAAAACGTTTAATTGAGGAACCACTATAGATCCTCTATGAGGCTGTGGAGGAATCCAAATTGTGATTTTAAAATAAAACATGAATCATCAGCGTACAATGACACCTTTGTTTTTAAGCCCTGGATTTCTAGCCTCTTGATATTATTGTTGGATCTGATTTTAATAGCTAACATTTCGGTGGCCATAATAAATAGAAGTAGACATTATTTACACCTAGGGTTACTATACATAACTTTAACCCATTGTATAAGAGATTCTCCAAAATTTAAATATTCCAGGCATTTATATATAAATTCTAGTCATACTTTATCAAAAGCCTTTTCAAAGTCAGCTATGAATACCAGGCCTAGTTTCGCAGATTTTTCAAAGTGTTCTATTGTTTCCAGCACTTCTTATATTGTCTCCAATGTATCGTCCATGTAAAAAAAAACTTCCTGATTAGGATGAATAATATCCGACAATACCTTTTTAATTCTATGCGCTATGCATTTTGCTAGAATTTTTGCATCACAACACTGGGGCCTCCAATTTTTTTAATGAACTAGATCTTTATATTTACCACTTGGGTCCTGTTTCAGTAAAAATTTAATCAGATGTTCTTGTTGAGTATCTGATAATCTACAATTTTTATAGGAGTGGTTACATTAAATATTTTAAATTAGCATACCCTTGTGTTTTTACATTCATTTGGATAGATTTACTGTAACAGAAAAGAAAAGAGATGGTTAAAATAAATTGCTAAATGTATTTATTGTAGATTTGTGTTTTTTCTTCAAAATCCTCTAGAAACATGATAGCAAAACGTTACCAACGCAAAAAAAAGAGAAAAAAAAGCAGTGAGTAGGACTGTGATTTCCCCCAGTTTTCAAGTTTTTGCTCTCAAAATCACACTTTAGTAATAGATAAACTACAAAATTGGATGTTCTAAGTCCACAACAATGCTTAAACCACATCAGGGGACTATTTTTGAGGTCTGGGAATAATCAAAGAAATTTAGATTTTTTTGTGTAGTTACCCTTCAGATGCGCACCAGCCAGACAGTTGTGTTTGGCTAGCATTGTTTCTGTAGCGCACTTGTGATGGCGTTTTCAAAACAAATGGCCACTGGATTAATGCAAATAATCATGATTCTGCCAAGTAGGCATAGGCTACTTTGTAGTTATCTTTTAATTGCCTTTCCATCTCTACCCAAAGACGTTTAGGCTATCATTAGCATCGTTAACGGTTACACAAAGTGGTAGACATAATAGGCCCTATGCACACTCTACAGCAGGGCTCCACATTCAGGTAAATTTGCCAGTGGCACACTGGCCCACGTCAAGATCTGACAAGAAAGTGAATGATGTGTGCATTATTTCACTCTGTATGGAAAACCAAGTTAATGCCAAGATTCATTGTTGTCTTGCTCATAATAACCGCACATGGTTTACCGCAACAAGCGCAACAGACTAGCGCAACACCCTTCAATTGAAACAGCGGGACACAAACGAAAGTAGCTCTCATAACAACTGATCAGAAATTAAATCACAGAATAATTATATTGGAGCATGCTCCAGTCAACAACCAACTATTTGAGAGCTGCACTCTCTCTCTGCCTGACATATTATCTATAGGCTATGTGTACAATTTGTGTGTGATAATTTTTAAAATCAATTATATAGCCTAGATTAAAAATAGCATTATTACAATATTTTTTACACTGGCCCTAGCGGGCCACTGTCGGGGATGATCGACTGGCCTGTACGGTTTACAAAACCTCCCCTGTATGTCGAGCCCTAACACATACAGACAGGGGCATTCCGTGCCGTTGTTGCCTCTTCAGAAAGTTGGTTTATTTTTTGTCAATTGCACATTATCATCATGATAAAAATATAAAACAATTAATTATAACATGACCAGGTACCTCCTAGCCTTAGACGTGTGTGCTGTATTAACTTCATTAATCAACTCTACATGTGAAGGAGGTGGAGAAAGAATTAGAGAGAAAAGATATGGAGAGAGAGATAAAGTAGTGGATAAGGAGGTAGCGAGAGAGAGATTGAGCGAGAAAGATGGGTTGAGAGTTAAGAATGTAGGGGAAGGGAGAATGTGAGAGTGAAAAATGTTGTGGGTCTTGTGGAGAGAGAGAGAGGGAGATGGTGGGCGGTGTACTAGTCAGGAGAGAGGGGGAGCTGGAGGACTGTGAGATATGGCTCGCTGAGTGGGTGTTATAACATGGGACCTGATAGGGAGCTAGGAGAGTTTGGGCCTCTTTGACAAGACTTCTCTCCCATTAAAGTAGGGAGTTCAGTTCCATTTAGGATTATTAAAGTCCACTAATATTTAAAGTATCTGCAATAATAATGTCACACTTGAATAGGGATATTGAAGTCATCCATTAAACCTAGAACACACTGTGGCAGTTCTATCTACAATAACAATAATCATGGTCCAACTCCTCTCATTCAGACATCACAAGACTTGAGACTTGAAACATACAAATGAAGAAAGTGTTTTCTTTCCGATAAGAGGGTTCTCCCTTATGCTGGCTGTTTCCAAGAACATTAGATTATGTATACACTACATGACAAATCGCTGCTAATTTAGGTTTAGGGAGATATTAAAGCCCTCCGACTTCAAATACACATGTACAGATTATTATTGACTCCCCCACGTCTGATATGGATTCACTATTTGTCAGTCAAACGGTTTTATGCCCCCTTAATTTAAGATGTCACTGATAATATTATCCAGTCCAGTATCAGTGTCTGACCACACAAAACATATTTTGAGTGCCTATGTAATTTTTTACTCATCTTAAGTATTCCCAGATGTTTTATTGTTGTTGAACATGCCTAGCCATTGACCCGATATATAGACCGAAAGCTATTGAATAGGGTCTTGTAACTTCAAGAAACGTGTGAATGTTCATGTACCACGCATCTTGACTCTACATGGGGTAAAGAATACTTATAACCCTTCTGATGGGTTCAAAGAGTATTTGGCTTCTTTCAAATACATTACCTGCTTTGATTGAGCTTGCCTGGTGTAAATGAACCAATAGAATACCCTCAAAAGTGCAAACCTCATCCATCTGGCACTGGCACAAGTACCGTTTGAACCCAGGTCTGCTTAATTCCCAAAACAGCAAGAATGTCTCATGGAGCGGACTCTTTGGGGTGTTGTGATTGTACAGAGAGTCTGGATTACTTAATGCTAATCCATCTGAGAGTCATCTGTGCCTCTCTCGCCGTGACCTTTGAACTCTCTCAAGCTTCCTTGTCCCACATCCTTGTCGGTATGGAGGAAGGGAGGGAGGAGGAGGGGTGAAACTCTTTCTCCGTAATGTTTCCCGTGGTCAGAAATGTTTCTAAACATTTCCAAGCCTCAGGTCTCTCTAGGCTGGGTTCCTCCCAAAACCCAGTTCCCCGAGCTCTGCCCAAAGGGCAGTGCTTTATTTGTTTCCCACTGACGCTAATAGAGAAAGGGTTAGCCCCTGTACAACTAATCGCTACCAGAGGAACTGCCAATTCCAAATGATGTGAGAACTTTGCAGGGAACATCAATCAACTCCCTCTCTTAAAGTTGCTTGCTATTTAATCTGTCAAATAATCTCTCAAAACACTCATCCCAAATCCTTGAGTCTGTCAAAAGGCTAGTATGGCTCTTGATACAAAGTCGTCATCTGTGTTGCTGGGTCCTTCAAGGAGATGGGCACTGGGAAATCAAACCCGGGCAACCCACCGCAAGGCTCGTCTAAATCTTTTCAGGGGGGCTTTACTGGCGGAAAACCGGACAGGAAGATATTTGAGTGGTAATCATAGCTGAATCGTTAGCGGCGGGTCCCGGGGGCTTTAGAAGACCCACTTTGACACTTAAGGAGCGACCCTGAGCCTCATCGCGAGATGAGATCCTGTCTAGTGCCGGGCCAACAGGAAAGGGGGGAACTGGCTGGGTAGGGGTGAGGGGGTGTGTGAAGGGGGGGTAGGTATGCATGGGTAAGGGGCTTGAATTGAGAAGTTTGAATTGAGACGCCTGCCACCCTATATGCTTCCCTTGCGTAGACAGGGAGGTAGAGAACAGAGGGGTGTGGTGGGGGGGAATTGTTGGGAAAGGGGCGGACTAAAGAATCCGAGACACACAGTGGAGCAGGAGGACAACGTCTCCATTTAGGCCTGCAGAAAAACAGCTGCGTCCAAATGTTCCCTCACTCGGGTAAGCCCCAGGGAGGGACCCTAGCCACTGGCCCTGTACTCTGGTAATCCCAGTCCCAACCTCCCTCCCACACACACACAAACACACACACACACACACACACACACACACACACACACACACACACACACACAACCTCTCTCTTCATTGACACACACACACAACCAACCACTCTCTTCATTGACCCCTTCTACCCCCCCCATTCCATCACTGGTTTGAGAGTGGATTCCAACAATCAGGCAATAGTGAACATGAACAAATGGGAGATGTGGACCACCCCTATACTCCTCAGCGCTCTCTTAGAGCCCCGGCTCGTACACAAATAAACTGTCACAGATTTAATGACATTGGGCTTCGGGATTTTTTCCCTTCCCTTTGTCAAAGGATCAAACACTTCAAGAATCTCTGCTGCGCTGTGTGTGTGTGTTTGTGTGTGTGTGTGACATGGGAGCTGTGGTGATATACACTGAGTATACCAAACATTACAAACACCTTCGTAATATTGAGTTGCACCCAGAACAGTCTCAATTTGTCGGGGCATGGACTTTACAAGGTGTCGAAAGCGTTCCACAGGGATGCTGGCCCATGTAGACTCCAATGCTTCCCACAGTTGTGTCAAGTTGGCTGGATGTCCTTTGGGTGGTGGACCATTCTTGATACAAACGGGAAACTGTTGAGCATGAAAAACCCAACAGCGTTGCAGTTCTTGACATAAACCGGTGCGCCTGGCACCTACTACCATACCCCATTCAAAGGCACTTAAATATTTGTTCTTGCCCATTGTCGTGATGTGACTTACATTATTAATATGATGACTGTTATTTATGGAATTAACTAACTATGTTTAATTGTCACTCTATTAAATGAATCATGTAACAATTAACTCATTAGAAATTTGGGGCACCACGGAAGAAGTTGTTTAACGAGCTACCATCTCCCGAATTAAACTCTTAGAATAGTTACGCACACTCAAGTTCTCTTTTTTTGTCTTATTTCTTGTTTGTTTCACAATTAAAAATATTTTGCATCTTCAAAGTGGTAGGCATGTTGTGTAAATCAAATAATACAAACCCCCCAAAAATCAATTTTAATTCCAGGTTGTAAGGCAACAAAATAGGAAAAATGCCATGGGGGTTGAATACTTTCACAAGCCACTGTAGGCTACATAGGGAATATGATGCTGATTGTTATGACTGTTAGTATATATGTTTTGTATGATCTGTATGCATTGAAGAGCAAAACATATCTTACAGCTAATGCAATAGGACATGCAATGCAATTGATCCAAATTACAATTACAGGCACCGCTTAGTTTTAATTTCCTTCAAATAGAAATATACCTATCCTTTTACATTGCAGCAAACAAAGCCAACGCTGACAACCTACACATGAACAATTTGTCTGCACAAACCTCAATGTGATCAAAATAACAAAAACGTAATTAAAATGCATTGGGTGGGTAGTTTGTATCAAGGACAAGTTCAAGGTATTCTGAACCTTATGTAAAGTATGGACATGTGCTGGTTCATTTTGTGGTAATTATACATTCAAACTCCTTCTTTCTTTTTATTTCTAATCAAGTTCAAATGTGATAACTCTACAATTAGTATTTTCTTTACTCCTCTTCACGACAAGAGCCACAATTAGGACCTTTAAATATTTTATACATTCAGTTCTATAAACTATTTCCCCACAGGCGTAGGGATATGTCACAGCCCTCTGGGCCTATAAAGTATATAGGATGTGTTACCCCTGTCACAAGGTCTGCATCTGAGACAATACATGGCTCATTTATTTGCCGTTATTTGTTTCTGTCTGCTCCAGTGGAGGCTGCTGTGGGAAAGACGGCTCATAATAATGGCTGGAATGGAGTCAATAGAATGGTATCAACCACATGGAAACCACGTGTTTGATGTTTTTGATACCATTCCATTGACTCAATTCTAGCCATTATTATGAGCCATCCTCCCCTCAGCAGCTTCCACTGGTCTGCTCACACGTATTGACAACATAGGCGTAACCCTGGTAGCCCGAGTCAAACTGATGTCATCAATACATGTCCAAAAAGAAGCCACTCTGTGTCACAGATAGAGGCTGAAACCTCATGTTTATTTCACAATAACCTTGATGGAGAAGAGACTAGTTAGAATACTGTTTGGTTTATGCCAATCTTTAGCAAAACAATACTGCATTCATGTAAATATAATGTGCTTGGTACATACAGTAGTTGCCTTATATTATGATCTCTGTGTTGACATTTTGTTGAAATCCCTTAAATTCGTATCCTGACATGTGTTTTTAATATGTATGTTAACTTATATTGAATTCATCAACATTTGTTCATGATTTATTCTACCAGCTCTCACAGTCTCACGTCAGAATTAGACTTTCATACATCTTTCTTAAAGGATACATTTCGAAGTGGTTGCAAACGTCCAATTTCGAAGTGTTTAAGATTAAGTTTAGGCATGAACTCCGAAATGGTAAGTTTAGGGTTAAGTTTAGGCATTAACTCCAAATTCTTAAAGTTAGACATTAACTCTGAATGGTTAAGGTAAGGGTTAAGGTTTGGGATAGGCTTAAAACTAAAATGTGACTGACCGCCTTGATTCGGTCTTATGTAGCAACATTTGAAATTTTGTTTTTTACATTGGATAAAAGCAGAGACACAGAGCTACAAAATGGTATATCATACATTGCATTTAAGGGAACAATGGGAAGGTAATTCTTTTTTGAAAATTGATAAACTTGTAATCTCACTTTTGAGAAAATGGCCTTTGAATGTTTTGGTACCTACTGAAGAGCTCTTCTTTGTCTACACCCATTCAGCATCGTTCACACCCTCTTAAGCTTTAGCCCCACCCATCTTGTTTCGCTCTCGGAGCGTTCAGAGCGCACACTTGACGCACTGGCCGATGAGTAGGGTTGATCCGAGCGTTCTGACCTCACAACGGCAGTCAAGCACCCAAGCGAACTGGCTCACATTGGCTAGTTTGCTAGCTACTTACAGACACAAAATTGTGATTATGGTTCATTGTTTACCTCTGGATAACATGAAAACAACCATTTTACTCGCACTAGCAGAGCTGGTTAGGCTGTTTTAATGTTATCCAGAGCGTTGGTGACTGTAACTGTGCTGACACCAGCCACTGGTGTTGTGTGTTCGTAAATGTAGGAAAACCAAGCAGGTTGAATGTTAGCAAGCAAATTGCTCTGGGATACGAATAATAAGATCATACATGTAAGGTAGCTAGCTAGCAGTACACTTTAATTTGAAATGAAACCACTTTCTGTCAAAATTAGATACGTGTAATATCTTAAAATGTAGCTAGCTAGACTATTTTACCCGTATAGATCATGCATGATGGACGCGTCTCCCTGTCATGGATGCCATGGTTGCCCTTAGTTTGAAGATGTAATCCGGAGAAAGGTGTTTTCTCCATCTCTTTAGCTATCATACTCTAATTCCACTGATTTCAAAACACAATCCTCCAGAAAGTGGAGAGCAACACTTATGCAGCTCCACTACACAATAATTTTTTGTAAAAAGCCACGTTAGACAGGATTACCTACACATACTGACCAGCTCAAATAGACAGAATCCTGCTATATGGCAGACCAATCCGAACTCCTCTCTTGGCATGTCCAGCCCACTCATTATCTCAGCCAATCATGGCTAGTGGGAAGGTTGCTGTCTTTTTCTGTGGCTTAATCAACTAGGCTTGTAATTGTACAATTTTATTCATATTTACAGATGGCATACACGTTTGTTATTATAGGCACATTAAAGTTCACGTTCCAGAAGGCATTTCTGCCAAAAAACGCATTTTGATTTAAAAAAAAAGTTTACATTTAACTGGCTCTCCTGTGAAGTAGTGACCCCCAACATACGCCTAGTTTCCTGAAACGAGTCACAAATATAAAAAACAACTTTCTATCGCTGGATTACACCCATCCGCCTTCCCCATCCACAACGCCCTAGCAAAACCATCTTAAAGGTAACAGCACTCACTGTTTCCCCTAGTGTCCGGTTTCCACTTCATCTCCCGACAACCTCAGAAATGGATCGACGTTGAATACTGACTGGGTTTTTCATGGGTGACCTGGCTGTATTTATAATGAGTTATTATGGTGCTCATTCTTGTGTCGGTGAATATTCATGTCATTTGAATGCATCCCGATCTAGACCTTGTGGGCAGAAACGTCAATGTTTTTAACTAAAGTGAAAAGCATATTCAACAGATTTTAGTAGTGTAGTGTATTAAGATTATGTCTTTGTTAAATGTTTTTCATGAAGAAAGGAATGTTGTTTATGGTAGTATCAAAAGGGAATGTTTTAGGGTGACGCCCCAGGGGAGACTGGTGATTGGCCAGAAGAGGGAGCATCAGTGTTTATAAATAGGGGGGAAAACGAAGAAGAAAGTCAGAACGAGCAGCCATTCTGAGGCGTCACTCTCCGGGTGTCATGTCACCTGTCACTCATGCTGAAGCTTGTGGTCTGAATAAACCTTATGATCAACGTTCAGTATGAGCAGACTCCTTTTGTTCATCAGCAATAATTGCCACCACTCACTCGATACGACAAATGGCGAGCTTGCCAGGAGGTGTCTGCACTTCTCTTCTGCTGCATTTGGAGCCGCCAAGCTAACTCAAGCTAACTTCGGTCTGGAGTCATGACCAGACCAAACACAGGTAAGTTGTTAGTTTTGTTACTGCTTGTGTACACTGGAGGAATGTACCATTACGACCGTGCCTCTGGTGGTGTTTTTGCTGATGACTGGGGGGTCTGGCTAATCATTATACAATCATTATAAAAACAGCGCAAAAGTGGTTAGAGTTTATGGATTGTTTATAGAGATGTGTTGCTTGAATAGTAAGTCAAGAACAATCGGGGCCAAGATATGTATACAATTTTAGAGCATTGCAGGTTTAGATAAGCCCTCGTGACAAACGGGGCGACCGAAGGGTGGGCCACAAAATCCTGGAAACGCATTAGGAATTTTCAGGTCAGTCTGGGACTGGGGTTGGTGGGACATTTTCTTGGGGATGGCTTGCTCAGCTTCTGTCCGACGGGATATTTGCATTGGGGGGGATCGCTCATAGAAATAGCCATACTCACGGCAGAATAAATTTAGGACAAACGAAACAGTAATCAATTAAAGACGCAATGCGGGTTTTGTTACATGTTGTAGGCCGCAGTTGGCTAAAGGCTAATGCTAATGCTAAATGCTAAATGTGTGTTGTGTCACAGTGTACCTAAAGCTAATGCTAAATGCTAATTGCTAAATGCTAATTGTGTTGCGTGCTACATGATAATCTTAACCTTAGAGGTCCACTGCGATGGATTCAAGCCTCTTAAACTTGTTTGTATGTGGGTGGAACTGAAAGTTCTATGCAAATGTGAGTTCTGTTATGTGTTATTGTCTGGCTATAAGTGTAAAATAGAGAAACTGAGGTAGAACGCGGGCGTTCTATTGTGTGGTAAGCATGGGCTTAAGTGGATGTGCGCATGCGCTTGATTTTACAGGGCTAAAACTACGACATGCGGTTATGTGCTAAGCCTACAGAACACGGCATTTTGGGTAAGGGTCATAGGTCTTTGGGGTTTCCCTGCAGGGGTGAAATAGCTACAGATAAGGGGAAGGTGGACACAAATCTTTTAAAATCGTTAAAGTAACTGTTATTCGAACAAGAAACTAGTTGTTGAGATGTAGTAAATGTATAAATTAAATATATGTTGGCGAAGTATAATGCATTGAATTAAATGACGGATTAAAATAAAATAAAAATGTTTTGAGCGATCTATTTAGTCCTAGGTTCAGTCTTATGGCAAATGTGAGTGGGGGAATATTGAATGTGGATAACTTGGTTAAGTGTATAAACTTTGAATGCTTGTCTGTACTGTTTTGTTCTCTTGTCATATGAGGCTATAGAACGGAGCAAAGGAGAGAGAGGGGGGCTAACGTGTGACTGACGTGCGTGACGTGACGTGACAAGGTGTGACGAGGCAGACGAGAGGATCAGATATCAGGCTAGTTCACAAAATCATCCTTTACACAATATGTGATGTTATGACGATTTTACATAGGCTTGGCAAATGTTTCATTAAAAATTGCATTTTGGAGTCTCTGTGTATCACTGGGGTTTGATGGGAGTTGTGTTGGGAATCAAGGACTGACATTATTCTGTAAATTTAAGATAATTAGGTGCTGATAGAGCAAGGGGTTTATGGGAATTGTAGTAATGATAGGGTTAGAGGCTTTGTTTTTGGGATTTCTTTGAAGTTGACTAACTTACATTTACTTGGGTGCATATTAAACAATGGAGTTTATGGTTACATTTACTTTCCTGATGGATTGTGGTAAGATAGCCATTAAATTGATAAATTGGTGACATAGAATATAGAAATAAAAATTGGTTTTAAATTATTCATAATTTTTAATTGAGTTTTTAATTGGTTTTTTATTTTTAATTAAATGGTTTTTGAATAAGGCATTTAATTGAATTTTTTAGTATTCATATTTTGATTGATTTATTTAAAAAAAAAAAATAGTAGGGGGGAAAAATAGTAATCCTTTAACTAAAGTAGTGTTAGAAAAACTAATGGCAGAAGTTAGTACACCTTTCTCACATACGGATTCAGCAAAAAGTAGAGCTTAGGGATGTTTATCCTTAGCTTCCGGTGATCATCCAGGAGGGTGATTGTTGCATCAGAGATGAAGATGAATAATAGATAGAGGACAAGCAGAAACGACGATGAAGATGAATCAAAACTCCAGAAGGAAGAAAATGTGATGTCTGGAAGAAAAGAGGGAGGTTAAGGAGGATGGAACTTAAAGAAGATGAGGATGATGAAGATGAGAGTGATGATGAAGAGGTCATGGGTGGAGATGACTCTGTGATCAGAAGGAAGTTGGCAAGAGAGGAAAGAAGAAGGATACTAGAGATTTGATCTCTGATGGAAGTTGAAGATGAAGAAAGCGATGAAGATTTGGAGATTAAAGGTGCTTTATGTTCAAGAGGATTTTATCCTACAATGACTAGCAAAGAAGAAATAGATATATAGACCGATGTTTATCATGCCTGGATAAAGCAAATAGTGTAGAAGAAGTAACACAGCTGAAGATACAGAAGAGGAGAAACTGCTGAGAGGATCCCAAGAATTGGAGAAGAAGAAAGAACAGGACGAAGAAACTCTGAGAACTCAATCATACAACGGGTGGAGAAGAGAAGCTTTGGTTATGAAGAATCAGAATGAACCAAATCAACAATCACTGTTACAGCTTCAACTGAACAATATCAAATGCAATTGTACCAGCCAAGGGGGGTACCAGATGTTCCATATCCACAGCCAGTTTCTGGACAGACACAGAATTGGAGAGGAAGAGGACGAGAAGAAATAGAAGGAGGAGGAAGATTTCAGCTACACTTCCAGCAACTTTCAGAAGACTGTTATAATTGTGGACAGATTGGGTACTTTACCTGTGATGGAAATGCGTCAGGAGAAAACAACAGAGGAAGATAAAGGAGCAAGTGAAGATCACCTGTTAGTGCCTAGAAGATCCGGAAGGGGGGTATCAGCTGAGAGCATCGATTAGAGAAGAAGAGAAAATAGCTAACAATTGAAGTAAAAACAACCGACCATTAGAAGTGATGGTGAATAGTGGAAAAACTTATCTGTGTTCAGCCTAAAGAGGTTAAACATCTCACTAATTGATAACTAATTAGGATAGGGATTTGAGGTAGTAAAACAGTTAATTACTCTTAAGGTACTAATATTAGAAGATACTGTTATTGCAGTATTGGAAAGAGATGCATTGTTTATTCTGGGTTACATTCTTACACTAAGGGATTTCAGGCTAGGCTAAAAGGTGTTTAGTTTGCCAAGTCTGTGTGTAATGAGTCAAAGGCAGGTGGGGAACTTTCCCAATCACATATTCTAAAAATTTGGTGGTAAAGGGATTTTGTGAATAAATCAGTGGAAAAGGTTTTTAAAGGTTAGGAGAGGAAAACATTAGATTAAAATAAGTTAGGAGGACTAGGTTGAAGGAACTCTTAAGACAGTAAGCTAAGTTTCAAAGTTAGTAGTAAGAGAGAGAGAGAGAACAGTAGTGAATGACACTTTAGAGTAGGAAGATCAAGGTAATTATAGGTGTATTTTGTGTAATCAAAAGTTTGAAAGTCAGTGATTATAGAGAGGACTGAGATTTGGGGAAAAAGTGACACTAGTGGTGATAGATGGAAGTACAAGCAAAGACAACTTTTTTCTTTGGGGAAAAACTAGGAGTAACTAAGGACATTAACACTTCAGTCTATTATAACAACAGTGAGAAGCAAGTTAACTCTTTCAACATTGATAGTTATTAAAGTCATAAATATATCGCATTTGATTATAAGGGAACCAATAGCGCCAGTGCCAATTTTAGGGTTAGGATGGGGACGTTTCTTCCATATGGAGAGATAATTATGGCGAATAAGTATTGTTATCAGGACCAGGAGTAGAAGCTGTTGCACCTAGTCAAAGGAGGTATAGTTTGGAAGAGGTTAGGAGTGACTGTTCACTTATGTTGCGTAATGTTACAGAGAAAGGTCAGGGAGAATATATGTGTACTTATCTAGTGCAAGCATTATAATTTGTTCCGGTTAAGAATTATTGGTTAAAGGGCTATGTAATTCGTAAAGTGATGCCTATGATGGAAGATTTGAAATCTGTTGTAGCCTCCACAGTCATTGAGGGAGTTCAGGAGGAGTAGATTACAGTAGTCACTCCAACAGTGAATAATACACATAGGATATCGGTAGCTTTCCTACTAGAAAGAATTAAGGTTAATACATCAACTACTTTAATGGTAACTTTGGAAGGGATTAATGATACTATGGCAATAGCAAATGTAGGAGTATGACACCGACAACAACTTTTCTGAAATTAAAGGAGGCAGCAAGAGAGACTCAGGGGTTTATGTTACGACGAATAGGGTTAAAATAAGAGAGCAGATAATGGTAGAGAGTCAATATAGATTCATCTGAAATAGTGAAGGATACTATCATGGAGGACAGGATGAGGTCTTTGATTTTAATGACAGAAAGGAGAGGTATCTGATCAGTACCGCTCGTTAGGGGAGAGAGAAACTAAAGGGAGTGGTTTGATTCTTCTGTTGTGAAAGTTAGAGATAGATGGGCAGGTTCCAGCAGCTCATTCTGTAAGATCAGTGAGGAATCTTGAGGGTCCATGTCTGGTGAGAATTCCAGCAACAAACATGTTAGAGACGGTCGTTCGACCTCTATCAAGTATGTGTCAATCTTATGCGTTGTCATGACTGTTGTATCAGCAACAGTCAGTAACAGATAAAATAATGTCGTTGTCAAAACATTTGTTTAAGTCTAGGGTTAGGTGGTATTGGGTTAAGTGAATTAACTTGGGTGCATTTGTTAGATGGAAAGTAAAATCAGGTAACAGCGTAACTGAAGTATTGGAGGTGTAACCATTGAGGGCTAAAAGTTGTTTGTTCTAATAAAACATATGAGGTAAGGGGTATGTTTATGGGAATATCAGATTGTGATGATTATATGATGACTTTGGATAAGCATGGACATAAGGTTAGAGAGGACAAATATAATGTAATTTTTATGTACCAGTTAGTAGGAACAGCAGGACTTTGATGGTTAAAAGATTAGCTTTTGCCTGACAATGTGACTATGGGGAATTTTAGAGATATTTGGAGGGTTTGTGGTGATAAAGCATATATATTCTTACACTATGGATAGACAGGATTTTGTTACATGTCAACGTTGAAGCTTCCATATGAGGTTTCTACCATTATAAGAGGGATAGCACCGGACACAGCTAAATCTAGGGTTAAAAGGGTGACATGGCTACATGTCATAGTCTTTAAGCCTATCATTGAAGGATAAATCTAAGGGAGAAGGGGGGATTTTTTATTTTTTTATTTTTTATTTTCCATGGTATGGTGTAACATTTGGAAAGATCCTATTGATGATAATAGTTATACTTTGAGTCCAGATAGTTCGATAATGTCACGAGTGTTATATATGCATTTAAGAATATAAGGGATGTGTTTGGGAGATCTGAGAAGATTTGGTTGCAGGATCAGGTAGGCCAGTAGGGGCAGTGATGGGTTACATTTAATGGCAGCTTTGATAGCACTGTGTGATGTTTGTAATTTGTTACTGATCTTTGAGAAAGCTATGATATTGAGATAGGTTGGAGAGTGATTCCTGGAGACAACACGCAGATGCCGGTGTTGACTGTTCCTGATCTGGATAAAGATGGACAAGTGGAACTGAATGGATAAATATCATTTTTGATTATTTGATGATTTTTCAAAAAAAATTTTTTTTCAATATTAGGGTGATGTTGGTATGATTTATGAATCAAAGGGGGGAATGGGTTTATGTGATTCATGCATCATTTATATATCATTTCTATATTCTTCGGTGATATTGATGTTCAATTTGAAAGTGTTTGTTTTGCAAAAGATACTGTTTGGTTTTTTCTTTTCTTCCAGAAGCATTTGGGGGAACATGTGGAGATTGAAATACTCAAAACAGGGACAATATGAAGGGACAATATGACTGGAGGAGATTAAACAAGGAGGGTGTGGCCGATTCCATCATCAACAGTCCATTGGAAGAGGAGACTACGGGGAGATGAAGTGTAGTGGACTACATTCCAGTGTCTGCAATGAAATATAGACATGTGTAATACATAATTGTGTCATATTCTTAGGTATTAATTTTTGTAGAATGATGTTTGATGTTATTGAATACATGTGAGGAACTTAGATGTTTTTGTTTATTTCGGTGATGTTTAGGGACAGAGAGGCTAGGCAGGGAGAGTTTCACTGTAAGGTCCAATGGGTTGACCAGCCTTACAAGTGGATGTTTTTGGATAGGATTTTGTTTGCAAGGGCTTACATGTGTATTTAATTGCATCATAGTTTCAAATGCATTTACATGGGTTATGAGGTTATCTGGAGTACCGAAGGTGGTTGCCTGGGGCAGAGGGACCGTGAGATAATTTTACTGTCTTGATTGATGGATGGAAGGTTGCCGGACAGTTTTTCGCTCTTACACTCCATAGAGATTTGTTCATATTTCATAGTAATGTATTCACACTTCATAAACAGTTATTGCATAGAAAGGTATTTACACTCTAGAGAAGAATGTTTTTGGTTTAATGTTAAAGATACTCAATAAGATAAATTGTTACTGGTCATAATCCTATTCTGTTTGTTTTCGAGACTTTTAGTTTGTCTCGAAGGGGGTAAATATGTAGTGTATTAAGATTATGTCTTTGTTAAATGTTTTTCATGAAGAAAGGAATGTTGTTTATGGTAGTATCAAAAGGGAATGTTTTAGGGTGACGCCCCAGGGGAGACTGGTGATTGGCCAGAAGAGGGAGCATCAGTGTTTATAAATAGGGGGGAAAACGAAGAAGAAAGTCAGAACGAGCAGCCATTCTGAGGCGTCACTCTCCGGGTGTCATGTCACCTGTCACTCATGCTGAAGCTTGTGGTCTGAATAAACCTTATGATCAACGTTCAGTATGAGCAGACTCCTTTTGTTCATCAGCAATAATTGCCACCACTCACTCGATACGACAGTAGGCCTTGGGATGAATGGTTAAATCAAGTATATTTTGTCTATCCACATGTTTGTGTAAGGTTCTGTACTTATTTTCTTAGTCAACCTTGTGTTATTGAACGTAGCCCTGTTTCTTTGTGTTCTTGAATGTAGCCCTGTCTTTCATTTTTGTTCACTGATTTCACCTGTGTTTGTTACTCACCTGGTCTCATTAGCTCCTTATTTAGTTCAGTTCATTCAGTTTGTGCCTTGTGAGGTATTGTTTGTTTTGACTCTACTAAGCCTTTTACTAGCTCGTTTGTGAGAACCGGTTATAGCCTTCAGTCCTAGTTTTTGATTCTCCTGCCTGTTTGCCTACCTGTGTATGACCATTGCCTGCCTGTGACCACGATTCCTGCCTTTTGCGAAGGCGAAATAAACACCTACTGCACTCTGCGCGTGAATCTACACCTTTTTCTCCCTGAGTATTCATTACAGTTTGAGAGAGGAGAGCGAGATTCATTGTGTGCTGTTGTTCTGCTGAACAGATAAATGTGCTTTAAATATTCAAATGCTGATGGTTACATTTTTGCCCCTCGGAGCAGATTGACTGGATTCATTGCAATCTTTCCCTCTCCCCTGGCAGATGTTAAGAGCTCTCGATGTTTGATGGTTCACCTGCACAGCAAAGGAAAACAGTCATAACCCTGTTTTATCACTTCAATTCACTCCATTTGAAAGGAAACGGCCAAAGCAGACAATCACATGGTGGTGACAGAGTTACAGAGATACATTAAAGTAAAAACCTATTTTTTTTGTACACCTGTTTTGAACCACTCTCAAAAAAATGCAGCTTCGAACATATAGACTATTTGTCGAAGTAAAGTGATAACACATTTATTTACCATGTTATTATCAATGATACATAAGCCTTAGGGATGACAATAAACCATTGAAACACATATTTGTTTGCTGTTGTACTACGTAAAGTGAGAGTTCAAATGCTTTGAATCTCCAAATCCAGGCCTACCAAATGTGAAAAAGAGTGAGGGTACTGTACTTATTTCAAATCACAGAATTCACGCATTAAAGTCTCTTTTAGCACTTCTTATCCTTTATTCAGCTCTTTTATTCTATCCTCTTCCATTTCCCTTTGGCCACCAAAAACATCTGTTTCCTCTCTTTACCCACGAGTTCCACTAGGCTCACAGTGATGTATAGTACACACCACCTAGAAGCACCATGTCTCCAACACACTTCCCATACGACGTCTTGAGACGTTAATCTTATGACCGTTTTACCAAAGTTCATTTTGTAGCTTTTAGGATGAACCGCAGAACAAATCCAGCATCATTAGTCCATCTGTGGCTCCTTTTCCTGCGAGTCAAGGGCATGAAGAAGGAGAACCCCTGCTGAGCGTTCACATGTAACCCAGCATAAAGTAGAAGGGTGAAAGTAAGGCGGTGTGGTCCGGTACGGCGTCCTGGCAAAATAAATAGTGGGGGTACGCCGTACCGGTAAACAATGAGCCTATCACAATAATTAAAACAAAATGTCAAGTCCGAGTGGCGCAGCGGTCTAAGGCACTGCATCTCAGTGCTTGAGGCGTCACTACAGACCCCCTGGTTCGATATCACAACCGGCCGTGATTGGGAGTTCCATAGGGCGGCGCACAATTGGCCCAGCGTCGTCCAGGTTTGGCCGGTGTAGGCCGTCATTGTAAATAAGAATTTGTTCTTAACTGACTTTCCTAGTTAAATAAAGGTTAAATATATTTTAAAAAAGAAAACTGTAGGCTATTTCACCACTTTTTATAATTATCGGATGTCAGAGGCATAAAAAATGAGCAAATTAGCGAATGGCAGGTGGTATAGCTTACGCTCTAAAATGCAATGTGGTTTGACGAGAACACTGAAATGTTGTCAAGGCAGAGATGAGTGGCCGACACCGAGACGCGCATGGACAGCAGTGGAGGCATATATTCTGGCCTGATGACAATCACCAAATGTTTGGAGGTTGTAAATATGTTGCGAGCGGATGAACGTGAGCAGGTAGCCTAGTAAAGGAGCCCTTTGA
Organism: Coregonus lavaretus; assembly: GCF_964263955.1. Classification (NCBI taxonomy): domain Eukaryota; kingdom Metazoa; phylum Chordata; class Actinopteri; order Salmoniformes; family Salmonidae; genus Coregonus; species Coregonus lavaretus. The sequence goes on from NC_139993.1 coordinate 19,367,601, forward strand.
AGTGATTGTTTGACAATCAGATGAAAACATCATGACTGGTTGTGTTTATGCCACAATAAAATGTAATACATTTAAAAAGTGAAATGACAAATCTTTACGGCTAGGCCCACAGAGATCCTGTTGAATTAATAGGGATTCTATATGTAATTATGATTAGGCCCATAAATTGTTTGGGTGCACGCGCATATAGGAGGTCTCATACCGGGAAGAAATTAATTATATTTTCACCCCTGATAAAGCATAAAGTAGGGCCTATGGCTCTGAGGGTGAAAAACCATCACAGCGAGAGAGGAGAGAAAAAGCACACGGTAGTAGGTCAGAGGTCACCCAAAAGTGATGAATGAGCAAATAAATGTGTCCGGGATCGGGCCTGGGAGTGCAACATTCCGTTCCACATTCCTCCCGTCTGAGATACTCCTTGCTCTGGGAGTCCAGGGCGGAGCACATGGTGGGCCCACCGGAGTGTCATGGAGTAAGGTTTGAGAGAGGGTTACCCACGTTAGGAGCCCTCTCTGTAAAATATAGGCAAAATATATGTGACAAGCCCCACTGTAATTTCATACCATGTGTTCCACATTGGCTAAAAAGCTGTGGCTGTTGCCGTGTGTGTAAGAGAGACACGAAACCGTCTTCCAACCTTCTAAAATATCTTCCTTTTTAGCAGCCCCCTTCATGTCTCAAGCTCAGTGTCTCGAGTCGCTTTATGTTTTTCTCTCATGTGTCTCTAGAGGTTTAGAAGATTACAATATAGAGAGGAGCTGGGTTTCCGCAGGGCTGGGTTCTGTGCACGCTCTACTCCCCCCTTCCCACATTGCTTCCACACAGGTTGTTTGTCTGCAGACTGTTTATTTGTGGGTGCATGAGTGTTACCTTTCAGCTCCAGTTCAGCATGGGGAAAGGGATCTTACACCAACCAATCAGTCATGGACTTTGGCCCTTTATGTCCTCCCTGCCCTCTCCACTCCACCTGCTGTTACTCTGCTGCCCAAATGTAATCAAGCTTACAGTCAGAGTGGTTATGTTGTCTGTCCGAAAACATCTGACGCTATATCATTTTACAGAGCTAGACTAGTGTGACATCGTCCCACACTTTTTAAGTTACTGTATATGTATGGAACTTTGTTTCTACATTCTGCTATATCTGAAAGGGTGCACCTCCATTTCAATGTTTCATACAATCAGTCATGATTTTGATGACTTTAAAACCTGTTAAATGTAATGTCAAAATGTAGATTTCCTCATTAAGAGACATACCCAAAAGTAATTATTTATCATACCTAGAAATGCTTATACTGCCAGAAAGATTAAATTCTCACCTTGCTAGTAAAACATATATATAAATTGCTGAGGTGTAGTCACTTTTGAAGACACAAGCTCAAGTACACAGTACAAATATGAAATATAATGTTTTTGTTTTTGTTAGTTTTTCCTATTCAACAAGTTAGGGAATATGGCTTGAAATGATTTAAATGCTTTCTAAATATAGTAACAATCAAATTATAAATGACTTATGATATGATATTTAACCTTTTATATAACATTAAAATAAATTTGATCATACTACGTGACAGTACAAAATTGCCACCATTTCACATAACTGACGACAGAGCATTTTCTGCCCAGCATCCTCTGAGCGACGCAGAGAAGCCATTCAAATGCCTGCTGACTCGTTACAACTTCAGCTCTACGCACCAGGATTTCGTCCCTTTGTGACCAAGAGAAAGTGGTCTTGTTTCAATTATACGAAATCATTTTGTATTTTATCATGTTGAGAGCTCTAAATCCATCTGAGAACATCACAGCAAGATGAGAAAAATGTTTCTGCAATCGATAGGGTCTCCCGTTATATGCCGTATTGTAAGCGGAGCTGCGAGGTTCACAGGCAGAGAAAATCTATCCTTTGTCTGGATAGGCCAGAAAATGTGACGTGACACTCCCTATGCAAATTAGGTGTCAGATTTCACATACTGCATTTCAGATGAGAGCTGAGAGCGGCATGTGAAGCGGGACAACCAGAGTTTTCACGGAGTGAACAGCAAGTGATATTGCGCCATTTACAGAGCGCTCTGTTCATAAAAAAGTTGTTCAGAATCGGTCCAGAACCGTTAAATAGGGGACTTAACGTTTAAATGGGACTCATACTGAAGTAATGCTACTTGCAAAAGGTTTCAGTCACTTTTCATTCAGATTTATCTGACTCATAAAACCGACAGAACACCACTTTAGGTTTGAGAAAGTATTTGATTTGCATCCTATGATGATCCCATATTTAGAGGTGCTGCTTGGAAAGCCACTCCTCTGCCAACTTCCTTCTACGACGGACACAGAGTCTCCAACATCGTTAAACACCAGGCACGTGCACAGACAGGGCTCCACCTGTGCAGAGCACATGCCCCTTTGACCTTCCAGTCTCCAAAGTGCCCTTTTCGGTGGTGGTATAATTTCCCCAAAATTAATTTTTTTGTATGTATTTTTTGTCGTTGTTCTGAACCCACTTCTGGTTTTTCTTGGTCTGGACTCGAGAGAAGGGACATGATATATCCCTAGATGATATTGGCTGCTAAAATGAAATACTTACAGCTCCAAATGCAGATGTAAAACCGTTTATTTCTGTAGCCTACAGTATCTTGCATTTAGAAAATGTGTGTGCGCAGGAAGTCGCAAGATTTGTACCACTCCTTTTTGGGGGTCGTTGGTTAAAAAGTTTGAAAACCACTGGGATACATGATAGGGGCAACAAATGGAGTTGGGTTCTATATAGTAATGGTAGTATTTCTTACAATCTTCTATTTTGACTGGAATTGTGTAGGTCATTGTTAATAAGTGCAACATTTATTTCAGGTCTAAATAGTTTATCAAAATACTTTACTCATTAGATTGTGCTGCTTTCCCCTTCTTCTTGTAATAATAGCTTAGAGTCTGTGACCACAGGTGCAATAATAAAAAAAAAAAGACATGCCCCCCTAAAGGTCTGTGCACAACCCCTGTTAAATACCCCAAGCCACTAAGGCCTCGAGCCAGACGCCAAACAAGGAATTAAAGACCCGCGACGACTTAATTACCGTCCAGGAAAAGGGAGGGAAAGAAAGAAAACAAGTATTACAGAGGCGGTTGCCAGCCCATTCGTTATTCTGTTTGTAAGAAGCGCCTTCGATTATGGTTAATTGAGGAAAAGTCTCAGAGAAACACTCAAGCCTGCCTTGTTAGGCCCTGCTCATCCTAACCTGGCACTGTCATTTGGTAACACCATGCCTGAATCCCCCTCGAGCACTAAATTACATGAAGAGGTGCCCGGGGAAGGTTGGCCAGGTATACACAGAGTCACAGAGAGGTGAGAAGATGGCAGCGATCCATGTACTCTGATTTAGAGAGGGCTACTGCTAACTAAAAAACAATGTCTACACATGCACAAGCCAGAATAATGTAGAGGCTAACCATTTGTGTATATTAGAGAGGGACTGAAGGGTATTTGAATAGGAAGTGGAAAGACATCAAACATTAATGTGTTAGGTCAATTGGACACTATCCATGAAGGATAAAGTATCCATATTGAGTGACAATCTTCAAAAGTTGTTATATTAGAGAGAGAGAGAACATACAAATGCTAGTGATTTGGTTTTAAAGACATTCAGGGTTATCCAATGGACAAAGTGGTTTGAAATTTTGTTTAGTGCACCACTGGGAAGCAGCTCTTCCATCAAACTTTTCAACTGTTGTTAAAATATATATATATGTTTACCGTCACTGCACATAATTTGGTCACATTTGAAAGTTAAAACATGTATACTTCTACTTCACCTGCAGTGCCCTCTATACCTTCTATTCCTTGAAAGAGCAAAAATGAAAATGAGAGAACCCTACACTTTCAAAGAGGTGAAAAAGTGTGTTCAAATATACTATGGAATATTTTGAATAGCTAACTCAATATAAATAATAAGCTGGGTATCCATAACATGTTGAATTAATCCTTAAGTAAGCTTTACAACATATTTTAGCATTTCTTACTGAGGTCACCTCCTGGAGAAATGTATATTTGACTATCTTTAAATGAACTCTCTGTATAACATCCATATTAAAAACTTTTGCTTGGAACATTTGGGAATTGATCAGTTACTGCTTGCTGCACTGGATTCTTATGCCCAAAGCAAATTTGTTGAAATGTCTCAGAAAGTTCTGTCAAAGTCAACTCAAACCACATTTTACTGAAGAAGATGCGTTCTTAGAAAGATCATTGATAGTTATCATTATTTAAACATGATGCATAGGGAATTTGCAAGTAGTTCGCTGCTCTGGCACCCCAATGGTGGAACAAGCTCCCTCACGACGCCAGGACAGCGGAGTCACTCACCACCTTCCGGAGACATTTGAAACCACACCTCTTTAAGGAACACCTGGGATAGGATAAAGTAATCCTTCTACCCCCCCCCCCCAAAAAAAAAAAAAGTATAATTGTAAAGTGGTTATCCCACTGGCTATAGGGTGAATGCACCAATTTGTAGTCGCTCTGGATAAGAGCGTCTGCTAAATGACGTAAATGTGCCCTTGAGCAAGGCACTTAACCCTAATTGCTCCTGTAAGTCGCTCTGGATAAGAGCGTCTGCTAAATGACTAAAATGTAAATGTAAATGTAAAATTTGCAGAGGCAAACATTTACAAATCAGCAGATTACTGAGATAGCAGCGTAGGAGCACAAGAAGAGAGTTACGCCCCGCTCAGAAACCAGAGTGTCCCAGATATTGAGGGTTGAACCCTGGAAGGACATGAGAGAAATATGCAAAAACCATCAACATCAAATGAATGAGATATGCAATCACTTGTCGAGATGTTTTATTCAATACAGCCGCAATGCTGAGCAAAACCCTTATTTTCCCATAGAGATTATGATTTGAGATTGCTGAAGTAGACAGAAATATGGTTTGTATAAGGACGTTTCTGCAGTTAAATAACACAAAATCTTAAATCCTTATAATAGGATATCAATTTGTTGTGGACTCATTCCAAAGTGTTTTTACTAGCATGCTGTGGGTAACAGACTGACGAGAGAAAAAGTTTGTGAGAAAGAAAAAAAGTAAAGTGAGAGAAAGAGTAGTTAGAAAGCAGCAAAGCACGGCTCTCTGGAGAAGCGAACTGAGACGTTTTTCTAGGAGATTATGTTGGCAATTTGCTGGTGCCTGCGGTGTGCAGTTTCCCCCACTCCCTTTTTCCTCCATCTTAAAGTGAAATCACCTGCGATGTAATTAATTAATTAGAAGCAGCGCGCGGGGGTGGGGGTTTACCCATGTGTTTCAGGGTGAGCTGTGGTCGCCAGGTTCCGGGTGATTGGAATTAATAACAAGGGCCAATTTGAAATAGGAATTGGAGTGCTTAATAGACAGAGGAGGGGGGTGGCATGGGGGTGTGAGGACCTCCCACACCCAGGGCCATTGGAACAAAGGGGGCTTTGTGAGTGGGTGCGTATTACAGTATACAGCGTGCTCTAGTTATAGTACACCAGATCCCAATTGTAATGCAGTGTAGTAATTATATAGGATAATTTACAGCAAATGTCTCTATTTCGGATAATAAAATGCTATTTCGAGCACAGCACTCAAACAATTCATTTCATGAGGCGTATTGTATTTCCATTGTGGATATTGGGATGTTTCTCTGAGTTTTACTGTAAAAGCTTAGTTTTGTGAATATAGAATCATCACCTCATGGATTAACGTGTTCTTCAAAAGCATGGCAAGAAGCGATGCAGACTGCTTATCAAAATGCTTATACCTTTTTTAACGGCTATGGTGCTACATGACCTACAATAATTCAAAACCATTAAAATAATGCATTAAACACTTCCCTGAGAGTAGAGACTCGGGAGTGAGGGTAACCAGACCAAACATGTGCTCTAGTTTAACATCAGCCAATCAATTGCTCTGAAATCCTGAAATTAATTTGGCTAATGTAGCAATCAGAAATGTGGTTGGTGGGTTGATTATAGTGATGCAATAGTCAAAATCTGGGTTGGATGGAGGGAGGTTCTGTAATGCATAAAGATGGAGGATCCAAGGGGGAAAATGTGGGCACATTGTGGTATTAGGGCAGGGGATGAACACTTTGGATAGAGAACAGATACAGTACCATGTCTGTTTTATCGCAGTTCAATAATAAAATGTTTTCTGAGGGAGGGAATAAGGAAATCAGTGTGTGAAAAGTAATATTCTAACAAATGTGTGGTTGGTAAAGAAAAAGCCTCGCTACACATAATTGTTAATCAAATCTACACGCATCAGCTGAACATGGAGTGTTGAATATTAGTCTCATCTCTCAGGAGGTGTGAAAACAGTTTTCAGTGCCAAGTATATATCGTGCCCAGGGAGGAAGTGACACGTTCATGGTACTCCCTGAAAGAGAAAACAAACAATCAAAATGGAGGGAAAAAAGAAAAACATTTACAGGAATTAAAGAGTTCCACCACTTTACGATTGGTATGACCTGAATCAGTCACATTGGCATAATGAAAGCCTATATATAATGTTTAATGGAACTAAAAACATGAAACCAAAGGAAACTGAATAGTAACTTCCTTCCACCTGGGTTTCCGTAACGATGGCCACGTCTAGCTAAACCCTGAGTCAGCATGCCTAATACTGCAATAATATATAGAACCTATAAGTGTTTCCAGGGTATAACTTTACCCAATTAAAAATGACTGAAGGAGAAACTAGTCAGCTAAGACGTCCTATGTTCAAGACCCTGTATCGGTTTAACCTTTTACTGCAGTGGGCTAAATCAAGGTCACACAGAGTGTTTCTTGGTAGTCTTAAACAAATCTACTTAAAACTAAAGTATACACCGCACACACATGGTTATTGGCTTTAAAAAAATAAGGCACCTGTAGCATGTCAGATATAGAGTTGAATGTATTCCATTTTGAGTTTGCATCCCAATATTACACTTTATATACATCACAGAAGAGTGAAATATAACAAAACCGTTTGACATTGTGTTTTTTCAAATAATGTTTATTAATTATAAATTATAACAAATATTAATAACATTCCACGCGTAAGGCCACCAGGTCATTTGACTGCATTAAAGGAATACAGGTTTCCATCACCTTGCCAATAGAAACGAGGTAGATAAATATCGGTGAGTCAGTTTCAGACAAATGTAACCAAAGGAAATACTGTACCTTTTCATGAAGAAAATGTGTTTTCCAGGATTTGTCTTATTGTTTTCATTGCAATTCATATTTGACAGAAACGTGGTGGTTACACGTCATGTGGCATACAGTGGGGAAAAAAAGTATTTAGTCAGCCACCAATTGTGCAAGTTCTCCCACTTAAAAAGATGAGAGAGGCCTGTAATTTTCATCATAGGTACACATCAACTATGACAGACAAATTGAGAAAAAAATTTCCAGAAAATCACATTGTAGGATTTTTAATGAATTTATTTGCAAATGATGGTGGAAAATAAGTATTTGGTCACCTACAAACAAGCAAGATTTCTGGCTCTCACAGACCTGTAACTTCTTCTTTAAGAGGCTCCTCTGTCCTCCACTTGTTACCTGTATTAATGGCACCTGTTTGAACTTGTTATCAGTATAAAAGACACCTGTCCACAACCTCAAACAGTCACACTCCAAACTCCACTATGGCCAAGACCAAAGAGCTGTCAAAGGACACCAGAAACAAAATTGTAGACCTGCACCAGGCTGGGAAGACTGAATCTGCAATAGGTAAGCAGCTTGGTTTGAAGAAATCAACTGTGGGAGCAATTATTAGGAAATGGAAGACATACAAGACCACTGATAATCTCCCTCGATCTGGGGCTCCACGCAAGTTCTCACCCCGTGGGGTCAAAATGATCACAAGAATGGTGAGCAAAAATCCCAGAACCACACGGGGGGACCTAGTGAATGACCTGCAGAGAGCTGGGACCAAAGTAACAAAGCCTACCATCAGTAACACACTACGCCGCCAGGGACTCAAATCCTGCAGTGCCAGACGTGTCCCCCTGCTTAAGCCAGTACATGTCCAGGCCCGTCTGAAGTTTGCTAGAGTGCATTTGGATGATCCAGAAGAGGATTGGGAGAATGTCATATGGTCAGATGAAACCAAAATAGAACTTTTAGGTAAAAACTCAACTCGTCGTGTTTGGAGGACAAAGAATGCTGAGTTGCACCATACCTACTGTGAAGCATGGGGGTGGAAACATCATGCTTTGGGGCTGTTTTTCTGCAAAGGGACCAGGACGACTGATCCGTGTAAAGGAAAGAATGAATGGGGCCATGTATCGTGAGATTTTGAGTGAAAACCTCCTTCCATCAGCAAGGGCATTGAAGATGAAACGTGGCTGGGTCTTTCAGCATGACAATGATCCCAAACACACCGCCCGGGCAACGAAGGAGAGGCTTCGTAAGAAGCATTTAAAGGTCCTGGAGTGGCCTAGCCAGTCTCCAGATCTCAACCCCATAGAAAATCTTTGGAGGGAGTTGAAAGTCCGTGTTGCCCAGCGACAGCCCCAAAACATCACTGCTCTAGAGGAGATCTGCATGGAGGAATGGGCCAAAATACCAGCAACAATGTGTGAAAACCTTGTGAAGACTTACAGAAAACATTTGACCTGTGTCATTGCCAACAAAGGGTATATAACAAAGTATTGAGAAACTTTTGTTATTGACCAAATACTTATTTTCCACCATAATTTGCAAATAAATTCATTAAAAATCCTACTATGTGATTTTCTGGAATTTTATTTCTCATTTTGTCTGTCATAGTTGACGTGTACCTATGATGAAAATTACAGGCCTCTCTCATCTTTTTAAGTGGGAGAACTTGCACAATTGGTGGCTGACTAAATACTTTTTTTCCCCACTGTATGTAGATAAATGGATGTGTCTAGGCTTCAATGGAACATCACCAGGAGGATGATCATCGCAGGGATTGTTTCCCCCTCGATTCTCTTCTTGTAACTCCACTCTGACTTCAGAAATATGAAGACCATATTCATGGTCCTTTAGACTAGTAATTTGAAAATGACCATTTTTGTAGGTATTCCCAGACATATGAATATCTGTCTCCTGCTGATAGAAAATTGACTTTCCAAGGAAATACTAGAAAAGTAATAAATGTAATAGTGTGCCTGTTCAAATCAGAGCATATCGATAATTAAAAATACTTTTCAGACCTCCCTTTTTCCCATCTGTTGGAACAATGGTTGCTTTTCAGTGAACACTTGTGAAATCAGGGTTTATAACCTGTTTTACAGATTACAGAAATAACATGAACACATATTAAGCAGAAAAGTGCATTTACTGGTCACTTACTGTATGTTCCCAGATACCACCCACATATCCACATACCTGTAAGTAGTAAAGTGAACTTCAAGAGCACTTAGTCTTCACTCATTGCCAGTATGTGCAGAATGAGAGTCCATTGTCAACGGTACTTCTTTCCAGCGACATTATAAAGGTTTAATGTGGTGCGTGAGATTGCTTTAAAGTAGTAAATTAGATCAAAGCCTTCAAACAGGATATGGACCTGGGTTCCTGTGCAGTGTTGTCAACTGATGCCTCATTTACTGGGCAGGATATTTTTTATACTGGGCATAGCCGTACAAAAACAAACAGTATGATTTAAGTAGACCGAATTCCCTGTTTTACTGCTGCCATGAGAGTGATGTATAGGCAGTGGTGTAGGTGGTCGGTCATCTGATCATATGTGATGTGTGTCTTATCACAAAATGTGGTTTTGTGGCAGTTTAGGAAACAGTACATTACTGAGTTATTTCACATTAAAACATTTTACAATACGTTCCATTTTACAATACGTGTCTCAAATACCTTTGTATTTACATAGTAGTTACAGTGTAGGTAGACATTGTAACATATTACAACTGTTATTATCTTGGGGCATGTGGCAGTGTTTTCCATCAGTACATGGAGTAGCCAGACAAATAGAAAAAGTAGCCAGCTAGGGAGTTCCTGCTGGGGAGGGGGGGGGGGGGGGGGGTTCCATCCAAAATACGTAGCTAAATTATTCAATACTTGAATGACTTTACCTTACAGATTGGTAAAATTAGTTGTGGTATTGAGTAGAAATACATGACTTTACAATTAAAATGACTGAAAATGTATGAATTGAGTGTGTTGTTCGTTGTTTTGGATATCGTCTAGGCCTAAATGATCAGGACTATTTTCTAAGTAAGATAACCTTTTTTAACATTAAACCTGTCTTCTCTTGAGATTAAAGTAATATTTACAGTTTTACTGCAAGATATGAATTGCCACAATTAACCCACACGAGGCCCTCTTAGCGAAAAACACACTTTTAATTACCTGGGAAAACTTAAGTCGGAGACGATACGCTCTGCACTGTTACGCACGTCTGATGGCACGGGTTTGTCAGGAAACATACAGGTTAATTACAATTCATCCAGCGCTCTCTCCCTTTCTGTCTCTCTCTCTCTCCTCACTATCTCTCTCTCTGCGTGTCACTCTCTCTTTCACTCTCTCTCTCAACATATGCACAATTGAAAGCTTATATCACATAATGAATGAGAGGAAAGAAGATAGTGCTCCTTTCTCTGTCGTGACAGCTTTCTATTTGTGTCCTTCCTGTCAAGATATCTTTTTTCATGTCTGACGTGACAGATGATGGCTCCGGCATAGCTGTGGCATTCGATTCCATCGGGAAAAGGGACTGCGAGTTTATATAGCTGCGAAGATTCCACTTTTTCTGCCAGGCATCCAGATTGCCGGTGTCATAAACTATTAATTATGCCTCTGATGTACTCGAGTTGGAGATAGCAGAGTGTGAGTCCATAAACTATTAATGTACGCAAAACAATTCCGCGCTCACAGCAAGTGTTAGTCACTGGTTCATATGAGAATAAAACGCTGAATACTTATGGTAATTGTAAGATAAACACCACATTTTGTTTGTTTCAAGATATTGTAATGTCTTTTGTCTAAAAATTCCCACACGTGGAGGAGAAGCCATACACATCAGTTAAGTACCAGGGTTTTCAAATGAGCTGTTTAAGATTAGCAATAAAGAGGCTATTAGGACTCTTAGGACAAGTATTGTCACAATACTTTTATTCCCCTAAAATGGGAGGACTATGTATAAAAAGTTCTGTAATTTCTAAACGGTTCACCCGATATGGATAAAAATACCTTAAAATTAAAGCTGACAGTGCACTTTAACCTCATAGTCATTTCAAATCCAAAGTGCTGGAGTACAGAGCCAAAACAACAAAATATGTGTCACTGTCCAAATACTTTTGGAAGCCCACTGTATATGTTTTGCATGTGCTCTTTAAGAAAACAATGGCATTGATGAAGTGCATACCATGAATAGCCACAGAGGCCAGTCACTACCAGGCTTAAATGGTGCTGTGTATAGTGGCCAGATTTTAGTGTCAAGGTTTCCACCATTCCTTTTAAGTGTCATCTGTAAAGGCAATTGTTCACATTAGCCACGCGCTACAGAAGGCTGGTTGGGTGTGTGGTTGCCGGGCAGTGTCAGAACTATGGTTGTCAAGGCATAGGCATGTGGGTATACACGCCATCATCTCTGGCCACGGCCCTACTATAACACACACTGCTGACACACACACACATTCACACACACACACACACACACACACATACACATTCACACATACACATTCACACACACACATTCACAGGAGGAGGAGGATGCTTGGCGTAGCCTGTGCTGGTGTAGCTGCCTTGGTGGTCGTGCTGGCTGTGATGACAGCTAACGGGCTGTTAGTGCATAAAACGTTACCTCCACCCAGTAACAAAAGGGCACACCTATGCATTGCACACACACATAGCACACATGCACATACACACATTCATGCATACACATGCGCATATGCCTGCACGTGCACGCGTATAAACACATGCATGCACACATGCACACGCACCCAAAAACACTCATTGGGATCATGACCTCATCTGGCATTTCTCATGGCCAACACTGGCAAAGTGTCAGTCCTCCCTCCATCCTTAATTCCATACAGCAATAATTTGTTAATAGCCCTGCTGCCTTTTCACAAATAAAGGGATGCCTTGTTGAGTTTTTCAGATGGGGGACCAATAATTCTCTTTTTCCCGTTTGAATGCTGTTTTCTGGAAGAATGGCTCAAACATCGATTTTGTGAGAGGATATGAGAAAGAGGCAAAAACATCAAGTAGGCCTACATTGCAAAGCTTTTTTTCTTGTAAAGCTCTGTATTTCAGTTTCATATTGGAATGTGGCCTTGAGAATCAAAAGGGCTTGAAATACTATAGGCCAATGAATGGTGCAACCTTTCTCCCACTCACATTGATTCAGACCAAATGTTGTATGGCAGTGGCCATGTCTTCAAGAGCCATTCTGTGACACAAAATGCACATTTTGAGTATATTCTTATCCCATTCTGTGGTGCTCCTCGGTATAACACTCTGAGCATCTAGCATTTAACCGTGTTCAATGCTGAGTTTGCTGGCACCATTTGGTGGAAGTGCCAGACATACTTCGCAGATTGCAGGAATGTGTGTGCATGAATGTATGCATAAGTGTGTTACATGTGTGTTAGGAAAGGTTTGCTGGCAAGCATGATAATCTCTGATGGTCAAGCAGGTATGTGTGTGTGTCTAATTGTGTGGGTCAGTGTGAAAGCATGTGTAGGTCAGTTTGTGTGTGTGGATGTGTTTAACTATACTTGTCAAATGCTATTTCTAGGGGGTTTAGAGTTAAGGTTAGAATGAATGTTAGAATTAGGTTTAGGGTTAGGGTTAGGAGCTAGGGTTAGTTTTAGGGTTAGGAGCTAGGGTTAGGTTTAGGGTTAGGGTTAACTCTTTGATAGATACGATCACATATTTGTGATCATTGTTGAGTGGTCCCTGCAGCGTATCATCACAAATATGTGATTGGAATAGTAGCAACAGAACGTATGATGCAACAAATGCGTCTAAACAGCATTGTTGTCTGAAACGCCTCTAAATATTGTTTTGTACTGATGGAAAATAAAGGTCTTCAACATTATTCCTCAATTTCACCTTTTATTATAAAAGATCAATGCGAACTTCATCATCGAAGCATCACACGGAACACATCCAAAGCCAAACTCATTCCATAAACCAGTCTAAATAACAGGTTGCGCTTGCAAAAAAGCTAAACATAAATTAGCGACCTAACAGTTAGACTTGTTTACAATGTACCACATCTCTGGTGAGCAAAAGGGAGAAATGTAAAATTGTTTAGAAAAGAGAAAACAGTATGTGTCAGTTAAGCTAACAGCAGCCAAATTCTTTATGATGGCAGCTGTGTTTGTTTATGTTTGACATGCGAAAACTACTTAATCCCAGAATGCCATTTACTATAAGACGCAAACAAACAAAGTCAAAATCAAAGATGGCTGTGCCCATTGCCCGAAAAATATCAACTTAGTTTGGCCACTTTTCAGCATATTACAAATCTTTGATGTGCTTGTTACAGTGTATACAAGAAACAGAGCACATGACTTGACAAGTCGTTTACAGATTTTGACCCCAAATACAAGCCTACTGCCTAGCCTAGCCATAGCTCGAAAGCTAAACAGGATTGCCAGATTTGGGTGAAACAATTTTAGGGGGGTTTGTGGGGGGGGTTTCAAGACCATGTGGGGTATGATGGAGGAAATATTACTATGTTGGGGGAATTATCAATAAATAGGGAGCAAACACATGAGAAGTTTATAAGCTAAATATAAATAAAACCCCAGGAAACGGGGGTCTGAACTGGCAACCCTGAGTAAACATAGTTACAATCTAAGTCAGTCCTGACGGAAAAACGTAACTCTTGACAGACACTGATAGCCATTGAGTATGGAAATAAAGTCTGGTTTCAAACGGAAACGCCTCACTGATGAGGAGATACGAGAAATATGTTTTAATTCTGACGAAGAATCTGTGTATGAGAGTGAGTCGGATCAATCAGATAGTGACGAGGAATATCTGCCCCCCAACCTTCTGGACTGTGAGCGTGAGATGTCTGAGGAATATAGTGCCCACCCCAACCTTGCAGGCAAGATGCTGGTGCTGCTGCCAATCTTGTAGGCTGTGAGGAAGAAGAGGTTGACGTTGAGGAGGATGGTCCCTGCTGCTGGAGATCCTGTTACTTCACACTATCAGAGCAAGACTTCAATGACACCCTGTCTGGCGTACAAAGCCTACCCACACAGAGGCAGAGTGTTTTAAACTGTTCCTTGATTAGGAATTGGTGGAAAGTGTGGTGCAGAAAACCAACAGGTATGCCTATTATCATGTTACAGAAAATCTCAAGGCTCTCTTCAAATGTTACAAATTCAGAATGCCTTTAGCCTATTAAATATGCATTTTTTACTTTATTTTCATTTTTTATTTCACCTTTATTTAACCAGGTAAACCAGTTGAGAACAAGTTCTCATTTAAAATCAAATCAAATCAAATCAAATTTTATTGGCCACATGCGCCGAATATAACAGGTGCAGACATTACAGTGAAATGCTTACTTACAGCCCTTAACCAACAGTGCATTTCTTTTTAACAAAAAAAGTAAAAATAAAACAACAACAAAAAAAGTGTTGAGAAAAAAAGAGCAGAAGTAAAATAAAAGAACAGTAGGGAGGCTATATATACAGGGGGGTACCGGTGCAGAGTCAATGTGCGGGGGCACCGGCTAGTTGAGGTAGTTGAAGTAATATGTACATGTGGGTAGAGTTAAAGTGACTATGCATAAATAATTAACAGAGTAGCAGCAGCGTAAAAGGATGGGGTGGGGGGGCAGTGCAAATAGTCTGGGTAGCCATGATTAGCTGTTCAGGAGTCTTATGGCTTGGTGGTAGAAGCTGCTGAGAAGTCTTTTGGACCTAGACTTGGCACTCCGGTACCGCTTGCCGTGCGGTAGCAGAGAGAACAGTCTATGACTAGGGTGGCTGGAGTCTTTGACAATTTTGAGGGCCTTCCTCTGACACCACCTGGTATAGAGGTCCTGGATGGCAGGAAGCTTGGCCCCAGTGATGTACTGGGCCGTACGCACTACCCTCTGTAGTGCCTTGCGGTCGGAGGCCAAGCAGTTGCCATACCAGGCGGTGATGCAACCAGTCAGGATGCTCTCGATGGTGCAGCTGTAGAATTTTATGAGGATCTGATGACCCATGCCAAATCTTTTCAGTTTCCTGAGGGGGAATAGGCTTTGTCGTGCCCTCTTCACGACTGTCTTGGTGTGTTTGGACCATGATAGTTCGTTGGTGATGTGGACACCAAGGAACTTGAAGCTCTCAACCTGTTCCACTACAGCCCCGTCGATGAGAATGGGGACGTGCTCAGTCCTCTTTTTTTTCCTGTAGTCCACAATCATCTCCTTTGTCTTGGTCACGTTGAGGGAGAGGTTGTTGTCATGGCACCACACGGCCAGGTCTCTGACCTCCTCCCTATAGGCTCCCTATTTACAACTGCGACTTGGCCAAGATAAAGCAAAGCAGTGCGATAAAAACAACAACACAGAGTTACATATGGGGTAAACAAAACATAAAGTCAAAAATACAACAGAATATATATATATACAGTGTGTGCAAATGTAGCAAGTTATGGAGGTAAGGCAATAAATAGGCCATAGTGCAAAAATAATTACAATTTAGTATTAACACTGGAATGATAGATGTGCAAAAGATGATGTGCAAATAGAGATACTGGGGTGCAAATGAGCAAAATAAATAACAATATGGGGATGAGGTAGTTGGGTGGGCTAATTTCAGATGGGCTGTGTAGAGGTGCAGTGATCGGTAAGGTGCTCTGACAACTAATGCTTAAAGTTAGTGAGGGAGATAAGAGTCTCCAGCTTTGCAGTTCGTTCCAGTCATTGGCAGCAGAGAACTGGAAGGAATGGCGGCCAAAGGAGGTGTTGGCTTTTGGGATGACCAGTGAGCTATACCTGCTGGAGCGCATACTACGGTTGGGTGTTGCTATGGTGACCAATGAGCTAAGGAGGTTTGGAGATATTCTCATAAACTGAAAGAGAAGACTGCCCCTGGTGTAAAAGGGAAGCTCTCAAAATGGGTGAACAATATCATCAGTGAAATGTTTCCTTCCTGGTCACGATGCTGCTGATGGGCTAGTGAAGATGGGCTCTGTGAGAGCCTACTGAACCACTGACCCCATGCTGCAGACCCCTTTTTTCCCCACCCTTTTCTCCCAAGACCCCTCCCTTGTCTTGCTGAGAGCGCTCCACTTTGTGAACAACGCCACTGCCAACCTCACCGACCCCCTTCACAAAATTAGGAATGTCCTGGGCAGCTTGACCAGACATTTGGAGTGTTTATGCCTTACAAGGACTTGTGCATTGATGTGGCTTGGAAAGGGAGGCTTGCATTCCGTGAATACATCCCATCAAAGCGCCACAGATTTGGAGTCAAGTTCTTTGTTTTATGTGACTGTCTGACAGGATACAGTGGGGAGAACAAGTATTTGATACACTGCCGATTTTGCAGGTTTTCCTACTTACAAAGCACGTAGAGGTCTGTAATTTTTATCATAGGTACACTTCAACTGTGAGACGGAATCTAAAACAAAAATCCAGAAAATCACATTGTATGATTTTTAAGGAATTAATTTGCATTTTATTGCATGATACATCAGAAAAGCAGAACTTAATATTTGGTACAGAAACCTTTGTTTGCAATTACAGAGATCATATGTTTCCTGTAGGTCTTGACCAGGTTTGCACACACTGCAGCAGGGATTTTGGCCCACTCCTCCATACAGACCTTCTCCAGATCCTTTAGGTTTCGGGGCTGTCGCTGGGCAATACGGACTTTCAGCTCCCTCCAAAGATTTTCTATTGGGTTCAGGTCTGGAGACTGGCTAGGCCACTCCAGGACCTTGAGATGCTTCTTACGGAGCAACTCTTTAGTTGCCCTGGCTGTGTGTTTCGGGTCGTTGTCATGCTGGAAGACCCAGCCACGACCCATCTTCAATGCTCTTACTGAGGGAAGGAGGTTGTTGGCCAAGATCTCGCGATACATGGCCCCATCCATCCTCCCCTCAATACGGTGCAGTCGTCCTGTCCCCTTTGCAGAAAAGCATCTCCAAAGCAATGCTTCACGGTTGGGATGGTGTTCTTGGGGTTGTACTCATCCTTCATCTTCCTCCAAACAAGTCGAGTGGAGTTTAGACCAAAAAGCTATATTTTTGTCTCATCAGACCACATGACCTTCTCCCATTCCTCCTCTGGATAATCCAGATGGTCATTGGAAAACTTCAGACGGGCCTGGACATGCGCTGGCTTGAGCAGGGGGACCTTGCGTGCGCTGCAGGATTTTAATCCATGACGGCGTACTGTGTTACTAATGGTTTTCTTTGAGACTGTGGTCCCAGCTCTCTTCAGGTCATTGACCAGGTCCTGTCGTGTAGTTCTGGGCTTATCCCTCACCTTCCTCATGATCATTGATGCCCCACAAGGTGAGATCTTGCATGGAGCCCCAGACCGAGGGTGATTGACCGTCATCTTGAACTTCTTCCATTTTCTAATAATTGCGCCAACAGTTGTTGCCTTCTCACCAAGCTGCTTGCCTATTGTCCTGTAGCCCATCCCAGCCTTGTGCAGGTCTACAATTTTATCCCTGATGTCCTTACACAGCTCTCTGGTCTTGGCCATTGTGGAGAGGTTGGAGTCTGTTTGATTGAGTGTGTGGACAGGTGTCTTTTATACAGGTAACGAGTTCAAACAGGTGCAGTTAATACAGGTAATTAGTGGAGAACAGGAGGGCTTCTTAAAGAAAAACTAACAGGTCTGTGAGAGCTGGAATTCTTACTGGTTGGTAGGTGATCAAATACTTATGTCATGCAATAAAATGCAAATTAATTACTTAAAAATCATACAATGTGATTTTCTGGATTTTTGTTTTAGATTCCGTCTCTCACAGTTGAAGTGTACCTATGATAAAAAAAATTACAGACCTCTACATGCTTTGTAAGTAGGAAAACCTGCAAAATCGGCAGTGTATCAAATACTTGTTCTCCCCACTGTATGTACAGGACCTAATCATCTACACCGGCGCCACCACAGATATAAGGCATGTTGAGGGCCTTGCCATATCTGGATCAGTGGTGATCACCATGCTACTGCCAGTCCTCGGAAAGGGGCACACTGTATTTGTGCACAACTGGTACAGTAGCCCTAGCGTGGAACCCCGTATTATCGGCATATTCAGCAGCGTTTAAGAAATATATTACCTTCAACAGTGTTTTCTTGTGATCAAGCCTTCAATGTTATGCGATTATTGGTGTCGTAAAAATGTTAGCTAATGGGTTAGCAATTAGCATGTTTGACATTTCAGTGGAAATACTACTATTATCAGCTTTTTGATAAGCGGTTTAGCAAATAAATATGTCCCGTATTATCGGCATACGTTCCCCAGTTATTGGCCACCTTACTATTTTGTTCAATTACAAGATATTCCGTTTAATTTTGTTCAAAAAAGAGACATCAACCACGTACCCAGTGTTTACTAGATAGTTGACTAGATAATGACTTTTCATTGCGTAGCCCGGTGCGCCCTCCTGTGGACTCTTAAAAAATGGTTCTTCACCAACATATTCAGTGTTGTAACAAAATGATGTCTCATAATTTATTTTACAGATTAATCTTATGTTTTGAGAAAGTACATAACAGTTGAATACTAAAATATGAGTGTTAATAATTTACATCAAATAAAACTTTACTTTCAGTTATGTGTACTGACATACATTTACATTTTAGTCATTTAGCAGACGCTCTTTCCCAGAGCGACTTACAGTTAGTGAGTGCATACATTATTTTATTTTTTTTCATACTGGCCCCCCGTGGGAATTGAACCCACAACCCTGGCGTTGCAAACGCCATGCTCTACCAACTGAGCTACATCCCTGCCGGCCATTCCCTCCCCTACTCTGGACAACGCTGGGCCAATTGCGCGCCGCCCCATGGGTCTCCCGGTCGCGGCCGGCTACGACAGAGCCTGGATTCGAACCAGGATCTCTAGTGGCACATCTAGCACTGCGATGCGGTGCCTTAGATCACTGTGCCACTCGGGAAACCTACACAATGAAAACACTGTCGGAGATTGTGTTGCAGAGGTGCACTTGGAAAGTAAGAAAGAAATACACAAGATGGGTTGAATAAATCTATGTATATTATATTTTTGACATTAAATTTTTTGTACAAATAAATAATTTCATATGAACAATTAAATCTCGACCTCCATCCCTATAATGTCACAAAAATCACAATAAAAATCCAGCTCCACCGCTACCTCTGGATCCCACTGCACACACAGTGGAACCAGTGCTGGCAGAATTCACAGCACACCCATGGCACCTCGGATCTACACTCCTGAGGGGAGCTTGCAGGCGGATCATGCTCCCCGCAGCGAGCACAGCAGGTGGTGTCTTATTTTATAAAAAATAAAATAATAATACAAATTGATTAATATGGTTTTGAAAAATGTAGAAGTTCTTCAACAACAATAGTAATTGATACAACTGAGAGAGAGAGAAAAACATATAATGAAGTACCTGAGAGTGGTGCCATGGGTGGCATGACAGACGTGACCGGTGGAGCTTTTCTCTTCCTTTTCTGTGCTGCATATTGAGAAAAAGTAGTGGTAGACAGAGCATGTTGCATGAAAACCCTTTTCAACTTTTTTACATCAATATCTCTGGAGGAAGCTGCAGAGGTTTTGGAGGAGTTGGAGATGACTTGAAGGCTGGTGCTATTGACTGTACATATGTAAAGACCGATTTACTTATTTTTTACATTGCTGTTTTATAAAACAGATAACAAACAGTCAATTTTTCATAATTTAACATGTGTTTACCTGTGGAGGTGGCAGTATTCAAATTGCAGGGGGCAGGGACACCAGACGAGGCTGCTATGGTGGTGTGACCAAGGGAGACGGAGGAGGCAGTTGGTCCAGAGGAGGCCATGTTGGTGGTGACATACAGGGGTGGTGGTGTGCATCGTGGTGGTGGTGGACAAAACCACAGAAGATGGCTTCGAGGAGCTGATGTTTGTAATGGTGGGGTTGAGGGGCCGACGATGGTGTGGCCGGGAGAGAAGGCACGTGGCCTTCTTCTGCAGCTGGGAACTCCGGCGGCTCCCACCTGTACACTGGGAGGCACTGGCAGTGGTGATGCAGCTGTCAGGAGTGGTTCCAGCAGGGGGTCCAGCAGAGGCGATGGCATCAATGGTCTCATCCATGGCACCCCTCTCCTGCCACTGGCGCGTGTATTCCTCCCCGGTGAGGCATGTGGCGACCACAAGGGAATCTTCTGTATCGATCCAGCCGATACTTCAGGACTGTAAGGATGTGCCCCAGGTCCTTCGCTATCAGTCCCCCCTCTATTAGGGGGTGCTCTTCTAGAGCTAGGGCTGGGACTGGAGCAGGGGCTGGGACTAGAGCAGGGGCTGTGGTCACTGGGGAGGAGGTGCTGATGGACGACACAGTGCTGCTGGTTCCAGGAGAGGCGGTGGTGGGACCCGGTAGGGACCGAGACGGCATTAAACGGGACCCTTCAATGGCTGAAGGGTCAAAAGGGAAGAGGCCAAACTTCTTAAACCCTTCCACCACATAGCACATGTCCTTGCATCACTGGTACGGGTAGCGGAATACTCTGGCAAATTCTGATTTGTTTACCATGTAGGAGTGGTCAAAATGGCTAAGGTCTCCAGCTACCTTGGAGAACTCAGCCTTTAAAGGGCCAAAGTATGCCACGTCCAGTGGCTGCAGGACATGGGTGCAGTGTGTTGGAAGACAAAGAAGTATAACCCTTCCCTTTGTGCCGCCGCGAGCACCTCCGGGTCCATGTGGCTCTTGTGCCCATCGAAGAGGAGAAGGAGAGGGCGCTCTTTCACTGCATGCTTAATGAAGTGCTGAAACCACTTCCCCGTCAATGTAGCCACTACTTGACCGTCCTTACAAGGCTTGGGTGGAGGGGGGGGGGGGGGAAACACTTGGGGTAGATGATAAACGGGGGGACGTCCTCCCCAGCTGCATTGAAGCAGGCCAGCACTGTGATGTGCTCCTTGGTCCCCGGAGCCTGCTGGTACACGTGTTTTGCGCCCCGGGGAGCCAGCATTTTGTGCCTGCTCTGGTTGCTACGAAACCCAGACTCATCACATTTATAGATTTGTCTGGGTTTCTCCCTCAACCCACTCACCTCCAAGTGATTCTCATAAGAAGTGAAGAAGGTGTCCATTGTCGGACGTGTGGCACACTCAGCTCTCCCTCTGTCCAGGGTGTCCGGCATTCTCATGCTCAGGTTCTTGTGCCTCCTCCTGAACATTTCCCACCACCCCTTCCCCAGTGGTGGGATTGTTTCCCCTGGGTGCCGAAACCTACAATAGAATAGAATATATAATTGTCCATCCAGGATGAAAATGTTTGTTTTGGCATCACCATACACATCCACATTTACATCACACACATTGAGAACAGTCAGTCCACCAATCTACATACATAAACACATAGAACACCAAATACCTGTGTATTTTGTCTGCGTATTTCATCAGCCTCTGTCTGGTGAAGGGGAACACATGGCTGGCACAGTAGATACAGTACTGCACCAGATTCATCCTCTGGTGCAAGCAATGTGGGTGGTCCACTACGACAACCATGGGTCACCAGGCCGCTCAGCCTGTCCGCCAGGGTCTACCGAGGTACACCATGCACCTTGGTAGATAAGAAAATTAAACTGTTACTAGCAGATAAAATTCACATACAGTTGAAGTCAGAAGTTTACATACACCTTAGCCAAATATATTTAAACTCAGTTATTCACAATTCCTGACATTTAGTCCTAGTAAGAATTCCCTGTCTTAGGTCAGTTAGGATCACCACTTTATTTTAAGAATGTGAAATGTCAGAATAATAGTAGAGAGAATGATTTCTTTCAGTTTTTATTTCTTTCATCACATTCCCAGTGGGTCAGAAGTGTACATACACTCAATTAGTATTTGGTAGCATTGCCTTTAAATTGTTTAACTTGGGTCAAACGTTTTGGGTAGCCTTCCACAAGCTTCCCACAATAAGTTGGGTGAATTTTGGCCCATTCCTCCTGACAGAGCTGGTGTAACTGAGTCAGGTTTGTAGGCCTCCTTGCTCGCACACGCTTTTTCAGTTCTGCCCACACATTTTCTATAGGATTGAGGTCAGGGATTTGTGATGGCCACTCCAATACCTTGACTTTGTTGTCCTTAAGCCATTTTGCCACAACTTTGGAAGTATGCTTGGGGTCATTGTCCATTTGGAAGACCCATTTGCGACCAAGCTTTAACTTCCTGACTGATGTCTTGAGATGTTGCATCTATATATCCACATAATTTTCCTTCCTCATGATGCCATCTATTTTGTGAAGTGCACCAGTCCCTCCTGCAGCAAAGCACCCCCACAGTATGATGCTGCCACCCCCATGCTTCACGGTTGGGATGGTGTTCTTCGACTTGCACGCCACCCCCTTTTCCTCCAAACATAACGATGGTCAATATGGGCAAACAGTTCTATTTTTGTTTCAGCAGACCAGAGGACATTTCTCCAAAAAGTACGATCTTTGTCCCCATGTGCTGTGGTTTTGGAATAGTGTCTACTTCCTTGCTGGCCTTTCAGGTTATGTCTATATAGGACTTGTTTTACTGTGTATACATACACTTTTGTACCTGTTTCCTCCAGCATCTTCACAAGGTCCTTTGCTGTTGTTCTGGGATTGATTTGCACTTTTCGCACCAAAGTACGTTCACCTCTAGGAGACAAAAAGCGTCTCCTTCCTGAGCGGTATGACGGCTGCGTGGTCCCATGGTGTTTATACTTGCGTACTATTGTTTGTACAGATGAACGTGATACCTTCAGGCGTTTGGAAATGAACCAGACTTGTGGAGGTCTACATTTTTTTTTCTGAGGTCTTGGCTGATTTGTTTTGATGTCAAGCAAAGAGGCACTGAGTTTGAAGGTAGACCTTGAAATACATCCACAGGTACACCTCCAATTGACTCAAATGATGTCAATTAGCCTATCAGAAGGTTCTAAAGCCATGACATCATTTTCTGGAATTGTACATGCTGTTTAAAGGCACCATCAACTTAGTGTATGTAAAGTTCTGACCCACTGGAATTGTGATACAGTGAACTATAAGTGAAATAATCTGTCTGTAAACAATTGTTGGAAAAATTACTTGTGTCATGCAGAAAGTAGATGTCCTAGCCGACTTGTCAAAACTATAGTTTGTTAACAAGAATTTGTGGAGTGGTCGAAAAACGAGTTTAAAGACTCCAACCTAAGTGTATGTAAACTTCCGACTTCAACTGTACACATTGTACTCTCCTAAAAACAAAAGATGCCTAACCTTGGCAGCCTGGCGGATAGCCATCCCTGCCCGCAGTCCTCCATGGCATGGAACATGTCCACCTCACTCCACTGCTTCCTCTTGACTTTCTCCATGCTGTGGTGGTAAATACATGTAGCTAAATAACTTGTCATACTATACACATTTTAGAAAGATAACTGAATCTGAATATGTATAAACATTTACATTTCAAAGCAAAGGCATTGAAAGGTGATGAAAGTTTTCAAAATAACTAAAAGTGTACACACGTTTTTTGTTTGATGTTATCTGTAATGAAAATGTGTGTCCCATTTAGTTTAATATTGATGCATACATTGTAACATTTGACTAAATACTGCCTCTATGCAGCTGTTGTGAGATGAAACATAGCCAACAGTGATAGGTGTCAAAAAGTTCATGGTTCAAAGTTCCAAATACATTTTTGCAGATTGTGCAAAACGCCTCCGTCAGAGGACTCCAATTTTAATACGGTAAAGCTTGACAACATTCAGCTGTTTTTGTGATATGTATTATCTAACGCTTACAATTTCTTTCCTTTTTGCTGTCTTAGCAGTTCTATCAACATCTAGCAACATTAGAAAATCCGTTAGCTATATTTCAGAGGTAAAAAGTTGGATATTAAATGATGTGTGGTCTGTCGCGCAGTCGAATTTTACAATATACAGTGTGTCCCACAAAATGTGTACATATATAACTTTTTTGAAAACTCTCAAAACCTAACTTAACTTACATAAATTGCACTGAAAATCGGTGGTCAGCTAGCTAGAAGGATGTGTTTAGTCGCAACACTTACCGTTATTTTCCAGTCCATTTAAATGTTGAGCTCGAGGTGATTTACTCTCCAACTGCTAGAGAGTGTCCGAAGTTAGGGGGTGTCCGATGTTAGGTGAAAATTAGCTACCCTTTTCCAGTACCTTTTGAGGGCGAACATAGGGGCCTGTGGAAAATGAGCAAGGTGGAGTTCTAAACGAACGGGGAGATAATGGCAATACAATGGCACGACAAACGCAATGTCCATTTTCTGCCCACTGTGCACACCTCCAAAATGTCAGACACAGAAAAACTGGACTATGTCACCGGAGAGAGGAAAATGAAGCCAGACTGTTTTCTTGGAGTACAACAAGAAGATGGGAGCAGTTGACAAAGTGGACATGCAGAACAGTTTTGTTGAGTGTGCCAGAAAGTCCCTTAAATGGTACAAGCTATTTTTCCACCTAATAGACAGAGGTCTCCTCAACGGCCACATTGTCCACCGGCAGGTCACAGGACAGGTGATCTCGTACCAGCAGTACGGGATAAACCTGATGCAGCAGCTCCTTGAGGACCACCACACTCCTCATCGTCTGTCGACTGGGGTCCGGCCTGCCTTTGACAATCCTCTGCGCCTCACTGGACACCACTTCCCAAGCGATGTTCCTCAGACCACCCTGCAAGGGAAAAGCACAAGGAGGCATTGCAAGGTCTGTTTAATATCTACCCGATGACAGAAACAAAGGAAGATGACTAAGTACATGTGTGAGCCTTGTAACACAGCCTTGTGTGCAGTTCCTTGCTTTCGCGAGTACCACACCCTCAAGCTGGTTATGCTGTTATTTAAAACAATATAATTGTAAAATGTATTGAAATGTATAACTTGAGGTGTTTGATGGTGGGTGGTGGGGATTGGGGAAAAGTTCCCAAAAAATAGAAAGGTAACATATGTTTGTTTACCTGAAATGAAATACTTTGTTTGACTCCTGCACTCTATTTCTGAAATAAAACAGAACAAGAAAAGTATGTAATCAACAATTGTTGATTTATGCTGATATTTAAAAAAGTTCAATTGTAAAAAGTATTGAAATGTATTACTTGAGGTGTTTGATGCGTAGGTAGGGGGGATTGGAGAAATGTTCTTAAAAAGAAAACGATACAAAAAAAGATAGAAATGTAACATGTTTGTTTACCTGAAATTATATATACTTTGTTTGACTCCTGTAATCAACTTTTGTTATTCCTTGATTTGTAATGCATTCTCGTAATTATGTTTTATCAAAACTTTTCAAAATCATATTTTCCCTAGCCAACAACTTTTAGCCTAAGAGCACAATGAGTTTTCCTAGGAATATACTGTATAGTTAGTAATACTTGAAGTTTATACAAATGTAACCACATTTTGGAAGGAGAGCGATAGCTGGTCCACCCACGTAACATTCAGCCCGTAGATGGCGCCAAAGCCAATTCTGTCTAGCTCCATAGTTTACGATAACCCATTATATGTACAACCTCGCTTCACTTATGCCACGGTCACTGCATAAAATATAGCTGATTCAATATGATCACCCGCACAACCTCACTTTCTTGCTTACATGACATGATCCACCACCCTGTTCTCATTCTCCTCCGCCTCGACCAGGCTAAAACCTATCCAAGCCATAATACTCACTGCATTTGATGATTGCGAAATATCTTCCTCGCTTCGCGATTAGGCAGGCATCTGTAGACTACATGTCCAGTGGTGATAATTAGTTGACATTATGATTAAATGTAGCCACAGCTGTAGTCTAGTTTTTCCAGGGGAAAATAAATTTAATTTAATTTAAAAAATGAACAAAAAGTATTTAGGATGCCAGCATTTCCCGGCCTTAGCCATGGTCGGCATATGCAATAGGCATCTATTTGCTCATACCCTGCTCTCACTTTGTTTGTTCGCCACTATTGTATCAAATGCACCGCACCTCAGGTTTCCCGCCCTATATTAACATGCAGCCCCTCAGACAGGTTAATACCAAAGCCTCTTTCAGATAATAATAAATATAATATAGATGATAATAATAAGTATACAATTATCAATAATACTATAGATACTCGCTGCTACTACTATAGGAAGAAAGGATATGTTTTATAAAACCTCATATGAAGCAGACATTGCGGTCTTGATGCAATGAGGGGTGCAGAGAATAGCAGCAAAATGCAACAATCAAATTCTAGAATAGCAGCATAGAATTATGGTACAACATGCAAAAAGAACTCACGCTGTAAGGGCCGTTATTAATATTTAGCACTTACGCGTCAAAAGGTTAAGGTTAGGTTTTGGGGATAGGGTTAAGGTTAGGGTAAGGATTAGAGTTAGGGTTAGGTTTTGGGTTAGGAGTTAGGGAAAATATGATTTTGAATGGGACTGAATTGTGTGTCCCCACAAGGTTAGTTATACAAGACTGTGTGTGTGTGTGTGTGTGTTTGTGTGTGTCTGTGTGTGTGTGTTTGTGTTCTTGCGTGCGTGTGCGAGTGCATGCACATGCGTTTGGTCAGAAAGTATTCACACCCCTTTACTTTTTCCACATTTTGTTGTGTTACAAAGTAGGATTAATATGGATTTAATTGTCATCTTTTGTCAACAATCTACACAAAATACTCTGTAATGTCAAAGTGGAAGAAAAATTCTAACATTTGTAAAACATTTATGAACAATTGAAGACTAATATATCTTGATTAGATAAATATTCAACCCCCTGAGTCAATACATGTTAGAATAATCTTTGGCAGAAATTACAGCTTTGAGTCTTTCTCGGTTAGTCTCTAAGAGCTTTCCACACCTGGATTGTGAAACATTATTGATATGCCATCCAAAGTGTAATAATAACACCATGCTCAAAGGGATATTCAATGTCTGCTTTTTTTATTTTTACCCATCTACCCTTCTTTGGAAGGCATTGGAAAACCTCCCTGGTCTTTGTGGTTGAATCTATGTTTGAAATTCACTGCTCGACTGAAGGACCTTACAGATAATTGCATGTATGGGGTACAGAGATGTGGTATTAATTCACATATCATGTTAAACAATATTATTGCACACAGAGTGAGTCCATGCAACTTATTATGTGACTTGTTAAGCACATTTTTACTCCTGAATTGATTTAGGCTTGCCATAACAAAGGGGTGAATACTTATTGACTCAAGACATTTTAGCGTTTCATTTTTTATTAATTTGTAAAAAAGCAGATTCTCCTTTTTCTTCTCCTTTGTGTGGCGGAGAGTGAATTTAAACACAGATTTGCAAACGCCTTTTTTCGACGCTCCCCTCTCGTTGGAAGCCAATAGCTCTTCCACCGAACTTCAGAAAAAGAGAGAGAGAGGGTCTTCCCATGCTCTGTGAATGATATAAAGCTAAAAAGATCCAAGGCTTCACTTTAAGACTCGTCCTCTAGGACATTTCTTGCCAAGATGGCCGCGAGATGTGTCAGAATCCCAGCTGCTAGGAGTGTTAGAGAGGTTTTGGCATCCTTGGACAACCTTAAGGTTATGACAGTGTGGATTTGGAAGTGGTCACTAGGGCGTGTATCCTCATTCATTATTTGAGAGTCAGTCTAGCCCAGTGATTCCCAACCTTTTTTGCTTACTGTACCCCAAATCATATTTTGCTCTGTTCTGAGAACCCACAAAGTACCCTCTCAGTTTTACCAGTAGGCCTATGGGCTTCCCAAGTACCCCCTGTGTATATCCCAAGTACACTTACCCCAGGTCGGGAACCACTGAGACTATAGCAGGTGTCGGATTGGACAGCCAACAGACACTCCCTGAGTGACATACTGTAAACGTTGAATTATGGAATATGGAGAATACAGAACGAGGTCTGGATGCAGCGCCCACATATTTTAACATCATTATAATCCAAATGCTCTAATTCTCAAGGGGCAAAATTGCCTTGTTTTTTATTCTCACTAGCAAATGTGTATGTCTGTCTGTCTAAGCAGGACTGTCCAGGGAGTCCTGGAATCCAGAATAACAAAAAAAATTAACAATTTAATGAAGTTAGTTACCGCTATTGATTGACAATTGAGTCCACTCACTTTGGAAACCCCTGGTAGATGTCCTAAATAAAGCAATCTCTATATTTTCTCATCCTTATTTCATCTTGTCTTTCTGGATGTGAACAAGTTGCATGTGGTGTGACACAAAGAAGTACTACCTCCCCCTCATCCAAGTCATGCAGTACCATTTTGCAGAGGTGCCAAAACAACTTTTCAAGCTTTGTTTCGTTTATGACAACGTTTCTCTCTCCTCTCCTCCCTGGCCTTGCTGATGTTTCCCATGCTTTGTGTTTACTCTCTCTGTCCTTGGTGTGGCTGGGAGAGGGCTGGGGAGAGGGGGATGAGGGAGAAAAAGGATGGAAGGAAGAAGAGATGTGGTGGACAAGTAAAGGCGGAGAGAGACAGAGATGGAGACAGGGAAAGAGGGAGGGATAGAATGAGGAAGGGAAGAGAGAGCTCCACTGTACACATGTTTGACAGAACTAATGGGAGAAAGCCGTCAGTGTGAGCCTGTTTGTGCATCCATAACGCCGCTCAAGTAAACATCCTCTTAATGCAGCCTGTCAGGACAGGCCGGCGTGAGAGAACACAGAGCAGACAGGCATCTTGTGATTGTTTTCTTCTAGCTCCTGTCTTGTGCACGTTACTGTATTGACTAACTCACGCCTCTCGTTTACTGCTCTACTTTTATGTCTGCCCAGGGCGGTGTGTGTGTGTTTTTGTTTGCGTGTACATTATGTTTGTGTGTGTGCGTTTGTGTGTGTGTTTGTTTGCGTGTACAGTATGTGTGCGTGTGTGTGTGTGCATGTGTGTTAGTGTATTTTATTTTATGCCTGGCTCCTCCGCACACTCCACTGGCTTTCAGTCGAAGCTCGCATCATCTTCAAGACCCTGGTGCTTGCTTACGGAGCAGCAAGGGGAACTGCCCCTCCCTACCTTCAGGCTATGCTCAAACCCTAAACCCCAACCCGAGCACTCCATTCTGCAACCTCTGGTCTCTTGGCCCTCCCACCCATATGGGAGGGCAGCTCTCGCTCAGCTCAGCCCAGTCAAAGCTCCTCTTTGTCCTGGCACCCTAATGGTGGAACAAGCTTCCCTCTAAAGTCAGGACAGCGGAGTCCCTGCCCATCTTCCGAAAACGTCTGAAACCCTACCTACCTCTTTGAAGAGTATCTTAAATAAATCCTATGAAAACAAATATGCACTTGTCTTTTACTACTAGCACTGACTTTGCTAATAACAAACTACTTTGTTGAGGTAAAATGTACTTGCTAAGTTGTGATATGTTATTGTTGGCCCCGTGTAGCTCAGTTGGTAGAGCATGGCGCTTGCAATGCCATGGTTGTGGGTTCGATTCCCACGGGGGGCCAGTATGAAAATGTATGCACTAACTGTAAGTCGCTCTGGATAAGAGCATCTGCTAAATGACTAAAATGTCTCACCTAGCTATCTTAAGATGAATGCTCTAATGTAAGTTGCTCTGGATAAGAGTGTCCACTAAAATGAAAATATGGATGTGGCTCTGTGGAACTCTACCAATGTTTTCCCAATTAAATTGAATAGATGATTAGAGTCTAGTTGATTACCACACCATGATAAACCAGCAACTTAAGTGGGGAGAGACAGGGGAATGTGATAATTATAGACTGTGTTAATTTGTAGAGTGGGATGTAGAGTGTGTTAATTTGTGTAGCTATACATATAATTCTGCATTGGTTTACACAATTGCTTTTATATTGTACTGTAAAATGGAGCCAGCAGAAGAAGATACACCTCATCCATGCTTATAGCTCTCTCTCATGTGAAGTGTCACGATCGTCATGAAAAGTGGACCAAGGCGCAGCGTGATATGCGTACATCTTTTTAATAGTGTACTGGCAACACGATACAAAAAACAAAACAACCAAACGAAACGTGAAGTCCTCGGTTAACAACACAAACCAACACGGAACAAGATCCCACAAAACATAAGTGCACAACAGGCTGCCTAAGTATGGTTCCCAATCAGAGACAACAAGCAACAGCTGATTCTCGTTGCCTCTGATTGAGAACCACCCCGGCCAACATAGAAACACACAACCTAGAACAGAACATATCAAACGAAACATAGACACTACACAAAGAAACTAACACCCTGGCTCAACATACAAGAGTCCCCAGAGCCAGGGCGTGACATGAAGCCATTGCCACCGTTTGACAAACCATAAAATCACTCAGCCCCTGCTGCATCATCTGTTACTGTATGTATTGTCTATACAGCGCCGGTCAAGCTCCTAGCTGAACTTGTCATTGTATCTTTGCCTCTCTGATTAATATTCCTAGAAAAATTAGCTGGTGAGATAGCAACTCGTATTTTACAGGAGCTTACGGCTATAATGTACCATGCTCATCACGCCCCTGCAACTGTACTTTTGTATGATAAGCCCTGAAAATGTGTGGCACACCTTCCCCGTTCCCTGTGTACTGTTGGGGAATGCCTCCGCATCCCACGGATTCTACAGCGCATTATTCCTGCGTGTATTATGAATATTCTGGGATTTCCCATGGCTTCTAATTACAGGTTTGAGTTCCTTCCACTCAGGAAGAGACAAAGATCCACAGCTGGGGTGCTAAGGGTTGGCACAGTCCGGGGTGGAGAGAATGATAACAACGTTGTTGACGAGGAAGATGTAATCCTCGAATGCATGGTGTAAACGAGGAGGGAGGGAGTCGATCTGGGTTCATATATTGTGTTTTCTTTCAAGTACTGTGAGTTTTTTTAATTGAGTGCCAAATGGGTGAGCTTTGAACTTCTGGTGAACATATTTGAAAGAAAACCATCACCATATGAACCAAAGTCTGGTGTGTATTAGAAATAATGAGGGTAGGGAGTGAGGGAGAAATTGTTATAGACTATGTGTATTTTATTTGTGTCACTTAATGCCATATAGACTTCTGCTCAATTTAAAATGTTGGCAACATACAGTTGCATTGCCATGGACATTTTTTAAGTTGAGTTCACCTGAATTGACAGAGCAAGAGTATACACAGTAATGGATACAGTGAGAAAAACACGGTAGCCTAAAGTGAGAGAGTACAGTACTCAACAAATCATCCTATAGCACTCATACAGCCCTCTCTCCTTGCTCAGGTATCCACCAACCATACATGTTTTATTGAAGCCAGAGCAGAGCTCCTTTGTGTGGTCAGTCACAGGTGCAGGGGAAATGGCTTCCTCTCACTGGGCCGTAACAAGTGTCAGGAGAAATGAAGGGGATGGTGGAGACTGGCAACCTGAGCTGTCGAGTCGGCCAGGAAAAGTAACTTTTCTCCCCTGCTTTCAGATGAAGGACGGACAGCAGAGAGAAAGAGAGAGAGAGAGAGAGAGAGAGAGAGAGAGAGAGAAAGAGAGGCGGCCCATGTCTTAAGCAGGTCACAGTTGGCAGGCCTTGCCTCTCTCACCCAATACCTCACACTCCCAGAGGAGGAGGATGACAGGTCCCTTTGTGCACACAACTCTGTGTGCACGTTTTTTTATGTCCCCCAGGAAACTTTGGTCAATGTTTTTTTTGTGGTTTCTCTTTGGAAGAAAAGTGTTTTGAAGCAAGGGGTTGTGGAGTAGAGTATTGGTGGTGTGTGTGAAATTGTTGCTGATATTGGATATTACTACATTCCCCACAACGCTGTGCCAGGATCCTTATGATGCGTCGGAACCAATGAGTTGTCAGATGATAACTCGACAGAAGTTGACACCGGATGTATGCGAGACAGTGAAAGCTTTCATATAGAGTTTGACTGGTCTGTATACTCATGGGCCTTCATACTGTACACAATAGTGTTTGTGAAAGTTCAATCTTCATTATATGTCAAATACATTCCATAGGGAGAGAAAACAATGTAATACAGTATTTCCCTAACACGTGTCTATCCCTTCTTCACATGGAAGTGGACTAAACTGCTTGTTATCATTCCTGCATATAAATAAATATGTGTGTCCTGGCTAACTGATCTATGTCCAACAAAGACTATGCAGCCGTAAAAATGATGAAAAGACCAGTGGGTTCCCCACATGTTTGTCCCCCCATCTGAAAGCCTTTTGTGTCTCCGATAACCCCTAAAACCCTTTATGGATTTGGACTGAATAAGTGCAAGTGCCGTATGAAGTCTAAACTCCTCTGTAGCATGTCTGGATTGGATTTCAACTGATGATGCATGCAGACCAGCTGGGATGGCAGTGCCTGCATTCTTTTTGGATTAATAATCACCAAAAGTCCATACACGCTCAGCATAGCAGAGCTCAGCATATCAATTTGATTAATTTGTTTTTGTTTATTGATCTACATGAATGAAAAAAAGCCAAACACAAGGTTAAGTACATAGAAATTGGCTTTCATACAAAATCCAACTCTTAATGATGAGGATAGCTACTTTAAATACACCCATTGATACCTAGCAAACATAAATAATTGTCACGCCCTGGCTCTGGGGACTCTTTAATGTTGAGCCAGGGTGTTAGTTTCTATGTTTAGTTTTCTAGGTTTCTGTTCTAGATCGTTGTTTTCTATGTTGGCCAGGGTGGTTCCCAATCAGAGGCAGCTGATTCTCGTTGTCTCTGATTGGGAACCATACTTAGGCAGCCTGTTGGCACTTTTGTTTTGTGGGATCTTGTTCCGGAGAGGTTTGTGTTTGTTAACCTTAGGACTTCACGTATCGTTTTGTTGTTCGTGTTTAAAGTACTCATTAAAAGATGTACGCATATCATGCTGCGCCTTGGTCTGCTTCTTACGACGATCGTGACAATAATGCAATGCTCACACTTGACTTCATATTATATTTAATGTATTTGGGTCATTCTACAGAAGTGGTGCAAATTGGGGGTTGGAAAAAAATGCTAATTTGTATCCTATTTTTCCCAAGCTTTCAGCATGCATCTCTTCCAACATACTGTATGTCAGGAAGACATATATACTACTCACACACTTTGTTTGTATTGCATGTTTGACATTTACCTGAATTCCTTACCACCCCACCAAAAAAGTTGCAGTAGCAATAAAGGGAGAACCACTGTGTAGTGATCATTTTGATTAACCTTCTATTACAGATTAATTTTAGAAATTGTACCCTGTAGTTTTCAAATCCATTAAATTGAATTTAGAGAAATACAATCTCTATTGTTCTCTTAAAAATTTTTAATGTTGATTATATGAATCTGAAACTTGTTGATTGATTGAATTACTTACGAATCAAATTAATTAAATTGTTAGATGTTTAAATTATCTATTTATCTACCTTTATTTTGCAAAATAACAGATGTTTTGATGTCAAGTGTCAATCATAGAGATAAATGTAGGATTCTAGATGGATATAACTCGTTTTAGTACAGACATTGCCATTGGGGGCTTCCACCATTTAAAGGTAGTCAACTGGGTGGGGATAACTATGGGTCAGGGTTTGGGACAGCCACCACTCAATAGAAATAGGTGTATAAACAATGACTTTGTACTATATTAATTTAGCAATATGTTTGTTATTGCCATGGATTGAATTTGAACATATCATGATGTAAATAAATGTCCTAAGTTTGGTGACCTAACTGTTTTTGAAAATATTTATTTTGGGGGTGGGACTGCAATTTGCACCACTTCTGTAGAATCATCAATTTACATGATTTCTTGGTTGAATTGCTTGTCACTAATTTCAAACAGATTTAAATTAAATTATGCCATGCAGTTTGCTTTTATGACAATATACAGCTCAGTAATTACACGTTGGCTGCCAAAGTAGTTATAGGTTTACTACTGTATGTGGCATAAGGGCAAGTTAATGTTAAGTGCCGCTCAATAATATTTTACATGCATACACGGTGGGAAG
This sequence comes from Coregonus lavaretus, assembly GCF_964263955.1. Classification (NCBI taxonomy): domain Eukaryota; kingdom Metazoa; phylum Chordata; class Actinopteri; order Salmoniformes; family Salmonidae; genus Coregonus; species Coregonus lavaretus. The sequence continues at coordinate 19,401,609 of NC_139993.1, forward strand.
GGAATTGTGAAAATCTAGCAGTGCTTTGAAGGAAGTCCCATACAGCAGCATGTGTTGAGGAACATTATGGGTAGGTGCCTCCATTGCAGAAGGGTGTTTGTATTGCTTTGTGTGTGCGTGCGTGCGCGTGTGTGTGTGGTGGCTGTGGGCCACACACGCTGCTGAACTTGTAAATGCCTGCACTACTATCAAAAGCCTGGCCTTTCACAGGCCTACTTGATAAGTAAAGGGCAGCAGTCTGTGGCAGCCAGACAGACATAAGGCTAGAAAGACATATGGACGGTTCTCTGTCACTCTTTTGAACATAATTTCCATATTTTTAAAAGTTGTAAAAATCTGTCAGTTTAAGCTAGAGAGCTATATTTTTTTTGTATTGGATGTGCCTCAATATACTGCATCCGCCTATGTAACACATCCGCATCTACAGTGAAAGGTTACAGAGCTAGAGTGTTTCTTGTCAGACCATGAGACATCCCGAAAATGGGTCTTCTCACCAAATCCTCTGTAGCATCTGAACGGTTTGACCGACAAAGTATTATGACCCCCCTATGAAAAGATGAGACTTTCTCGAACACGATGGTGTTCTCCGTTTTGCTCTATGACTACGACGTCTTGGGACTTGTCTGAAGTCGATTCAGCCAATCTGCCAACTTCTGTCTATCACATCCGAACAGTTAGGGCTACACACTAATATGACCTCTCTGTGTAAAGGTGAGGCTCTCACGAACACATACAGTCGGAAGTTTACATACACCTTAGCCAAATACATTTAAACTCTGTTTTTCACAATTCCTGACATTTAATCCTAGTAAAAATTCCCTGTCTTAGGTCAGTTAGGATCACCACTTTATTTTAAGAATGTGAAATGTCAGAATAATAGTAGAGAGAATGATTGATTTCAGCTTTTATTTCTTCATCACATTCCCAGTGGGTCAGAAGTTTACAAACACTCAATTAGTATTTGGTAGCATTGCCTTTAAATTGTTTAACTTGGGTCAAACGTTTTGGGTAGCCTTCCACAAGCTTCCCACAATAAGTTGGGTGAATTTTGGCCCATTCCTCCTGACAGAGCTGGTGTAACTGAGTCAGGTTTGTAGGCTTCCTTGCTCGCACACTCTTTTTCATATCTACCCACACATTTTCTATAGGATTGAGGTCAGGGCTTTGTGATGGCCACTCCAATACCTTGACTTTGTTGTCCTTAAGCCATTTTGCCACAACTTATGCTTGGGGTCATTGTCCATTTGGAAGACCCATTTACGACCAAGCCTTAACTTCCTGACTGATGTCTTGAGGTGTTGCTTCAATATATCCACATCATTTTCCTTCCTCATGATGCCATCTATTTTGTGAAGTGCACCAGTCCCTCCTGCAGCAAAGCACCCCCACAGGATGATGCTGCCACCCCCGTGCTTCACGGTTGGGATGGTGTTCTTCGGCTTGTAAGCGGCCCCCTTTTTCCTCCAAACATAACGATGGTCATTATGGCCAAACAGTTCTATTTTTGTTTCATCAGACCAGAGGACATTTCTCCAAAAAGTACGATCTTTGTCCCCATGTGCAGTTGCAAACCGCAGTCTGGCTTTTTATGGCGGTTTTGGTGCAGTGGCTTCTTCCTTGCTGAGCAGCCTTTCAGGTTATGTCGATATAGGACTCGTTTTCCTGTGGATATAGATACTTTTGTTCCTGTTTCCTCCAGCATCTTCACAAGGTCCTTTGATGTTGTTCTGGGATTGATTTGCATTTTTTTGCACCAAAGTACGTTCATGTCTAGGAGACAGAACGCGTCTCTTTCATGAGCGGTGTGACGGCTGCGTGGTCCCATGGTGTTTATACTTGCGTACTATTGTTTGCACAGATGAACGTGGTACCTTCAGGTGTTTGGAAATTGCTCCCAAGGATGAACCAGACTTGTGGAGGTCTACCTTCTTTTTCTGAGGTCTTGGCTGATTTATTTTCATTTTCCCATGATGTCAAGCAAAGAGGCACTGAGTTTGAAGGTAGGTCTTGAAATACATCCACAGGTACATCTCCAATTGACTCAAATGATGTCAATTAGCCTATCAGAAGCTTCTAAAGTCATGACATTATTTTCTGGAATTTTCCAAGCTGTTTAAAGGCACAGTCAACTTAGTGTATGTAAACTTCTGGCCCACTGGAATTGTGATACAGTGAATTATAAGTGAAATAATCTGTCTGAAAAATTACTTGTGTCATGCACAAAGTAGATGTCCTAACCGACTTGCCAAAACTATAGTTTGTTAACAAGACATTTGTGGAGTGGTTGAAAAACATTTTAATGACTCTAACCTAAGTGTATGTAAACATCCTACTTAACTGTACATGTTTTGCTCTAGGATGCCCACAGGCCTCACAAGACTCGCCTGAAGGTTCCTCGATACCAGTTGAACAAATTTGTGGAAGTATATATGGGGTTAAATGCATGTTTCCTAATTCTTTCTTATATCGCTCAGATTTAGGATAGACACTTCAGAACAAACTTATAGCTTCAAGTGTTGTGTCCAAATACTGGTGGAGTCAACTAATGAAAGAATGGACGACTTGACCAGAGAGGTCCAGGACCTGAAGAACAGTTTGCAGTTCTTCCAGGGTCAGCTCGATAAATTTAAACAGGAGAATGGCTAGATTATTATTTTAAAAAATGTCATTTAGAAGACACTCTTATCCAGAGCAACTTACAGTTAGTGAATGCATACATTTTTCATACTGGCCCCCCGTGGGAATCGAACCCACAACCCTGGCGTTGCAAGCACCATGCTCTACCAACTGAGCTACAGGAGGCCCTAGATGACAGCAATCTGTAAGTCATTGAGAAAGGACATCAGTTCTGTATGTGAATCCATGATAACAATGACAGAGAAATCCAATTATCTCGAGGGAAAATCAAGGCGGAACAACATTGTTGTGGACGGAATTGCAGAATCTCCACATGAGATATGGATGGAGTCTGAGCACAAAGTAAGGGAAATGATCTTGGAGAAACTGAAGATGGGCCACAGGAAGATTGAGGTGGAGCACGCCCACAGGACTGGAAAACCCATCACCGGCCCAGGTGACAGGCCCGATAGTGGTCAAGTTCCTGAGGTTCAAGGATAAGTTCCTGAGGTTCAAGAGCCAAGAACTTGAGAGGAATGTACATCTTCCTCAACGAGGACTATCCTGAAGCTCTGCGCCAGAAGAGGAAATAACTTATCTCAGCTATGAAAGCTGCCAGAGGGCATGGGGACATTGCTTATATCCGCTATGATAGGCTCATTGTCCACCCTCCCTCCCAAAAGCCTGGAAGGGATGAGAGAATCAAGCCTATAGGTTCGTAGCTTCAACCCTGCAGCACACACACACTTCAACTGATTAATGGACTGCTGAATGTATATTTTTTATCTTGTTTTGTTAGCGCTTTTGCATATTATGTCTATCTCTGATAAGCTACCCAGGAAAGGGCTGAAAATAGCCCATACTAATATATGAAGCCTTAGAAATAAGGTTATTTAAAACAATGTTTTTGTTTACCTTTATTTAACTAGGCAAGTCAGTTAAGAACAAATTCTTATTTACAATGACGGCCTACACCGGCCAAATCTGGACGACACTGGGCCAATTGTGTGCCGCCCTATGGGACTCCCAATCAAGGCCGGTTGTGATACAGCCTGGAATCGAACCAGGGAGTCTGTAGTGACGCCTCAAGCACTGAGATGCAGTGCCTTAGACCGCTGCGCCACTCGGGAGATCATGAAATCAATAACTTGCTAAAATCAGATAACATTCATATATTAGCCCTTTCTGAGACTCAATTAGATAATTAATTTAATGATTCAGCAGTAGCAATACAGATATAACATCTATAGAAGAGACAGGAATGCTTATGGGGAGGTGTTGCTGTTTATATTCAGAGCCATATCCCTGTAATGCTTAGAGAAGATCTTATGTCAAGTGTTATTGAAGTGTTGTGGTTGCAGGTTCACCTGGCACATCTAAAGCCTTTTCTTTTGGGGTGTAGCTATAGGCCACCAATTGCTAACAGTCAGTATCTAAATATTATGTGTGAAATGCTTAATATTGTATGTGATGTAAACAGAGCGGTCTACTTTCTTGGTGATCTGAATATTGACTGGTTTTCATCAAACTGTCTGCTCAAGAGGAAGCTTCTCACTGTAACCAGTGCCTTTAATCTGGTTCAGGTTATTAATCAACCTACGAGGGCGTTTACAAATACTACAAGAACAAGATTATCCACATATATCGATCACATTTTTACTAATACTGTAGAACTTTGTTCTAAAGCTGTATCCATACCCAAAGGATGCAGTGATCACAATATAGTGGCTATATCCAGGAAAGCCACATTTCCAAAAACTGGGCCTAAAATAGTGTATAAGAGATCATGCAAAATATTTTGCTGTGACTCTTATGTGGATGATGTTAAAAATATTTGTTAGTCTGATTTGTTTAATAAGGAGCATCCAGACGCTGCACTTGATGATTTTATGAAATTACTTCTTCCAATTATTGATAAACATGCACCTGTTAAGGCTCCATGGATTGATGAGGAATTGAAATACTGTATGGTTGAAAGAAATGGGGCAAAAGGAGTGGCTAATAAGTCTGGCTGCATATCTGACTGGCTGATTTATGGCAAATTAATACATTATGTGACTAAACTCAACAACAAAAAGAAGAAACTCTATTATGAAGCCAAGATCAATGATAAAGTGGGGGGGGAAAATTAATTAAATTATGGTCAGAAAGACTAATTCAACTCCATCTTTCATCAAATCAGATGGTTTATTCATCACAAAACCATTTGATGTTGCCAATTTTTTGAATGATTATATAATTGGCAAAGTGGGGCAAACTTTGGCAGGAAATGCCAACAACGAACAGTGAGCCATCGTATTCATGCATAAAAAATAAAATAAAAAAAACCCAGTGTCAATTAGATTTTTGTGAAGTTATTGTGGGATAGGTGGAATAATTATTGTTATCGATCAATAATGACAAACCTCCTGGCATTGACAACTTAGATAGAATGCTACGGAGTATGGTAGCTGACTATATCCACTTCTATCTGTCATATCTTGAATCTGAGCCTAGAAGAAAGTCTTTGTCCTCGGGCCTGGAGGGAAGCCAAAGTCATTCTGCTACCCATGAGTGGTAAAGCGGCCTTTACTGGTTCTAACAACAGACCTTTCAGCTTGCTGCCAGCTCTTAGCAAACTTTTGGAGAAATTGTTTGACCAAATATAATGCTTTTTTTTTGTAAACAAATTAACAACAGCCTTTCAGCATTCTTATAGAGAAGGGCACTTAACATGTACTGCACTGACACAAATTATTCATTATTGGTTGAAAAAATAGTGGGAGCTGTACTGTTAGATTTCAGTGCTGCCTTTTATATTATTGACTATAACCTGTTGTTGAGAAAACGTATGTGTTATGGCTTTTCAAACTATGTATATATATAAATATCGTGGATTCAGAGCCGTCTATCTAATACAACTCAGAGCATTTTCTTTAATGCTTCTTTAATGCTTCTCTAATGTCAAACATGTAAAGAGTGGTGTTTCGCAGGGCAGCTCTCTAGGCCCTCTACTCTTTTCTATTTTTACCAATGACCTGCCACTGGCATTAAACAAAGCATGTGTGTTCATGTATGCTGATGATTCAACCATATACTCATCAGCAACCACAGCTAATGAAGTCACTGAAACCCTTAACAAAGAGTAGCAGAGAGTTTTGGAATGGGTGGCCAATAATAAATTGGTCCTGAACATCTCTAAAACTAAGAGCATTGTATTTGGTACAAATTATTCCGTAAGTTCTAGACCTCAGCTGAATCTGGTAATGAATGGTGGCTGTTGAACAAGTTGAGGAGACTAAATTAATTGGTGTTACCTTAGATTGTAAACTGTAATGAAAAAAACATATAGATTCAATGGTTGTAAAGATGGGGAGAAGTCTGTCCGTAATAAAGAGATGCTCTGCTTTTTTGACGCCGCACTCCACAAAGCAAGTCCTGCAGGCTCTAGTTTTATCTTATCTTGATTACTGTCCAGTCATATGGTCAAGTGCTGCAAAGAAATACCTGGTTAAGCTGCAGCTGGCCCAGAACAGAGCAACACGTCTTGCTCTTCATTGTAGTCAGAGTGCCAATATTAATACTATGCATGACATTCTCTCTTGGCTAAGAGTTGAGGAAAGATTGACTGCTTCACTTCTTAATTGTTTGCATAGTCAACTTACACACAGCACTGACACACACACACTTACCCCAACAGACATGGAACCAGGTTTTTTTTCACAGTCCCCAGGTCCAGAACAAATTCAACGAAACTTATATTATACAGAGCCATGAGTGCAAGGAACTCCCTTCCATCTTATATAGTGCAAGTGAACAACAAACCAGGTTTCAAAAAACAAATAAAGCAACACCTCACGACATACGCCTCTCCCCCATGTGACCTACTTGTTGTGTGTATGTACTGACATGTACAGTTGAAGTCAGAAGTTTACATACACCTTAGTCAAATACATTTAAACTCTGTTTTTCACAATTCCTGACATTTAATCCTAGTAAAAATTCCCTGTCTTAGGTCAGTTAGGATCACCACTTTATTTTAAGAATGTGAAAGGTCAGAGTAATAGTAGAGAGAATGATTTATTTCAGCTTTTATTTCTTTCATCACATTCCCAGTGGGTTAAAAGTGTACATACACTCAATTAGTATTTGGTAGCATTGCCTTTAAATTGTTTAACTTGGGTCAAACATTTTGGGTAGCCTTCCACAAGCTTCCCACAATAAGTTGGGTGAATTTTGGCCCATTCCTCATGACAGAGCTGGTGTAACTGAGTCAGGTTTGTAGGCCTCCTTGCTCGCACACGCTTTTTCAGTTCTGCCCACAAATGTTATAGGAATAGGAATGAGGTCAGGGCTTTGTGATGGCCACTCCAATATCTTGACTTTGTTGTCCTTAAGCCATTTTGCCACAACTTTGGAAGTATGCTTGGGGTCATTGTCCATTTGGAAGACCCATTTGCGACCAAGCTTTAACTTCCTGACTGATGTCTTGAGATGTTGCTTCAATATATCCACATAATTTTCCTTCCTCATGATGCCATCTATTTTGTGAAGTGCACCAGTCCCTCCTGAGGCAAAGCACCCCCACAGCATGATGCTGCCACCCCCGTGCTTCATGGTTCGGATGGTGTTCTTTGGCTTGCAAGCGGCCCCCTTTTTCCTCCAAACATAACGATGGTCATCATGGCCAAACAGTTCCATTTTTGTTTCATCAGATCAGAGGACATTTCTCCAAAAAGTACAATCTTTGTCCCAATGTGCAGTTGCAAACCGTAGTCTGGCTTTTTTATGGCGGTTTTGGAGCAGTGGCTTCTTCCTTGCTGAGCGGCCTTTCAGGTTATGTCGATATAGGACTTGTTTTCCTGTGGATATGGATACTTTTGTACCCGTTTCCTCCAGCATCTTCACAACGTCCTTTGTTGTTGTTCTGGGATTGATTTGCACTTTTCGCACCAAAGTAAGTTCATCTCTAGGAGATGTTGGCACTTTTTGGATAAGGTTGTGTGTGTGTGTGTGTGTGTGTGTGTGTGTGTGTGTTTGTGTGTGTGTGCCTGCATGCATGTATGCACGTGTGTGTCCATGCTTGTGCCTGTGTGTTTGTGGGAGAGCGAGAGAGAGGAAGAGGGGTGGTTTTCTGGAGGAAGTTGCAGTGGTCAAAATCTGGAAAGCATCACTCTTCACCAGCACCATTGACGATGTGTCTGCAAACTTCCAGCTCTGCCCTACTGAAAATTAATGGGGACAGAATAGTAGAAGTCTAATGAGCTTAAAGGAAAGAAAAATGATATTATGTCATACTAACTGTGTGTGTCTTGGTTATTTTTCCCTCACCATTCTATAATATGAATAGCTTTACATTACACAAAAACAACAGTGGTTAGAATGTTGTTTTTTCTAACCTACAGTATAATGACTAGTTGTCTCAATTTTGATGGGAAATGCTGTCAACTTCTCCCCATTTTAGACTTCATTATGGCATACTTCCCCATACCACTTCAAATTAACACATTTCAATGTCCTCCAAACATGGGAAGATGTGTGCATGTGTGTGCTAGCGTGCATGCATGCATGTGTGCATGCCTATGTGTATGCCTGTGTGTGCGTGCCTATATGCATGTGTGTTCATGTGTATGTGTTCACGTGAAATAAGAGAACAAAGCTTCCTTCCACTTCTACATTCACATGCACTTAATGAGTGTGAACACATTAACATAATTTACACAATACAGTGGGCCAAGGACCAGAGACCAGCGCCTAACTCCATGAACACTCTCTGAATGCTTTTTGAACGTGCAAATCAGACCTTGGAACATTCTTACGGTTATGATACGTGTTCAGATAACCGTACAATGTATAACCCACTAAGACCCAGGCACACACAAGTACATGCACCTATGCCAGTGCACACATACAGTACATACTGTATGTACACACATAAACACACACACACACACACACACACATATATATCCATTATACGTCCTAGGCTTTCACCAAAAGTCTCCCAAAACAATTTCAGACCTATTTGGTTCAGACATAAACACGCAGTTATCATATTCATATGCGGTTTGGGGAGTTAAATTATGCAAAAGCTTTACTTAAGCTGCAATTGAAAATGAGACGGGTGGTTTAGCCGGTGGGACGACAGAGGAAATAGTTTAAATGCTTTTAAAATATGGTTTAAGAACACAGAGTACATCAGCAGACATCTGTTTAAGTCTAATTGTTGTCCATAATCCATAAGAATTAGGTAAACGCAACATAATTATTTCAACATCACACTACCATGAAATGTCTTATCTTGATTAAGCAATATTTTTCATCTCATTTGCATAATGGAATAATTTTAAAGTGGCTTACATGCGGGGAACATCTGTTATATATTGAAAAGAAATACTGACTATAACTTGAGTTTATTTTGTGTTGTAGATATAATCTTTGACCTTTAAAAAAAGTTGACATGTCTTTGAATTGCTGATGAGAAGTTTAATTTGTAAAGAAAAGCAGATGAAGTCTGGAGTGGATAAAGAATGTATTGTCTACCATATGATCCCTGTGCCATCTCGAATGTTGAAACCGTGCTTGAAACACACAGAAGCTCAGGGAGGGGGCTCTATGGGGGACTTTGATGCTCTGGTGTCTCTTTCTAACGCATGTCCCCTCTTTCCTCGGCCTTGAAATAATACTGTGCAGCGGTGTTGACTGAAGCCCACACTTTAGCAACGCAAACTTTATAATTCACGTCAGCGGCTCGATGATTAAAATATGTAAACAGTTTGGAGATACAGTGGGGAAAAAAAGTATTTAGTCAGCCACCAATTGTGCAAGTTCTCCCACTTAAAAAGATGAGAGAGGCCTGTAATTTTCATCATAGGTACACGTCAACTATGACAGACAAAATGAGATTTTTTTTTCCAGAGAATCACATTGTAGGATTTTTAATGAATTTATTTGCAAATTATGGTGGAAAATAAGTATTTGGTCAATAACAAAAGTTTCTCAATACTTTGTTATATACCCTTTGTTGGCAATGACACAGGTCAAACGTTTTCTGTAAGTCTTCACAAGGTTTTCACACACTGTTGCTGGTATTTTGGCCCATTCCTCCATGCAGATCTCCTCTAGAGCAGTGATGTTTTGGGGCTGTCGCTGGGCAACACGGACTTTCAACTCCCTCCAAAGATTTTCTATGGGGTTGAGATCTGGAGACTGGCTAGGCCACTCCAGGACCTTGAAATGCTTCTTACGAAGCCACTCCTTCGTTGCCCGGGCGGTGTGTTTGGGATCATTGTCATGCTGAAAGACCCAGCCACGTTTCATCTTCAATGCCCTTGCTGATGGAAGGAGGTTTTCACTCAAAATCTCACGATACATGGCCCCATTCATTCTTTCCTTTACACGGATCAGTCGTCCTGGTCCCTTTGCAGAAAAACAGCCCCAAAGCATGATGTTTCCACCCCCCTGCTTCACAGTAGGTATGGTGTTCTTTGGATGCAACTCAGCATTCTTTGTCCTCCAAACACGACGAGTTGAGTTTTTACCAAAAAGTTATATTTTGGTTTCATCTGACATTCTCCCAACCCTCTTCTGGATCATCCAAATGCACTCTAGCAAACTTCAGACGGGCCTGGACATGTACTGGCTTAAGCAGGGGGACACGTCTTGCACTGCAGGATTTGAGTCCCTGGCAGCGTAGTGTGTTACTGATGGTAGGCTTTGTTACTTTGGTCCCAGCTCTCTGCAGGTCATTCACTAGGTCCCCCCGTGTGGTTCTGGGATTTTTGCTCACCGTTCTTGTGATCATTTTGACCCCACGGGGTGAGATCTTGCGTGGAGCCCCAGATCGAGGGAGACTATCAGTGGTCTTGTATGTCTTCCATTTCCTAATAATTGCTCCCACAGTTGATTTCTACAAACCAAGCTGCTTACCTATTGCAGATTCAGTCTTCCCAGCCTGGTGCAGGTCTACAATTTTGTTTCTGGTGTCCTTTGACAGCTCTTTGGTCTTGGTCATAGTGGAGTTTGGAGTGTGACTGTTTGAGGTTGTGGACAAGTGTCTTTTATACTTATAACAAGTTCAAACAGGTGCCATTAATACAGGTAACGAGTCTAGGACAGAGGAGCCTCTTAAAGAAGAAGTTACAGGTCTGTGAGAGCCAGAAATCTTGCTTGTTTGTAGGTGACCAAATACTTATTTTCCACCACAATTTGCAAATAAATTCATTAAAAATCCTACAATGTGATTTTCTGGATTTTTTTTCCTCAATTTGTCTGTCATAGTTGACGTGTACCTATGATGAAAATTACAGGCCTCTCTCATCTTTTTAAGTGGGAGAACTTGCACAATTGGTGGCTGACTAAATACTTTTTTTCCCCACTGTATGGCCGGCATGTTACGATATGGGCAGAGTGTCTCCAAGATGTGCTGAAATGTAATACCCCATGTATTCCCATGGGAGCTGGGTCAAAAAATAGACTTTAAAAAATAATCCAAGTTGAAGGATGTAAATGTGTCCATTTTTTAAAAATTAAAGCGACAACAGATTTATGGCCGATCCTTTGTTCCTCAGAGTTGAACATGGAGTGGACAATAAGCAGCTGTTGTTGGAAGAAAAGCGAAGGGAAGGGCGACATACACTGAGTATATATATATATATATATATATATATATATATATATATATATATATATATATATATATATATACATATATATATATATATATATATACAGTTGAAGTCAGAAGTTTACATACACCTTAGTCAAATACATTTAAACTCTGTTTTTCACAATTCCTGACATTTAATCCTGGTAAAAATTCCCTGTCTTAGGTCAGTTAGGATCACCACTTTATTTTAAGAATGTGAAATGTCAGAATAATAGTAGAGAGAATGATTGATTTCAGCTTTTATTTCTTTCATCACATTCCCAGTGGGTCAGAAGTTTACATACACTCAATTAGTATTTGGTAGCATTGCCTTTAAATTGTTTAACTTGGGTCAAACGTTACGGGTAGCCTTCCACAAGCTTCCCACACTAAGTTGGGTGAATTTTGGCCCATTCCTCCTGACAGAGCAGGTGTAACTGAGTCAGATTTGTAGGCCTCCTTGCTCGCACACGCTTTTTCAGTTCTGCCCACAAATTTTCTATAGGATTGAGGTCAGGGATTTGTGATGGCCACTCCAATACCTTGACTTTGTTGTCCTTAAGCCATTTTGCCACAACTTTGGAAGTATGCTTGGGGTCATTGTCCATTTGGAAGACCCATTTGCGACCAAGCATTAACTTCCTGACTGATGTCTTGAGATGTTGCTTCAATACATCCACATAATTTTCCTTCCTCATGATGCCATCTATTTTGTGAAGTGCACCAGTCCCTCCTGCAGCAAAGCACCCCCACAGCATGATGTTGCCACCCCCGTGCTTCACAGTTGGGATGGTGTTCTTCGGCTTGCAAGCGGCCCCCTTTTTCCTCCAAACATAACGATGGTCATTATGGCCAAAAAGTTCTATTTTTGTTTCATCAGACCAGAGGACATTTCTCCAAAAAGTGCGATCTTTGTCCCCATGTGCAGTTGTAAAGCAGTTTTGGAGCAGCGGCTTCATCCTTGCTGAGCGGCCTTTCAAGTTATGTCGATATAGGACTAGTTTTTCTGTGGATATACAGTGGGGAGAACAAGTATTTGATACACTGCCGATTATGCAGGTTTTCCTACTTACAAAGCATGTAGAGGTCTGTAATTTTTATCATAGGTACACTTCAACTGTGAGAGACGGAATCTAAAACAAAAATCCAGAAAATAACATTGTTTGATTTTTAAGTAATTAATTTGCATTTTATTGCATGACATAAGTATTTGATCACCTACCAACCAGTAAGAATTCCAGCTCTCACAGACCTGTTAGTTTTTCTTTAAGAAGCCCTCCTGTTCTCCACTCATTACCTGTATTAACTGCACCTGTTTGAACTCGTTACCTGTATAAAAGACACCTGTCCACACACTCAAACAGACTCCAACCTCTCCACAATGGCCAAGACCAGAGAGCTGTGTAAGGACATCAGGGATGAAATTGTAGACCTGCACAAGGCTGGGATGGGCTACAGGACAATAGGCAAGCAGCATGGTGAGAAGGCAACAACTGTTGGCGCAATTATTAGAAAATGGAAGAAGTTCAAGATGACGGTCAATCACCCTCGGTCTGGGGCTCCATGCAAGATCTCACCTCGTGGGGCATCAATGATCATGAGGAAGGTGAGGGATCAGCCCAGAACTACGCGGCAGGACCTGGTCAATGACCTGAAGAGAGCTGGGACCACAGTCTCAAAGAAAACCATTAGTAACACACTACGCCGTCATGGATTAAAATCCTGCAGCGCACGCAAGGTCCCCCTGCTCAAGCCAGCGCATGTCCAGGCCCGTCTGAAGTTTGCCAATGACCATCTGGATGATCCAGAGGAGGAATGGGAGAAGATAATGTGGTCTGATGAAACAAAAATAGAGCTTTTTGGTCTAAACTCCACTCGCCGTGTTTGGAGGAAGAAGAAGGATGAGTACAACCCCAAGAACACCATCCCAACCATGAAGCATGGAGGTGGAAACATCATTTTTTGGGGATGCTTTTCTGCAAAGGGGACAGGACGACTGCACCGTATTGAGGGGAGGATGAATGGGGCCATGTATCGTGAGATCTTGGCCAACAACCTCCTTCCCTTAGTAAGAGCATTGAAGATGGGTCGTGGCTGGGTCTTCCAGCATGACAACGACCCGAAACACACAGCCAGGGCAACTAAGGAGTGGCTCCGTAAGAAGCATGTCAAGGTCCTGGAGTGGCCTAGCCAGTCTCCAGACCTGAACCCAATAGAAAATCTTTGGAGGGAGCTGAAAGTCTGTATTGCCCAGCGACAGCCCAGAAACCTGAAGGATCTGGAGAAGGTCTGTATGGAGGAGTGGGCCAAAATCCCTGCTGCAGTGTGTGCAAATCTGGTCAAGACCTACAGGAAACGTTTGATCTCTGTAATTGCAAACAAAGGTTTCTGTACCAAATATTAAGTTCTGCTTTTCTGATGTATCAAATACTTATGTCATGCAATAAAATGCTAATTAATTACTTAAAAATCATACAATGTGATTTTCTGGATTTTTGTTTTATATTCCGTCTCTCACAGTTGAAGTGTACCTATGATAAAAATTACAGTCTTCTACATGCTTTGTAAGTAGGAAAACCTGCAAAATCGGCAGTGTATCAAATACTTGTTCTCCCCACTGAAGATACTTTTGTACCTGTTTCATCTTCACAAGATCCTTTGCTGTTGTTCTGGGATTGATTTGCACTTTTCGCACCAAAGTACATTAATCTCTAGGAGACAGAACACGTCTCCTTCATGACCGGTATGACGGCTGCGTGGTCCCATGGTGTTTATACTTGCGTACTATGGTTTGTACAGTTGAATGTTGTACATTCAGGCGTTTGGAAATTGCTCCCAAGGATTAACCAGACTTGTGGAGGTCCCCAAAAAATTTTCTGAGGTCTTGGCTGATTTCTTTGGATTTTCCCATCATGTCAAGCAATTGTTGGAAAAATGACATGTGTCATGCACAAAGTAGATGTCCTAACCAACTTGCCAAAGCTATAGTTTGTTAACAAGACATTTGTAGAGTGGTTGAAAAATGAGTTTTAATGACTCCAACCTAAGTGTATGTAAACTTCCGACTTCAACTCTAAAGTTTTAGAACATCTACTCATTCAAGGGTTTTTCTTTATTTTTACTATTTTTTACATTGTAGAATAATAGTGAAGACATCAACACTAATAAACATATTTTATATTTGAGATTCAAATAGCCACCCTTTGCCTTGATGACAGCTTTGCACACTCTTGGCATAACTAAATCACAGATAGTGTCACCAGCAAAGCATCCCCACACCATAACATTTACATTTTACATTTTAGTCATTTAGCAGACGCTCTTATCCAGAGCGACTTACAGTTAGTGAGTGCATACATTATTTTTTTATTTTTTCATACTGGCCCCCCGTGGGAATCGAACCCACAACCCTGGCGTTGCAAACACCATGCTCTACCAACTGAGCTACATCCCTAACACTTCCTCCTCCATCCCTAACACTTCCTCCTCCATGCTTTACGATGGGAACTACACATGCAGAGATCATCCGTTCACCCACACCGCGTCTCACAAAGACACAGCGGTTGGATCGAAAAATCTTCAATTTGGACTCCAGACCAAAGGACAAATTTCCACCGGTCTAATGTCCATTGCTCGTGTTTCTTGGCCCAAGCAGGTCTCTTCTTCTTATTGGTGTCCTTTAGTAGTGGTTTCTCTGCAGCAATTTCACCATGAAGGACTGATTCACACAGTCCCCTCTGAACAGTTGATGTTGAGATGTGTCTGTGACTGCAGCAGAGGTAACTCTGGGTCTTCCCTTCCTGTTGCTGTCCTCATGAGAGCCAGTTTCATCATAGCGCTTGATGGTTTTTGCGACTGCACACATTTTCCGTATTGACTGACCTTCATGTCTTAAAATAATGATGGAATGTCGTTTCTCTTTGCTTATTTGAGCTGTTCTTGCCATAATATGGACTTGGTATTTTATCAAATAGGACTATCTTTTGAATACCCCTCCTACCTTGTCACAACACAACTGATTGGCTCAAACACATTAAGGAAAGAAATTCCAGAAATAAACTTTTAACAAGGCACACCTGTTAATTGAAATGCGTTCCAAGTGACTACCTCATGAAGCTGGTTTAGAGAATGCCAAGAGTGTGCAAAGCTGCAGTGGTGCAAAGTACTTAAGGAAAAATACTTTAA
Organism: Coregonus lavaretus; assembly: GCF_964263955.1. NCBI lineage: Eukaryota > Metazoa > Chordata > Actinopteri > Salmoniformes > Salmonidae > Coregonus > Coregonus lavaretus. The sequence continues at coordinate 19,417,036 of NC_139993.1, forward strand.
AGTACTACTTAAGTAGTTTTTTGGGCTATCTGTACTTTACTTTAATATTGATATTTTTGACAACTTTTACTTTTACTTCACTATATTCCTAAAGAAAATAATGTGCTTTTTACTCTATACATGTTCCCTGATACCCAAAAGTACTTGTTACATTTTGAATGGCTAGCAGGACAGGAAAATTGTCAAATTCATGCACTTCTCAAGAGAACATCCCTGGCCATCTCGATTGCCTCTGATCTGGCGGACTCACTAAACACAAATGCTTAGTTTGTAAATTATGTCTGAGTGTTGGAGTGTGCCCCTGGCTATCCGTAAATAAAATAAAAAATAAAATGGTGCAGGCTGGTTTGCTTAATATAAGGAATTTGAAATGATTTATACTTTTACTTTTACCGTCAATACCTAAGTATATTTCAGCAATTACATGTACTTAAGAATATTTAAAAATATATATTTTTAGACTTTTACTCAAGTACAGTGGTTTGCGAAAGTATTCACCCCCCTTGGCATTTTTCCTATTTTGTTGCCTTACAACCTGGAATTGAAATTGATTTTTTATGGGGTTTGTATCATTTGATTTACACAACATGCCTACCACTTTGAAGATGCAAAATGTTTTTGATTGTGAAAACAACCCCCCCCCCCCCCACACACACACACACCTTTTGCAGCAATTGCAGCTGCAAGTATCTTGGGGTATGTTTCTATAAGCTTGGCACATCTAGCCACTGGGAATTTTGCCCATTCTTCAAGGCTAAACTGCTCCAGCTCTTTCAAGTTGGATGGGTTCCACTGATGTACCTGTATTTAGCACCAACCGTCATTCCTTCAATTCTGACCAGTTTCCCAGTCCTTGCTGATGAAAAACATCCCCACAGCATGATGCTGCCACCACCATGCTTCACTGTGGGGATGGTGTTCTCGGGTGATGATAAGTGTTGGGTTTGCGCCAGACATAGCGTTTTCCTTGATGGCCAAAAAGCTCAATTTTAGTCTCATCTGACCAGAGTACCTTCTTCCATATGTTTGGGGAGTCTCCCACATGCCATTTGGCGAACACCAAACGTGTTTGCTTATTTTTTTCTTTAAGCAATGGCTTTTTTCTGGACACTCTTCTGTAAAGTCCAGCTCTGTGGAGTGTACGGCTTAAAGTGGTCCTATAGACAGATACTCCAATCTCCGCTGTGGAGCTTTGCAGCTCCTTCAGGGTTATCGTTGGTCTCTTTGTTGCCTCTCTGATTAATGCCCTCCTTGCCTGGTCTGTGAGTTTTGGTGGGCGTCCCTCTCTTGGCAGGTTTGTTGTGGTGCCATATTCTTTCCATGTTTTAATCATGGATTTAATGGTGCTCTGTGGGATGTTCAAAGATTTGGATATTTTTTAATAACCCAACCCTGATCTGCACTTCTCCACAACTTTGTCCCTGACCTATTTGGAGAGCTCCTTGGTCTTCATGGTGCCGCTTGCTTGGTGGTGCCCCTTGCTTAGTGATGTTGCAGACTCTGGGGCCTTTCAGAACAGGTGTATGTATACTGAGATCATGTGACAGATCATGTGTCACTTAGATTGCACACAGGTGGACTTTATTTAACTAATTATGTGACTTCTGAAGATAATTGGTTGCACCATATCTTATTTAGGGGCTTCATAGCAAAGGGGGTGAATACGTATGCACGCAACACTTTTCCGTTATTTATTTTTTAGAATTATTTGAAACAAGTTATTATGTTCATTCCACTTCACCAATTTGGACTATTTTGTGTATGTCCATTACATGAAATACAAATAAAAATCCATTTAAATTACAGGATGTAATGCAACAAAATAGGAAAAACGCCAAGGGGGATGAATACTTTTGCAAGGCACTGTATATAAAGTGAAACCCTACGTCACTTTCACCCAAGCCTGCCTGTGGCACTACCAGGTAGCGTAATACAGTGTTAATAAACACTTTTTCTGTGTTATTACATGACATAAAGTAGTGCTCAGTGCCACAACTGGCAAGATTACTGTTCCCATAAAGGATCGGAATGTGAATGGATGGGGTAATTAATTAAGCTAAAACATGAAAAACAAATGGTCTCCCAAGGACCTCCACTTTTGGAAGAATTACCTGTCCCTGTCCAATGGGCCAAATGTAATGCTTTTTTTAAATGAAAGTGATGTTTAAAGCCCAGCTGACATGGTTTACATTATAACATAATTTGAAATTCCCTCCACTTTACTCCACTTTACTTTTTTTTTTTTACTTGCACTGACTTTGCTGATACCTACTGTATTGAGGAAAAATTTACTTACTATGACTGTGATATGTGGTTGTCCCACCTAGCTATCGTAAGATGAATGTGCTAACTCTAAGTTGCCCTAGATAAGAGCATCTGCTAAATGACTAAAATGTAAAAATGTAAATTGAGTTATGGAGAGGTAGAACACGTGGCTTTTACACTGCTGGGAGACAGCCAAGGGAGATTTTCGCATAAAATTACATACCCAAATCTATCTGCCTGTAGCTCAGGACCTGAAGCATATTCTTGATACCATTTGAAAGGAAACACTTTGAAGTTTGGGGAATGCGAAATTAATGTAGGAGAATATAACACATTAGATCTGGTAAAAGATAATACAAACAAAAAAAAAAGTTTTATTTGTGTTTTTTGGGGGGGGGTTCATCATGTTAGAAATGCAAGAGAAAGGCCACAATATAATATTGCAGTTTAGGCGCAATTTAGATTTTGGCCACTACAGTATATGGCAGCAGTGTGTGTGCAAAATTTCAGATTGATCCAGTGAAGCATTGCAATACTGGAATATTTTGTATCAAGTCTGCCCAAATGTGCCGAATTGGTCAATTGATACATTTTCAAGTACATAACTATAGAGAACATACAAAAGTGTAAGTTTACACACTCCCAGGAATATGTCATACATGATGGATCATTAGCTTATACACTAACTTTCACACATCTAGATTGCCGGGCGGGGTGGGTGTGGAGCCAGAGACAGCAGGGGTTCAAACTGTAGAACCCAGTTCCTACCTTTGAATATAAAATTGATTTTATCAAACAAAACTATGCTACATTTTATCTCTGGGACCCTTAGGATGATAAATCAGAGCAAGATTATTGAATGTAAGTAAATTATTTACCTTCAGAGGTGAGTGTATCAAACCAGTTGCCATGATACGTTTTTGTAGTTGTCAGGGGCTGATGTGGATGCGGTGTTGGAGTCAGGCGCAGGACACAGAAGCTTAGTTGATCCGACTTTAATAGTCACAGGAGCAAAATACAAATCCAACGGGCCTCAACAAACAGGAGGCGAGCGAATACGCAAAACAGTGCGTAAAGTGCGAAAAGCACTAACAACAAGAAAACAAATAACCTACACCAATGGACAGGCGTACAACAACACACAACTACATACAAAACCAAAGGAAACTTATAGGTGACATAATCAATACGAGATATGGAACAGGTGCACTAATCAGACAAGACCAAACAAACATAGATAACATCAAACGGTAGCAGCTAGTACTCCGGGGACGACGAACGCCGAAGCCTGCCCGAACAAGGAGGAGGAGCAGTCTCGGCGGAATTCGTGACAGTTGTTGTGCACTCTCCTCAAACAATAGCATAGTCTTTTTTCACTGTAATAGCTACTGTAAATTTGACAGTGCAGTTCGATTACCAAGAATTTAAGCTTTCTGCCCATATAAGACATGTGTATGTCCTGGAAAGTTTGCTGTTACTTACAACAGTCATGCTAATCACATTAGCGCACGTTAGCTCAACTGTCCCGTATAAGGGACACCGATCCCGTAGAGGTTAAAAGGAAAAGTGCAGTATATCATGCAAAAGCTTTTGAAGAAACTACAGTCGAATGTGCTTTAATTTTGGAGGCTTTAGGAAGTTGCTCTACAGTTTATAGGATATTGCAATAAACTTCAAAGAACAATTTTCACTAGATTTCGGTCAAGCTTAGATACACTGTAGTGTTCTCCGGGTGTGTTTTTGTTGATACAGTAAGTTGGCCTCTGAAGTAATATTTGTTTGCCATCCAACGCAGAAATGAAGATCATTATTGACTTTGGCTTTTAACAATTTTTTCATAATGTGATTTTTCCAAATTCCCCATTCTTCATAGCTAGACTGAACCAAACCAGGGCATGTCTTCAAACAGATTAACAAAAAAAAAGTCAAGTGATAAAATTAACCTTAAAGCACTGTTAAAACATCGGTTTAGAATTTTAGACAATTGAATGTGCCCTATATTTTATAAAAATGTAAAATAAAATGTTGACAATGCACAAGAGGAGCAGCTTTTTTGGATTGTGTTCATTAGGCACCAAATGAAAAAAAAAAGAACACGAAAACAGTCTGAATCAGATTTTCACTTTCCTTTGCAAAACACTTTAAAACATTTTCTGTTGCTTACCCTTATGAAGACAGCCCAGGTAGAGTACCAATGACCTCACAGCTCAAAGTAAGTTGAGGAACAGGTGCCTGACTGTAATGTAGAGCTACTCCCTGTGCCACTGGGTCCTCGGGAATGGGTCTTTAAAAAGACAGGGCCATCCGCTCTGTAGAGAATGTTCTCAATAGCCTGGTCTGACCTAGTAAAAAGCCTGAGCTGCACGTCTGTCACTTCAGGGGGCCCTCCCAGGGGATGCAGCGTAATTACGAGAGCAAGGGCCCTGGGGCCACATCAAATCCACTCTGAGCACTCTGAGCCGCCCACTAATCACAAATCACACACCCTGGAGGTGGCTTCCCTCAGAAACTGAACCAAAAACATTTGAACTGGAAAAAGGTCAGGTTGGAAGATAATTCCAGAGCCAGGTTTTTTGTGTGTGTGCATGTGTGTGTAATCCCAAAATAGTTTTGAATGGAAACCCAGCTGTGATTTCTTGGACAGGGTCGTTTTTTGTTGACTAGGTCATCACAGGTCAAAGTTGACCAATGAGCTGATTTGTATGGCACTATACTAGGAAAAATGTAAAACATTT